>NC_044305.1:103100375-103700375 GCF_007474595.2 Lynx canadensis
TGGGTAGAGAGACAGAGCATGAACGGGGGAGGGGCAGAGAGAGAGGGAGACACAGAATCGGAAACAGGCTCCAGGCTCCGAGCCATCAGCCCAGAGCCTGACGCGGGGCTCGAACTCACGGACCGCGAGATCGTGACCTGGCTGAAGTCGGACGCTCAACCGACTGCGCCACCCAGGCGCCCCTGGAGCAGGTGATTTTTACAGAGAGCTATATTCCGGTGGCAGGACACAGGCAAAGAGTCTGTAAGGGGGCAGTGACAGTAGTTATAAACGGGGCCTTCCTTCCTTGAAGGAAGTAGACAATTGGCAGAGAATGAGAATGGGGTGTCTGAGCCCTATTATGCTGCCATACCAAAATACCACAGACCAGGTGACTTCAACCGTAGACATTTATTTTTCATATTTCTGGAGGCTGGAAGTCCAAGGCCAAGGTGCGGGCAAGGTAGGTCTCATTTTGAGGACTCTTCTCATGGCTTGAGGGAGACTAGCATTTGGCCGTGAACTCACAGGGCCTCCAGTGTGTTTGCACACGGTGGTGGTGGGGCACGAGTGAACTCTCTTGTCTCTTATTAGTGTCCTTACACTAATTTCTTGTATCAGGGTTCTATCCTTATGACCTCATTTAGCCTTAAAAGCCTTCCTAAGGGTCCCGTCTCCACATACAGTTAGTTGCCTTGTAGTTGGGGCTTCAACCTACAGATTTTGGGAGACACAAATATTCAGTACATAAGAGGGATGGGCTGGATCTACATTCTATGGAATATGAGGGAAGCCCCCTCTGAAGAGGGCAACACATAAGTTGAAAGGGAAAGGAGGAGAACGAGTGGGCTGTGGGAGAGGTGGGTGGGGAAGAGTGGGAGGGTGCAGAGGGAGGGCACAGCCAGAGCAAAGGTCCTGAGGCACCACTGAAGCGTAGTGTGACCGGAGCTGCTCAGCACGTAAAGATAACACAAGCTGGGTAGAGAGGTGGGCAGGGCAAGGTGGTGCAAAGTCTTGTAAAGCAGCCAAAGTAAGGAGTTCAGGTTCAATACTGAAACCACTGGGGTGTCATGGAAGGATTTTAAGTGGAACAATGTCGTGACCTGGGTCGGACTCCAGAAGCTGTGTGGGAGGGTGATGGATTGGAGGGCTTGGGAGTGGAGGTGGGGGACTGAGCGAGGAGACTGCTGTATCAGTTTGGGTCACTTGCCTAAAGTGAAACTCTGCCCGGGTGGGAACGAGCACCTTCATGATAACACCTGGCACCTATCCCTGCTGACCTGCCATCGTCCTAAACATTTCACACATGTGATCTCATCCTAGAAAAGACCCCGTGAGGCAGGTGCGTCTCCCGAGAAATGGAGGCACACATGGGTTAAGGAACCTGGGTTCTCCCATAGAGCGGGTATGGGGTGAGAAATTTGGAGGGCCTGGCCTGAGCCAGCACTGCCACTTGGCTTCTGGCCCCCGGGCAGGAGGCGACAGGAGGCAACTACAGGGAAGATGCAGCGTGGGAAGAGGGACAGTGGGAGAAAGATGCGTGCAGAAGGAAGGACAGCGTTGTGTGTTGAAGGCATCCGCCCTCCAGGATGGCGAGGGAAGAGGGCCCAGCACTGGACCTGGTCACCTCGGGAAGGGCATGTTCTCTTGTCCCTAGAGAGGGACACGGGGGTTCCGAATGCAGTGTTTGCAGGCCGGCACCCCTTCGGTTTTACAGGGTGGAAAGGATGTGGTCCAAGAGTCCAGACGTTGGAGCGAGACTGGCTGTGGAGCCTGGGGAAGAGCATGTGACCGCTCAAAAGCCTTTGTTCCATTTCCTTGGCTTCTTAACAAACAGGCCTGGCGCCCCCAGACTAAGGAGGTGAGAGGGTGGCTGTGAGAAAGTAAGGAAATTTGTAAAAAAAAAAAAAAAAAAAAATTCTCATGAGCGTCGATATCTTTTGAGCCAACACTTGAGGGACCTAATTTCCTTAATACAGTAATAACAAACATTTCCCTTCTGTTCATGACTTCATGTGTAAGCCACTGAATTGACAGTAAAAAAAAAAAAAAAGGTTAGATACCCACTTTAATTTTAATAACTGACTTCGGGAGAAAGACAATATGTCACTGTGGGGTCCCTGTGTTTGGGATGGACTAGCGAAACCCTCACCTGGGTGTTTCTGATGCTGCTCTGTGCACCGAGCCGCGATTTAGAATTCTTGCAATGGCTTTAAAATTCCTAGTTTTATCAACCTAGGTGAAATAATAAACTGTTTTTAGTTGCTACGGCGGAATTTATTTTAACCAGCAATAGTAGGATCGGTTCTGGAGTCAAGACTGCCCTTACATTTTACTCCCAACCCCACCAACGTGCCTCTGGGAGGGCTTGCTTCTGTCTTGCAGCTTCTGGTGAACTGTAGGCAAAATGCGGTGTGATGGGTTTTCTCTCAGATGAGTCTTGAGGGGTTATAAAAAAAAAAATAACACACGTAGAAGCACTCAGATCAAGAAATAGCTCTTCTTACCTTCTGTGTTTGTCCCCATCTAATAGGATTACCTAGGTCCAGAGTCTGCCTGGCTCAGGAAAAGGGGAGACCCAACCTTTCCAAGTGGGACAGATTCCCTAGCTGTGTTTTGTATGCTGGATCTCCTCCATATCCTTTGGCCACGGTCTGTGTGGGTACTGAAAAGGGGAGATGAATTAATGCACAAGGGAAATGGAAAAGGACGAGTGTTTGGCAGGTACCAGGGCAGGGATGGAATCCTGTGATGCTGGCCAGGCGTCAGCTTGAAGACTACACTTCCCAGCTACCTTTGCAGCTGGATGTGACCAGAGAGGAAGTGTTGTGTGGGAATTCTGAGGCGGTCCCTTAGGGGAGGCGAGTGAGCTGGGCACTACGATTCCTGTTTTGTCCCTCCTCTCTCCCCCTTTCTGGGATGTGGATAGGATGGCTGGAACCACAGGTGACTCTGAATAAGGAGGTCACGTGGTGCAGACGGTAGGGCAGAAAGACAGATGAATCTCATATGTGTTCTCTAGATGAATCCAGGTTCCTTAAGCCATCTGTGCCTCTGCGTCTTTGGATGCAGAATGAGTATTGATATCACACCCATCTCCCAGGGGCTTCTCCGAGAGGAGAGAATATGTATCAACTGTTTAGGATAAGGCAGCCCACAGTGGTAGGTTAAGGCTCGGGTTCCCAGCTGGCAAGAGTGTTTGTTGGGGCCGATTAGCCCCTGCTGACCTTGTGAAGCTCCCGGATTAGCCCTGGATTGCCCACTTTCTGTCTTCGATGTGAGAGAATAAACCCTCATCTCTTCAAGTTGCTTTTTGTTTGTTTGTTTGTTTAAATCTCTCCTAACTGTAGGCTGAGTTTAATTTCTAACGAACATACCCGCCAAACGATTATGTAAGAGGTGAGAACAGGAGCAAAGCAGATCGGCTTACACCTCCCTTCCTCTCCAAGTTTTACCCAGTCCCAGGAGGTGGTGTATTTCTTCTCCGCTTCTCAGCTACCTAGTGATTGCCGGCCAAAATCAGAACTGCTAGCCGATACAGGGTCTTTGCACAAATTAGAAAAAGGCACCCCTTTCCTAAGACAGTTCCTTGTCACCTGCCAGAAAAATGTCTTCCTGCAAATTGACCATGTCTGGGATGGGAGAGGAATGTGCCCTTCAGGAACATGATGTTCCTGCACCAGTGCCTGTGGCCTCCTGAGCCAGTGATGGCTGCCACACTGGGGTCGATGCTCCGGCCAGTCCCAGGCCTTGACCTGCTTTTCTGGGCCTTCCACCTGTCCCTGGCCCAGGCCTTAGAACAGCCAGCTAGGGGGCTGGGAGCAGAAAGTAGCCAAAACGATGTGAGATGGGACAGAGGACAGGTTATAGCAAGTTCCTGGTGAGTAATTACTTTTTACATGAGTGGCTAATGTCTGTCCCAATCATTTGGACTAGTAAATGGGCAAAAGCTGTGATTGTGGTTCATATTCTGGCCCCCATTTCAAGCTTCTTGGCAGGCTCAGGCCAAATGTGCAGGGCCGCCTCTTTCAAACTCCCCAGAGATCTCTGGGGCTCCTGAGCTCCCCACTTGCCCCTGTGGCTTTTATTGTGAACAAGACAGACAGGGTCAGAGACAGCTCTGTGAGATCTTGCTTACATAAGTACAGTCTCTGGAAAGGAAAGAAAACCCAGGCCTTGATTTCATGCCTTTTAGATGATCCTCAGTCCATGTTTCCAGGGCTGACTTCAGGATAATCCTTCTTTTCCTCTTTAGCAATTTCCCCACACCCCTGCCTGCCCACCCACGGTGGATTAAAGGAATGGAAGAGAACATCCTAAGCTCCAGACAGGAAGGTGCCAGAGCTCTGAGATTACTGCTCTTGACTCTATAGGATGGCCAACACCAGTCTGAAGAAATATGATCTGACATAGAAGTGCTCATGGGACTTCAGAAATTACCAGATTTGCTGTGAGAAAGTTAGTTGCCCTAAAAAAAAAAAAAAAAAATTCTTAGTATGCCATAGTTTAAGTTTCTTTTGTGTGTGTGTGTGTGTGTGTGTTATTGAGAGAACTTTTTTCCTCTTATAATTTATTCTCAAATTGGCTTCCATACAACACCCAGTGCTCATCCCAACAAGTGCCCTCCTCAATGCCCATCACCCACTTTCCCCTCTCCCCCACCCTCCATAAACCCTCAGTTTGTTCTCTGTATTGAAGTGTCTCTTATGGTTTGCCTCCCTCCCTCTCTGTTTGTAACTTTTCCCCCTCCCCCTCCCCCATGGTCTTCTGTTAAGTGTCTCAAGATCCACATATGAGTGAAAACATATGGTATCTGTCTCTCACTGACTGACTTATTTCACTTAGCATGGTACCCTCCAGTTCCATCCATGTTGCTGCAAATGGCAGGATTTCATTCTTTGAGAGAAAAAAAAATGTAAGTAGCTTTAACTTGTTCTGCAAAGAACATGAAAGCTAAATCTTCTTTACACATAGGAAATAATATTATAGACCAAGGGAATTAGAACACATTTACAAACATCCCCAAATGTATACAATAAAATAAATGCTGTTTTCTTCAGAGAAGCCCCTTGGGCGATGTGGACATATTCTAGCCAAGCCCTGAAGGGACCTGACCCAGACTTGATCTGGAACTATCTTTCCTAAATTCCCTCAGAACCCCAGGATGGGCCACAAGGGCACCAGCTGGCTGGGAGCAGACATGCTTCTTATTCCTGGCCCCTCTTTGGTTTACTGCTTGACTTTAAGCAACTTTAGACTGTTTCTAGAAAGCCAATCTACCTTCAGAGGACAATTTGCCACCATTTAGGATATTGATGAGAAAGGCCACAGTTTGAGGCATTTTCCCAATGTATTAAAAAAAAATTAATGTTATTTATTATTTTGAGAGAGAGAGAGAGAGAGAGGGAGGGAGAGGGAGAGAGAGAGAATGAGCAGGGAAGGAGCAGAGAGAGAGAGAGAGGGAGAGAGAATCCCAAGCAGGCTCCACACTGTCAGCATAGAGCCCGACTCAGGGCTCGATTTCACAAACCACGAGATCATGACCTGAGCCGAAATCAAGAGTCAGACACTTAACCGACTGAGCCACTTAGGCACATGTTGCAAAACATGTTTTGAGCAATGGAAACAACATTGTGAGTGAGCGTGTGACCTCCCACAGGGAGGACGTTGATGGGGGGTGGAGTGGCACTCGCTGAAAATCTAATTCAGATGTATTTTCAAAAAGCAGCTTTGAGGAGTGCATCTGACCTGCCTCCAGTCGAGGTCTACACTTCCTGTGCCGAGTGGGAAGAACAGAATTGACGCTCCCTAGCCATAGGAATTCGATTGCGAAAGAGGGAGCTCTCAGCCCCGTATGTATGTTCTAGATGGAGCTTGAGTGGTGGCTGAACAGGACAAAAGCCAAACTTTTGTCAATACTAAAAGTGCTGTGAGTCAAGTGCTTCTAAATATTTCTTATCGGTAGAGGGAAAACTAATCACATACTGAAAACATCATGTTTCATTAAAAGGCACATGTCCAAAAATAAAAGGCGGGCAGGGGAAGGAAACATTTTAACCCAAGACTTTCTGGGTTTGATTCGGTCAAAGTGTTGGAGTCGCTGGGGGCATTTTCGGCAGTTTGTGCTGCGGTGTCTCAGCCTGTACTAGGTCCGTGGACTTAGGGTTCTGTATTTGCAAGAACAAGCTAAGTCAAGAGATCGGCAGTCAGGCCGCTGTGAGAGCGTCTTGGAGACCTGTCAATATGCCTGCTTAGCTCCCTGGGCAGGGCTCAGAGGAATACCTCCCGAGGGAATGAGCAGGTGATGGACGCCTTTGAAGACAGGCAAAAAACCTTTCGATGCTTTGTGACAGGCTAGAGTCACAGGGCACAGCCTGTGTGGTTTCAGGGCTCCTGCACCCAGAGGTGCTCACGCCTGGTTCAATGCTCTGCTCTTGTGGTCTTGCAATGCCGAATACTTTTTGCTCAAATGACCCCAAATTCTGTGTGCGGTGACTCCTGAAAATTATGTAACTGATCCTGATTGTTGTCAGTGACCCCGAAAATAACAGCTTGGGTACTTTAGATGGCTTCTGGTGGGTGAGAGAGGTCATGTGACTTCAGACGCTACTGAGTTTGTTATGAGGAAGTCACTGGCTCTCCTAGTCTCTCATCCTTAAAATGTAAAGCGTTCTTCACGGTGCATTTCATCCACTGTGGACACTGTTAGTAGCTCCTGAACTTCAGCGGACACGTGTTACAGATATCAGCAAGCCTGCTGATCTGACCGCAGCCACCAGCCCCCACCCCCGCCCCAGCCCGGACATTGGAAGTGGGAGGCTGGTGGGTGAGAGGAAGACGTCCTTTTGGTCAACCCCTCATTTCCACAAGTTGCTAATTACGCGACTGTGGACAGACCAGCGGTCCTCAGACGGTCACTCACAAACCCGCCCTGCGTCTGGAATCAGTAGGCTACCTTCAAACCACAGACTCAGGCAACGGCCGGAGGTGATCTACGGAGCTGACTGCCGAGTTTGGAGTGGCTGGTGGGAGACACGGAATCCGAAGCAGGCTCCAGGCTCTGAGCTGTCAGCGCAGAGCCCGACGTGGGGCTCGAACTCACAAACCGCAATATCGTGACCTGAGCCGAAGTCGGTCGCTCAGCCGACTGAGCCACTCAGGCGCCCCTCGAGTACAGATTTTTAAATTTTCTCCCCTTTTGCTAAAATTGGAATCTGCCACCATCAGGTGACAGGGGTTCATCACTCAGGTGGTCTGTCTTCCACAGCTGAAAAGTATTCCTAAGCAGGGAATACTTTTGCCCAAAATGATTGATTGTGTTTTAAAAAATAAATCCCTGGGGTGCCTGGGTGGCTCCATTGGTTAAACGTCTGACTCTTGGTTTCGGCTCAGGTCATGACGTCACGGTCATTTTCTTCCATCCACTGAGATTGCATCCAGGGGGTGTGAGGCTGGAAGACGGATACTCCACAGAAGCTCCCTGTGGGCTCCTCCTCTCTGCACCTCAGTGTCCTCGTGGGTCAGCAGGCAGCCCAGGCATGCCCCGCACCAGGCTAGTGACCAACGACACAGTCCTAGACTTTCCTGGGTACCTTACTCGCTAACTCTCAGCAACAGGCTCTGTAGTCCCATCCCTCTTTCTGGCTCTGTGGTGTTTCCAAGTGGGAATCCCCTGATTCCTGTGGTCCACGTGGCGCAGAGATTTGGAGGTAGAGGCTCTAGACCAGTTCGAGTCCCGACTTCCACCATTCAAAAGCTGTGTGATACTGGGCATGTGCCTTAACTTCTCTGTGCCTCTGTTTCTGCATTTATAAATGGGAAAAATAATAGTGCCCCTCTCAATGAGCTGGTTAATCCATGTAAAGTGCTTTAGGGCAGTGCCTGGCCCATGGCAGGCTTAAATGTTGGCCATCGTCTCTGGTTTTCTCATGTGGAATTTGCAGCACCGGCCGCTGGTGTCCAGCCCAGCTGTGGGCAGCCCGCATTTCAACAGCCCAGGGACCCGAGACAGCCCAGGGTGGACCCGAATGCCTGGAGTATCCCTACCACCCTCCCGTTGACTGCTTTGGTCCCACGCGTTGCCCGTGGACGCCTTCAGTGTGGAGGTGGAAGTGAGGAAAGGAAGCCTGGGTCCTTATCAGCAGCTTGGGACGAGCTCAGGTGTGACCAGAGCGAGGCTGCGGGGCTGGCCCCGTGTTCCCAGAATAGTACGAGTGGAGAGAACGCGTTCGGGGCGTGTGACGAAAGGGCTGATGGGATTGCCGGAAAAGGTTTCTGAAACTTAGAGTGTTTTTGAAGACATAGAATTTTCATGCTTTCTACTGTATATGGCAACTCATCTCAGTAGTCATTATTAAATTATAATGACAAAAATAATGCCACTGTTACTACTACTACTAATGAAGAATGTTGACAAAGCGCTAGGCACTGGTCGTGAGGGATCGCACAGGCATGTATTTTCCCCTTGGAGCCTCAAAAAACCTTTGTGGGTGACAGGTTAATTGTTAAATGATTCGAGTTCTAAAATAATTGTACGTTTTGTTCGATCGATCGTAGCAGCAACATCATCGGAGCAAATGCCTTTCTGAGTAATGATACATACTATTCATATTCTGCATGAACATAAATATGTGAAGTAAACCCATCAGAGTTTGTTGACACGCACGAGATATTCTAATGCACTGTCCTGACATCCCTATTTGACAAAGGAGGACGGGGACTCTAGGGCGCTTTCCCCAGGTCACAGGCCCTTGGAGGTGGCTCGACTCCAGGCCCCCAGCCCTTGTGAGACCCGCCTCTTATTCTGCTCACTGCTTCTATTGAGCGGATTAAATAATTTAACTAAGAACGGCTGTTGACCATGTCACGTCTTAAGTGCTTGAAAATAATTCTCCTAAGCAGGGAATACTTTTTCCCAAAATGATTTATTGTGTTTTTTTATTTTATTTTATTTCATTAAAAATTTTTTTTAATTTTAATTAATTTCTGAGAGAGAGAGACAGAGTGTGAGAGAGAGAGACAGAGTGTGAGTGGGGGAGAGGCAAAGAGAGAGGGAGACAGAGAATCTGAAGCAGGCTCCAGGCCCTGAGCTGTCAGCACAGAGCCCGACTCAGGACTCAAACCCGCAAACTGTGAGATCATGACCTGAGCCGAAGTCGGACGCTCAACTGACTGAGCCACCCACGTGCTCCAATGATTTACTGTGTTTAAAAAAATTCCCCAGGGCACCTGGGTGGCTCAGTTGGTTAAGTGTCCGACTCTTGGTTTTGGCTCAGGTCACGATGTCGTGGTTTGTGAGTTCGAGCCCTACGTCGGGCTCCACGCTGACAGTGCAGAGCCTGCTTGGGATTCTCTCTCCCTCTCTCTCTGCTCCTCTCCTGCTCTCTCTCTCTCAAAATAAATAAATAAATTAAAAATTCTTTAAAAAATATTAAAAACGTAAAAACTCCCCTAATTTGAAGGCATTCAGGTCAAGAGTCTGTATTTCCTGTGTATAAAACCTGCGCCCCACCCTGCACCGCAGCAGGCCTCAGGGGAGATGCCCCAGCAGGACCACACGCTGCCCAGGGTGCCCTCTGCTCCCTCCAGCAAGCCCCCACCTCCCTGAAGCTCATCGTGGCTTCCCTGGCAGCATCGTTCATTTTACCAGCGACACCTGCAGCCAGCAGCAGACTGGAGGAAATGGGGTGGCTCCGGGCCCCTGCCCGGTCTTCAGGTGAGGTCCGTGCTCAGGGCACAATGCACCATTGCACCCATGGCGAAGGGAAAAGCACCTGTCAGCGCCGGTTGTTCATGGAGTTTAAGGTCATAGACAAAGAGGAGTTTGCGTTTAGACGGTGAGCCGTGGGATGTCAGAACGAGCTCCAGTATTATTTAGCATGCGTCACGCTCGAGGACCTTAGGGACACCGACCTGTTCCCCGGGGCAATGTGTGAGCCTCGCCACAGTGGTGTCATTACCGTGAGTCCTCTGGCCGCGCACTGCTCGCTCTGCCCGGGGCCCCCCGGGGCTGATGTGCTGTTGGCGCGGCCTCGTGAACGCGGGGTCTGGCTGGTGCGATGCTGAGAGGAAGTGTAGGTGGTCTGGATGGCTGTGCCGCCTGACCTTGATGAAATAGCTGCTTCACTGCCCTCCCTTAGGCTCTGACTCAGGTCAAACCTGCCTGAACTTTCCGGATGATCTGGGAAAATGCCATCCGAGCCTGGACAGCTCACTTTTCACCCAGCAACAGAGAAGAAGGGGGCAAAGGGTTGCCTCCTTCGAGGCTCCTGCCCTCCAGCCATACCCTTGTCTATTACAGCCTTGAGGGCTTTGGTGCCACTTCCTCCAGGGAGTCTATCCTGACTACACTCTACCCCCACAGGGTTCCACACTCCCCTGTGTTCCTGTTTCCACTGCACAGCTGGTCCCTCTTCTCATCACATCCTACTGAAATTCCTAGTCCTGTAGCTGTCCCCCTTGGCCCTGTCAGGGCTGTATCTTAGCTGCCTTGGCATTCCTGACTTATAGGAAGGGTGGTTACTCATCTCTGCCTTTTTAAAAATGTTTATTTATTTTGGAGAGAGCGAGAGAGAGTGTGTGAGCAGGGGAGGTGCAGAGAGAAGGCCAGGGGCGGGGCGGGTGGGGGGACAGAACTGAAGCGGGCCTTGTGTTGACAGCAGAGAGCCCGACACGGGGCTCGAACTCACGAGCCATGCCATCATGACCTGAGCCAAAGTGAGACGCTCAACCAACTGAGCCACCCAGGTGCCCCCGTCATCTCTGCCTTCTTACCCTGACCTAGTCTTCCTCAGTGGATGGAACCCTTTGTCCTGCTAGTTCCCTAGTCAGGAAGTCACGGGCAGTGGAGTCAGTCTTCGGCATTTTGGTGAGAGACGGCCTTTGTGACTTTACACCTCGGCTGCAGTATCCTTCTGGATCTTTCCCAGTGGGCATCACGACACCATAAGTATTCCGTCTGCACACAGCCACTGAACCCCGACTGTAGCCTATAGGCAATGAGACGGTTTCTTTCTCTTCCTCTCCTGCCTTCTTCCGATTCCATTTTCTTACTATAAACTTAAAAAAAAACAAAACAAAACAAACAAACCCGCCTCCTTATCTGTATGTATATCACATACTGGCATCACTTAACAAAAAAGCCTCAAGGGTCAAGTCCCTGAGTGTCAATAGTGGAGGCCCTGAGCTCACGGACTGCCAGAAACCTTCATTATATCATCTTAGCTCTGGTGGTATTGATGTTTTTTAAGTTACACCCACTTATTCAGAAGGAACACAGGATCATTCCTCCCTCCAATCACACCGGAAGTCCTGCCATGCTTGATGACGCCCCCCCACCCCCCCAGCACCTTGCTGGGAGTCCAGGCGCCGTGTAAGCCCGCACCCCCAGATGCACAGGTGAGCGGGTCTCCCACCCAGCTGCAGCCAGTACGATGTCCTGCTACATGACAAGCCCTCACTGTCTCATGGAATCTGGTGGACAGTTGACCCCGGAGCTCTTGCTACCGTCGCTTGAAAAGAGCCTGCCAATTCCTGAGAGTCTTTGCCCTCTTCATCTCAGTTTGAGATTTCACAAGGCAAAAGCTAGGTCTCTGAGGAGAGCCCACCCTTTAGCTAATTAAGGAGGGCAGAAAGAGTAAAATGCTTCTTACTAAAGGGGGAAAAAAAGGAATCCGAAAGGCAAGAAACTGTACCCTTCTTCTCCAGCCCCCATTTGGTAGGTATGTAGAGGAAATACTGAGCCTGCTGAGGCTTAGTTGGGTTGGGAGTCTACTGCTTATTCTAGAAACATCAAGGTTCCATGAGCATGTCCAAGCCTGTGGTTTTCTTAGGCACAGAAACAGGCAGCTAGTCTGACTCCCAGAGCCCAAACTCTTACCTCCTGAATCATGAGAAGGATCTGGAGAGAAGGGAAGAGCAAGTGCAAAGGCCCTGAGGCAGGAAGAAGCATGGTGTGTTCAAGGCACAGAAATAGCTATGACAGTGAAGGAGAAGGTGGAAGGATGTGGACCTGACCTTGGCAGACAAGAGAAGGAGATGAATCCCTTTGTGGGGCAGTGGGGGCCACTGGAGAGGCAGACAGTTTCCCTCTGTGTGGCTGGAGATGCCTCTGTGCTCGGGAACTGCAAAGGCCACTGTCACACTGATGTCCATGAAAGGAGGGACCTTCACCTTTGACTGGTGCTCCCAGGGGTAATCCACCCACTCCCTCTGGGCCTGGCCTGTGAACAGCGTGGGACATTGGCAGGTGGCGAGCCCCGGAGTGGGGGGCAGCCTGTGGCTCTGACTGGCTTGCAAATGCTGAAGACAGCAGCCAAATCTGCTGGGATTTCCATACCACCTGCCTGCTTGTCTGCAGCTTCATAACCTTAAGGCCCCGCCTCCTGCCCCATCAAAAAGCCACACTGGTGCTTCCCAGCTCCTAGGGCAGGAAAATATCTTAGCACATCTGAGTGCAGTCATGGACGATCCCTTCAGGCCCTCTCCAGAAATAAATGCGGTGATTCCTGGGGATTGCCAAGCAACAGCGATAACATCTTACACACAGTCTTCAATCGTTTTGCCATCGATGTTTGCTTTCATCTCAATTTTCTAAAAAAATTTTTTTTTAATGTTTATTTATTTTTGATAGAGAGAGAGACAGAGCATGAACGGGGGAGGGTCAGAGAGAGAGGGAGGCACAGAATCCGAAACAGGCTCCAGGCTCCGAGCTGTCAGCACAGAGCCCGACGCGGGGCTCGAACCCATGGACCGTGAGATCATGACCTGAGCCGAAGTCGGCCACTTAACTGACTGAGCCACCCAGGCGCCCCTCAATTTTCTAGTAAACGTATCTGTGTCAAGGACCACAATGTCTGTACATAATTTTCTCTTTTCTCTTTATTGACAAAGTATTCTAAGGTGTATACACGGTGGAAAAGCTGCTGTAACCATATTCCGTCACGATAAATCACATCCGCCAAGAATGACTTAACCATTTTTGAACAGAGAATATATTCACATAGTTTAAAAATGAAAACCAGGGGCGCCTGGGTGGCTCAGTCGGTTGAGCCTCCGACTTCGGCTCAGGTCACGATCTCGCGGTCCGTGAGTTCGAGCCCCGCGTCGGGCTCTGGGCTGATGGCTCGGAGCCTGGAGCCTGCTTCCGATTCTGTGTCTCCCTCTCTCTCTGCCCCTCCCCCATTCATGCTCTGTCTCTCTCTGTCTCAAAAATAAATAAACGTTAAAAAAAATTTAAAAATGAAAACCATATTAAAATGTATGCAGAAACAAGTTTCTCTCCCATCCGTCCCATAGGCCCCATAACCACTTCCTGGTAACTGATTTTAATTAATACTCACCTATCATTTACAGTTCCCGTACGCGAATACAAACAAGCAAAAACACGAAACAAGAGGCGTCCTGTTTTGTGCCTTGCTTTTTCCCTGTACCAGGCCTTCGAGGTCTTTCCATATCTCCCCCTCCTCTGTCACAGCTGCATAGGGGACCAGTGTCGGGATGGACTCTTTGGTTTCACCCTTCCCCTGTGAAGGATCCTGGCCGACTCACTATCATTACAAGCCCTGCTGGGTAAGCCCACAATCCCCTCATTTCACACACACGCGGGCAGGGCTGTAGGATAGATGCTCAGAAGGGGAATTGCTGGGCAAAAGGCAAATCTCAACATTGGTACATGTTGCCAGATTGCCCCTCAATGGGGTTCTATCGTAATTCCCGCCCCCCACCATCAGGAGTGAATGAGAGTACCTGCTCCCCTCCCCCTCAACGGCCTTTCTGATGTTGTTAACATTCGGGATTCTGCAGGGGACTGCTGGTAAATGCTTAACGGCCACCTGTCTGAAAAGCACCCCCCAAAACACGAAAAGTGTAAAAGCCCTGATTTGCGGTGTCTGCAGATTTCCATGGTGTAACTACTCCCACTCAGACTGATTTCCAGCTACCACCACGAAGTCTCTGACCATGGATTTGGGAAGAGCTGGGCAATAGCACACTGTCACATGCTGCTTCCACCACACCGACACAAGTGACGCAGGTCACACGGGTGATACTGAAATGTAGTCATGTAATTAGGAAGTTCTGGGTTTTACTTCCTCTGCTTTTAATCTAATGTATTAATTACAAGTTTATATAATTAAAAATTGTAATAGTGGCTGCATTTAACGACTGGCTTGCTAAATTCCTGAAAATTTAATAACGGGCTCCTGTGAGCTAGTGAGAGCCACATCAGAATACTACTGGAATTTTGCCAACCCTAAGAAGACTCCATGCTGTCAGTGCAGAGCCTGACAAGGGGCTCAATCCCACGAACCATGAGATCATGACCTGAGTCAAAATCAAGAGTTGGACACTCAACTGACTGAGGTAGCCAGGTGCCCCTATTATGGTGGTTTCATAGGTTTAGGGACCATTTGCATTTCCTTTTCCGTGAAAAGTCTCCTCACGTTCTTCATTTGTCCGTTGGGTTTTATGCTTTCTCTTATTGGTTTCTAGGAGCTCTTTATACATTAAGGCGATTATGTCTTGTCTGAGTTAGGAGTTGCAATGTCTTACCCTAGTCTGCTATTCACCTTTTGTGTTTGCCTATGATACACATATTGTTTGGCCACAAAAAAGTTGTTTTTTAAATGTAGTTGAATGTTTTCATCTTTTACAGTTTCTGGATTTTGAGCAATAGTTAGAAGGCTGATATAATTAAACAGGATGATGAAGCAGGTTGATATAATTAAATTTTTCTAATCCTGGGTCTCACACAAGCAGTTTCTTGTTCTCTAAACAATCTATACCATTCCTGTATCCTGCTGAGATCCTTTAGATTGGACTTGGTCTTTTTCTTTTGAGGGAGGTCCTTGTTTTAAAACCCTTCTCAGGGGCGCCTGGGTGGCGCAGTCGGTTAAGCGTCCGACTTCAGCCAGGTCACGATCTCGCGGTCCGTGAGTTCGAGCCCCGCGTCAGGCTCTGGGCTGATGGCTCGGAGCCTGGAGCCTGTTTCCGATTCTGTGTCTCCCTCTCTCTCTGCCCCTCGCCCGTTCATGCTCTGTCTCTCTCTGTCCCAAAAATAAATAAACGTTGAAAAAAAAAATTAAAAAAAAAAAACAAAACCCTTCTCACTCAGGGATATCACAAAGATGCCTGCTACTGTGAAGGATGGGCCCGGCACCCTTTATTAGCAGGAAATGCACGTCGAAACCATAACCTGTGTATCAAGTGTTCAACTAGTTTTCGGACTAGTATTATTTCCAACGCGGGGAGTATCTTCACTTCTATATGACTTCCCATGTCGGATGTCCTGCTTGATCCAGCTCTCTCCATCGTACACAGAGAGCCAAAAGCTCCAAGTAGGGCGTTAGTGCGTGGTTTGTGTTCCAGAAACGTCAGCTGGATCACCAACTGCAGAGGTGAGGACCCCGCCGGGGGATTTTCGCCTGCACCCTCAGCAGCCCTGACAATCTCCTTTGACTCTGCATCAGCATCCACGCATTTCCGGGGTCCCTTGAGAAGGCGCACGTGTGGTTTGTATGGTGTGATCTTAGAACGCACTCCTGTGGAAGGTTCTACTGCAGTGTAGCTGAGAGCCCCCTGACTGTTTACAATGAACTTTTATTTTCAGCCTCTCATTTTTGGTCCAGACGTTCGAAATGAAAAAACGGATCCTCAGATATGGTAAGAGGTTTGTCCAAAATCGCCCCGTTTCTCCTCCAGCTTCGGGTACTGCTTTTCGGCATATGCCCTGTCCTCAATGAAATGAGGAGCATTTGAGATGACGTGACTTTCCCAACTCTCATCCGGGTGTCCACGTCGTGGTCCCAGGACAGGCATGACTTAAGATGGCGGTCACTGGCTGGTTTTCTTCCGGAGGCGCTCTACCTGGGTCGTCAGGAGGAGCAGTGATCATTCATGCGGTGCTCTGCTCTCGGATCCCAGTCTCCCTTGGCCAGGAAGCCTCTTTGTCACAACACTTGCCATTAGGAAAACATACGACAACAATAATAACCAGTAATTATTGAGGGCATTCCGTATACCAGTTAACGTCTATGTGTTTAATCCTCATCCAATCCTGTTAGTATTATTACTGTTATTTTCTAGAGATGGAAATAGAAGCTCCAAGAGGTTATGGAACTGGCCCGAGGCCTGACCGAGGAAATACTTGAGTCAGGTGGAGATACAGATCTGTAGTAACCCATGGGGATTTCCCAGACCCACTTGGGATTTCCAAACACATTCTTGTTTTACAATCTTCAGACACAGAAGTCCTCACTTGACAGGAGGCCACGTGCCTTTACCTTGTAGGAAATGCAATGACAACGACTCACCGTTGGGGGAGAGCTCTGATCTCCCCTTTGTGGCCATCCCTGCTCTTAGGCTGGACTGCCCACTTTTGATGGAGACAGCCTTGGAGTTCTCTGTGTCTACGGGAAGGAAGGAGAGGGAGCCTGTTTTTCACTTTTGCTGCCATAACTAATTTTATTTAGGAAAGCATTGTGTCTTTTGAGAGAGAATTGTAAACACCAGGAGAATAAGAGGACCTCAGAGTGAGCTTGTGTGTGCTCCAGACTTCTGCCAGCTCATGACGGCTTCCTGACCCCAGCAGACTGGCAGCTCCTGGGCCCACGGGACGGACGTTGGCCAGGGGCCAGTGTCTGAGCTGAATGGCTTGGGCCGGGCGGTGATTCTCCCCAGCCAGCATGGCAATGGGCCCACTCCTGAGAAGGCGCCTTGGCTTGGGAAAACACACTGTGGGTTAGACATTGGCATTCAGAGCAGGGGTCTGGGGCCAGAGACATGACCAGGCATCCTCTGGGAGGCCTGGCTTTGTGCTGGGCTGCTGCGTGTTCTCAGGAGAACCGGGCCCAGCTTAGGAAATGTCCTGTCACTCAAGAGGAAACCCGATGCCTAAGAACTGATACAGTTAGGAGACTGATAAAAATTAGGCTGAGAAGTGGAAGGCCTAAATGTGGAGCCATAATGTTTATTTTTCCTTGAAAATACCTTCCTTCCTGCTTATCTCTGATTATGAATATACAACTTTTCCAAGAAAACTTGGAAAAATAAATAAAAATCTCTCATGATCCTTTCACCCAGAGATTTAGCTTCTGTTTTTTATTTTATTTTATTTATTTTTTTTTTTAATTTTTTTTTTCAACGTTTATTTATTTTTGGGACAGAGAGAGACAGAGCATGAACGGGGGAGGGGCAGAGAGAGAGGGAGACACAGAATCGGAAACAGGCTCCAGGCTCTGAGCAGTCAGCACAGAGCCCGACGCGGGGCTCGAACTCACGGACCGCGAGATCGTGACCTGGCTGAAGTCGGACGCTTAACCGACTGCGCCACCCAGGCGCCCCTAGCTTCTGTTTTTTAAAAGACTACATCCTACCAATCATTTGATCAGGAGCACAAAACCAGATTAATTGAGACCTCAGATTCGTGGCACTCAGTGTCATCAAATGTTTTCTTTTTTTGTTTTTTATTTTTTATTAAAAATTTTTAAAAATGTTTATGTGTATTTGAGAGAGAAAGAGGGAGACAGAGCATGAACGGGGGAGGGGCAGAGTGAGAGAGGGACAGAAAATCTGGAGCCGGCTGCGGGCTGTGAGCTCTCAGCACAGAGCCCGATGGGGGGCTCGAACCCACGGACCGTGGGATCATGACCTGAGCCGAAGTCAGATACCCAACCGACTGAGCCCCCCAGGTGCCCCTGTTTGTTTGTTATTTTTAATAAGGAGCATCCCCACCCAACATGAAAACTAAGTGCTTTACAATGATCTCTAAAATTTAGGGGCTCAATTTTTGCCCTATATGTACACATCTCTCTGTCTACGTGGCTTTTTTTTTTTTTTTTTTTTACCGCTTATTTAAGCACAAGCTGTATACACACCTTTGCATGACTCTCAGCGGGGTTTTGGTGAGATTTCATCATTCAGGTTGTTTTCCACTGCACTGCCCTTTGGATCTCAAAATGGACTGCCCATTTATCTCTTTCTGTGCAAGGGCAGTCGGGGTTACGAGAGCCACCTGAATATGCGCTCTCATTTATCTCTGGGGCTGCAGCAAAACCACCCCCAAGCCCAGGCAGGTGTCGGGTCAGCGTGCCCTTGAACATCTTCCATAAAGGAGAGGCTTCAGTGTCCCCCGCGGCTTCCAGAAACCGCGTGGTCAAGCATGAGTGTTTCCATCTGAACCAGCACCTCCTGATTATGGAATTCACATGGTTTTAAAATGACTTGGTAGAAATTTAAAAAGCTGTTATTCACCGTCATGTGCTTCTTGGTCTTCTCCAGAATGTAGTTTGCTTTCTATGTTGTTTCTTGTCATTGATTTCATCCTTTGGCTTTTCTTCTCTGCACCCTTGACTTCTCTTTAAGAAGTTTCAGACCAGTATTTCGGGTGTGTTCATACCCCAGCCTTCACTCAGGAGGCAACTTAGGATCGCTCAAGAGCCAGTAGAGCTGGGTCATAGACGTGGGAAGAATACCTCCCTTCTGCCCCACTCCTCATCCTCTTTTCCCCTCTGCTCCAGATTTTCCCAGTTCTTCCCCACCCCATGTCCCCACGCCTTGCCTTCCTTCCAGGGTTTGTGGTGCCTGATCTTGGATGAGTCACATGCTGTATGTAGTGAAAGTCTTGTCTTTTGGATGCACTCATGAGGGCAGGAACAATTTCGATGCTCATTTGATATTGAAAGATATCAGGCGGGGCGCCTGGGTGGCTCAGTCGGTTAGGCGTCCGACTTCGGCTCAGGTCATGATCTCATGGTTTGTGAGTTCGAGCCCCGCGTTGGGCTCTGTGCTGACAGCTCAGAGCCTGGAGCCTGCTTCAGATTCTGTGTCTCCCTCTCTCTCTGACCTTCCCCCGTTCATGCTCTGTCTCTCTCTGTCTCGAAAATAAATAAACATTTAAAAAAAAAAAAAGAAAGATATCAGGCAAATAGTAAACGTTGCACAGTATTGCTACAAATAAATGATTTAAAAAACAGATCAAAATCCACAAAAGCAAACAACAGAAACAAAAAAAAAACCCAGCATGCAAACATCCAAAACAAAACCCTTTTGTAATGTAATAGGCATTTCCGCCCAACTCTATTTGGGCTTTTGACTTTCCAGACGGTTTTGCTATAGGTGCATAGGGCTCGATTTTGTTTCTCTTTGATCATATGCTTTCCTTGTCCCCATCTTTGCACATGTGCTCTCCTCCTCTGAAACCAGTCCAGAGCCCCCTGTATAGGCATGTCAAGGTCAGGCCAGGCCAAGCCTGGGTGCAGAGAAAGGAACTGCGTGGGAGACCGTGAGGCGACTTTTGTTGGATGTGGGAGCCTGATGCACAGTCCAGGCCCTCTGACATATCCAGAGGAGACAGACCTGAGTTCTGGCCCAGACTTGCCACTTACTAGCTGTGCAACCTTGGGACCGCCAGCCAAGCTGTCAAAGCCTTCGTTTCACATAGATCGAGCGAGGTGAATAATGGTTCCCACATTGTCACAATGTCGTGATGGATGAAAAGAGATCGAGTATGTCATATGTCACCAAGAGGTGTTCACTTAATGTTGACCATGCTTCTCCTTCTCAACAATGATAACAACGCTGGAGGGAAGGGTTGGCCCCCACCGGGGCTCATAGCCACCAGGGACGTAGCACAGGCCACCCACCCCATCTGGACACCAGTCTCCTGGTCTCTTGCTCCTGCCCCTGCTTCTGGGCTGTTTCCTCCTTGCTGAACCTTTGCCCATGAGCCCTGCTGCTGCTTGTGCTTTTCCCTCAAGGTTGGCCTCCTGGATGCCTGCCCATACTGGCACTTTTCAGCCATCTCCTGACATCTCCGTGCACCTTGATCTCTGGTGACTTACTCTGCTCTGTGCTCCCAGGGCCCCAGGTATGCATGCTTGTCCTTGCACATACCATGTGTCTAGATGGCAAGGGTGGTGAAGACAGGAATAGGGTGCCCTCGTCTCATTCCCTGGTCCCTGGCAGGCATCTGGCCGCAGGGCATACTCTAGTGCTTAGTAGCCGAATGCACGAAGCAACGAATGAAAGGAGAGATGGACGGGTAACTCTTCTTCCTTCATTGAATATAGCTTTAACAGAATGTTCCTTTCTGGTTGCAAGACCAGAGCAATTCATGTCAAACACTTGACTTGGACATCTTTGTTCCTCTTAGTGATCCCTCAGATCAAGGCAAAAATATATCTACGTGTTGATAGTTTCATTAACGTCCTTTCCAATCATTTCATTTGGAGTCTACGCAATTCATCTAAGCAAATATTCACACAGTACCCATGGTATATTGGACATTATTATTATGCGCCCACGGCTGAGAAGAGGATGGTCAAAGTTCCTGCCTGAACGGAATTCACATTCTACAAGGCAGCGAGAGGTTGAGCACCTAACCAGTGAGTATTCCGGGTGATTTCATTTTAATAAGAGCTACCCAAGGCACCATTGCCGCCACAAAAGAGTCAGAGTGGAATGATGGGCCGTGACTGGTGGTGATGCGTGTATATGGAAGATGGGTCCCGAACGGGGAGGGTGGCTGCCCGGTGGGGGGCAGGGAAGAGCATTCTAACAGAGGAATGGCCAGTGGGAGGGCCATGGTGTAGCAGAGTCAGCGTGTTTCAGGGACAGAAAGGAGGCCAGTGTGCCAGCGCACTGAGGAAGGGGGCCCGAGTGACGAAGTAGACAAGCATCTCGCTTGCATAGAAGTGCCTCATTTTCCGTTGCCCAGTACGGAGGAGGCTCTTTGTTCTTTTCTTTAACGTTTATTTATTTATTTTTGAGAGAGAGAGAGAGAGAGAGAGAGAAAGCATGAGTGGGGAAGGGGCAGAGAGCGAGGTAGACAGAGAAAGCCCAAGCAGCCTCCACACTGTCAGCGCAGAGCCCTATGTGGGGCTCGAACTCACGAACCATGAGGCATGACCTGAACTGAAGTTGGAAGCTTAACTGCTCCCCCCTCTTTGGACTCAGTATGTGGGTGCTGAAAGTACCACGCGTCCCAAAGCCATGGGCATCCTTAGCAGAGAGCGTTTCCAGGGTGGAATCTAAGTAAACAACGTGACAGTGAAAAGGATGCCGTCTTAAAAGTCTATGAAAATGGATAACAAATTGAAAACGCTGAAAAACGAGCCCGTTGGGGAAGCATGTTTCCTTCATTTGCCTTCTGTCATGATATCTGAAAAGCTACGAAAGGACATTAAAGCTCTGGGAGGGAGCGCTGATGAACTCCTCTGATAAAGTATCAATTATCTTATTTCAAATGAAAAGGAAGCAAAATCAGCACAGACCTTGTACCAAATTTAGAACTGGCGCGGAGTGCCAACATCCTGCGCCTCACCCCAGACGTGCCGGGCATGCACCTAAGGCTCCAGGTTCAGTGGGTGCCAACAGAGGAAGAATTTTCGCTGTAAAGCTATCTAGCGTGGAGGGTCAGAGCCCTCTTGGACAACAGCAGCAGCAACCGCAAAGAGTTGTGTTTTCTTGAGAAGTCAAACCCTTCCGGAAGAGCCGGGGAGAACAGAGCTGGCGCACGGGAAACAAGTTGTAATCTCCGAAAGTTCCTTTGTGGAGGGAGAAGACGCGGGCCCGAAGTACAACACTGCGTCGTCCGTCCGCTGAGCAAGTGCTTTTTGTAAATTACTCTCTTCTGGAGCTTTGCATTGTTTCTGATGTGGATAAGCCATCTGGCATCCAAAGCAAGCTCAGCTTAAACCAAGAATCCAAACAAATGGTAAGGACGGTGGTACCCAAGTTCAAATGCCTGTGAAAGCAAAGAACAAAAGGAATTGATAGATGTTGCTTGGAGGAACATGATGATTTTCAGCCGGGCTTCGAATTTGCCTACACTGACGTTTTGGATGGAGCGGCCTATCGCAGTCAAGGTTCTCTCTCTCTCTCTCTCTCTCTCTCTCTTTGTGGACTAAGGAAGAAACACACCTACAAAATGAATTTAAAAATGCAGGATTAGATATGTCACACACATGATGAAATTAAAAAAATGAAAACCGAAGACCAGCTACAATTATGACATACTTTTCAGAAAGATTTCTCGAAAAATAACGTGGTGCGGGTGAGAGAGCAAGTCTTTTGACATTAGAAAACCCAGGAATTGAGCAAAGGCCTGTATGTATTCCAGAATCGCCCCCTACCCTGCAAGTAACGAGTGTTGCACGATGAATCCAGCTTAAGAAAAATGCTGTAAAGGAGAAAGTCCACAGCCCTCTCCACATCCTGATGAAGAGGGTACATTCTCGCCGCTTGTAACTATGAAGTACTTACAAACAAAATGGCTTAGGAAAGCAGTAGGCGTCAACACGAGTTTCTGATTTCAGTCAGGACGGCAGTGCGTCTCTACCTCAAACAAAAGGCAGACGCTGTGCTTTCTCCCGAAAAGGAATGGAATTCAAAAGGACTTTTGTTCCACACCTCCTTTCAGTTCTGGTCTCACAGCCAAATGGGTTGTGGAAGACCACCTAAACATTCAAGCGAAAGACCCTGCCCCACATCCCTCTTAAGAAGCCCCGTGACTGTGCACTTAGAACACGAATGGCTTACCTTCCGTGAGATGCACTGGGAGGGGGAAATATTGGGAAGAAATAAAAAAGAAAATCTGAAGCTGAGTGAAATTAGACACAAATGAGACCTTCTGAGCAGAGATGATGAAAAGAGATCGGTAGTTCACCAGTGACTTCCTTGATGGAATGATTTCAAAGTAGCTACAAAAAAAAAAAAAAAAATCTGAATTTTAGGAGTTCACAAGCTGCGGGGAAAATCATTCTACATATGATGTTTTAGATACAAGGAAATTGCAGTCGTCGGTTGGCAATATTTTTTCCTCTTCAACTCCAGTATTTGCTGGATTTTAGTTCCAGCCCAAATGGGGTGATTCCATTCCTCCCAGGCCTTTCCTCTTACAACAACAACAACAAAAAAAAAAAAAAAAAAAAAAAAAAATCCTTGGACATAGCATGACCAACATAGGAAGTCTCTGAAAGGGGAAAAGAAGAAGGTGGACCGCTTAGGGACGGCAGGACTTGAGGAATGACACGGTGGGGAGCTCAGTTTGTTTGTTTTCCTTCTAAATGGGATAAAGTGCTGGAATAATCTGTAGCTCAGAACCATCAACAGACACAAACAAACGAACAAACAAGGCTCCAAGAAAAGCCCGCGTCTCCTTAGCCAGAAGTCCGGGAAGTGAGCTTCCTAGGAGAACAGAAAACCTTTGCAGGGCACCCGCCCTACAGCAGTCAAACACCAACCGAAAAACTGTCCCGGTTCCAGGATGAGAGAGGACTAATCTCCTATATGTTCCATGTCCTGTAGGTGGAAGCAGGTGGTGACTCTCTCATTCCCTTGTGGGGGGTGGGGTGGGCGGAGGAAGGTGGGGGGGAGAGGACACCCCCTGGTAGAGGCAGGCAGCACTTATACCCCCCAGCTGGGAAGCCATATGGGGAGCAGGTCTTTCACACTCCTACTCGGCAGACACAAAGGTGTGATACTTTTACCTCAACATTTATTTGTAAAAGTCCTGAGAAGTTGTCCCCATTTACCACTTGTTGTTCAGTCATTCTTCAAAGAGAGGCTGCTGATGACTGAGCTTCGTCTGCAGTCTTCCTTCATCTGAGAAGGTCTTCTTTCCCCTTCCTTCCTGCAAGATAATTTTGCTGGATATATAATTTGGGGTTGCCAATTTTGAGGGGTTTGTTTTTGTTTTTTAACACCGACAGGATGTGGTGCTGCTTCGTTCTGGCTTCTGTGATTTCAGAGGAGGAGTTGCTGCCATTCACGTCGCTGCTCCCCTGTAGGTAATGCCTCATTTCTCTCTAGCCTCTTTTGGAATTGTTTATTTGTCTTCGGTCATTAGAAGTTTAATGACGATGCATCTTGGCAGGTAAAGCCCACCAGTCAAACAACCCTCCTCGCCATGGGGATCAGATACAGAGCCTGCTTACCCTCCAATAGCAGGCTTCAGACCCTTGCCAGCCCACGGGGTTATTCAAACGCACCAATCACGTCATCCCACGGGATACAGGGGTCACCCCATACTCTTGGTACTGCAAAGTCTGCCTCCCATGCCCCCTGTTGGTTAGTGAACCAACTGTATTCCACAGTGCAGGCCCCATGTGGCCCTGACTCCTCCTTCCCCAGGCTGTGAGTGTCAGTAACTAACAAATTGCTATTAATCTCATCTGACCCGTGTTGGGTGTGAGGTCTTCCGTTATCCCTATAACATCAGGATGGGAATCCCTGACCAATGTAGTGAAGAGAAGGTGTTCAAATGTGAATGATCTAGATCCAATAATTAAAAGACAGAAGTTGGCAGATAAAGAACAATAACAGCCACAAAAAAAACCCCATAGACACAACTTGTCTTATACGCTCATGTATAAGATAATCACATTAAATTTAACCATATAGGTGGATTGGAAGTAAAAGGATGGAAAAAATACACCATGGAAACATTAAAAAGGAAAAGAGTAGGTATGTTAATATCAGATAAAGTAAACTTCAGAACAAAGAAGACTACTGGGGACAAAGAGGGACATTGCTTAATGAGAAAAGAATCAGTACTCCAAGAGCATAGTAATTTCAAATGTAAATGCACCAAACATCAGAGCTTCAGAATAAATAGAGCCAAGCTGATTACAATCAGGGGCTTTAATACGCCTAACTCAGCAATTTATAAAGCTACTATATAGACATTCGACAAGGATACAGAAGAACTCAACAATGCCATCCATCAACAGGATCTAACTGACATTTACAACATTCCATCCAGCGGCCTCAAGATACACATTTTTATTTTCAAGCATTCATGTAACATTCACCAAAACATTCTGGGTCATGAAACAAACTTCAACAGATTTGAAGCCATTGGAATCATACAGAATAAGATCTCTGACCACAATGGAATCCAATTAGAGGTCAGTAACAGAAAATTAACAGTACATTCTCAGAGCACTTAGAAATTCATTTGTCAAGGAGGTAACCTCAAAGGAAATTAAAAGAACTTAATTCTGAATAAAAATGAAGAGACAAAATATCAAAATTTGTGGGAAGCAACTAAAGCAGCAGCACTGAGAAGGACATTTATAGCACTAAATGCTTACGTTAGAAAGCAGGAACGATTTCAAATCAGTAATCTGAATTCCTACGCTCCAGAGAAAAAGAACAGCAAAATAAACCCAAAGGAGACCAAAAGAACTGAACTCAGTGAAATTGAAAACCAACAATAGAGAAAAATCAAGGAAAGAAAAACTGGCTCTTTGAAAAGATCAATAAAATTGATAAACTTCCAGCAAAATTGACAACGTAAAGTAGAGAAGACACATATTACCAATACCAGAAATAAAATACTGAATTCAACTCCAGATCTTTCTGTCACTAAAGGATAAAAGGGGACACTAAAACAATTTCACACAATTCAACAGCTTTGATGAAAATGAACCAAATTCTCTAAACCACAAACCACACAATTCACCAGCATGAAATAGATAACCTAAATATTCCTATAACTATTATATAAATTAAATCTATAATTTCAATCTTCCAAAAAAATTCCAGGCCCAGCTGGTTTTACTTGAGAACTCTAGCAAACATTTTTAAAGTGGCAGGGCACCTGGGTAGCTCAGTTGGTTAAGCGTCTGACTTTGGCTCAGGCCATGATCTCACGGTCTGTGAGTTCGAGCCCCGCATCTGGCTCTGTGCTGACAGCACAGAGCCTGGAGCCTGCTTGGGATTCTGTGTCTTCCTCTCTCTCTGCCCTTCTCCCACTCACACTTTGTCTCGCTCTCTCTCAAAAATAAACATTAAAAATATTAAAAAAATAAATAAATAAAAAGTGGAACGTTGGGGGACACCTGGGTGGCTCAGACCGTTAAGCATCCCACTCTTGATTTCGGCTCAGGTCATGATCTATCTCACGGTTTGTGGATTCGAACCCCACGTCAGACGGTGAGCTGACGGCCAAAGCCTGCTTAGGATTCTCTCTCTCCCCCTCTCTCTGTCTCTCTCTCTCTCTCAGAAAAAATAAAAATAAAAAAATAAAATAAGAAGTGGAATATGGATTTCAATATAAAATTAAAAAATATAGGATCTTCAAAAGGAAACATAGGAGAAAATCTTTGGGACCTACGGCTAGGCAGAGTCTTAGATATAACATCAAAAGCACCACCCACAAAGAAAAAGAAAAAAACCCAATACGTTGGAATTCATCAAAATTAAAAACTTTTGTGCCATGAAAGACTCTGTTAATATGCTAAAAGGACAAGTTGCAGAGCATATTTTTAAACACATGTCTGACAAAGGCCTTCTATCTGGACTATGTAAAAATCTCTCAAATTCAACAGCAAGAGACAAAGAATCCAATTAGAAACGAGGAGAAGACACACACATACATTTCACCAGATAGGCTATAGAGACAGCAAATCAGCACACGAGAAGAGGTTCACCATGACTGGCCTTTGGGGAAATGCACGTTAAAATCACAACACTTGTCACTACGCACCTGTTGAAATTGCTAAAATAGAAAACAGGGACTTATTGCGGTGCTGGCAAGGCTGTGAGGAACCTGGATCACTCCTATGTTGCTGGTGGGAATGAAAGGTGTGTTAGGCATTCTGGAAAACAATTCGGCAGTCTCTTAAAAAACGAAACCGGCAACTATCCTGTGTCCTAGCAATTACACTTCCGGGTATGTATTGCAGAGAAATGAAAACGTGTATTTGCCCAGAAACCTGTACCGTCATGTTCACAGGAGCTTTATTCATAATAGCCAGAAAGTGGAAACCAACCAGATGTCTGTCAGTAGGTGAACAGGTAAACGAGCAATGGTACCTCCATCCCCTGGAGTACCGCTCAGCTGTAAAAAGGAACAAACTAGTCACATACACAACGACGTGAAGGCATCTTCAGAGGAGTAGGCAAGGTAAAAAAAAAGCCAGCCCCCAAAGGTGACATCCTATATTATTCCGTTTATATAATATTCCTGAAGTGGCAAAATCCTGGAAATGGAGAACAGATTAGTGGATGCTGGGGGTTAAGGAGGGGGCTGGGGGAGGGGGAGAGAAGTGGGCACAGAACGGTGACACGAGGGAATCTTGCTGGGATGGAAATGTTCTGTCTTGACTATATCAATGTCAGTATATTTTGCTACACTTTTACAAGATGTTACCATTGGGGAGACTTAGTAAGGAGGACACGGGGTGTCTGCGCAGTGTTTTACAACCGCACAGGAATCTCAAATTCAAAGGGTAATTTAGAAAATGCTGAAAAAGAGCAGTCCCTGCCATAGCCTTCCCCCAGAGAGCCATTTTTATCTATTTTGGTTGTATTTCTTTGAAACTGACTTCTACGATATTCTGTATGCTTGGATGGCTAATCTCTGACTTCTTAATGGAAGGTAATTTTAGATCGATCTCCAGCTATTGGCACTTTAGGGTGGTTAAAAATTTAATTATCGAGGCAAAATTGTAACTGAAAATTCAATGGCTGTTGGTTTGGAAGTCGTCCGCTTTCTGCATCGTCTATTTTCTCTGCGCCTCCTTTGTTCTGTTTGTTTCGGAGTTCTCACGGTGCTGGGTACCCCTGCCTCTGTTTTCTTATTTGTGAATCAGGGCCTACAATTTTGATCGGCAGCCCGGTCTGCCTGTGCGGTGGGGAGAGGGCACATTTCTTAGTTGGTAGGCTTCCCTGGAAGGTACATCAGCAGTGAGCTGGTCTTTCCTCAGTGGACCTCAAATGTCAGAACTGGACATTCTCTGGCCTGGCCAGGGGCGGGTTTGAGGTGGATGGGATGACGCCTGCTAGCTGCTCTGTGCAGGGTCAGGGTCAGGGTCAGGGTCAGGAACGGTTGTACTGGGTTCATCCGTGTGTCTCACAGCTGATCATGACTGAGGACCACGGGCCATTTGCCATCATCTGGTGGGGTGCCTGGCCCCGTGGGTTAAGGAGGGCTTCTGGAGGCTCTGCAGCTCGATATGCAGTCTGTCTTCCAGACCTTATTTCCACCACTGTCCCCTCCTCCTCAGGAACCTGAGACCCCTGCTGCAGAGTCCAGAGGGTTCTACCACCTATTGGTGCCTCCTCTCTGCGGGCCTGTAGATGACAACTTCCTCACTCTCCTCAACATCTCCCTCCTGTTCCCTTTTCCGTTTAGTCACGGACACCTTCGTTTGCTTGCAGGGTTTTTCGACGGTTTGGTGAGGTTTGGGAAAGGAGAGGAGATCAATGAGTGAGTCTATGATCTTCGTCCGGAGTAAGCGGAACAACGGTCACATTTCCTGCTTTCCAAGGTGCCATTGTTCATTTAATCACAGCACAGGCAGGGCAAAAGGAGCGGTCACCATGTCACGTGTTCACATCCATTCTAAGATGAGTTCCGATCCTAAAACAACAAACTGTTCCAGAACTGGGGAGAGAGTGGTGAGTCCGAACGTTCCTCCACGTCTGAAATCCCCAGTTACTTCGTCTTCCTTGGAGACCGGTGAGTGCCTCTCTGAAAAGGAGGGCAAGTGAGAAGAGAAGAGAGTTGGGAGGAATAAAGATGGCAATAAGCTCTGTTCACACCACTGCTCGTATCCCTGCTTCACTGCGGAGTCCGTATTCCTTCCCTTTTCCCAGAAACAACAATCAACCCGAGTTTTAGGAGTTGATTTCAAATACAAAGAATCGAGAGTCTGGATTGGGCCAAAGCCAGATGTGCTGACATCTGAGCTTGCAGGGTGATGTCTGGGGGATCTGAGGGATGGCTCTGGGCAGGAGTCGTCTGGGGGCTTGGTTGACTTCAATCCCCTGAGGCCTGACCGCGTGACCCATACCCGTGGGACCTTGGGCAGGAATGTCTTTGCTTGGATCCTGGCCAATCCTCAGGCGCCACAAATGGAACATTTAACATGTGGAGAATCTTCATATTGAAACAGCACAAAGGACAAGGGGCACGTGAGGAGAGTGGGGGTGGAGGGCATCCGCCAGACCAGGGTCACTCAGTGTCTTACTTCAGCCCTAAGAGCAAGGCCAAGCCTGGGTCTAAACAGAGAAAGGAGATGTGTCTCAACCAGATGGGACTGTCACATCAGCTTTGAAAAAGATGAGGTGGGGTGCCCGTGTGACTCAGTCGGTCCAATGTCCGACTCTTGATCTTGGCTCAGGGCATGACCTCACGGTTCGTGAGTTTGAGCCCCGCGTCGGGGGCTTGAGGTTCTCTCTCTCCCTTTATCTGTGCCCCTCCTTGCTTGCACTGTCTCTGTCTCTCTCAAAATGAAAAGATAAACTTAAAAAAAAAAAAAGAGGAGGTGGAGGGCAGCTAGGGATGGCCTGCAGGCAACTTCTGCGGAGACGGTGATGGCACATCCTGGGAAGAGAGTGTGGCTTTGTCCGTCTCTTGGTACAGGAGAAAGTATCTCCAAAGAAGAGAAGCAGCACATCTTCCCCTTCGAAGTGGAGATCTCTGGGAATATTGATTTCAGCACCTTCTTAGCAAGAATGCCTGTAGGGTTGGACCTATGGATGCCATTTTTTTGGCTTCTTTTTTACTTGTAGTTTCTGCGTGTTATATCACAAGCACCAGATTCTTTGGTCACAAAAGAGCAAAGGAATGCGAAAAGGAATTTCAAATCTTGCATACCTCGCCTTGGTTGGGCCTTCGGAGCCCAGTTTTCTTACCTGTAAACTGGGGATGATGACAATGCTACCAGACTCACAGGCTGAGTGACAGGTGAACGTAGACACCTGGCATGTCACCTGCCCGGGGCAGAAACCTGTTGTTACAATTTCACGTTCATGTTGGTTGTCCTGGTGACCTGTCCTGAGCCATGGAGTGACCTGTGCGCCTGGGGACATGTGGGATGGCAGGAAGGGCACTAGGACAACTGTACTATAAAAGCTTTGTCTTGCCTTTGAGGAAAGAGTGTGGCTAGGTTTCAGAGGGGCATATATGGGGATAAAAGAAACCTACTTATAGGGTTGCCGGGTTTAGCAAAAAACAAACAGGACACCTAGTTCTGGGCGAATATCGGATAAAGAATGAATAATTTGGGGTGTAAATATGTCCTATGCAATATATTTGGGATATGTGTATACTGAGAGTCATTTGTTGTTTATCTGGATTTCAAATTTCGCTGGGCGTCCCATAGCTTATCTGGCAGCCCCCCTGTTCCGCAGTGGCATTCACTTCCTGTGCCAGTCACTGCTGTCACCTCTATGGGCTGCAGTGGTGTGACGCTTTGGGGCTTGCTGACCCTCTGAGGGAATGTAGCCTGGGCGTTTTCCATGTCCATGATTCTCATAGTGGGTCAAGGGCACAGCCAGGCTCAAGTCGGCCCCACCCCTCCTGGGCCCTCTTTCCCAAATCTGACCCTTCTGTAACCTTCTTGTGGGTCCTCTTTTGATGTTATTGGCCTCAGATCTGGCCGCCTTAAAACCTGGGCTTGCCACGAGGTCAGGGGCTAATGGTCTGCTAGACCATTGGGGAGCCTGGGGTCTTCTGGGCACACGTTCAGCGTTCCTCTTTCACAAAGGGGAGGCCTGTTAGGCAAACCTCAGACCCTGGAGAGCGGGGAGGCAGGGTCCAATGCTGGCCACCCTTCTTCCCCATCTTCCTCTTCCAGTGCCTCCCTGCCCATGACCCGACATTTTCAGCCTTTAGGAATTCCAACTAAGTCCCTTGCTCAAGGCTAGGAATTGAGTTGGCGGCTCTGGTTGATGGTGGGACCAGGATCACTGCCTCTTTCTGGGCCTTTCTAATAGGTTCTGCTGTCCCCATCCCCCCTCCCCCCGCCCCCGCCCCGCCTTGTTCTCCGGCTGCTGCCCCTCTAACACGTTCCCACAGTCAGATGCTTTCATGGCCTGTTGTAGCAACATCCCCGAAATTCCCGAGGGGCCTCAGCCTGGCCAGCGTGTTTCCTTTTCTCAAGTGTACGTGGGAACGGGAGCTGTCTGCCGGGATTAACAGTGCACATGATTTCCTAGACTCTCTCAGCGCCTGCTTCCTGTTGGGGGCCCCTGAGCTCTGAGCCATGTGGGTCCCGCGTGCCCAAAGCGTGGGCGTGGCAGAGCCCTGGGGCCCTCCCGGGCCCTCCAGCTGACGGCCACTCCCCTGCCTGCCTTAGCAGACACCCAGTGCAGAGGTGTGTGGAGAGGCGGGTATTGGCTCTTCTAGAGTTGGCTGTAAGATCTTCAGGAAATTTGTGAGTTGGTTGTGGGCCCTGGCCCTTCTTAAAAATTATGTAGACTTGCAATTGAATAGATTATATGAAAAGCAAAGGTAATGAATAGTAATGAACTCAGAACTTAGCACTTCCTAGTTATTTCAGTACAGTTTTCCGTCATCGGTGCTCTTAAGTTATTTACATCTGTTGTTACGTGTGCAGTGGGAATACTCCACTGCATGACGGTGTGCGGCTGCCCAGCTCTTCCCGATTCCGGGCTCAGTGACATTGTCACGTTGGTAACTTGACACGGACCCCACAGGAGTCTTTACCCCACGGAAGTCAGCAAATCTTATAAATTAGTGCTTTGTACTTTGGAGACCTGGTTGTTTTTGTTTTTTTGACACGGAGAGAGAGAGAGCGAGCATGAGCGGCGGATGGGTAGAAAGAGAGAGAGAGAATGAGAGAGAGAGAGAATCTTAAGTGGGCTATTCGCCCAGTACAGAGTCCCACTCGGGGCTCAACCTCACAATGGTGAGATCATGACCTGAGCTGAAATCAGGAGTCACACGCTCCACCCACAAGCCACCCAAGAGCCCCTGGAGAGCTGGCTGTTAAACTTTTACCGGCACACCGCCACGGATGTGCCATTGGCTTGTCTATTGAAAATAAGCGATCACACCATTTGAGTACGGTGCAAACGGGTGCCAGCCTGGCCCGCGATATCGCTGGTTTAAATTGGAGATCCCCCCCTCTCTGCTGCCCGGACTCCTGAAGCTTCTCTGGACCTTGGCTCTCCCAGCTTGTCCTCCTCACCCCTCCCTGCCATGCCGCAGCTTGCTGCCTCCCCACCTGGGCAGGTCGTCTGCCTCCCCACAGTGGCTCTCGAGCATTTGTTACGTAGCTCCCCTTGACCTTTCAGCCAAGTCCTTCTTTTCTTGCCACTATGCTCTCTTTCTCCGTTCTCCTGATCGCATCACAACATGCCCTGGGCACAGTTTCCTTAACGCTCACCGGACCCTCCTGGGCTGCACTAACACACCATTAACATTACCAAAACCAGTGACAGCTGTCTATAACTGCGCCCATGCTACCTGGACAGGTCTGCCATATGCATTTCTTCCTCTATCCTGACACCTCTGGGAGAAATGAGAATTCGGGGATATGACTGCATTTCATCTGGAAGAGACCTTTTCAGACCGCCCTGACCAGCATACAGAACCTAAGGATTTTATCTGACGAGGAAGGTGCGGGGTGGGGGGGACTTCACCCACAGCCCTTCAAACTCCAGACCACAGAGAACATTTCGTTGTTGAGAGATGGTAGTTGACACTGTGGGCCTTGTGAGCAAGACAGTTAAGTAGCTTCACTGCTCTTACTGGCTGAGCGAACTGGGGCACTCTGCCTCAATTTCTTCATCTGAAAAATAGGATAACCTTAGTGCTTGTCTCATTGGGCTGTTCTGAAGTTTAAATGAATTAATACACACAAAACTCCTAGAACACCACCCCGCTAATAAATGTTAGTCGTTGTGCGTTACTGGAGCTGTGCGCAGAATTATATTCGGTGAAATAATTCTCCTAAGGAAGAGGTTAGAAACCAGAGACGTAGCCCACAGGCTTTTGTTTTATATGTGACAAAATGAGGCTCGGGTCTAAGCACTAGACCTCCACACGGAGGCCAGAGTGGTCAGGGGCAGCCAAGGGGAGGTGTCTCTATAGCTTTATGTATGCCCTCCTTCCTGCACCCTGTAATATCCTCAGTATGACCAGCATTGTGCTCTGAGAGCTGGGCTTGACTTCCGGCTGCAGCTGGGAGTCTCCATCTGTGATTTGGGGTGACAGTCACTTGTAGCACGAGTCATGGGGGGTTAGGTGAGCATACATGCCCAAGACAGTGGTGATGCCAATGGTGATGAATAATGCTGGGTGGGGTGTTTTTCTGTGTGCGCGTATGAAGCTCTCTTGCCAGAGAATTTAGACTCTAGTAGGGAAAACAGACAATAAGTGAACGATCAGGATATAATATAATATCAGGTGGCAATAAGGAAAAAAATCACGGGGCAAGGGGCTGGACAGAGGCAGGGTGTTAGGCCAGGCACCTCTCAGGACGCCATCTTGCCCTGTGAGTTTGTGTCCAGCGCTCCGTGGGCCGATTGGGGGGCTCACTGGCTGGTCCCTCGACAACCGCTGTGCTGTCATCTGAGCTCCTCTTCTTCCTACAGCCTCACTTCCTCTGTCTTCCCTTCCTCTAGGTGGGGCCCGGAGAGAGTCTCATTCAGCACTGCTCCTGGCACTCTCCGGGGGGGGGGGGGGGGGAGATTAAATGTCTTTGCAAAGTCACAAGCCCTGGGTCCTTGAGCTCCTAGGAAGACAACTCTCTCTGGGGTGCCTGGATGGCTCAGTCCGTTGAACCCCCAACTCTTGATTTCGGCTCAGGTCGTGATCTCACAGCTCGTGGGATCAAGCCCTGTGTCAGGCCTCATGCTGACAGTGAGGAGCCTGCTTGGGATTCTCTCTCTCACTCTCTCTCTCAAAATAAGTAAATAAACTTAAAAAAAAAAAAAAAAAAGACAGTTCTCTCTTGTACTCCTGCCCCTCCAGCCACGCACGCTAGTGGGTGTTTCCGAGGGGTGCCCTTCTTGGGATCCAGGATACTCCCTGAGCCCCTCTGAGGGACAGCATAATTTGCAACCATTTCTTTAAAGTTCAATAACAGAACTTTTAAGGGAAGCACCGATTTGTAATTTTTCTCCTCATGCATTCACAGGTGCTGAGAGCGCTTCACGATGTTGTAAAAAATATGTGATAATGGGGTGGCGACAGAGAAAAGGATGCACTTCGTAAGTTTAGGGGGAGGATTGCAGTATGTTTTCACATACCACAGGTGCCATTTCCCCCCCACAAGTGACTCTGGTGCTGTGGTCAGGATAGGTTTTGTCAGAATGATTCTAGAGTGTGAGGGCTTATGCCATCAAGGGCCTAGGCTGTAGTTGCCATGATGAACGGGGACCCCGGCCCCGGTGGCTCCGGTTTTCTGCACGGGGGCAGAGCACCAGCCCTGGTTGGCTGTGATGGATTGGGCATGGCCCGAACACGGGCCCTGCCGAGGACCTCCTCGGGACAGTATAAATCACTCTAACTGTACAGTGACCCTCAGCGGCCCACATCTCCCCCTCAGCAGCTGCTTCCCGGACACCCTGCTGGCTCTAGTTCTCAAGTGTGTTTTCTTGAGAAACCCCCCGCCCACCTCCTTCCCCCCTGACCCCGTTCCCACCCCCCACCCTTCTCTCTCCTCCTTGCCTCCTCCCCACACCCTTCCTCCACCATCTCCATCCCACCCCAGGCTCCTGAACCTAAACCCCTGTTGCCAGCTCTTCCCGCTCCTCTGCTCCCCCAGAGCTGTCCACACGTCTCTGCAAAGCAGAGACACCCCTGGCCTCGGCTTGAGGCAGAGTAAGTTTCCAGCGGCTACTGGAACCCGATTTACACACGTGCCCCATATGGTGGGGACTGCCGCCGGGGTCTTGCTGTCAACCAGCCGTCTTGGCAGAGCAGAGGGCTGCCTCCCGAAGTGGCACGATTCCTCCCAAAGACCCCTCCCAGGGCCAATAGTTACTTGCAGAAAGTTTTAGTGGAAACATGCAAATGGAGATGAGAGCATGAACACAAGAGAAAGAATGAAACCCTCTTGGTCTGTAGCACATTCCACGGGAACCAAGAGCCGGCCAAAATTGGAGCGTGTTTCTGGAGTGTGACGGGGAAGGTGCAGGGTGAGGGTAACCCACGCAGGACCCATCCTGTAGCTTTTGCCCAACACATAGAAGGCTAGACCCGGGAGGCAATTAAGGCCATTTTGGGCAGTTTTACTGCCCAGGGTGGTGGGTGGGCTCTAAACCAAATGCCTGGCGTGTCCACAGCTAACCCTGGTCAGGCAGCAGGTGCAGAACCAGCATCAAGTGATGCCCTCATATGCCTGCGCCCGGCATGCTGGGGGCAGGTGCACGGGGTGGCCGGGCCCTGCAGTGATGGTCAGGTTCTCTGGGGCCACCTGACTCCAGACAAGAAGGCTTCACACTTGAGAGTGCGCAGGAGCAGGGCCTCTCCGCCAACCGAGGTACATCCTGAACAGGCTGGGTCTCACAGGGCAGCCTGGTGGGATGCTATTATCCTTGGGAGGTGTAGCTCCCTCAAACACCCCGGTCCTGTTCAGAGACGTTCTACCACGTTGGCTGGAGTGGGTGGAGTGATCTGGTTTGCCCAGACATGCTGAGGCCTGGCAGCCTGGGCCGACGTCTGGGGGGAGACTAGGAGTACCACAGTGGGGGGCCCTTACTTGCTGGCATCCTGGTTGAGGAGGGGCCCCCACAACCCGCTGCTGCTCAGCTTAGCAACAAAGGAGAATGGAGTGCGGCCGCCGCTGAATTAGTGCAACTAATTTCAGAGAAATTTGTTTCTCTGAATTGGAGTCGTGGAGGTTTGCAACTTTTGGAATAATACCAAGTTTCTCTGGGCGAAAAACAAAAAAAAAAATCACACAACTTCAAAGCGGTGGAGTTGTGGGTAAGGCTGGGGAGCGTGAACGGATTGCCTTTCGTTTCAGCGACTGGGCAGGTAGGTCCCACGGAGGTCCTTTGCTTTCTGGTGCAAACCACGCTGCTCATGTGCTATGTGATTCTTGGGCTTTTGTGGATTACCGCGCAGTCGTTTTAACTTTTGCCGTGTTATCATCTTTAAAGCGGAATCAAGATCATCTAATTAGCCGAGGGATGATTCTGGTGCCAGCGTTGAAAACAACATACCCGCATCCAGTAACTTTGAGATGAAAGTTAGAGCAGATCGGATGTCGTGAGGAAGGCCCCAAACCCCAGGAAACACCAGTCTGCTGCGTTTAGGACAAGCATCCTAAGAAATAGTGGAGATAATGCTGAAAATAAAAGTAACACTAAAGATCCACAAATAGCCCCTGGCCCCTTACTTTGCGGTCAGTGCAAGGGAAAAATCACTCCGGTGTGACCTAGGCTTCTGCAGCCCATTCCTCATCTAGAATGTTCCATCCTGCATCCTTAGAGTCACCCTCCCAGGGCAGATCATTTCCTGACAGCTGCAGCTGGATTAACACTAGAAGGGGGGGGGAGGGGGGTGGCCTCAAAGAAGGGTGTGCACATTTTCAACCCCTTCAAGACAGGGGTCAACAGATCCGCTCCCGGATCCGTGTCTGTGCATCTAGCCATTGCTGCACCCGCTGGATGCACATAGAAAATGGCGAGGAAGTGGCACGTGTGCGGCAATGGGTTGGAGGTGGTGAAGGGACCCTGACTTCTTCCCTATGCACTTCAGCTTTTGATTATCTATAATGATCACATTGCCAGTTTTTAAAAGTGGCCAATTAAAAACAACGCGGGAAGAGGGACAGCAAGAAGGAGGTCAGTGGAAGATCCCCATACAAGGAGGCCAAGCGTCTGTCTCGCTGCTGGCTGTCCTAGTGCTTCTCTGCAGGATAGTCACCTGCAACAAGGACATCGCATGCCTCCCTCACACATCCTCGAGCCAACGTGGTCCTCACCTGTGCAGTTCCTGGCCTGGCCATGTGCAGAAGCTCAGGGGGAAAAGGGTAGCCAAGGTCTGCCTGAAAAAGGAGGGGACCCCATCTTTGTTCCAAGGAGGGGCCTCTGCAAAGAGCTGAGGCAAGTCCCTTGGCACTGGAATTGCTTGGGAAACAGGATAGCCTTGGCCATCAGACCACTTCCAGGGAAATGGCCAATAGCTGGGGGTGTGGGACCTTTGTGACCCTAAGAGACAGAGAGGTGGATATTGAAGTTACTGCAAAGTGGTGAGTCAGTTCTGTACTAGAAGCGACTGAGGCAACCTGCTGGGCATAAGCCAGGGAGAGGTCGGCAGACTCCAGACCTTGCCCTGTCATTGTGAGGGGCGCGGGGGTGCCATCTCATGGAAAAGGGAGCTCGGGGACATGTCCCGAGGCTACAAAATGCACAAGCACTCACTTAGATGGGGAGGGTCCTGGGGGTTCACCCAACTCCAGCATGACCACCTCCAGGGACCCCTCTGAGGCTCCACAATGTCTACACGCTGCCTGCCGGGTGCTCAGCTACAGCTCTGTTGGGCGCTGCTCTCTAGAGTTGGTGTCACCTTAGTGACAGGGAAGGACTGAACATGCAAGCCGGGGGGCAGCGTACACAGTTAACAGGCTTCCTGACTCTGACCGGTTCTTCCCCATCATAAATCCAATCACGACCTAATCGTGTTGAGTGTCATTTTGCTAAGAGTAGCATTTAGCACCTCGGGGCCACGCAAAGTAACGGTGTTTAAATGCAGACCAGGCAGTCAGCCTTGAGTCAGAAATGAGCATTTCTGCTGCACACATTCGTGCAGGCGTTCAGGCCAGAAGGGGATCCTGGTACCTTTGCTGTCTGTGTATGTGGTCCACACATTTCCACTCATCGGGACAGTAGACATTGTCAAGAGCTGCACTGTGAAACGAGATTATTTGCTGCCTTTTTTACTTTTTTTTTTTTTTTCTTTGCAAAAGATAGTACAAAACAGAGGTTACCTTGAAACTGGAAAGAGTAATTCTGGGTTAGCATGCTCTCACGGGTTTTAGCTCCTGTCCGTGGGCAGTTTGCAAACGTTTCCCTCCTCCTCTCGCCATTCATTTATAAAGAAACCTCCTACTGGTGCTATTAAAATAAGAGCTTACTCATGTGCTTAGTCAGTACTGAGAAGCCTTTCTTTCATGTGCACCCTATGAATGAGTTCTGAAGTAGCAGGCCTAGAAAACGAAACTGCTCGGAGAGAATACGAAAACGATTTGAAAGGGTGCCAGAAAAGACTCTGGGTGCACATGGAGGTGGTGGGGGGACATGGGCTCACGGGAGTGTCCCCAGGCCTCCGGGTTGTGACTGTAAAGGACAACCACGAGAGCTGTTGTGGGAATACGTGGCCCAGGTTTACCCAATGGAAGACCCACCTGTTACATACACCACGGGGGCTGCTTCTCCTAGTGAACGAGCCACTTGTAGACGCAAGGACTCATGGCTGCCTGTTGATTACGTGGGTGTAATTAATGCCCTGACGTTGGGTCCTGGCTCTGCTATTTATTAGCTGTGTGGCCTGGGGCAAGCTGCCTAACTAGCCTGAGCCTCGGTTTCCTTGCTGTAACCTGCAGATAATAGCAGCATTTACCCCAGAGGGCACCCCCATCCCTATCCCTCGAGCTCCATAGTTAGATTGACCACGATCCTAGTTATAAGAGTCTCTACTTCCGATCTGTGTGTGGCTGTCTTCGTCATTTGTTATATAATCAGTTATTTCCAATAATATAATGAGCTCCCGAGGACCCACCACCCAAAATGAAATCTCTGACGAGGACAGTAACCTACATCTCACTAGATAGTCCCCGGTGTGTCCGTAACCCCTACTCTCCACTCCTGAGGTCACTGTCCCCTTGAATCCCACATTCTTTTTTTTTTTTTTTATTTTTTTATTTTTAAAAAAAAATTTTTTTTTTCAACGTTTATTTATTTTTGGGACAGAGAGAGACAGAGCATGAACGGGGGAGGGGCAGAGAGAGAGGGAGACACAGAATCGGAAACAGGCTCCAGGCTCCGAGCCATCAGCCCGGAGCCTGACGCGGGGCTCGAACTCACGGACCGCGAGATCGTGACCTGGCTGAAGTCGGACGCTTAACCGACTGCGCCACCCAGGCGCCCCTTGAATCCCACATTCTTAACACTCCTGATTCCCCTTATTTGATTTTTGGCTTCTGTAGTTTTGGAAAATATGTATATTTTTATTTCAATTGTTTTTAACTTTATAAAAGGGGCACGCTACATGGAACTTCGGGGGACTTGCTTTTTACGTGTGATGATAGATTGCTAAGATCCGTCCATAGTATTGTGTGTGTCTGTAATTCATTTGTTCTGACTGTGGCAGCATAGGGAATGAATACGCCAGAGTGTAGTCGCCACTCTCCCTGCAGAGGGGCACCTGGGAAGGGGGAGGTCCAGATCTGTACTAGTTAGAGCCCTGCTATTATACTCATCCTGTGCGCATCTGCTGCTGTCAAAGGGGAAGGGCTTCTCTCCTGGCGATGAACCTTGAAAGGGAATCACGACAGGGAACAAATGAAAGTTCAACATCAGGAGATATGCCAAACCTTTTTCTAGAGGCTTCTGCCAGTCCGCAAAGCCACAGACTTCAAGTTCTCCAACACTTCATGGTGTTAGACCTTTCACTTTTTTTTTTTTTTTTTTTTTGCCAATTGGATGGGTACAAAATGTTATCTCATTGTGATCTTGACTTGTGTTTGTCTTCGTGTCTTCATAAATTTATTGGGCATATGTGTTTCCTCTTTTGCGAAATACCTCTTGGTGTCTTTTCCCCATGATTCTCTGGGGTTGTTTCTGCTTTCTTTTCATAAATTGATTTGTAGCACTTTTACGTATATTATGGATAGTAAATCTTTGTGGTAGATACTATGAATATCTTGTTCCAGTTTTTAGCCTGGGCTTTCACTTTTAATTGTTTTAAAGTTTTTATTTAAATTCCAGTTAGTTAACATGCAGTGTAATATTCGTTTCAGGTGTACAATTTAGTGATTCAACACTTCCATACGTCACCCTGTGCTCATCATGGCAAGTACATTCCTTGAGCCCCATCACCTTTTCCCCCATCCCCCCACCCACCTCCCCTCTGGAAACCATCAGTTTGTTCTCTATAGTTAAGAGTCTTTCTTGGTTTGCCTCTCTCTTTTTTTTTCCCTTTGCTCATTTGTTTTGTTTCTTAAATTCCACATATGAGTGAAATCATATGGTATTTGTCTTTCTCTGACTGATTTATTTCACTTAGCATTATACTCTCTAGCTCCATCCACGTTGTTGCAAATGAAGCTTTCACTTTTAAAGGTACCTCTTGGTGAATAAAAGTTCTTGGTTTTAATATAGTTAAATTTATCTTTTTAGAGTCAACTTTATGTGCTCACCTAAGAAAATCTTTAGGTACCAGAAGGTATAAAAGGTAGCCACCTGTATTATCCACTATGAATTTTAAAATTTGTTTTTGACATTTCATTTCTTAATCTCTCTGGGGTTATTTTCCAGATATGGTTTGAGGGAGATGGCCAAGTTCTGTTTCACACATAGATATCTGTTTTTTCCAGCTCCCTTTATTGATTACTGTCCTCCCCTTGCTGCCCTTCTTTATCATCTGTCACAGACCAAAATTCTTTATACACACGAGTCTTTTTCTGGGATCTCATTCATACCCTTGACGGGTTTTTCTGTCCAGCCTCATAAAAGTCCAGATGTCCCATAAGGTACATATCCCTTGGTTCCTTTACAGAAAGGTCTGGCTATTTTGGTTCTTTACTCTTTCAAATGAGTTTAGAGTCATCTTTTCAGGTTCTGTTAAAAAGAGAACATAATGGGAATTTGGTAGGAATTACACTGAACGCATAGATTCTGTTAAAATATCAAATCATATTATCCATAAATATCTCCCCATTTATTGAGGTCTTCTTTAATATGTCTTGATAAAGCCTGAAAGTTTTCCCCATGGAGGCCTTTCATCTATTGCTAGATATATTCTCAGGGAATCGATATTCTCTGATACTTGTAAATGGTGTCACTTTAATTATGTTTCCTAGTTCTTCGACATATATCTATTTTATATCTTCACCAAATGTTATCATTTCTAAGGATCTGTAGATTTTTGGAATTTTCTATGTAAGCAATCATATGTTCTGCAGATGATGCCAGTTTTCCTTCTTTCATAATATTATTTTGGGGGTGGATTGGGACTAGGCAAACAAAGCAAATTACGTAGCGGTTGAGCAGCCAGTAAGGGCTCAATAAATGTTTGCGCTTATCGACATGACGGTCATTCTTAATTAATGGAAGAGTTTTAGAAGTTGTCTTAACCAAGTTCCTTATGTTAAAGAAAGAAACCGAATCGCAGTATAGTTTAATGATTCACCCCAGGTCCCATAGCAGTTCAGTGCCCGGACTGGCCTGGAAAACCAGGGTTGAGTTTCTAGGCTACAAAAGCAAGTGTCCTTTCTTTTAAACCCGAATCACACATTAGTGTGTGCTTCTTTCTGGCACAAACTTCTGCAAATGGGAGCTTCTCCATGAGTGGGGCTTCTGCGCGTCCATGACAAGCATTTATTAAATCTGCAGCATGAATTAAGCTCTTCCTGTGTGTTGGGCTTTCCACACTGTGCACACTTCCAGGAGAGGAAAAATGTGCACCCTACAACTCAGATGTACAGAAAATGGTAGTTTATTTCATTTAAAAAATTATCTATACCGATAATTTATCTATATCTTATCTATCTATATCTTATCATTTCCTGCCGATGGCAGGGGATGGAGGTCAACCTTAAATATGCCTACTGAAAGCAACTTGGGCCCTTTTGGGATTTTTTTTTTTTAAGGTTTTAAAAAAATATTTTATTTTATTTTTTTATTTTAGAGAAAGGGGGTGGGGAGAGGGGCAGTGGGAGAGAGAGAGAATCCCAAGCAGGCTCCACATTCAGAGCTGCACCTGATACAGGGCTCAATCCTATGACCCTGGGACCATGACCTGAGGCCAAAATCCAGAATTGGATGCTCAAGTGACTGAGCCACCCAGGCAGCCTGTGGACTCTTTTGGTTTAACTCACTGTCTTTTGGGTATATACCCAATTACACCAAGATACGCATTTCCTTCTCAAAAGGTATTTCTTCTAGAGTCTCTGTCCCAGGTTGGCAGCCAGAAGACAGAGAAGCTTATGGATTCTCGTGGTGTGAGGTGAAGCCCCTGAACTCCTCTACTCTTTGGGACATGGCAGGTGTTGGTTGGGCTGGGGCTTGCCTGATCCAGCCTTTGAGCATCTGGGTACCACTGGCCCTGGCTGGCCCTCCGGGTCCTGTGGGATTCCCATGGTTCACATCTCTCTGACCTTGCAGATTCTCTCAATCTCAGCCTGGTCTGGCGTCTGTCCCGAGGCCTTTTAAGGGTCAACTCATAGCTATACCTGTTTTCCTTCACAGAGGACACACCAGGGCCAGGACACCCCTCCTCTTCTCCCTGCATCTGTCCCCTGGAAAAGGGCCTACATCCCCTTCCTGCCAGACCGGGCTAGACTTCTACCGAAGGCTTCCAACTTCTCTTCATTCAGGCTTGTGGCAAACTTCATGGTCAGGTCGGCCAGGCCTGGGTCTTGACTAAGGGAACCTTTTAAAATCTAGAATAATGCGTGTCCTTTCTCAACCAGACCTATGTCCTTATGGCCTCTAAAAATGTCAGTTTTGACATGCAATTCTCTTCCAAGCATTGTCCCAGTCAGCCCTGGTAATGGCTGGTGTTGGCGCAATGAGTAAGACTGAAGTTGTGTGGAACAAGCCTCTTGGTCTGTGCAAGTGTCTGTCTTTATGGACGCAGGATCCTGTTCTCCCCTTCCTTAGCCCATCCCTGAACTAATGAAAACCTGATCCGTCTGTCCTCTGCTTAGTTACTGCCCGCGATGCTGGAACTCAACACGCCTCGAAGAATGGCCTCCGACTTCCAGCCTGCAGATCCCTGTTCAGCATCCACTTGATCTCCATCCAGCCTTTACCAAGGACTTACTATGGGTATGGCTCCGTGAGAGCGCAGAGAGGGGGGGACAGAAGAGCTGCCTGCCAGCTGCTTGAAGAAGTAAAACACGTGCATAAAGGAATGCGTAGCAGCCACGCTTACGCGGCAAAATCCAATATAACCGGGAAGACAGGTCCAGAGAATCAAGGAAAAGCAAGACCGTTGTATACTACGTTTCCTGGCTCCTATAAATAAGAAGGCTGAGGGGCGCCTGGGTGGCGCAGTCGGTTAAGCGTCCGACTTCAGCCAGGTCACGATCTCGCGGTCCGTGAGTTCGAGCCCCGCGTCGGGCTCTGGGCTGATGGCTCAGAGCCTGGAGCCTGTTTCCGATTCTGTGTCTCCCTCTCTCTCTGCCCCTCCCCCGTTCATGCTCTGTCTCTCTCTGTCCCAAAAATAAATAAACGTTGAAAAAAAAATTTTTTTTTTTTTTTTTAAAAATAAAAAAATAAGAAGGCTGAGCGATGTTTACCCTCTTGGCCCTAGTGGGTTGGAGCCACACCTCAATCCTGAGATGCAAGTCGGTGTTTCTGCTGCTGTTCCTGCTGATGCTTTTAGCTTAATTACCTCCATGGTTTCCCAATGAGCGATAGGGATACCTCAAAAACCACGTCTGCAAAGAATTCCGACTTGTTCATCGGTGGACAGTGAAAGGGTGTCTTAGGTGTGGGCAAAGGTGAGGAGGCACAGAAATGTGCACCGAGGATGCCAATTCTGAATAAGGAAGGGATGCTCATTCTGAGACCAATCTACCCTATGTCCTCACACGTGTATTGTATTCTTAAACATTTTGATCCGAAAGTATTTGCTGCGTTGTCAATAGAATTGATAGCATCCTACTATGTTGTCTTCACTATTAACACCTTGTTATTAAAACTTAGGTGCTTGATGTGGTCAAAGGGAAAAACAGCCTAATGAGACAATGAATGTTTCCCGATGTTCCTGATTTGTACATCGTAATTCCCTTTTCCTGGAGTTTGGTGAGGATGAGGGAGCTTGCGTCTGGCAACTGGGGAGGATGCTCAGCAGTCACAAGGAACCAAGCGAGAATGGTGTCCGTCAGAGAGTGAGCTGTGTGCATTTATTTAAAAAAAAATGTTTTTAACGTTTATTTATTTTTGAGACAGAGAGAGACAGAGCATGAACAGGGGAGGGTCGGAGAGAGGGAGACACAGAATCGGAAACAGGCTCTAGGCTCCGAGCTGTCAGCACAGAGCCCGACGTGGGGCTCGAACTCATGGACCGCGAGATCACCACCTGGGCCGAAGTCGGCCGCTTAACCGACTGAGCCACCCAGGCGCCCCTGTGCGCATTTATTAATACAAACCCCAAGATGCCAGGTAGCTTTTGTTACTGCACATGAATCAGAGAGAAAAGAGCTATCTCATCTTCTGAGGAAATAAATAGACGCACAAATAAAGGTTTGCCTTCAAGTCCTTTGTGCTGATAAGAATAGTAGCATTTTTGATCATTTATCGCTTGCCGGTCGTTGTTCTAAAGGCCAGGCACATATTCGCTCATTTCTTCTTACTACGCCCCGTATGGTCAGTGGTTATATTATTCTCACCCCCATGTGACAGGTAAAGGCACGAGTGGTGCATTAGCCTGCCTGGAGTTGCGCGGCTAATAAGCAGCCAAGCCGGGACGCCCACCCAGCAACGCGGCTCCAGGCCTGCCTGCTAACCCCCCTCTTCTTGGCAACTGTCTCCACAGAGGAATTCAAGAGGTGGGTGGATTTGATGTCATACTTTGTATTGGGCCCTTTTCCATTCGCGTCCCTTGGAGTCTGCTAAGATTGGAGCTGGAGAAAAATTCTCTAGTTCTCTCTCTAAGTGTAGGGGAGTTTCTGGCGGCTTCTTCGGCCGGCTCAGGCTTCATCAGGGTGGGCATGCCCCCCCAGGAGCCCCCTCTCTGCTGTGGTCCATCCCGCCCCACACGTGGTGCAGCTGTAGCAGCGGGACTTGGGCAGGCACTGGTGGCTCATGGGAGGTGGCGTGCTTCATCCTTTATGTTCTGGGTCTCTTGATGTGGTTGTTTTCACGACTCTTCAAATCCTTTGAGTTTGGTTGTATAGGAAAAAGGCTTGTGTTTCTAATTTCCCTTTGGAGGCCATCTTGGGTCTGTGACGTGCAGAGGTGTGGACAGAGCGGCAGAGGGTGCCGGGACACCCAGGAAGTGGAAACCAGAACAGATCTCACCCCACCTCCGGGAACAGGCCAGCTCTAGCCTCTGGATGGGATTTCCAAGGAAAGGGGAAAGCTGATGTTTGATTCTGTGCAGAGACACTTAACCTGGAGAATACTTACTCATACTTTTTGATGTTTCAGGCAGAGAAGTTCATATTTACCAACCTTCTTCCCTATACCCATCCCCCAAATCCACTGACCCCGCTCGGCCACCCCTCGAGGCCCATTCCCTCCCCACTCCCTGGAGAGCCCTCCTCAGCCCCCGAGGCTGAGATGTAGGCACCAGGCTCTGGGCTCACAGAGCCCATGGAACACGGACCACGTGTCACAGCCATCCAGGTCAGGCCCCTCCCTGCATCGGCTCCCCCTGTACAGAAGAGGTGCAGCTAAAGCCCGGGTCCTCAGACACGGGCAGCTCAGGCAAATAACTTGGCGGTGGGTCTGCTTCCCAGAGGGGTCCTCTAACTCCGGCAGCCAGTGACTCCCAGGCCAGGCCACGCAGACTCCAGATCTTCTTGAAAGGTAGGTGTAGTGTGGGTAAAAAAGTAAGCTTAAAGGGAACATCTTCGCCTCACGGTTGGGCATGTGTGTGCCAGGCCCTATCCTAGGTGCTGGGCCGCAGCACACGTCCCACGAGGGAGCCTCGGTCTTTGCCGTGCTGGGTCCACACCGTGTCCACAGGTCATGACCACAAAAGCAAGGTGTTCCCAACAGCTTCAGGAAGAATCGTCACCAGTGATTTAAGAAGAGAATTCACTTTGCTGCTCTTTCTCAGTGACAAAAGCAGTTTCACACCCTTCCTCTCAGGAGAGCCCCCTTCCACCCCCCCCTCCCAACCCCCCAACACCGCCACCCACAAGTGAGCAAGGACACCTACGGCTGGTGAACAGGGAAGACTCCCCCAGGGATGTGGCCACCCATGAGGCAGGTCGGCTGGCCTTTGAGCGGAAGCAGATTTTTTTAAAATTTTTTTTAACGTTGATTTATTTTTGAGACAGAGAGACAGAGCATAAACGGGGGAGGGTCAGGGAGAGAGGGAGACACAGAATCTGAAACAGGCTCCAGGCTCTGAGCCATCAGCACAGAGCCTGATGCAGGGCTCGAACTCACGAACTGCGAGATCATGACCTGAGCCGAAGTCGGACGCTTAACCGACTGAGCCACCCAGGCGCCCCATGAAGCAGATTTTCTTAAATGAAAAGACACACAAAGGATTTTTAGGGCAGTGAAACGATTCTGTCTGATGGATACTGTCATCGTACATTTGTTCAAAACCTCTAGAAAGCACAACACAAAGAGTGAGCCCTAATATGAACTGTGGACTTTAGTTCAGGGGCGCTGTTCATGATCCGGGTTACTGGAGTGGGGGGTGGGCAGGGAGCACATGGGACTTCTTTGTACTTCTGCTTAATTGTTCTACTAAACCTAAAACAACTCAAAAAACAACTCTATTAATAAAATCCATTTAAAGTAAAAAAAAAAAAAGTTATAAAAAAAGAGAAAGGAAAGAGGAAGGGTGTAGGGCACCTTCAGTTCCCTAAGGAGCGCGCATGGGGCTTAACCACAGCGAGGCCTCATCAGGGAGCCCCCTCTGGACAGCGATCCACCTGTGAGCCCTGATGGCATTTGACACGGGGGCAAGGGCTGCTGACAGGACACGAGGCTGATGACAGATTCTCTCTGGCCTGTGGCAGCCAACGGGGCTCCATACATGACCTTGATCTGGGGGGCAAACGGGAACTGCCAGAAGGGAAACGTATGGCCTTGATCAGGAGAGGTCCTTTCCAGTCCAGACTGGCCCCTGCAACACTGCGCCTGAGGGTGCCCAGTGGAGGCACTACGGCCAAACCCAGCTGCCGGTCACCTCACCCCCCGTGCCCCTCGAGCGGGCCTCTGGTCCCCAACACAGGGGCGCTGTGCTCCCACTTTGCACCAAGACGCCCTGTGGGCTAGCACAGCCTGGGCGAGACCCGCAGAAAACCCGAAACGATCGATTCGGGTTTTGGACCACCCCAAAGTCAGGAGAGAAGCTCTCAGCTTACAAGACTTTCTGAAAATCGAAAGGAAAGACCTGAGAGTAAAAGGAGCATTTTATTCATCCAGAAATATTTATTGAGCACCCGCCCTGAGGAAAGCACTGGGTAAGGTAACTATTGAATAAAGAGCTGGCGGGAATGGTTTAGAAAATGTGACCCCCATTGCTAGCATTTGGCCAGCTGGTTTCTAGCGGGTGTTGTCCACTTCAAATGCCCACTGAGTGATTTGTAGGAGGCGGGCATCGTGCGGGCCTGAAAATGTGTGCTGGTTCCAGACTTGGAGGGCTTGCAGAGTAGGGGAGAGGCAGGTCTTGGCAACCTTGTTGATACTCTTGATAATTGCTCTGGGGAGCAGGCGGTGGGCGGGGGACGGGGGAGCAGGTGCCAGGCAGGGGGCGGGGGCGGAAGGACACAGACCCTTAGTGGGGAAAATGGCTGCATTGTCAGTTTGGCAAGGTGAGAAGGGTGTGCAAACCCAAACCCACATCTCTCCAACATCACATAACACGCTCGCGGCGCTCGCCTCACATGCACTGGCATTCTGCTAACTTGTTTGCTGTCTTCATGATGAGTCACTCGTTGTGCTTAGATAACTTGGCCTAGAGTGCCCGCTCTCCACTGCCATCAGACAGGAAAAGCCAGAATTACTTGCCGTTCATCGGCAATATTAGATCGAAGCATGTGATCAACCTTACACTGATAGACAAAGACCCCGAGGTAACAAAGTGACGCTGTTGATTTTCTTACCCGTGGGGGGCCCAGCCTCAGGCTTGTCCTCTCTGTGGAAAAGGAAGTTCAGCAAGAAGTTGGACCATTTATTTTTTATTTTTTATTTTTTTAAAATTTTTTTTCAATGTTTATTTATTTTTGGGACAGAGAGAGAGCATGAACGGGGGAGGGGCAGAGAGAGAGGGAGACACAGAATCGGAAACAGGCTCCAGGCTCTGAGCCATCAGCCCAGAGCCTGACGCGGGGCTCGAACTCACGGACCGCGAGATCATGACCTGGCTGAAGTCGGACACTTAACCGACTGCGCCACCCAGGCGCCCCAAGAAGTTGGACCATTTAAATAGTCACTCTCTCCTTCATGGAGTCAGAAGGATTCAAAGGAATCGAGCAGGACAGCACTGTTTCTCTCCAAGACACAGGGCCCAGTAACAGCTAAATCTAGAGCAAAGAATGCCCGTGGGTGAAATCTTGTGTATTGCCCCTTCATTCATTACTGCGTTCCAAGAATGTCCTTACAGCATTTAGCATGTGCAAAACATCATGACGGTTCAGTGGAGAAAGCAGGAAAATGAGCCAAGACCCTTATCCTCCGGGGACTAACAGCTCTAGTAAGGCGGGTAATAGCTGTACCCCCACTGTGGTCTAACACACGTGGAGTAGGGGCCCTACCCGGGTCAGCACACACTGAGGGTGAGGGGACACTGGCAAGCAAGATGCTCCTTCTGTCAGGCTGAGTAAGCTGGACAGGCTGGCCTTGGAGCTGAAGCCAGAGGACTAACTGGGATTCTACGCAGAGGCTTCAAAGCAGGAAGGGAAGTGAAGAATTCAGAGAAAGTCGTGTTGTTCCATTAGATTTTAAGGCCACAGGGATAGGGGCTTCCAGAGGGCTTTTAAGGGACTTTGGGTCAGATTGGCGGTTTGTACAAGATGAGCTGGAGCCAGAATATTTATTCAGGAGGCAGAATGAAGCGGTTGGGGACAGAGGATGACATTCTGTGCTCGTATGTCCACAGGAAGAACACCCATAAATGTTGCCATGGGGTTATAACACACAGCATAGGCACCTTATATAACGCACATGCTTGTGTATATTTCATATGTACTTTTGGGAATGAACACATAGAACTTTGTGAACTTTCTTCATATCTGAAAACTCAACATATTGACCCTTGAAACGCCAGACGACAATAGAGTTATTATGCTTTGCTGACCACCGACTGGATCCCAGGCACTGTTCTCAGCCCTTCAAATAATGTGCTAATCATTTAATCCTTACGATAACCCAATGAAGTAGGCATTATTATCATTCCTGTTTTATACATGCAGAAACTGATACGAGTTGGGTAACTTGCCTGAGGTCCCACAGATAACCTCAGAGTTCTCTAAGATAACTTGCAGCAGACTTCCTTTAAATAAAATTCCACCCAGGCATTCAAAATGTAGTTCTTTTCGCAAAGTGGATTTCACAGTTTTTTTGGAACGGAGCAGTGGGCACAGTGAATAAAGTACTCGACAGGTGGGGTACCACACTGAGACTTTTTCTACAGGGCCTCTGGCCAAGTTCACTTTCACATCAGCCGGTCATTAGCCTTCCTTCCTCGTTTCTGTATTCATCTACCCTTCCCTTCTGTTACATTGACCCAGCAAACATTCTTTCTGGCTTTTGGCAAAGTTTCCCATCTACCTACCAGGCTATGATAGTTGAAATAAATGTTTAATGTGACACCCATTCTGGTCCCCGGGGGGATGCCACAAACTTCTTTCTTTTTTTTTTTTTTTTTTTAATTTTTTTTTCAACGTTTATTTATTTTTGGGACAGAGAGAGACAGAGTATGAACGGGGGAGGGGCAGAGAGAGAGGGAGACACAGAATCAGAAACAGGCTCTGAGCCATCAGCCCAGAGCCCGACGCGGGGCTCGAACTCACGGAGTGCGAGATCGTGACCTGGCTGAAGTCGGACGCTTAACCAACTGCGCCACCCAGGCGCCCCACCACCAACTTCTTTCTAGAGAGTTTGCTCCTTTAGGAACATTTCATTCTTTAGAGTTCTCGATTCAGTTGATGGATTCCTTTCAGTTGTGCTGATTTGTTTTAGGGAACTGCCTTTTGAGTTTGGAAAGGATTCAGTGGGGGATGCGAAGGTCCCACAGAGAGCCCATGCAGGTCTGCATAAGTGACAGGAGTTCAGTTCAGCTCTGTTTACAGTTAGGCCATCTACCGTGTCCACACTCGGCCAGTCCTGACCTTAAGGAAGGAGGGACAGTCCCAATGGGCCAGGGGAAGAGACAGGTGGGTTCCCTCTGTGTCTCTCCCTAGCAGCGTGTGTTGGTCTATTTTTTCTCATCCAAGAATTTGAAAATAAATACTTTGTTAATTGTCAGTAGTCAAGCTGTGTGATTGTTTCTTTAAAGGGTGTTTTCTAAGGTGGAGGCCAGCCTGCTCCATATGTAACAGTGTATCTATCCGTGCTCAGTGAATAGCAGTTTGGGTGGGGAAGGCCAAGTCACAGGATTTCGGGAGTGTGTCTGCTCGATGTGAGGCCTTGTACTGACCGCCCCATCACCCGGATTCCCGGGGAAGAAAGCAGAGCCAAGAGGAGAGGGGAGGAGAGAAGAGGGGAGGTGGGGAGAGGTGGAGAGAAGAGAGAGCTGTAACACTGGGGTTTCTTTCTTGCAAGACAAAAACTGTGCAATGAAGATACAGGCAAACATATTTAAAGAGTTGAAGGAAACCGAGCCTCAAACTAAATAATGGTTGCTAAGAAAGACATTCCTTATCTGTCATAATATTGAATTTTTAACTTTGTGTTATAGAAAATCTCAAATATATACACAAGGGAATATTATAATGAACCCCCATATATCCATTACCTGCCTTCAACAGTTACCAACTTAAGAGTCCATTTTGTTTCATCAAAAACCCCATTTGGCCACCGTCTGGATTTTTCGAAGCAAATCCCAAATATTGTATCGTTTTGCCTGTAAGTATCTCAGTGGGCATCTCTAAAACATATGAACTCTTGTTTTTCTTAAACATAACCACAATGATTATACTTTTAAGGAATGATTTTGAGAAAAATTCATGAGGTTGGAAAAATAAATTTCCAGCAGGCACACTCTTCTTATTACTTTCGGTTTTGAATGACTCTTTCTGTCCTTTAAAGCCTCCTTTGCAGCCTGACTCTGATCCTTCCGGAAGCTGCTCCTGGAGAAGTAAGAGGTGCTGTGTGAGAATGAGCCACTTAGGCATCAAGCCTCTGGATTCTGGGAGGAGTTGATCCAGAGCCCTGGACAGGGCTTTATAAATGCACCTGCCCTCTTTCTCGATTTTTGTCCATCTGACCCTCTTATGTGTGAACCATCTCTCTTCACGGCAGAAGGACCAACAACAGCCGTTGTCAAACGGAGCAGCAAGTTGAAGGTCAAGGGTCTGCCAACACTATCTCTCTGAAATGAAGAGAAAGACTCGGCAGAACTTGAGATGCATCTGACATCCAGATAGTGTTAGCTGACTAGGTCCCAAATAGGAGTTGGCTGTCTACAGAAATGCCCTGTGTAGGTGATATGAATCTCAAATACGCTCTGACTTGATTAATTTATAACAGTGAGGAAGTAGAAAGCTTCTAGTCATCATGCTCAAGTGGAATAGTTTGGTCTTTCCTGGGCAATTGGCTCTGGGATGTTATTACACGATTCCCTAAGGGTCCTGGGGGATGCTGTAAAAGCTGTCTTTACGTGGGTCCCTGAATTTCAGGTTGTGGGTGTGGAAAATGCCACCCTGGGGAGTTGGCTCAGCTTACTGGGTCAGATCTTTCTGAGAACCTTCTTCACTAAGGTTTACAGTTCAGTTTCAGAGGTGAATGAACTGTTTCAGATGATCAAAAAGATATGCTCCCTCATAGCTCCCAGAGAATACTCTTTCCTTCTGCAGTTACGTTAAAGCTAAAGGTTGCAGCCAGAGTAGGAGCCAATCCATTCTATCATCATCAATGACATGAGTGTTTTGCTCAAGTTCAAATGTCTACCAAGAGTCATTTTCTTTCCGAGGGCGTGTTATCAGTTTCATGAATATATGCTCTGCATTTCATTAGGCATTCTTCTAGCAAAACACGATTCTGAGTCATTTCTGAAATATCTGCTCTCGCCTGCAAGTTGTTTCTCAGTTTTTACACAAATTGCCTTTTCTACTTACTGGCAGAAAAGTTTAATACCGCACAAGCCTAAAATGGGTATGCTGAGAAAAACACAGCACACCTATGGAGTTGTGGCTGTAACAGAGCATCGTGCTCTGGGCCACAACCTCCATCAACAGAGGTTAATCCATCTCTGGGCACAGCCTTGCAAGGGAAGGCTGAGTCCAAAGCAAAGTTCCGGACGATGGATATTCACCACTGTGGTTTTCCCGGAGCGTAAGCCAGAATGAGGTTTAGCGAGCTTGTCAGAGATGCCAAGTAAAAAGGTAAAAAGCTGCTCTATGAATCACGATCAGAGAGTGTTCGGGTCCCAGCCCCACAGCGCTGTAAACACCACTCACTCATTGTCAGCTTCAGCCCAGCCCAGCCTTGCCCCCGTTCCCAGGGGACGCGTTCTCTAGAATGAACGAGAAAATATATCCTCCCTCATACTAGCTATTAATGTGTTTCTTTCAACTAGAGGTATATATGTCTCTAACTCTATCTGTTGTAAAAATTGTCCGGCTTGCCCCCCGGACGCCCACCAACCCAGAGTCCCAGTCTGCAGTGATGCACTACTGTGTCTCTGTCCAAAGTGATCCCATTTGGTTTAAGAGCTCGCTTTTGAAGGACACTCAGGGACAGGCATATTCCCATAACTCTGCTCCGTCCCAATTCCTTGGGGGTGTAACCACTCCATCCCCTTCGAGGATCATCTGCTCTCTGAAGTACATGTCTTTGAGATGAAGGGTTTATTCTCCCTCTGCAAGTAGGGCTTTGACGGTGGATATCCACAAAAGATCCCCAAGAGCTTCTGGAAGCTTGGTTCTTGGAAGCCACCTGAACAGGCCTCTCTGTGTGCATGGAATTGCTGTCTATGCCTCTCTCCTTGACTGCACAAGTCCCCGGTGGGAATCTCAGCCTCTTGGGGCTCGGACCAATTGCTTTCAGTGCAAGAGAATTGTTCTTGCTTCTTCTCGAACCACTGTGAGAAACTGGGTGTGACCGCATAGAAGTGTTGTTGTGGATCCCGGGATTTGCAACCCAGAACGGATAAAGAAGAACATTCCATCATCAACTCGTTTCAACCACCCATCTCTTTTTTCTTTTTCACATTTGCTGTGGCAAATTTGTATCCAAAATATTATGAGGGATACGATGTGATAAGTTATGTCTCCCATTCTTGTCCCCGCAGAACAGAAAGGTCCAGCAGGAGAGATGAGCCAATAAGCCAAATCTAACCCAGGCTAAGTCAGATGCAGGCCCTCCTAGAGTTTCATATATGCCTTTAAAATATATATCTTTTCATTTAAAAAAAAAAACCCCTTTTTTAGTGTTTTTTTTTTTAATTTTTTTTTCAACGTTTTTTATTTATTTTTGGGACAGAGAGAGACAGAGCATGAACGGGGGAGAGGCAGAGAGAGAGGGAGACACAGAATCGGAAACAGGCTCCAGGCTCCGAGCCATCAGCCCAGAGCCTGACGCGGGGCTCGAACTCACGGACCGCGAGATCGTGACCTGGCTGAAGTCGGACGCTTAACCGACTGCGCCACCCAGGTGCCCCTAGTGTTTTTATTTATTGTTGAAAGAGAGAGAGACAGAGCATGAGCGGGGAAGGAGCAGAGAGAGAGGGAGATGCAGAATCCGAAGCAGGCTCCAGGCTCTGAGCCATTAGCACAGAGCCCGACGCGGGGCTCGAACCCACGAGCTGTGAGATCATGACCTGAGCTGAAGCCGGACGCTCAACCGACTGAGCCACCCAGGCGCCCCTAAAATATATATCTTTTCAAGTAAATACCCTTGAACCACCTTGGGCATTAATATACCGGGGCCTATAACAGGGACTAAATTAGTTCCTTCATGAGCAGGTTGGGAAGCCTTTCATGACACTGCTGCCCCTAGGCCACCAAAGTCCAGTTTCAGCAACGTCCTCTGAGTCAGGTTGGTGCAATTCTTTGAACAGCCTCTTGCATTTTGCTTCTGTTGTTTTATAAGAATGAACAGGAAACAGAATGGACATGTATGATAGTAATAAGAAGCTTCACCTGGGTGCATTGAAAGAGGGGAGGCCACGCTGAAAATCACTGGAAATACTGAAGGCTTTCATTCAATCGTGCATGCATTCCCTCAGTAGCCATTGAACAGCTACGGTGTACAAACAACTTTTCCAGGCACAGACCAAGGTCCCTGTCCTCATGGAGTTGAGTCTAGGGAACAAACAAGATACATAAAATATGGAGTGTAGACAATGAAAAGGACCAACGATGAAAGAGCAAAGCAGGGAAGGGCTGAGGAAGTAAAATTGGGGGACAGTATACTTTTTAAAAAAATTTTCAAAAATGTTTTAATTTATTTTTAGAGAGAGAGAGAGAGAGAGAGACAGAGCAAGTGGGAGAGGGGCAGAGAGAGAGAGAGAGGGAGACACAGAATCCGAAGCAGGCTCCAGGTTCTGAGCTGTCAGCACAGAGCCCGACGCGGGGCTCAAACTCGTGAACCGCAAGATGATGACCTGAGCCGAAGTCGGACGCTCATCCGACTGAGCCACCCAAGAGTCCCTGGGGAGCGGTATACTTTTAAAAGGAGGGCCTCTCCCAGGACAAGGTAACTTTTGAGTAAAACTTGAAGGAAGTAAGAAAAGGACATAGATACCAGGAAGAAGAGAAATCTAGGCAGAGAGCAGCATGTGCAAAGGTCCTGAGGCTGGTGCCGACAGTGTGGTAATGGCCTTCTCCTGGTGTCGATGTACGTGTCTGAGTCTGGGTGGGCCTAAGGGGAGCAAAGGAGCATTTACAACAGGTGCTTGTGCGGGAGAGCTGGGACATGAGCCATTCCTGAAAAGCGTCGGGTGAACTTCACTCAGAGATGACCCACAGCCCAAATGACCCATCTGTAAACGTTGCAAACCAATGAAATTGGTTTAGCAATGAAACCACCGAAATGATTTCTCTTTCTCTGGTGTTCTCGCTCACTACTTATTCCCAGCGCCTCAAGGGCTGCCCATAGCTACTGCTCAAGAAGGGTTTGTTAAATGGATGTTTCAGGAGGCCTGCGGGGACCTTCAGTGTGGCGGTTGTCAGGGAGCGTCCTAGGCCTTGGATGAGTGTCTGCGCGGGACCTGCACTGCCTAACAGCCATGCTTGGAGACCGTGGGCTCGTCGCCTGGGGGCAGTGGGGCGGGGGGCGAGGTTCTGACAGGACCTGGTCTCGGGAACAGCAGGAAGCATCACTGGTACCTTGCAGATCCAACCAGCCCATCTTCAGTAATCGAGTATTTCCGAAGCACCGGAGAAATAGTTATTCAATCCCGTGTATCCCGAGCATGCTCAGTACCACGGAGCCTCAGTTTCCAAACTTTCCAGGCAAACTGCTCTCTCTCTCTCATCAACGTGTTAGAGAGAGAGGACTTGCTTCCAAAAGTGCCCTTGCTTTCAAGTTCAAGCCAAAAAGAAGCAACGTGGCTGTGCTTCAAGCTGATCCGTGCAGAATAACCGCAAATGCCAGCCCCGGTGATGGTTTCTAATTGAATGTGACTTTCTTTGTTAACGCCTGTCCTTGCCCCCAGCAGCAAACTGACAACCAGGACTTGCCTTTGTGAGCTGAAGTGATGTAGCTGATAACCCACAGCTTGTCTTAATTTTTTCCTGATAATCTCACCGTACTTTTAATGAGATCGGTGGCACACGCTTCGTTTCTGGGGCAAATTAATTTGTCCTTGCAAAACAGGGTGTCAGCGATTTTTATTTCCTTTGTGTCTGCCACAGAACGGGTTGTGTTTTCAGTGGCAGTTGATACAACCTAGTATTTCGGCGATTCTGCGGGGAGGACAAGCTTTTGCCAAGAACAATAAAGCCAGCGGGACCACCATTACACCTCAGAGGATCGAAGTCTGGAAGGTGGTCTGCCGGCGTGTCTCCTTTCGTTGTCCAGGTTGCAGTAGGTTGTGACTTAGCAGAGGGCCGGAGAGATGGGCGAGGGAGCCAGCCAGCCGCTCTGCCTCCAGGCAGCCTGGTCGTGAGAAGCAGTGTGGCTGTGGAACGTGACCCTCTGTCCCTTCTGGGCTTTCACACCTGCGTCCTGTGTGGTGGTGACCTGGGCTTATGCCTTTGTATCGCTTGAGCCAGGAAGGGGGAAGCTGCTCTGGTAGCTGGGCACGTGGTACCCACGTCTTCCGTGGTCTCATTTCCAAGGTCTTCTTGCCATCGGATCAAATCCTCTATCAGAACTGGAAGGGTTTGGGCCACAGCATCAGTCATTATGGCAGTCGCCACGTTCTTTGCGTGGAGTTTTGACCCGGGCAGGTCGCGGAACAACACTGAGAATTAGCCATCTCTTTGTCAAGCCAGACAGAAAACAACGGGGCCAACTGAGTTTGCAAAGGCTGCTTTTACAGTTTTAGACTCCTAGAGTTTGACCTGGGGCATTTCATGCTGTGAGGGTCCCATCAGAGAAGGGAAAGAGATGCTGGTGTCTTCTTTGATGAGCAAAGCGATGGGGTCCTGGAGGCTATGAAAGTCCCGCAAGGCGGGGTGGGGTCTTCCCATGGCCACCCAACATGAAGAGCAGGTGGGGCTGGTCGATTTCACTACATCCTCTATTTAATTTCAAGAAACCAGTCAAGGATAAGAGAGGCTTCTCCCGAGCTCTTCTGTCCTGTTAGGGGTTGACCCTACTCTTACGGCTGACTGTGGATTAGACCACACCTGCTAAAACCCGGCAACAGACGGCGATTTTGGGTGTCGGCGACACCATGTGGGAGGGCCCACGGGCCAACTCTCCTCCCTTCCAACTTACCGTTGGCAACCAGGAATGGCCAGTGGGTAGCAGGTGCCCAGAAGGTGAGCATCTCCCTTGAGCTGAAGTCAGAGTTTTATTTTTCCTGCCTCGGAGTTAAAAGGAGCAAGTCACACAAGTAAGTTATTATGAGGCAGAAGGGACTAGAACCCACTGTAAGCAAACAAAAGCCGGATATGGGTAGATGTCGTCAACACAGGCCTAGACAGTAGAGCCGTATGGCACTTCGTAGCTCCCCCGCGGGCACGGCTTTTGCAGCCTGTGTCCCGGGCTGACATGCCTACGTGCCTGATACAGTCATGAGTAATTTTGGCTCTGAAAAAAGTTGTCCAGTTCAAAAATCATGTTCAAGACCAATGTGCGGGACCGTGTCTTGGGTCACGAGTCTTACCCAGGAGCTTTGGTTAAAGTGATATAGGGGGAAGTTTGGGTCCTCTCAGATGCCCACAGGCCATGTGGATACGGAATCAAGTTAGTCTTTGTACCCGGGTGGGAATGTAGACCAACTGAAAGGTTTCAGAAGAGCCTGACAGCTGTTTCAAGCAAGCCAGAATCCAGATGCAGCCAGAAGCCATGTTCAGTTCATTACTGCTTGCCTCTCAGCCTGCCCCAATTTTTATAACACGGAAACCCTGATACCCTCAGCCTGACCCTTCACTCGGGCAGCACGTTTTTTTGTGTTAATGCGAACCTGCCAGCACCACCGATGGTAACATTTACAGCTTGGAATGAAAACTGATTTGTGGTGCTATGAATAGAACAGCGTATAATTTTGTTTTTTCACCCGAGGCTATCAGGTTACTTAACGATTCCATACATCTTCATATTCAGAGGGAGGATAAAATAAACTGCTTCCCCTGCTCAGTGGCTCGGCCACCTGAACAACCCAGCCTCTGAAGTCAGTTCCCAGTGGGAGAAATCGCGCTTTACCACGTCTACCTAAATCAGTCTCTGCTGTTCCAGTTCTGACTCAGGATGCTGCACTGTAAACGGAACGGCTACACTGTAAATGTCAGGGTCTTTCATACCAGAGGGAGACTGAACTTCTTTTCTGGGGCACATGGAGTCCCATGATCTAAAAGACGCTGCTTTGAAATAATGAAAGTGCTCAGAAGCAAAGAGTGAAGCTTGATCCTGCACAAGAATGATATCGTTTAACCAAGCCTCCAAAGTCTTCATTTTGGGGCTAGGTCAGGTGCTTTTGGAATGTCCCCAGCGTCACCCAAGCAAATCATATACATTCACAGGCACGTCCATGCAAATGCATTTAATACAATATATACTCATGAATATGTACAAATAAATATCATGAACATAACCTAGCTAGCAAGTATACATGTTTTATATAAATATATTCATTGCGAAAGTATATTTAAAAAAATTTTTTTTCGATGTTTTTATTTATTTTTGAGACAGAGAGAGACAGAGCATGAGCAGGGGTGGGGCATAGAGAGAGGGAGACACAGAATCCGAAGCAGGCTCCGGGCTCTGAGCTGTCAGCACAGAGCCCGATGCGGGGCTCAAACTCACAGACTGAGATCATGACCTGAGCTGAAGTCGGACGCCTAACCGACTGAGCCACCCAGGCGCCCCGCGAATGTATGTTTTTAATATAAATATCAATAATATGTTGTCAAATGAATGACTTCTTCCTTACAACAGTCTGTGTCTTAAGTAGTCACCAAGACTCATATATTTCATATGAACATCCCCTCTGTATGTAAATCGATACTTACAGCACATTGCTTTTCATTTTGCCTCATAAAATGGAAAAATTGTTTTCTGATATTTTGGCTCTCCTAAATTTAAAATAGGACACTACTGACATGAAAACAAATAGAACAATATTATAATTTTAGCAGTTACAATTTTTTTCCCCACCCAGAAAAGGAGTACTTTCCAAGCTTCTGGTTTCTTATTTAAAAACAAAAGAGAAAAAAAATGATGACAAGTACAAGCAGAGTAATATCCAAATTATATTTAAATTCAAAATTAATATTTAAAATGATGTTATTGAAAATCAGTTCCAGACACATGGCAGATTTAAACGTGAAGGATAAAACGATTCCACTTTCAGAGGACGACATAGAATATCTTCACAATATTGGCAAAGGCAAACATTTCTTAGTGAGGATACCAAAGGAGCACGAAAGGAAAAAGGGTTACAATAATGATATTGACGCAATGTCGGGTACAGAAATGGATTCTCACCTGGGTGAAAAAGAAGGGTGAAAGAGTCAGGAAGAGGGGGTGGTGAGCCCCTTCCCTTATCTTAGAAAGACAGGCTTCAGAGGAGAGTGTGGAATGGCAAACAGGGGACAACTCCTTGGGGACAGAAAGGTTCACAGGCAGCAACACTGTCCAGCTACCACGTGGCGGGGTTTGTAATGTGCTGGCCCTTTAGACACAGGATCTCTTCCATCTTGCTGGTAGCCCAACGAAGCAGAGAGGACACCGAGGACATTGAGGCTAAGCAAGGTCAGATGACCAGCCCAAGGTCGGGCAGCTCATAAACGGTAACTGGGGAATTGGAGCCCACGTCGGTGTGGCAGGGCACCATGCTAGGTCCTCCTGGATACCGGGCACAGGGCTGGGTCCCCCACCAAGAGATTGCCCAGCGGTCCCCAAGCTCAGCATGAGTTTGTGTCTGCTCCTTTCCTGCCTTTTTCTGGCAAGGGCTCCTGTTTGGCCACATGTTCTGTGTTGTTTCATTCAAAGTATGAACGAACTCTCTGATAAGAAAAATCACAATATAATTTAATTCTAAACAAAGCAGGGATTCGAAGAAAAGGTGCTGTTGGCTTTTCTTATAAATTATATTTTCATCGGCAGTCTTTTCGGTTTGAAGATCCTATGATACAATTGGAGGACAGAGAACAATGAGAACAGCTCCTCCCTGTAAGTTCCAAGGTAATTCAAGGTGGCGGTTAACTATTGAGTGATTAGAGAAATGTGTCTTGGGACCTGGCCCGGACTCAATGTCCTTGCATCTCCTTCCTTCCATAGCGTCTGCTACACTTCACGTTGCTGGCCGTCAACAGCTGTCAGATTTATGAAGAACGAGATAATCACACTCATTTTGGGGGCTCAGGCTATAGGAGCACTTGGGTGCCAGGTAGCATGTTGATATCAATTAAAAACGCCAATACCCACCTGCTGAGGTTAGTGGCATTAAGAGAGTCGGTTCGGTGCACATGCCTGGATATCAGGCGTTTGCTTCTAAGGGTTAATCCTGTGACTGAGACTCAAAAAGAAACTTCAAGAATTAATGTTCAAACTTCCAGGTTGAATGTAACACCCATGTGATGTAGGGTATGAAGAAAAATCTGTAGCGCAGGTTTTGAATAGATTCCTTCGTGTGTGAGCCTAAGCGTGTGTGTGTGTGTGTGTGCGTGTGTGTGTAAGTGTATTTGACCCTTGGCGATGTCAAGGACGTGCGCAGAGCTTTGTTGAGGTCCCAGTTTCTCTTCATGTCCCAAGTCTCCGATCAGGAGCCGTGCCTCTAATACCCATTGCTCCTTGAAGCTCGAGACCCTTGCTACTCGTGCAGACCTTGGATCGGCAGCAATGCGTCCCCAGGGAGCTTGTAAGAAATGCAGAATCCCCAGCTTCACTCCAGACCTAAACAATCAGAACGTGCCTGCTACCGAGACCCTCTGGGGACCCAAATAGCCACGGGCATTTAACAAGCTGAGAAACGCTGCCCTGCAGTGTGAATGCAGGTGACATTCTCTCCTCCTACTCTTTTTAGAGCGTATTTCTACGGTTCTTCAGATCCTTGCTTTGGTGATTTTGTAATTAAACATGCTTAGGGACTGAATAGTTTAAAACTTGTTTGGCTTTCTCATGTTTGCTTGGCATCGTGTCTGCAGTCTGGGGTTTCCTGGTCAGATGTGTTTTCTCACCACACTGCTCCCCAAGCTCTTCTCTGGAGAACAGAATTACAGAGGAACGGGGTTCTGCAGCCAGGGGAACACTGGAAGCTTGCAGGATCTGGCCTCCTATGGGGCTGTCCGAGGGATGTCTCTGGGACCAGATGTCATCAGCACTAATGGTAGACTAGCAGAACATTTGGAACTGAGCTACAGCCCAGTCTCTGTCCTAGTAGGTGCCTACATTTGCGACCACATTTTTTTTTGTTTGCGAAGAAAACAAACAACTCCCTCCCCAATTTAGACAAAAACATGTTTAAAATTCTATCATTCTATCATTCTATCTAAAATCCTATCATTCTATCAGCCACTTCGACTTTTTACATAAATGACTAATGGATTTAAAGGCCAGGCAGTTTTTAGGATCTCTTTTCCTTCTTGGATTTACCCCACTATTCCTGGCTTGACTGCAGTGAGTTTTCATGAAATTTGTTCTTTGTTGCTTTAGTGTGAACTCGTTGCAGGTATCACTCTCAGGCTCTGTTTTCCTCACTGCCTTTCCCTTCCAGCAGCCTCCATCTCTGGTTACTCACCCACATCTCATCCTTACTTGCCCCCACCCTGACTCCCAGGCTCCCAGCTCACTGTGGCTAGATACCCTGGGCCCCAACGTTTCTCACTGGGCCCTCAGTCTTATGTTCTACTTTTTAAAAATAATTTTTAAGCTTATTTTACTTATTTTGAGAGAGGACAAGAGCATAGGAAGGGCTAAGAGAGAGAATCCCAAGCAGGCTCCGCAATGTCTGCGCAGAACCCCACGGGGGGCTCGAACTCACGAACCTCGAGATCATGACCTGAGCCAAAACGAGGAGTCGGACGCTTAACCAATTGAGCTACTCAGATGCCCCAGTCTCATATTCTAAAAGGAAAAGCCTGGGAACCTTGACTCCCCAGTTCACCAATAAGGGACCCCATCGCAACTTACACCCACGCTTTACTGTTTTTATGGCCCATTCATGAAAATGGCATTCTTGGTGGAGGTCCCCATATCTCGCAGAGATCCAGCCACATTTCCGATCAGAAACCCACCCCAGCCTCACCGGCTCGGAGGCGGGGGACAGGCAAGAGGCCTTCAGGGACTCCAAGGTTAGCTGGGGCCTCCTGTCTTCTGTGCGGATCAGCGCACACGTTCATGACGTGGCCCTGTGTTCTCAAGCTGTATGGAAATCAGTTTTTTTGTAAAGCCGAATAATATTTTAATTGCACTGGGGGAGAGCTGTCCTGCGGTGAGTCGTTTGCACGATGAAGAAGCCTCCTGCGATGCAGTTAACGTAATAAAAGCCTACCCTGGCATCTCAGAATTTCTTTTTTTTTTTTTTAATTTTTTTTTCAACGTTTATTTATTTTTGGGACAGAGAGAGACAGAGCATGAATGGGGGAGGGGCAGAGAGAGAGGGAGACACAGAATCAGAAACAGGCTCCAGGCTCCGAGCCATCAGCCCAGAGCCCGACGCGGGGCTCGAACTCCCGGACCGCGAGATCGTGACCTGGCTGAAGTCGGACGCCCAACTGACTGCGCCACCCAGGCGCCCCTCAGAATTTCTTAAAACAGTGCACACACCACACATGCATGTAAATACATTGATCGACACACAGATATATCAGACAGAGTCATGCTAGCAGCTATACAAGTAACCCCAACACGCCAGTGGCTTAAGGCTTGGGGAACAATCTGGCAATGTCCCTCTTGGGTGTCAGGCCTTCTCCTTTCCCTAGTGATTCAGAGACCCTGGCTTCTTCTATCTCATGGCTTTCCACCATTCCGGAGGCCTTGGAGGCCTCTGCACCCGGCCAGCAGAAGACAACGGAGAAATTCCATCTGCTTCTCAGAGCCTTGGCCTGGATAAGACCCATGTCACCTCCTGCCATCTCCCATTGGTGACAATGGGACTCATGGCCACCATAGGCCGCAGTGGGCTGAGCCATGCAGCTTCTGGCCACAACTTGACATGAAGAGGTTGACAAAAACGCCTTCTCTGCCTCCCCTTGAGTGCTTATTCAAGGGTTTAATAAGCAAATTTCCTCTTAGACGTCTAACACTTCCTACGTGGAAGTTTGAGTGACTGCTGGTATCTTTAGTATATGGAAAGTGAATTGAGGCCCTAGGGAAATTTATTTGCATTTTTGGCAGGTGTGGGAGGAGAAGCACAGATCCTAAGGGCTTCCTGTGCTTTGCAAAGTCTGCTTTTTTCATCGTTACGATATTGATTTTAATTTGAAAAAAAAAAAAAAGCAAGCAAGCGAGAGAGAAGTTAATTGCACAGAAGCAGCTTTGTGGTCTGTCACATAATGACACAAGACTCGGGGCTGTGGGGGACATGGGGCCTGTGTACCTCACCATCTGAATTCCTTTGGGCCTGGTTCTCAGGGTTCCAGAGGAATCATTAACCCTTTGCAGAACTGACCCAGGGCTCAAGCCTGCTTTGCACTGTTGATACTTCTCTGGATCATAGCCCTACTGAAACCTGGAAATAGTATTTGGGTTTTTTTTTTCCCCCTAAAACATAGATGTACCAAGTTCTTGTGAAACTATAAGTAATCCAGTAAGCAAAACACGGCCCCGATCTCATTTGTTCTGAGTGCGAACATCACATTAATAAGGGCTGGGAGGGATCCAGCCTTGTTCCTGGAGACACGGGGCCTTGGAAGGAAGAACCCAGAAGTGGAGTCACATAGACTTAGGTGTCTCCTAGTTCTGCCACCTGAGAGCATCTGACCTTGGGTGAGAATCGTAGTTTCTTAGGCCTCCGCTGCCTTATCTATGAAGTGGGGCAAAATCACACACTTTGCAGAGTTGCTGTGTTGGTTGGAGACGCGGGGTACAGAGGCTGCCCCGTGAGTGGAGGGCGGGAGGTGATTTCCGTGGAATGCACTCCTCTCTCCGTGTTCCCTCCACCTCCTGGGGAAAGAGTCCCCCTCAGCCCCCTCCTCCCTGCTTTGACCATCGTGCAGGGCTGGCTCCAGTCCCAGTCCCAGATCAGATCTCGAACTAACCCGGTTTATTTGCCCTGAACCCCATGTTTGCTTCTCTGTGCGGCGCCTTCTCTTCAGGGTCTCACCGGCCCTACCCAAACACGTGCCCAATACTCCTCTCCTCTTTCCCCACCGGGCATCTCCTCCTGCCTCCTCTGTTCCCATTTCCTCCCGTCCTCACTGCTCAGGTGCCTGGACGGTACCTCTTCCCCTTCCCTCTTCTCTCTCCGTCTCCGATGGCCTCCTTTCTGCTTCCCCACCAGCCCCTGTTCCTGCCTCAGCACCTTCCATGGCTCCAGTCTGCCCTCCACTTCGAGGCCAGTTGCCTCTTCTTACAGCTTCCTGCCCTTGGCAGCCAGTGCACCCCGCCTGCCGCCCACCCAGCGAGAGATTTGCTGGCGGCCGTCCGGCTCTAAGTGTCCTGAGTCTGAAAGAAACCCTTCATCTGATGGCCAACGTCCTGCGGGCTAATCTCATCTTATTCCTCTAGCTCCTTCTCCTGCCCAGATGAAATCATTCCGGTTCAATCTGCTTGAACTAAACGTTAGCCAATCAAAGCTATATACTGATATATAGATATATATTGATATATAAAGATATATATTGGTTATATTGGATGTTCATAAGAAGAATCCAGCTCTGTGTTCCCTATTGTAGTTTCCGAACTCACCCCCTTCCATTTCAGTCTTCCCTTGCCTAGAATATATCCTTCGCTTCCCACTCTCTTATCTTTTCTTTTTCTTTTTACCCGCTCCTTCCTTCGCAAAGTCTCTCACCCACTGGATGTTGGTGTGACAATGGGGGGCGGGGGGCGGGGGGTAGGGGGTGCGTGCTGGAGGGCAGTAGTGTGCATAGAGAAGACTGGGTCCAAATGAATGGGTTTTAAAGGGATGTTGCAAATAGTATTATTTTTTTATTGAAGTACATCAAACACAGTGTTGTATTAGTCTCAGGTGCACAATATAGTCATTTGACTATACTATACATTACTCAGTGCTCATCACAAGTGCTCTCCTTAATCCCCATCACCTATTTCCCCCCGTCCCCCACTTCCCCTCTGGCAACTGCCAGTTTGCTCTCTGTGTTTAGGAGTCCATTTTTTTTCACTTGCCTCCTTTGTTTGTTTTGTTTATTCAATGATACATAGGAGTGAAATCATATGGGACATGTCTTTCTGTGTCTGACTTAATTCCTTTAGCATTATACTTTCTAGCTTCACCCATGTTGTTGCCAATGGCAAGATTTCATTCCTTTTTATAGCTGAGTAATATTCCATTGTGTGTGAGTGTGTGTGTGTGTGTGTGTGTGTGTGTGTATACCACATCTTCTTTACCCATTCATCTATTGATGGACACTTGGGTTGCTTTTGTATCTTGGCCATTGTAAATATCGCTTCAATAAACATAGGGTTGCATATTACTGAATTAGTGCCTTCAGTTTCTTTGGGTAAATACTTAGTAATGGAAATACTATATCATATGACATTTCTATTTTTAACTTTTTGAGGAAACTCCATACTGTTTTCCACAGTGGCTGCACCAATTTGCATTCCCACAAGCAGTGCATGAGGGTTCCTTTTTCTACACGATGTCAGAAAAATGTTAGAATTAGCAAACTTTCAAAAACTTAGTTTCCTTAAGCTTTAGAGTTCAACTTATAAGTTTATTATTTTACTTACTAGTCCTATTAATTATACCTCCCAAATATTTTAAATAGCCTTAAACATCTAATATATTTCATTGTCTTCTTAAGCACTCCTGATGTCTGTGACAAGCAGAAATTTCCAGGCATTTGAAACATTTTATAACTCCACTGAATTAAACTTACAACACATATTTGGTTTATGTACAACCTTAGGCAAATCGTGTTATACTTTTCAACTTATATCCAGATTCTAAACTCAAACACTTGATTATATGTTTTATTTATTTATTTATTTATTTATTTATTTTTAACGTTTATTTATTTTTGAGACACAGAGACACAGAGCATGAACAGGGAGGGTCAGAGAATGAGGGAGACACAGAATCCGAAACAGGCTCCAGGCTCTGAGCTGTCAGCACAGAGCCCGACACGGGGCTCGAACTCACGGACCGCGAGATCATGACCTGAGCCGAAGTCGGACGCCCAACTGACTGAGCCACCCGGGTGCCCCATTGATTATATGTTTTATAACCAACAGGTTAATCTCTTGGATTTGTCAAAAAAATTCTGAAATATTATAAACCCTTTAAAGGTGAGACTTGCCAAGAGATTGGTCCCTCTGACCATGGCCCTTCCATCGAAGGTGCGGTCACCCAACTCTGGGTCCTTTTGAACCTGCCACTGCCTGAATTTGCATTTCTGGTTGTCTTCTTCATCCCCGTTCATTCTGGCATTGGCAACCCTCCACTGCCCTCCAATCAGGCCTTCACTTCCTCCTATCAACCATCAGAACCTCTTTTACCTTCATAGGTGCTTTCTGTGGAAGGGATTCTCTTTTCTTGCTGGATAAGCCCCAAACTCTCAGGGATGTTAAACTGACATACAGAAGGTTCTGCATCTGTCGCAGGCTCTGCCTCTGACATTGAAACCCTGCCAAGGACGGGCGCCTTGTCAGGACGGGGTCCCTCTCTTTTTCTGGGCCCGTTGAGGACCTGTTGTGTATGGTGTGGAATTGCCTGTCTGATCTCACATGTCTTTGAAACTGCAGTGGGTGCTGTGTGATTCACATCCTCTCCTCCCGGTCCCCGTGGTCTCTAACATGTTCTAGGCAAGCAATACATAACTGTTGTCCTGCTGAATGCACTTACCCAGTGATGGAGGGCCAGATTGGGGCATGCTTAGCACAGGGTCAGACAGGCGACTGATAGCAGGGGCAGGATCCGCGTACCCACCCCCATCAGCTGTACCACATCTCACCTCTTTCCACTTCTAGTTTAGCTGCTAACATAAAACTAATGGGTCTGCTCTTACCCCCATATTCTCAAGGTGGCTTTTAACGGTAGAAACATTAATTCACATACCCTACATGAGAGAGACGCTGAGATCTTAAAATGTCATCACACTCTTGGTCCCTGGGGTTGCAACCATGGTCCTTCACTGCGGTTGTGGGAAAACGTTCACTTCTCTGTTCAGCGCAGCTTTGTGAAGTTGTAAAAACTGCACGAATGCCGTCATCTGGCGGGCTGGCTAGCTTAGGCTGCCAAAGAGGGGTGTGTATCAGATCTTATATTTGCGAGGCCTTTTTGGTAGCAAGACAGAGCAAACTCAGAAAGACGGAAGTCCCACAGGAAAGAGGAGAATTTTGAGAAGATTCAGAAGTATCTTATAGGATCAGAGAGAGGTTTGAACAGAGAGGCGTGGGAAGGCGTGGGACGCAGGTCTTGCCAGCCGGGTCCCTGCCGTTCAGAGTGAGCGGCAGGAACATAGCAGATGGAATCACAGCCCTGTGGATGGTGACGGCGATGGGTTTGTCATTTTCTAGATTTGCAGACTTCCTCCAGGTACCCAATTTCTTCACCCCAGACTGAGCTGGCCTTAGGGAACACGCGGGTAGAACAGGAGGTTTGGTTCTCATGGAAAGGATTTCTGCCTCTGGAGCACATGGTATGCTGAGTCACAAAAATGTTAGGAGGAAGAAATGGGAATTGACTGATACTTTGAGAGAGAAAGGGGCGTGCATGTGAGAACGAGTCTTCTTGGTCCTTGAGGAAAGAGACCCAGTCTGGGGGCTGGCTCCCTACACACCCCTTGCAGAAGTCCGTCAGATAGTACTGGAGATTTCTTCCTGAGGGCGTCCAGACTGGAGACAGGGCAGGCTTCTGATCTGCTCTGCCTGGATCCATGCGGCCTCCCACTCGAGGACGAGGCGGGTCCAAGTTCCCCTGTGGTGATCAACCAGCAGAGGAAGGCCTGATATGGAGGGACAGGCAGGAGTGAGGCTGAAGTCACAGGAGCCTCCTCCCGCTGCCACCAGCCATGGGGTCGCCCCAGACAAGCCGCGCTTTGCTTGCTCACCCGTGAACTGGGTGGTTGGACTACACGGATCCTCCAGTTTTCCAACAGGATTGGGATTTGACTATTGCAAATTAACGATGGGACTGGAACGCTGTTCTAAGTGAATGACTATCACCTCTCCAAGTAGTTCCAGGGAAACATGTTTTCACATCATATTTTTTTACAGAGTTCTGGATTTCAGTTGACATACCTGGAGATGCCACGTTTAGAAATTGGTGAGTACATTTGAGTATCCCAAGTCCGGGGAAGAGTCTGGCCGGATGGTGTTCAGAGGTTGAAGTGGAAGAAACTGAAAGACTCTCCTCCATCTGGAGCCAGGGCTGAGCCACATGTCTCTGCCACCGACTCCACCAAAGCAGCTCCAACAGATGGAATCAGGATTGAGTTTGGTGATGATTATGGAGCCTGCTTAAGGGTCTGATGATCTTTGAAGACTCGGCACGTGACCTGATTTTTCTTTTTATCCTTTTTTGTTAAATGTTTATTTATTTTAAGAGAGAGAGAGTGTGAATGGGAGAGGAGCAGAGAGAGACGGAGAGAGAGAATCCCAAGGAGGTTCCATGCTATCAGCACAGAGCCCGATGTGGGGCTCGAACCCACGAACGGTGAGATCATGACCTGAGCCGAAATCAAAACTTGATCGCTTAACTGACTGAGCCACCGAGGCACCCCTCTCTTTATCTTTTCATAATTAAAAAAATTTTAATGGTGGTGAAATATACATAACATAAAATTTACCATCGAACCAGATTTATTTTATTTATTTATTTTAAAAAATGTTTCTTTATTTTTGAGAGAAACAGAGACAGTGTGAGCGGGGCAGGGGCAGAGAGAAAGGGAGACAGACTCCGGAGCAGTCTCCAGGCTCTGAGCAAGCTGTCAGCACAGAGCCTGATGCAGGGCTCAAACTCACAAACCATGAGATCATGACCTGAGGTGAAGATGGACGCTTAACCAACTGAGCCACCCAGATGTCCCCCATCGAACCAGTTTTAAATGCACAGCTCAGTAGTGTTAAATACATTCATGATGTGGTGCAACCATCACCCCCATCCATCTCTAGAACTTCTCCCGTCATCCCAAACTGAACCCAGTAAATAATAATCCCCCAGTTCCTTCTCCCCCAGCCCCTGGCAACCACCTTCCATTCCACTTTTCTGTCTCTATGAATTTGCCAGATATTTCAGATAAGTGGAATTATATGATATTTGTCCCTAGGGCCTGGCTCATTTCGCTGAGCATAATGTCCTCAAGGTTCATCCATGTTGTAGTAGGTGTCAGAATTTTGTCTCCTCTTTAAGATTGAATGATATTCCATGGTATGCATGTTCTACATTTTGTTTATCCATTCACCCATCACGGACACTTGGATTGCTTCTATCTCTTGGTTCTCGTTAATAATGCTGTTATGAACACAGGTGTACAAATATCTCTTTGAGACCTTGTTTTCAATTCTTCTGGATAAATACCCAGACGTGGAATGACTGGATCATAGAGTGATTTTTTTTTTAACTTTTTTTTTTTCCTTGAGAGAGAGAGAAAAAGAGGAGGCACAATCAGGGAAAGGGCAGAGAGGGAGGGAGAGAGACAACCCCAAGCAGGCTCTGCACCATCAGTGCAAGGGGCTTGATCCCACCCACTGTGAGATCATGACCTGAGCCGCAATCAAGAGTCGGAGGCTTCACCAACTGAGCCACCCAGGCACCCCACGGTGATTCTATTTTTGATTATTTGAGGAGCTGCTATATCATTTCCCATAGAAGCTGTACCAATCTGCTTTCTTGCTAACAGTGCACAAGAGCTCCATTTCTCCCCAACCTCCCCAACACTTGCTATTTTCTTGTGTGCACGCGTGCGTGTGTGTGTGTGTGCGTGTGCGTGTGCGTGTGTGATTTTTCTTTTTGTGACCACATTTTTTTTCTGGCTGGTTCTCACACAGGCTTTCCTTGCCTCTCTCTAGCTTTGGGGACTGGCTGTTTTCCCAGGCGCAGTACCTTGGCCTGGGGAAGCCGTGAGAACTCAGTGCCTTTTGAAGGAGAGTTTGGTTTCTGCAGTGAAAGAACCTTCATGCATGGGGAGCGTGGGAAGTCTTCCTGTTGCTAAGGAATGAAGTTGTCATGTAAACGGACCAATAGACCTGAGGAAAGGGACGGTCCTTCCAGGCTGGCGGGTCCTGTCTGCTGATGGATCCAGAGCAGTGGGGTTGGAAACGGACCATAAGCGCTGCTTATTGCCAGGAACTGAGCAGCCTGTGTGACTAAGGAATTCCTTTTGTATTCCTTTTGTCCTGTGTGCTAGCGAGGGGGTTGATAGAGAGATGTTGGTGTCTGTCTCTCCCGGGCAAGCCCGGCCCTCTCAGAACATTTCGTCTTCCGGGGTACCTGGGTGGCTTAGTCGGTTAAGCCTCGGACCTCGGTTCAGGTCACGATCTCGCGGCCCGTGAGTTCGAGCCCCGCGTGGGGCTCCGTGCTGACGGCTCGGAGCCTGGAGCCTGCTTCAGATTCTGTGTCCCCCTCTCTCTCTGCCCCTCCCCTGCTTGAACTCTGTCTGCCTGTCTCTCTCAAAAATAAAGAAACGTTAAAAAAAAGGTTTTTTTTGATAAATGAAAGAACATATCATGTTCTGCCAGGAGGCTAATTTAAGAGATTATGCCTTGATGTTCGCTTTTTCCTTGAGTAATATTGTGAACTTCCTTTCTTTTCTGAGGCCGGTAGTAGAAATCCAGTTATGTTTCCATGATATTGCTGCTTAGGATGAAATCCTTTCCAAGAAATAGAAGATGTCTCTGAGCAAAGGATGAGAGCCTTGTTCTGTAGTGTTCTAGAGTGCTACAAACACTGTCGTGAGGGGTGGGGGGACGCAGGCACGGAGGGAAGGAAGGAATCAAACCACTGCCAAAATAAATACCAGAGAAAGCCCCCAGGCTCCTTGATGTGTAGAATTTCCTCTGAGCTCTCTGCAAGACCCCAGGGACAGCCATTCATCACTTAATGCATTGAAGCAAATCATATAAAAAGGCTGGACAGATTTTTCTTTGAATTTAAAGTGGATTTAGAATGTAGAATAAGAAATATTGCCCTTGCCGTGTAAATAACTTTTGAGGGAGTCGTGTCCCCGCTGTATGGGAGTGCTGTAGATCCTGACCATAAGCGTTTAGTGTGTCCCTTCCTGCCCTTCCCAGGGTGAGGGCGTGGGGGGTCTGGCATGGAGCCCCCTACCCAGCCACCCTCTTTGCCATTTACCCTTTTCCTTGCCCACCCTCTCTCTTACCCATGGCCACCCCCACCAGCCAACATGCTTTCCATCTCCGTTTTGCAAAATCCTTTTTCCTTGACCCCTCTAATATCAAAGTAGGATTTGGCAGTCACATGTTGGTGCGACGCTTTTAAGTGGACTCACGTCAGATTAAAGCGTGTGATGAGTTTTATAGTTTGCTTTAGGCTACCATTTAAATGACTTGGATAATGAAATGGACAACCGGGTGGACTAAAATAAGTCTCATCTGAGTTGGACAGCAAAGAACCATCCCTCCTTGCCTGTCGAACAGCCGCCATCATGGTTTCTGAGACCCTTGAAGCTGATTCTGAAATCAGTTCTCACTTCTGCATCAGTTCATAAGTTATTGGGGAAATTAGTGGGTTTTTGCTTATGCTGAGAGTCTGTTCATTTGACCGGTAACTTCTTGCCCTCACACATCATATTCACGTGTACTTCAGTTGAGCAAAGTAATAAATAAAACATTTGTTGAATTTTAGATCCAAAGAGACCTGTTAGGAGGATTAAATACTCTTTGACCTTAATAAGGTCTCCCATGAGGAATTTGTCTTCAGTAAATCACAGAACAGGGTCTACTGGCCAGCCAGGTCAAATTACCTCCAATCATGGTCGGCTGATTTGATGCAGTTTGTTATTTTCCCCTTGTCTTTACCTGTGTGTTTTGCTCAATATTTATTGAGGCTCAAGGCACTGTAGAACAGCTCAGCCAGAAACCGTGCCTGTTATTCATTTGTTCACTCATTCTATTGAACACCTGCTATGTGCCAGACTCTATGCCAAAACTTCTATCCAGGAGCAATATTTCAGTGAAGTTGGTGTGGGCTAAGACACACAATAGAAGACTTAGGGAATAGACATGAAGTTGCATATTAATCCAAGATAATCAGAGGATGTAATAATTAGCTAAAACAGGCTAAAACAATAAGCACTTACTCTCACAGTTTCTGTGGGTCAAGAACATAGACATGGCTTAGCTGGACATCTTTGGCTCAACACCTCTGATATGGGTGCCATCAAGTTGTTGGTCAAGTCTGCGGTCTCATCTGATGGCTCACCTGGGGCTGGTAGTATCTGCTTCTAATTTTACTCATGTTGTTGTTGGCAGGCCTTGTTCCTTCATCGCCTGGGCCTCTCTATAGGGCTGTCTTATCATGTAGAAGCTAGTGTGAGAGCACAAAAAAAAACAGAAGCTCAGTCTTTTTATACCTTGATCTCAGAAGTGACATTCCATCACTTCTGCCATATTCATTGTTAGAAGAGAATCAGGAAGTCCAGCTCAGACTCAAGGAGATGAATTATACAGAGGTATGAATACCAGGAGGTGGCTTCTGGCCTTAATATATCATATTAATATGTAGTTTAGTTGGACATGTTAATAAATAAAACTTTTGTTTACTTCTAGACCCAAAGATAAATGTTGGGATTTATTAAGTAGTATTCTAACTTCATATTACAAATAGTATTCTCCCAGGAGGTATGAGAGGCCATAATCAAATGGGGAATATCTGAGAGGCTATCGACTACAGAAGGTGTGTTAGTTAGGAATTGGATTTGGCTGCTCAGTGGCTTAAACACATAAGCATTTATTTTTCTAACATAATGAGAAATTTCGAGGCAGATAATTACTGGCCTTTGCTCAGAGGCTAAGGGCTTTGTGTCTCTTCCAGCTTTTTTGCTCATGGCCTCAAGGTCACTGCTAGAACTCCTGCCTTCATGTCTGCATTCCAAATGGCAGGAGGGTAGGTGAAGAATGGGGGGAAGAAGGCGAAAACACTACCAGCCCAGTCTCTTCCTCCCTTGTTCTAGGAAGTGCCACTCAACAAGCTCCATTCACATTTCCATGGCTCTCCCTACCTGTTGTAGACCCTGGGGAATGGTAACCGTATGAACCATTTATCTCAAAGTGCCCACTGCCTCCAGCCTTTCCCTCAGCTCATGGCTACAGGGACCTGACTGCTACACCACCACGCCCCCCTCTCAAGCTGATCTTGTGTCCATCAAGCCAATAAGCTGATCTTGTGCCCATCAAGCCAATCATGGCCTCTGTTAGCTGCTGCTCTTGTGTTCTATGAGTTTGTGTGACCAGGCAGGGGGATTCCAGTACTCTCCCCAGAGCCTGCCCACTCTCAAGCTGACAAGGAAGGAAGCATTAGACTTTTATCGTTATGAATGGGAGTACAGAAATCACGGTACAGACAGCTTGGGAAGCCTAATTCAAATATCAGAAACTAACTTGGGGAAGTTGACAGTGTGAAATGTACTTAAGAACAGGGTCATTCATATGTCCGTTCGACAACGATCTGGCGAGTGTCTGGCGTGTGCATGTCACTGCCAGGGCCACCCCAGTGAATAAGAGAGGCAAGCATGTGGGCACCTTTGAGAGACCCAGTGCCACCCTGTTTTGCCAGGGACTTAAGTCAGAGTCCTGGAATCCCATCTGCCTCTCTTGCCTATTCCTTACGATAGTGAGTAGTTAGAAGCTGGGAGTCCTGGAGAAAGACGGTCCAGGTTCGAGTCCCTGCCTTGCCAGTCCTGTGTCCCCTCGGGTGAGCTGCTGAATGTCTCTGTTTCCTTGTTTATAAAGTACCTGCCTTATGAGGTTGTGGGAGGATTACGTGAGAAGATGCATACTGCTTAGTGTAGGGCCAGGGGCACTGTAAAAGCTGTGCACATGTCAACCACATAGATGACAGTGCCGATAAAGATGATGGTAATGACAGGGACGACGACGGTGATGGTGACTGTTTCCACTTTAGAATTTGATTACACTTTCCTTACTCGTGAGGAAGTGCATGCCGGTTTATATCACACGTATTGTCTACTTTTCTTATTACAGAGAAAACACTTTTCCACTGCAGATGGACCCTTTTGCCTCCCCGTCTCCCAGGGTAGGAGAGATTCCAGAACAACTCTTGATTGGTCCAGAGGCCCCGACAATTCTGCAGACAAGCAGCACCTAACTTAGGAGAGCACATGTGGTCCAAAGAATTCTTTTGAAGTCGTTAACTGTCGTTGCAATTTCCCAGAAATAAACTGATATAAATTGCATGTAGGTCTGCCCACTGAAGGTACACTTAGCTCCTCTTTAAACATTTTTTTAAGTTTATTTATTTTTGAGAGAGAGTGAGAGAGAGAGAGAGAGAGAGAGAGAGTGCAAGCAGGGGAGGGGCAGAGAGAGAGGGAGACACAGAATCCGAATCAGGCTCCAGCTCTGAGCTTTCAGCACAGAGCCCGACGCGGGGCTCGAACTCACGAACAGCGAGATCATGACCTGAGCCCAAGTCGGATGCTCAACCCATTGGGCCACCTTAGGGTGCATTTAACTCTTAACGTGACTTGTCCGTAGCATTAATAGGATCAACCTGAGCCCTGGATCCAGGGAATTAGGGGGAGGTAAAGGAATAAGAAATAGGGAAGAAGAAATTTGAAGAAGACAGGAATGCTGAAATAGGGAAGTTTACCCATGATCACCTCTACCTCCAGTGCTCAATGTGGTGTCCCCCTTCCCGTTCTTCTGCCCTTCTTTTGCTGAAGCTGAGCTCACTTCACCACGGAGAATAGGCCAGTGAAGGGACAGCAAGCCGAGAGGGCTGACCCATACCCTGCAAGAGGGCTAAGCATCTTTGGAGGCGATGGCTCCTTCACAAGAAAGTGCTTGTGAATGCAAATTGAGTTGTAATTGTCAACGTTTAAAGGCGTTTGTAAAAAGAGTCATTATGCAGTGAACTATAGCAAATGCTTCAAAATGCGCCAAGCACATGCGAGGTGCTGGGGACACAGAAATGATCAAATAAGGCACAGCCTGTTCTCATGTTGCAGCATTTTTGTGAAAAGATGTTTTGCTTTAGAAAAGCCAAATCAGACACCAGGGAGTCTGGCAGGGGATCCACGCCAGGGTCAATGTCTGGGGCTGTTCAGCTCGCTGTACCTGCTGTCTCCCCTCATCCAAGTCCAGAGCTCCCGTAACTCTCTGCGTTACAGGCAGGGATGCGGTTGCCGTGAATCGAGTGTGAATTAGGACAACTCCTTCTTCTCATGGAAATTAAAACGAGTGGTCCTAAAATCTTACCTTGCAATCGCTGGCATAGTTTACTTTTTTCTTCTTGTGTCTGGATTTTTCTCCCCCCGGGACTGCTCTGGTATGGGGTTGCATCCTTGGTTCAAAGCCAATGTGTGTGTCTGCAGGAAAGAAAGTATGGATTAGTAAGACTGCTTTGCAGGCAAGAAACCAGCCCTGGAAGTGGGCAGCTGAACAAGTCTGGGCATGTCCTGCCATCCGTGACTCTCTTAGTTCTGGTTCCTGTTCAGGAGAGGAGGAGCAGCTCACTTTGGTGGGAACTTGCCTTTGTGAACTGAAGACACGGTGGGATGATCCCACTGAGGACCATGCAAGCTTCAGCATGAAATTAGACGCCCCCACCCGCCTCCAGGAACTAGGGAATTTTAATAATGAAGAAAATGCTTCTGTTGTAACGTTAAGTGAAATAAAGCAGGGCACAGCTTAGGTATACAGTGTGAATACATCTATGCAAACAGATGAGGAGAGAAAGGAAGAGGGCAGGAATGGGCAGAGGGAAATACATCAAAATATTAACACTGCTTGGCCTCGGGCAGTGGGATGAATGGTCTCTACTCTTCTGTATTCTTAGATTATCCCCAGACAGGATTTATAGCTTTTGTAATAAAAACTATATAAACTTTATATGAAAACATACATGCTTTCAAGATCTTAGTACTTTCCCGCAGCTTTAAGAACACCAGATAAAAGAAACCCCTGTTTTTCTGACCAGCAGATGCTATCTTGATTAGTATGTATTCTCTCACCATTAACCAGATAAATGTTAAACAGAAGCTGGTGGGAGCTATGGTTTGTCGGGTAATCAGCAGATGAAATCACCTGTGAAATGAAAGCAAAACAAAAATGATATGAAAACAAAAATTAAAATTTCATGAACTACATCCGAAGACGATTTCCCTTAGGGGCAGGTTAAGAAGCATCCTAGGTAAAATGAAGGTATTTTTGCAATCATTTCTCACGCACAGAAAAGATGCAGCCTTCAATGCTGTTTTCCTTTACTGCTTTGCAGATCTGTCTAGAAACTCCAGTGTCCAGGGAGGCAGCCTATAGGCTCAAGGATGAACTTGGCAAGTTCCTTGTTGTAATTTTTAATGTGGGATTGTGGCATTGCTCTGTTGGAAACTGTTAGGGCCCTGATCAAGTTTTTGGAAAATCTTCATATTTTCAAGTATTTATATAGTGTTTGTTGCAGACAATAGCATTTCCTTTTTTCCTCCCCCCTCCCTCCTTCCCTCCCTTCCTTCCTTCCTTCCTTCCTTCCTTCCTTCCTTCCTCTCTCTCTCTCTCTGTCTCTCTGTCTCTCTCTTTCTTGTGGTAGGAATATTTAACATGAGATCTACTCTCTTAAAATTAAAAATAGAATTACCATATGATCAAGCAACTCCACTTCTGGGTATTATGGGGAAGAACTGAAACCAGGATCTCAGATTTTTTTACACTCCCATGTTTAATTGCAGCATTATTCACAATAGCCAAGGTGTGGAAACAATCCAGGTGTCCGTCAATGGATGAATGGATAAAGAAAATGCGACAACATGGATGAATCCGGAGAACGTTATGCTAAGGGAAATAAACCAGTCCTGACAAATACTGCATGATTCCACTTACATGAGCGATCTAAAATAGCAAAACTCATTGAACAGAATAGAATGGTGGGTGTTGGGGGCTGAGGGGAGAGGGAAATGAGGAGTTGCTATTCAACAGTTATAAAATTTGGGTTCTGCTGGGCGCCTGGGTGGCTCCGTTGGTTGAGTGTCCAACTCTTGATTTTGGCTCAGGTCTTGATCTCACGGTTCATGGACCCTGCCTCGGGCTCTGTGTTGGCAGCCTGCTTGGGATTTTCTCTCCCTCTCACAAAATAAATTAAAAAAACATTAAAAAAATTTTTGATTATGCAAGATGAATAAATTCTAGAGATCTTCTGTACAACAGTGTGCCTGATAAATTTTTGAAAGGCCTGACAGAATGGGGAGGTTCACCAAATCCCAGATGATGGTAGCCTTAAGGCTATTTGCAGACTCTCACATTCTTGTACCCAGAGTTGAGCAGGGTAGAGCCCACTATATCGATTATGACTAGGGTTGGTCGCATATAATAGGAACCTCCAATAACAGAGGCTCCAATATGGAACGTTTTATTCTTTCATGTAAAAAATTCTAGAAGTGGGCAGTCTAGGGTCACATGGTGCCTGTCCATTGTGGCTAACTCAGGCAGTTTCTAGCTCCTGATCCTGCCGTCCTCAGGTGATGGCCATGCCCAGCTGCAAGGGGGACTAACAAATATGGAATTGTTCTAGGAAGAATTATTCTGGGTTCAACTGAAAATCAGGAGCTCCATTATTTGGGGCAAAAGGGAAAGCAGATGTGGAGTTGGATAATGAGCAGTGGCTGCCATGCCATAATTTGAGCTGTGTTTGGTAGAATGTTCCTGGATCCCCCGGCGATGCATGGCAGTCTCTCAGTAGGGTCTGATGCGCCCTTTCTTGACCCAGAGGCCTATAAACAAATAGTAGAGCAATAAGATAAATTACCTGCCCCACACGGCAGAATAGGGCAGGATAATGACAATGGCATTGCCATTCCATGAGGGGAAGATGGGGTGGGGAAAGGGACACACAGGGGTGCCTGGTCCAGCAATTCTGAAGTCTTCCTGGCAGCCAGGGTGAAGCCCCTGTGAGGTGGCGTCGGGAGGGGGGGTTGTCCCACCGTCTGTGGGTTTCTCCTTGGGGACCCTGCCTGTCCATTGTGCTTTGGGGCCCCTATTGATTTAGAGGGCCTTCCATCATCTTGGGGGACTGCAAATGATATGGGTTTGGAAACATGTCCTCAGTGGGAGCTGGGTGGTTTTTCTACCCTACTTCCTGTTGCTGGAAGGTTGGGGGTCCCACAGTGGAATGGTAAATGTTTTTTATTTTTTTTGAGCTGAAATTCACATCATGTAAAAGTAACCATTTCAGAGTGAACAATTCAGTGACGTTTAGTATAACCACAGCATCGTGCAGCCAACACTTCTATCTAGTTCAAAACCTTTTGCATCGGGGCGCCTGGGTGGTGCAGTCGGTTAAGCGTCCGACTTCAGCCAGGTCACGATCTCGCGGACGGTCCGGGAGTTCGAGCCCCACGTCAGGCTCTGGGCTGATGGCTCAGAGCCTGGAGCCTGTTTCCGATTCTGTGTCTCCCTCTCTCTCTGCCCCTCCCCCGTTCATGCTCTGTCTCTCTCTGTCCCAAAAATAAATAAACGTTGAAAAAAAAAATTAAAAAAAAAAAACAAAAAAAACAAAAACCTTTTGCATCACCCCAGAAGGAAATGTTGCATCCATTTAGTAGTTGCTCCCTATTCCTGCCTTCCCTGGCCCCTTACAACCACTAACCTATGCTCGATCTCTGTGCACCTGCCTGTTCTCCATATTGCATGTAAATGGATTCATGCAGTATACGATCTTTTGTGTTTGGCTTCTTTCACTGGGCATAATGTTTTCAAGGTTCAGCCCCATTAGAGTACGTATCAGCATTTCACTCCTTTTTATGGCTGAATAATATTCCATTGTATGTATCAAATACTTCTTTCACAATTTCTTTGACAAGTCAGGTTCTGCAAAAACAGTCAGCTTCTGACCTGTCTGCTTCTGGTCGGTTCCGCCTGGATACAATCATACCCAGAGTGGTTGCCAACACACAGGTCTCAGCCCTACTTTATTTCCTTTCTTTCTTAGCCTTTACCTCTCTCTGTTTTGACTGAATGGTGGCTCTCTTGGATCTTCCCAGAACACAGTGTGGGGAAGGCCATGCCAGTTCAGGCCTCGGTCACTCAAAGACCTTCTCAGTTCCAACTCTTACTATTTGAAATCTACAAGCAGTTGACTTTTTTGACTTTGCAAAGCCCGAGTTTCTGAACTCTTTCTATTCCTTTCATGATAATAACCATTCCATTGACTCTCAGACAGCATTGACTATAAAAAAGGGCATGATTTTGTATGCCACCAAAGAAATACACCTCAGCTGATTAAATCATGGCACACCATTTAGGGTCAATGCCATTACAATGCATATGTATATAAAAAGGGTGCATCTCAGAGTCGATGGCACGCAGTAATAATAATAATAACATTAATGGCCAACACTAAGTGAGTTCTTACTATTTGGCCAGGATTGTGGATATTATCTTGAGAGGTACCATTATTATGATCTCTTTTATCAAATGGAGCAGTTGAGGCAGAGGGAGAAGTCTGACAGCCTCTACATCTCTTGATTAGAAGACTCCTGCTGGGATACAGTTTGCATTTGCCACACCATAGCACAATTGCTTTTCATTCAGTCGTCTGGTGACAAACATTTATGGTCACCTGTAGGAGTGTGCATGTGGGTAGGGCAGGATTTTCTTATCGGGACCTTTCAGTCTCACGGGAGGGGTAAAGGATTATAGTAAAATATGAAGGCAAGATAGGCAGATGGAATTTCAGTTGGCAACCTCGTTCCTGGGCACCCTTTGTCCCTCCCCTGGCTCAGATTCTTCTGTGTGCTGGCAGTATCTTCTGTGTGGGGGACTATGCCCCTCCATAGGGAACATGGACCCGTTCTTTCCTGATGTCATAGACCAGATGCTATGGAAGGGCATTGATGGTCCAGCCTGGACCCATACCATGGCAGATACTGCTAGTTGCCAACTAAGAGCTCTGCCCCCCTTCTTGCTTAATTAAAAAACACATTCTATGTCAAGTGGCAGTGCATCCAATGGAAAGACTACCTTTCTGAGACTAGCTTGTGGCTAGGCAAGGCCCATGTGACTTAGTTCTATGTGTGGAATTATTACGTAGGATTTTCGGCAAGAGTCCATAATGGCGGGGGTGGGAGTGGCATTATACACTTCTTTCGTCTTCCATGCGTCTCCCTCCTGTCCATCTGGAGACTGTGGATTTGCTGGCTGGAGTTCCGGAAGCCATCTTGGATCATGAGGTCTCTTGGAGGTTGAAAGCCATGCTCCAGCATGGTAGGTCAGAAAGACAGGTGCCCAAGTTCCTAGTGACCTTTAGAGGCTGCCACATCAGCCTGTTCTTCCGGTGCCAGACTGCTTTTACATGAGAGAGAAACAAAGTCCTAACTTAAGCCATTGTTACTTTTTTTTTTTTTTTTCAGAAACATGCAGCCAGACCAAATCCTAGTCGATGTACTTGCTCAACTGTGTGAACGGTGGTGAGGCACACTAGAACGATCGAACCGCCATTACCACATGAAAGGGGAAGGGGAGGGTCCACCAGGAAAGGGTGCTGTTAGACACAATGACAGCATATCCACTCCAAAAAGCTGCCACTTGCTGGGTGCTTACTAAAGGCCCAGCCAGCCCTCGGTTAAGCACTCTACTTGCCCCACTCTTTAATCCACACCAAAATGCTGTGACAAGACTCTCTCATGACCATGCTTACTCTCAGTTCACAAAGGAGAGGAGGAAGGCCCAGAAAGGTCACTTTCTCAAGTTGGGATGTGGTTCCCATCTGGGCCTCTTTGATGGAGGCACAAACCCTACACGGACTCCAAGAAGCTGGGTAGATGTGGAGGCTGTGAAGAGTGGCTTGATCAGATCTGTGGCTTTGTCGCATCACAAAAGTGAAAGAAACAGTTCAGAGAAGGGAGTGGTGTATGATAAGCCAGAGGCAGGAAGACATGGCAGACCCTGCAATACCATTGTTCCTGCAATGGAGGCGGGCAGTACCTCTGAGTGAGGTCGGGGTGAATGATGCGAAGACCACAATGCTCTCAATGTAACTTCTACGCAAGCCCTCGATGGGGTTGATCCCTATTACATATGAGATTTAACCTGTCAGTTTCCATTAAGAGCCACTCTAGATTGAAGGCACTGTCTTACGTTCTTGTTTGATTATATCAATAACCCATCTGCGGCCATCAGGAAGTGTACTGATCTTTTTCAACCCAGTTAAAGTTTTTGATTAGGAACTGTTTCAAAGGGAAAACTCAGATCGCGTGAGGTGTGTGTGTCCACATGAAGTGAAGTGAACATTAAGAAGGTAATGCTGATGCTAAAAACATCACTGGGCTTCAAATGGTTTGTTTGGTTTTGTTTCTCCAGTTATCAAGCCTAAGGAACTCCCCAGTTACACCAAGTCATGCAAAATGATGAAGACGACCATCCTCTGGGGTTTACAATGGAAGAAGCCATTCGTAAGTTCCTCCGGTTAGCTCAGAATAGAGAATTTGACTGCCTTGACTCTTAGTAATGATTTCGCTTTGTGTTTTTCTGGTTAACATTTCAATAGGGTCTGTCTTCACCAAACCAGAAACAGCTGATACAAACGGTAACTCAGAACGTTATTAACATGTTTGCCAGGATTAAATAATATCATGGTGGGTTGAATACTTACTCGTGGCTGATGCACTCTTTACTAGCACTCCCCCAACCCTAGGCCATAATACTTTTTCCATTTGAGCACAACTTCTCCTGGCTTTCCTCCACCTTCACTGGCCAAGGATGCTGGATTCCTTTCCTGTGTTTATATGTTATCTCTCCCTCTCTATTTGTCATCCAGACCAGATCTTTAATTCCATCTTTAGAGCTTTAACTCGCAAATCTACCTCCAATGTTGACCTTTCCCCCTCGACCGTTCCTCCCTACTCGACATCTCTGCATGGTTGCCCGAGAGGCATGTCCAAATGAAAACGACTGAAACAGAACCCACGATTTCTCCCTGCCCCAAACCGCCTCCTCCTGCACCACTCAGTGGCTCAAACTAAAAATCTGAGAGTTATGCTTGATTAATCTCTCTGTCAGTCCCCCCAAGCCCAATCCATTCATCAGTGTTACCTCCCAAACTTTTTTCTAATAGGTTCTCTTTTCCCCATCCCTGATGCAATCATCACATCCCCAACAGGACACCCTGGACTTTCAGTTTCTACTGAGTCGTACATGAGTGATTTACACTTAGCGGTAAGAGTCAGCCTTGGAAAGTTCAGATCAGACCACTCACTCTCCTGTTTGTTTGTTTGTTTGTTTACTTATTTATTTAATTTATTTTTAAATATAATTTATTGTCCAGTAGGCTAACATACAGTGTATACATACAGTGTGCTCTTGGTTTTGGGGTAGATTCCCGTGATTCATCGCTCGCATACAACACCCAGTGCTCATCCCAACAAGTGCCCTCCTCAATGCCCATCACCCATTTCCCCTTCTCTCCTCCCCCCCCCCGCCCCCCGCCATCAACTCTCAGTTTGTTCTCTGTACTTAAGAGTCTCTTATGGTTTGCCTCCCTCCCTCTCTGTTTGTAACTATTTTTTCCCCTTCCCTTCCCTCCCTCATGGTCTTTTGCTAAGTTTCTCATGTTCCACATATGAGTGAAAACATATGATATCTGTCTTTCTCTAACTTATTTCACTTAGGATAACACGCTCTTGTTTAAAGCCCTCAATGCCTCCTCATCGTACTTGGCATAAAATCTGAGCTCTTTCCCTGCCGCCCTCCCCAGCCCATCTTCTCTCCTTATCGCTTACCAAGCATTGGCCATGCTGGACTCTTTCGCGTCCTGTGGCCCATCAACCTCCTTTTGGCTTCGAGGGCCTGAGCATTCGCCGACTCCTCATCCCAGGATGCTGCTGGCAGGCTCCCAGCTGCCATTCAATTCCCCACTTCAATGGCATCTCTTCAGAGTGTCCTATCTAGATGGCCTACTTATCTCAAGTAGTCCCCTCCTACCTATGCTAATGTGTTCACAGTTCATATCATTAGCTTGTATTTTTCTTGTGCGCTCATCTGTCTCACCACATCAGAATGTAAGCTTCATGAGAATAGGGCCCTTTGGTGTATTTTGCCCAGCTGTGCCCCAGGGCCTACAGCAGCACTCGGCACCTGGCAAGCGTTCATTAAATATTTGTTGGATGGTTGAGTTCCCAACTGCTCTCATTTTGCTCCACGTAGTTTTCTAGCTTTTTGATTATAGTCTGCTTTGTTAAGTCATGTTTTGTAATCATGCCGCTCATTCACAGTCACTGGGTTTTAGAAGATGATGCATATTTAGTATGTGATTCATCCATTTGAAATTCTAGACTTTTGATTCTATCCTGTGAGTCAAATACTGTATTGATAGGACAACTTTCAAATAATCAACCACACATACCTGGCATTTTACCAAGAGCACTTACGAATAACAGCCAATACTTAGAGATATAAGCACTTTACATCCATTATAAGCCAATTATTATAAGCTATTATAAGCCAATACTTAGAGATATAAGCACTATGCACCCATTAACTTTTTTTTTTTTTCAACGTTTATTTTTATTTTTGGGACAGAGAGAGACAGAGCATGAACGGGGGAGGGGCAGAGAGAGAGGGAGACACAGAATCGGAAACAGGCTCCAGGCTCTGAGCCATCAGCCCAGAGCCCGACGCGGGGCTCGAACTCCCGGACCGCGAGATCGTGACCTGGCCGAAGTCGGACGCTTAACCGACTGCGCCACCCAGGCGCCCCTTAACTTTTAATTCTTATGTAACCCTATGAAGTTGAAACTATTTTTGTCTCCATGTTGCAAATGGGCCGAGTGTATTAGTTTTCTGATGCTGTGTAACAAGTTCCCACAAACCCGAGTGTCTTGAAACAGCCCCCATTTGTTAGTTCACACTTCTGTTGGTCAGAAGTCTGGGTGAGTTCACCAGGTTCTCTGCACAGGGTCTCACCCATTGAAATGAGGGTGCCATCGGGGCTGGGCTCTTATCTGAAGGCTTCTGGGGGAAAATCCACTTCGAAGCTCATCTGCCTAGTTGGCAGACTCCGGTTCCTTGTGGTTGTAAATCTGAGGTTCCTTGTTGGATCTCAGTTCTTAAAAGGCTGCCCTCATCCTGACAATTCTTGTGCTTGGAGTACCTGACTTCCTCTTCTGCCTGCAGCTGGGAAAAACCCTCTGCTTTTAAAAGGCTCACCTGACAAGGTCAGGCCCACCCACGAGTTCCCTTATCTTATGGTCCATGGACTTGGCCTTAATTACATCCTTTCTATTTTTTTTTTTTTTTTACCTTCTTCGGTCCATTGATTTATCGATTCATTCAACAAATATTTATTAACAATCTACAAGGTGCCTGGCAATAATGTGTGGCAGGGGATGGAGTACGGCACAAAATAGACCCAATCTTCACCCTCATGAAAGACACATTCTTATGGGGAAAAATGAACAAGAAGAAATTAGGGAAATATGTGTACAGCCAGTTAACAAGAAGGGGGCATCCAGAAGAGAAACAGGGGTCCCTTCCCAGAAACCCTTAGATTCGTGTGGGCCTGAATAACCAGGAACGAGAATAACATCACTGTGCAAACACTGAGTGGTCCAAATTGCAATCTTTGCTCACAAATTATTTGCATCAGAAAAACTCCTAGAAAAGCCATATCAAGTGCTTAGTTTTCCTTTTTCTTTTTTACCACCTGACAGTGCTAGGGATCCCTAAACAGCACTGATGTCGTCAGTTTAAGTCTAGATGGGTCCTTTTGGGGGGTAGAAGATGAGGTGCCGGGATTGACCTTGAGCAGTTGTGTGATAAAGCTCCTAGCTCTGACCTCCTGCAGTGGTGCTGGCAGAAAGAAGCACATCTTGTTCCAAGTGAAAGGATCAGAGAGATGAGAATATGATTTATTTGAGCTGATGTTTCCAAGAGATGAGTGCCTGTGTCTGAGGAGGGCAGCCACTACTCTATACATCAGCCTGAACTCTGCCTCCCTGGAAAGGTCCAGTGTGCCCAGGCTTCCTGCAGTAGAGACCAAGAGTCAGAGCTCTAGCTCCCCGTGGCCAGAGCTCCTGGCTGGCATTCAGAAGTAGCCCTCTGCACTGCACTTAGGCTGCTGTTTCTTGGATGGCTGGTGTCTGCAAGGTTGTTGGCCCTGCCATCAGCCACAACATCCTCAATTCTGAGGTTCCTTCATATTTTAACTCACATGAGACGTAGAGGTAAACTTGAGAATCTGTATTCTTTTTGCACCTCTTATCTCCTAATTTGTCAGATGTCACCATGCGCCATGGTGTGAATCAATGCCAACCATCAGGTTTAGAGTGGAGTATACCTTTGAGATTATCGGGTCCAGGGATTTCGCCCCTGACATGCCTGGATACCTGAGGAGTCCAGGATTAGCACAAATAGTCTTTGTGTACAAAGTGTTGCACGGTGTACATTTTACTGCTCTTTCTGGAGAGCCATCTGTAGCTTTTATCAGACTCTCAAAGGGGTCTCCGTGCACCCAAAGTTACGAACAACTGATCTACCTAACCCTTTACAAATGCAGAAATAAGTGCTCCTTGAGGACCCTGAACAGGTGGCCAGTATGAAAAACTCCAGGGACAAAGACCTTCAGGAGGTTTGGCGATGGATGGGTGCAGTGGTATGCTGGCCTGTCCCAGCTTGAAAGAACTAATTTGTGCCTTTCTTCCCAACTAACTTTCAGTGACATCATGCTGGTAGCATGAAATTAACACTGGAGAGAGAGTTTGCGTCAGAGAAGTCAGGAAACGCTACGAGTCAGGGCTTGTTTTCTTCATTTATGTTTGGAAAGCCTATTAGCACACTGTTAGGTAGACATAAGGAAGATGGAGGGGGTGACAGACAGGAAAGCCTAGGGCTTCCATTTCCTTGACTGGGAGTGTGGAGGTGCTGGCAGTGCCTGTGGGGACTCGGAGACATGACTGACAACTGCCTATGTCAGCTCAGGAGAATGGCCCCATGGGCTGGGATAGTGGAGTCTCTTACTGAGAGAAAAAGGGGGAAATCTGGACTAAGAATCTTGGCAAATAGTCCAGAGAAGAGGCAGAGGGGAGGAGAGAGAAGAATGGTCAGGAACAGGAGGATGATTAGCACACTGGAGACATTAGGACATAACACGTGGCTTACTGAGCATACAATGCTTCATGAGTTCCTTAAAGAGGGGAGGATGGGAGTGAGTGGTGGCTTATCTGCTTCAGTCCATGGTCAGCACCCAAATCTTAAGACTAATAAGGTGAGGGCATCAAGTCTTGGTAGCTATCTATAAAATAGGACTTATAGGATTCTTCAATTATTGAAGGCAACGAAAGGACCAAACCCACACTCTGTAGGGATGACAATTTCTACCTCATATAGAGGAGACACCAAGCTATAAAGACTATACACAGATACCTGAACAAATGGAGAGACATACCATGTTCATAGATTGGAAGACTCAACATTATAAGGATGCTAAATCTCCCCAAATTGATGATGTATAGGTTTCATGCAATTCCTTTCAAAATCCCAGCAGGATATTTTGTAGATACAGAGGACCCGATTCTGAAAGTTATATAGAAAGAAATAAGAATAGCTAAAAGAATTTTGAGAAAGAAGAATAAAGGTGGAAGAATTACATTACCTGATTTTAAGACTTATCACATAGCTACAGTAATCAAGACTGTGTGGTATTGGGGAAGAGATGGACACATAGATCAATGGAACAGAACAGAGAGTCCAAATACAGAGGCACACAAATAAGGCCAACTGATATTCTACAAACTTTCAAAAGTAATTCGATGGAGGAAGGATTGTTTCTTTTCAACAAATGGTGTTGGAACAATTGGACATCCAGGCCAAAAAAACAAAAACAAAAACCAAAAAACAAAAAAACCAAAAACCTCGATCTAAACTTTGTACCTTGTAAAAAAAAATTAACTTAAAATTGATCATAGATCTAAATATAAAATGTATAATACTAAAACTTTTAGAACAAAACAGGAGAAAAATAGTTATTACCTAGACTTAAGACCAGGAAAAATTTTCTTAGATATGAGACCAAAAGCACAATCCATAAAAGAAAGAAATCAATCAATTGGACCTCATTCAAATGAAGGGTCTTTTGTTCTGTAACAGTATTATTGAAGAGGATGAAAAGACAAACCACAGCCTGGAGAAAATCTTTGCAAATCATACATCTGATTTGAAGACTTGCATCCAAATGTATAAAGGAAACTGTAAAGTCAACAGTAAGAAAAGAAACAATTCAATTAAAAAGCAGGCAAAGATTTGGACAGACCCTTCACCAAAAAAAGATACACAGATGGCAAATGAGCACACAAAAAGATGCCCAACATCATTAGGCATCAGGGAAATGCAAATTAAAGCCACGAGGAGATCCCATTACACACCCATTGGAACAGCTAACACAAAAAATACTGACAATAGCTGTGCTGGGAAGGATGAGAAACAATTCATGCATGCATCGGTGGAAATGCAAAATTTCCCGGTATGGCTACTCTGGGAGAAAATTTGTCAGTTTCTTATTAAGACATGCAAACAGTTACCATATGAACCAGCCATTCCACCGCTGAGTATTTACCATAGAGAAATGAGAATTTGTGTCCATGCAAAAACCTGTATGCAAATGTTCACAGCAGCTTTATTTGTCATAGCCCAAAATATCTCTCAACAGGTGAATGGATAAACAACCTAAGGTATACCCATACAATGGAATAGCACATATAAACAAAGGAATAAATATTGACCTGCACAACTTGGAAGGATCTCAAGTGTGTGTGTGTGTGTGTGTGTGTGTGTGTGTGTGTGTTGGGGGTATTTTGAAGGAGGGTGGTACCTCTGCATTTCAAGTCCTGTGTCAGCAGAGCCCAGGAGGCCTTGCACCCAGGCCTCAGCACAGCTGGCCTCCCCCTCTCTTTCGGTGCAGAGAGGGACTCATCCCCCTGGCGTCAATCCAGCCCCGCAGCGAGGCATGATCCATCTCAACAATATTTTCACACCAACCTCCTCTTGGGGAAGCTAGACTTGATTCACCTTCCAACCTGTGCCACCACGGACATTTTTCTCTAGTATTTTTCTCCCTTTCTTACAAACGCGTGCCTCTTCTCCACTTCCCGAAATCCTGCCTCCCACGTCCCTCGAAAGGCATCCTCATTACCTTAGTGAAAAATGCCACCTCCTCATCAAAGGGGACTTTTAGTTTAATCTGCAATGATTTAAGGTTTTTAGTAGAAGGACTACAGTCATGTACTACTTGGCATTAAATTTAAAAAATTGATGTCACTTTTCTTTTACTACGAATGATGAAATGTACCAGAGCATACGGAACATGGCGTGTGTGGGCCCCTCCTCGCCTGGTCAACGTCCGCTGCTGTGGAGGGCTCCCCCGGGGCCAAGCCCTCCCCTTGAGGAGCAGGTCTGGTCCTTCCTACTGCATCATCAGTTCTTTTCCCTTTCTAGTAAGTCATTTCTATCAGTTAAGTATCCCAATAAGTTATTATCTCTTTTAGCCAAAAAGGACATTTCCCTGGACCCTATTTCCTTCTCCAGTCACAGCCAGTCCCAGAAAGCGGTGTCTCTTCTCACTCTCTTCCACTTCTCTCCCCCTCTTCTCTCCTGTCTCTATGCAGATCTTCACCTGCTCCTCCCAACACAGACCTTGCTTACCAAATCCATGATGCTCTCCAGCTGCCACCTCCATGATCTCACAGCAGTGCTTACACAGGTGGTCACTCTCTCCTCTTAAAGCTCCGTCTCCGCTTGCCTCCTCAGGCGCTACACTCTCCTGGCCTCCCTCCCACCTGGCTGGCCCCTGCCCCCCATCTTCCCCCACCATCCCTTCTCTGCTGGCTCCTTTCACCACACGATCTGCTAAAGCTGCAGGGCCCCCCCCGGGCTCAGTTTTTGCTTCCTTTTCCCACACTCGTTCCTCTGGTGAACTCATCCACTCTCATGGCGTTGCAGACCGCATCCCATCTAACTTAAGATGCACCACCAAGTTCAAGTGCCACCAGGAAACACTGCCAATGAAACTCTTACCCCTCACCATTCCAACTGCAGGTTTCCCTTTACTCTCAGAGTCCTTGGGCTGCCGTGGGGTGAGGGGTAATGCTTCTCTGGACCCAGCCCCCTGTGGGGGAACAGGATGCAGACTCTTCTATTTTTTCTCCCCTGTTCTCTTTACCTCCCAGGCTGTGGGATCCTAACATGGTGTTGGAGAGGTGTCCTTTCACATGTGTGATTGTGTACATCGTAAATTTGTTCTGTGGGATTGTACAGTGTACAACCTGCACAACTATACATTGTTGCCTGACTTCACTCATTTTTCCATATCGTGTTTTTTCTTTATTTATAATACCCTGTCCTAAACTTTCGAGACTTAAGAGTAAGAATGAGACTCTTACGTTCTGTTCATTTTTCCCTGTCATATGGCAAAGGCCATAGTCATGGGCTTTGCTCCACTTGGGTACCCCTGACCCCATCAGTGTGATTAGAAGTAGCCAGGCCCTAGCTGACATAAGCTTGGGAGCCTATCCTGGAGCCAGTCACAGTGACAAGGGGTGACATTCCCTTGTTTGGTTTAGCCCAATCCAAACTCTGCCCTGGGTATGGGGGTGGAGTCAGTCCCAACCAAGTGTCAAGGCTGCTACTAATGGGGGAGGGATAGGATGAATGGGGCATCCATGGGGTCTATTCCACGAGGTCAAAGGCAGGGAAAGGATTTGGGAGATGGAAGTGACTGGAGCCTGTGTTGAGGCCCGCAGACAGGAAAAGGTTCAGGATGTTGGAGGGAAAATACCTGTATTTGATTATTAACAAAATCCTAGAAAAGAAGTAAGGATAGAGCGCGGGGGAAGGACAGTGCTGGATTTACAAGGGGATGGATCTTCTTCCAGGCAAGAGGGTGGTGGGGAGACCCGTTTGCTCGAGTGACAGAAAGACCATTAGGGACATTCCCCAATGACCTCGTGTCCCCTATTAGGAGGAGTACTGTCTGTACAGGCATTGGCATCATGGACAGCTTTGTATACTTCTTGGGACGTGCCGGTGGGCAATTCTAACCAGTTTTTTCCATTAGTGAGAACTCTTACTGTTGTAAGGGATCGTTCACTCCAAGGCTAGGATTTTGATTTACTTCTCAAATGAATAGGAAAAACGTCTACGTTACATCTGCAGAATCTGGGAGAATGTACCATGATGTGAGGAGACGTGGGCACAAAGACTTTTTAAAAAGTTCCTTGTGGGAATTCGTGTTGGTCTGGTGGTTAGGAATGGGGGCTCTGACACCAGGCGGCCTGGGTACATATCTGGGCTCTGCAACCTTGGGCAGCCTTCTGGCTCTCTCTGTGCCTTGGTTTCTTTGCTAGAAAGTGGGGATGATTTTACTCATAGGGCTATTTTGAGGATCAGAGGCGGTCATATCTGTGCATGTGTAGGAGAGTGATTGGCACGTAACAAACACTCTTCAACGTGAGCCATCGGTATCTATAAGAACCCTACAACATGTCCTCAGTCTGCGCACTTTAGGAGCGAAACTCGATTATTTTCCTAATTCACTGAAACCTAAATTTTCACAGTGCGATTTTCATTGGCGAAAGAGCGTGTAGATGTTTAAATCGTGTTTCCATGCAGCCCTATCCAGAGGGTCATCATTGTTTCCTTTCTGGTGGAAGATGCAGAAATCAGCCAGTTGAAAGAGAGTCCACTCTAGAACATTCCATATTCACAACGATGGGAAGCAGTGCTACCGATATGCCTTAATGAATGCTTTATTTGTGAATGTTGGGAGTGGCCTCCTCCTTCTCACACTAATACCCTCTCCCTACTTCCCAGCCCAAACGAGAAGAGCTCTGGATGGAAGTACAATCAGGAATTTAGAGATAACATTCATAGGATTATTCAGCAAAATACTACATAGGGAGGACACAGTCCCAGTGACCTTCCACAGTGAGGGCTCAAACTGTCCTTTGGGAGGAGGCCCAGCTTCAAGTCTGAGGCTTTGACCTGGAATATTCCAGAAGGCTCATTGTTAACACTGTTACTGTGGAAGGTCCCGCTGCTATAGTGATGAGGCCACTGGCCGAGTCCTCCTGGCAGGAGGATGTCCCTGCTATGCAGGGACCTACGTTTCTCCCAACCATTTCAAATTTCTTTCATTCATTCCTGGCGATTTTTAAAAAATTAATATATTTTTTAGTTCTCTCCCAGGGATTAATGAGTCGACTTAATCCAAGTCTTCATAAATAAAATAAAGTCTGGCTTTTTATAACCCATAACCCCTGCTTCGATAGCCCCCGCAGACTCTTGGCATCAGGGTGGACTTCCCATGGGGCTGCTGGGCCCCCGCTGGCTAAGATATGTCCCTTGGGGATGACACACGGTGCTGCTGAAGCCACATCTTTAGGTTGTTCGTGAGTCTGCTGCCCCATCCTCGTTCCCCCTTCTCCCTTAAGGAAATCTCTGCAATGAAAAGCTGTTCTTAAACTCCAGAAAACTAGCAGCTTTTCCGTTCTCCTGAAAAAAACAAAAACAAACAAACAGACAGACAAAACCCTGCAAGAAATTAGAATATTTGGCCAGCTGGCACACTACAACGTTCATGGGGAAGTCGAAGCACTTGGTCCTGTCTGATAGAGAATGCCCTACTTTTCCTGTTAAAAGAACCTGAGATATAGGAGTTATGTTTTCCCTAAGACGAATCTAGCTGTAAATGGAAAGTAGATCTTCTGACCCCGCCAGGATGAGGTCCACACTGCTCACAGATGCGGCTGGCCTGGGTCTTTTGCCCCCTCACAAAACGCAATTTTTTTCTCTATATCCCTTAGGGGTATCAGAGTGTGGCCTACACAGCAGGAGGCACTAGGTCAAAACCGGTTTAAGAGCATCGGTGTTCACGCACGGTCTTGTGTGTGTCGCCTTCTAGAAGCCACGGTCGTCCTAAAGCAATCACGGCCGCATGTCTCGGCTTCTCAGGAGGCTGCTGAATATCACATGGTCTTGCTCTCCTCTTAGTCTTTCATAATTTAAAAATGCAGGAAGCTGTGGAAGACTGCCCCACGCCCAGTATCACCCCAAAGAAAATTGGGGGGTGGGGGGCAGAGGCTACTCTCTGCTCCTGCGTGTTAACGTTCCTCAACAGCTTTTGAAAAGTTGATTGTTACACCTTCCTTTCATTTCTTGGGGTTTTCATATTCGCGTCTGGCGAACGCTGGAAGTCTGCAAGATGGATAGAAAAGGTTTGGTGAGTCCCTTAATCCGAAAAGCAGAACACACACCCTCCTGATAAACAGCTTGGGGGAGATCACGATTTGAGATCCCATGATCTGCTATGTCAGAGGAAGATCTGCAGAAGGAAACATGCACTGAGGTCAGCCTTGCCAGGGTGAAGTAAACCCAACCTCCTTAAAAGAGTAAGACAATATTCCTTTCTTCTCCCTTCCCTGAAATGCCCTGAAAAAGAGGAAGAGGTTCGTTTGGGCCGTGCAACCCAGGACAACGTTTCAGCGTGTATTTGAAATTCAAATGCACAGGAGATTCGTGCATTTTATTTTTCCTGTGGCTCAAATCTCCTAAATAAAAAGCATTTCCCCTGGGTCGGCACTCCCGCCCCCGTGCTGGCGAGGGGGTGGGGGACGGGGTGGGGGGGGGGGATGCTCCATGTGAGGTCAGCGTTTGGGTCACTTTGCCAGGGGCAGAAGGCTGTTCTTCCAGTAAGGCCTGCAGAGACCCTGGGAACGGGACCAGCCCAGCTCGCAAGTATGAAGAGAATGTCGGAGAGGAAGTGGTGGCTATGAGTCAGCGTGAGTCATCTTGTTCCAATGAGAATGAAGACTGAGGTGTGCGCCCTTTTTTTTTTTCTTTTTCTTTTTCTTCTTTTTTTTTTCCTTTTTTCTTTCTCTCTCTCTCTCTCTCTCTCTCTCTCTCCCCTCTCTCTCTCTCCCCCCCCCTTTTTTTTTTTTCCTCTTTGGTCTCAGTCATGGGGACACCATTGGGAATGGAGGGAAGCCAGTGACTGCATGCTAGAAGCTTTCTAAGTTGCGCACTGATATTCCAGGCCGGCTGTGCCTGAGCCAGTGTGGGCTTAAGTTCTTCACGGCCCCGGGGCCCTGGGAAGGTGGAGCCAGCTGCTTCTCCCCGGTGAGTAGGTTTCTGTCATTTTTACAATCATTTCTATAGTCTGCCTCAGAGGCTCGGCTGGGTTAAAGCACTGCCCTCTTGGAAGGGACACCGCATTCGAGACTTCGAGGATCCATAATTTTAGAAAAGTTGCTTCTTCTGCCCCCACCCCCAGGACGACTGTATTTTAGGCTGCTTGTCTCAGTCATTAATTGGGAGCGTGTAGCTATTCGTCGCATGTTATGCTGTCTTGGAGTAGACTGTGATGCTTGGTTGGAAAATAAGCTGTTCCAGACTCCCCTCTGGAGCCCTAGGGAAGTTCAGAGATAGAGGTGGGTGAACCTGTGTTAACCCAGGGCTGCCGAGGCTGGGCCAGCTTCTGCTTCTCCGAGGTGAAGGAAGACAGCCCCCTGAGACATTTCTGGCTGCATGATCTGAGCCGCCCAGTTTCTAGTGCAAGAAATACGATAGAGAGGCAGAATTCTGGCTTCCCTCTCTATGGGTGTATGACTGATTCTGGGAACGTAGTTTATGCCTTTTCCTTTTGCTCGTGACTGAATATCACTAACTGTGGTAAAATCAGAAAGAAAATGTGCTGGGGGCTGGGGGCTGGTGGGCTGGGGGCCTGGGGGTCTGGGGGGCCTGGGGCAGTGGGTGAGGCTTGGATAGTTGAGCCCTTGAGGCCTGATACGACCTTGATATGCGTTTCTCAGCTTGTTACTATTCTGATGAGACTTAGCCTTACAGTCAAGGAAACTACAGGAAACTTTTTTTTTTTTAAATGTCATTCTAGTTACTGTAAATGAAACGGTTAAAATGTCATAAATACCTTGTGATAAACATTTTTTGAATTTGCTTAAAAAAACTGCACATCAGTAAGCAGGGGATGACAGGGAGCTTTTTCAGTAGGGTCATTTGAGTGTGTGGGCTTTCTGGGTTAATAATGAGTCAGCACCAATTGCTAAAATTGGAGCACCTCAAAGAGCACATGCGATCTGCCCCCGGGCACAGCACGGTGGCTGGCTGGCCCCTCCAGGACGTTTGGGCTGTTTGGTCTGTGGTTAGAATCGGCTTTGGGTGCGTTCCCTGTTCTGTGACCCCCACCCCCTCCCAGCTTTAGTCCCAGCCCTTCCTTGTGCCCCTGCGAGGCCCCTTCGCTAACAGGTCCCTGTGCCGAGACCCTCCCCTTTGGATGATCCTTTTTAGGGTCTGCCTTGACAGAACTGGTTGAGCATACAATTTGTTAAGTTAAAAATCCAGAGCTTGTGAAGGGCTGGGACAGCCCAGGGTTAAAAGCTGCCTCTGTTGTCGCGTGACATCACACTTGCTGGGGGACCGAGTGGCGCAGGGAGCGGGTCACTGCTAGAGCTTCAAAGCTGGCATTCTGCAGGTGACACACAGCGGGGGGGGAAGGAAGGGCGCGTCACCTTAAAATCAGAGAGTAGGATTCCGAGGAAGAAAATCTCCCTTGCATCTTACTCTTTTTATCTGTAAACTGAGAACTGTGTTAAGGAAAACAAAATTTTTTAATAACTGGGGTTGCAGGTGGGCGGCTCAAAGGCCAAATGCAGTCCTGTGTGAGCCCACCCCCGCCCCCCATCAAATTCTGTTCGCCCGTCCAGGATTGGGTCTTTGTATTCAGCTGACTCTGGTGAGACCCCCTATTGGTTAGATCGCAGGCCCTGTGAACCCTAACGTGGCAAGGCTCTGATGGCCTTGGCTTGGAAGCCTTGGGCTTCTGGACCATGACATTCAGAGGCTGCTGGGAGGGCTCGGAGAGGTAGCATCTGTCCAGTGCTTGCTTCCAACAGGGCCTGGACACAGAAGGAACCCCATCGATGTTAGCTCTACTGGCTTCCCTCCTTACCTGGACTCTGAAGGTATCTGGGCTTGTGGCCCCTGAGCAGTGACTTTTCCAGGCAAGATCCCATGATTTCAGTGTCCTCGGTGGCAAGGCTGAGAGTCTCGAAACTCAGGACCTCAGCAAGGCACACACCAGGGATTTCCGAAATGGGATCCCAGCCCACTCTGTCTCTCTCGATGAGTAATCTCTGTAAGTGCTCAGAGAAATGCCATCTTCATGGAGAGCAGAGCCCAAAAAGGCGAAATGCCCTAGGCCGTGCCTCAGTGGTTTGTCCACACTAGCACTTTCTCTTGTCCCCATTTCAGAGAACATGCCAGGTATCAGACGGGTGTTTATCACCGGCTCCCGTGTCTTAATCCCCCTGGATAAACGCTGTTGGGAAGGAGATATAAGCCTGCGGTGAACTGATATGATCACTCTGATAATCAGGAGAGTCATGTAAAAAAGGCCAGAAATAAGGCCACGGGCAGGTCTGAAAACAGAGCGTTCATTAATACGATTTGCTGCTTTGTCATATTTTCCAACTACCAAAAGATGCTGATTCTAAGTGAGGGTGCAGGCAGGGAGTAAGAAAAGAAAGTAAGAAAAGAAAGATAGAAACTGGGCAGATCTATTTTAAAAGGACACCTACTGCAAAAAGAAAATGCTGACAATTTGATGACATTTGGAAATTGCCCAGTGCCCTGTGGCCATGGCTCCCTCAGCTTAGAGACTGGCCTATCGCTGGCCGGCCCTGTCGACCACCCCGCACCCTTCGGCAGCACCCCAGCCTGGGCTCTGGTTACCTCCCTCCAGGAGGTTTTCACGGTCCCTGATGGGTGTCCCCACTAGCCGTTGATGTACGGAGAGCTCACCCTCACGCTGGACAAGCTGCTGAACTTCTTGGGGTCTCACCATCCTCATTTGTGAAATGGGGTTAATGAGACGACCAGCCTCTTGGGGCCTTGGAACGATCGGTGATGCTTAGCACGCAAGTTACAAGGGGACTCGGCAGCTGCTAAGTACATATCCACTGATTCAGACCTGCGCTCAGACACCTTTCTACGTCTACCTGGGCCCCGGGCCCTGGGGGTAGCCATAAAGAATTGGCTTTCGTGCTCCTGGAGTGAGATCTCATCTGTGTCCTGCTCTGATTTGTAAGACCTTTATTGATTTGGTAAACGGGGGGTGCTTCAGGGGTCTCTCCAGGAAAACCCGGGGTTCTAGATGTTGTCACTATCCTCACTGCTATGACCACCGTCGTTTTTATCGGTAACATCCTCGCGATGGGAGCAGCTCCCCCTCCCTTCAGCCCAACCACATGGTAGTAACTTTCTGTGCATTTCCTTTAACCCCCTGCCCCCAACGCGCACACGTACCCACCCTGGACGACAGGAAGGATGGCCAGTTGCTCAACCTATTCCAGGTACGGGAGTCTCAGGCAGGTGTATCAGACGGAGTGGCTGCTTCAAGATGTGCGTGGCTGACGGGGGCGGGGGGGGGGGCGGTCTTCGCCTCCATCAGGAGAGGAGAGTCAGGAGACGCAGGGGGCCAAGAGGGCGCTGTCTGTAATCCAGCAGACTGGGGCCGCAGGCCAGAAAATCCAGGACCACTGGCCTCAGACCTGCTTCCAGGGTGGAAGCAGCTGGCTGCTGTCCTCATGCTTCCTGTCTAAAATGAGCTGCAGGCAACTTCTGGTGATTTGAAAATCATCGCAGTATATGGAGGTGACTCATATTGAAAACATTAAGTAAGGTACACTTAAAACTAAAACCAGGGTGAGCATAATATGGCCTTTCCTTGCCAATTCTGAAGATATCCAAGATCACGCGGTGCCCCAGAAGCCCAATCTTTACGCTCCTTCTTCAGGGGTCCGAGAGAAGGGACCACATGGGTCGCCTTGCTCAATCAGCCCTCTCTGGTATTGCAAAGTCAGGCATCGGGTGCTTTAGACATCTCTTTTCTGAGAGTTTAGGCTTTGGCTGCTGAGCACGGCTGTCTCAGTTAGAAACGGTGCCACTTTGTGGGTGGTTTTCTCCCACAGCGGTTACCTGTGCCAAAATCCAGAAGCCCCTTTTTGTTCACAGCGTGGTGGCAGGGGAGTCGTGTGAGTCGTGTGCCGGGCCCAGTGCTTTGGGGCAGAGCTTGGGTTCCTCACAACTTCAAGAGGGTTCTGGTTAGACCACAGAGCTCAGGCAGGGAGAAGCCAACAGAGGATCAGAAGGAAGTTGGGTCCACCGGAAGGAGGAGAGGTTGGGAGGCTTGATGACTCCTCTGATTAAAAAAAAAAAAAAGAAGATGGGGCGCCTGGGTGGCACAGTCGGTTAAGCGTCCGACTTCAGCCAGGTCACGATCTCGCGGTCCGTGAGTTCGAGCCCCGCGTCGGGCTCTGGGCTGATGGCTCAGAGCCTGGAGCCTGTTTCCGATTCTGTGTCTCCCTCTCTCTCTGCCCCTCCCCCGTTCATGCTCTGTCTCTCTCTGTCCCAAAAATAAATAAAAAAACGTTGAAAAAAAATTAAAAAAAAAAAAAAAAGAAAGAAGAAGAAGAAGAAAAACAATAACCATCTGGTTTTATTGCATTTTTTATAATCAAAAAAGCTAATGGTGATGGCAAATCTTATCCATTTCGGTTCTCCTGCTTAACTTTTGCATTTAGGATTGATTACCCTGCAACTGAGGGCTTCTGCCCCAGAGGCTTTTAGCCTTTCCCTCCATGCTGTCCTTTCAAAAATTTATCATACTTATAATATTGGAATTTTTAGCAATGGCAGAAATGTATCACTTTAGCTGTTCTCCCTGGACAAATCTTTCATAGAGTGTGAGAGGGATGCATGGGTTTCTACCAATGTAGACAGATATAAAGGAAAACTTTACAAAATAACAGTGGCTCCAGCAAGTGTCAAGCTTGCTTTCTCTCAGACAGAAAAAGATTGGAAGCAGGCTGCTCAGGGTGATGGTCAACGGGCAGCTAGTTCATTCATCTCTCTTTTCTGTTATCATTAGCATCGACTTCCTTCCTCAAAGTTATCACTTGGTTTTAATATGGCTGCTGGAGCTCCAGCCATCGCCTCTGCATTCCACATAGGAGGAAAGAGGAAAGTGGAGGGATAAAAAGCTAAGCATTCTAGACATCAGGCTCCTTTAAAGAGCTTTCCCAGAACCCCCAACTAACCCTTTCTGCCTACATCTTTTATTGGCCACTGTTTCTGTACGGCAGCCAGAGGAATAGCTTTTTAATTGGGAACATTGCTGCCCCTGACAACGTAAGGGTTGTTGACAACACAGGAAGTAAAGGAGAATGGATATAGGACAGACAACAAGCAGTCTCCACAACAGAAGTGCGCCAGAAGACAGCTAGATTTATGCTTTACAGCATTTAGCTCCTCTGGGACCAGGGTCTACTTTGTGAAATAACCACATTGGGCTCATCAGAACTATCAGGAGGAGACTGGCTTCAAGAGCCCCGAACAACTTGGAGCGGGGCATTCAACGGGACAGAAATCGCTTGCTTTTTGTATTAGAGTCACCTAAGATTTCTTTTCATGCCCGCATTAGCAAATATTTACCATTTCCCCAATAAAATAAAGATAATTCGAACACTGCTTTGTTTCCTGAGTGCTTGCTCGGTGCCGGGCGCTGTTCTGGATGCTTTGCAAATATGACCTTACTTAAGTTCGCACAGACCTGTGTGTGGCAGATCACCATTATTGTCCCCATCAAGCAGACGAGGAATCTGGGACACGGAAGGGTTAGGGGTGATGGCAAAATTACACCGTTAGTAAGGAATGGAGCTTGGCTTTGAACCCAGCAGTCTGGTTCTTTGACCCAGGGATGCGGAGGTGAAGTGGGCAGACCAGGTCTTTCCCATTTGTCTTTCTGGTGAAATAGACACGAGCCCAATAATGTCAGGCTGCTGTCAGTGCCCCAGCGGAAGGGCGCAGGGAGGTGGGGCGCCCTCACGTCTCGCAGCACCTCCTGCCTGGAGGGAACTCAGTCCAAGCTGAGCGTTCTTTCCCCCACAGAGCACATACCAGGAATCTCAGCTATGTCTGGGTTCATGACTCACCCCCTGCCTCACAGCCAGCTTTTCCAGAGTCAGCTCCTGAGTCAGGACCACGCCCTTCCAGCCCCGAGGATATAGACGGGGCTTCATCCAGACTGGGCTTCAAAGCTTCGGCAGCGGTCCAGCAAAGAGCAGAATGGCCCAAGTAGAAAAGTTTCGGCTCCAAGGACACGCAGTGTATTCACATAATTCAACCTGCGCGAAGGCCAGAGAAGGTGAGCCTGTCTGTCACACCCTCTGCTCCACACGACCCCGTTATCTGGTGGCACAACCAGGGCCACGAGGATGCCTGAGAACAAGATGGAGTTTTCGGTAAGGGGCGTCTGCTTAATTCTACCTCGGACCAAGTCCCCTCCTGTGTTTTGCTTGGCACCGTCCCAGAGCCTTACTCCGTGCCTCCATTTTCCTCCTCCAGCTCCTTTACAGACAGACAGATGGACTGGCCAATGAAACACACAGGCTGTGGTGGGTAGTGGGGATTTTAGGAAAGCTCTTTAAAGGAGCCTGGCATCTAAGAGGCTTAACGTTTTGTCCCCCACTTCCCTCCGTCCTCCTGTGTGGAATGCAGAGGTGATGGCTGGACCTCCAGCAGCCTCTTTGAAGTCAGAAGACAACTTGGAGAAAGCAAGCCAGTGCTAACGACGGCAGAGCAGGCAGATAGTCACAGGGCTTTGCCTGGAGATGTAACTATTTTTGGAGACATTTTACCTGCATGATGCAGAGGGAGGTATGAGAAATCACTGCTGAAATTCAATCTGTAGGTCAACCAGGAGGGTCTGTGGGGTGCCAGTTCCCTTTGTATGGAGCTGTCTTTTATGCCTCTGGTATAAGGAATGAGGAAGGACTCAGGGCTGCATCCCCGGGTTATGGACTTTAGTGGCCCCTTCCTCATGTGAGAACATACGATGACCGTCTTGGTGTAAAGATAAATGTCATGCAAACGGGATTCATTGTTATGTATTCATATTCACTATGTTCAGGTTTTTCTTCTGATTTTGAAATAAACGGAAACATTTGATTTGCAAGAGTATTATGCAGAGGGTGGCCCCGGGAGGGCAGAGGGCAACCACAGGAGGGCCTCCAGAGAAGGGAGCATGGGGGCTGGTCCCTGGAGGGGCGCCTCTGGATGGCGGGTGGCCCCGAGCAGCCTCTCTGCAGACGGCAGGTGCGCCCGGCTTCTCCTGGGGTCTTGATGAGCCTCAGCGGCCACGACACTCCTGTCACCTCTGGAAATGATACTGAGGATTTTCAGAGCAGATAGATATGTCCTTCCTGTGCCACCTTTCCCATCGTCCCTCATCTCCCCTATAATTGCTCTGCGTGTCCAGTTGTCCTGTTCAGTGGGAGGAATTTCAGTCTACAGGGCTAAGATATCAAAAATCCAACACTCCCTTATTCCTGAAGTCTCTACATTATATCAGATCTGCTTTGCACTCATGCTGCTGCTATGTTACCCCCTCAACCTGGCTGAGGGCACATTCAGATTTGGTCATTCTTGGGGATCTCTGTCCCAGTGCTCCTGGCATCCTCACACAGCGTCAGGGCTGTGAGGTGCCAGAAAACCGGAGCGGGGCAATCTGCGATCCGAGGTGGTCACCACGATTCCCACTCGACATCTAAGACCCAGCACCTGTGGGGCGGCGGAGTTGGTTGGGGGCCCCTGCTCCAGCTGGAGGGGCCCGCACGACCTGGTTGTCTGTCCCTGAATTTGGGCCTTTTCTGGAAACGTGCCCCTGCTTTCCTGACCATGGTGTGAGCTCCCAGCCCGTGCAGCTGAGGCGTATCTGGTGGGGGGCCCCCCTCTACATGCCTCGTCCTGTCCGCTAACTGCTGCTGGGCCTCTCGTAACTTGGAGCCCCCCATCTTGGTGTGGGGGGGGTTGATAAGAAAGAACAATGATGGCAGGGCACCCTCGAAGGACCAGGGAACAGCACTGTCCAACCGAACTTCCTGTGATGATGGAATGGTCTAGATCAGTGTTCACGTGTAGCCACAAGCCACGTGCGGCTACTGAGCACTTGCAAAGGGGCCAATGCGACTGAGGAATTGGACTTAACTTCTATTTTATTTTGATTAGTTTCAGATTTCAATGCCCAAATGGCCACATGTGGCTAGTGGCTGCCATATTGGAAAGCCCAAATCTAGAGCATGTTTTCCTGATCTGGGCAGCTTTGAAAGATGGGCCATCGCCCTGAGGACGGATGTGGTACTGGTGTGAAGGGGTGAAGTTGAGTCTGGCTCTCAGTCAGTCCTCAGCGAGGTGGAGAGCTTCTGGGCCAGGAACTATGGGCCAGGCAGGTAGGGGGCCACCAGTGCCACTAGGGCAAGTCTTTGGGCATAAAACCTGAGTTGGGCCTTCAAGGTCTCCAGTGGCCGAGAAGAATGACCTGCCCAGCAGGTAGCCCAGGCTGGGCACCTGATATCTAGAGCATTTCTGCTAGTTGTGTTGATGGTTTCTTCAGGCCTCACCTGAGGCCCACACGACAGACGGTCCCGGCTTGTGGTACTTGATCCTGCACATTCCTGTCTGGGGAGACGCATCCTCATTTTTGTCTGCGTGGAGCTGTTCCAGGGACTGACCAGAGTGGCCTAAGGGAAGCCTCAGGCTTGGTTCCTGTCACTGTCGTTCTACAAGTCCCCAAGACGTGTCTTTTGACTCTTTCGGCTTTTAATACTATTTTTTTTTTTTCAACGTTTATTTATTTTTGGGACAGAGAGAGACAGAGCATGAATGGGGGAGGGGCAGAGAGAGAGGGAGACACAGAATCGGAAACAGGCTCCAGGCTCTGAGCCATCAGCCCAGAGCCCGACGCGGGGCTCGAACTCACGGACCGCGAGATCGTGACCTGGCTGAAGTCGGACGCTTAACCGACTGCGCCACCCAGGCGCCCCTCTTTCGGCTTTTTAAGGGAGAAGGATTAGCCCATATTCAGCCACGACAGACAGGAAACACACAAGCAGCCGGGAGATCCGGTGAATGGGCGGAAGATCGCACACTCAGGCCCCAGGCCCGTGCCCCTCCTCCCCTCTGCCCTGTTCCACTGCAGCATCACAGCACAGCAAAATGATGCCCCCCCACGGTGCCCCTGCAGTCACCCCCAAATTCCAGGACTTTGCTTCCGGCCACTCCCCCAGGCACGGTGCTGTGTGTTCTATTCCACGGACTATCTGTCAGTGGGGCGGCCACGAGCCACCCGGATGAAGCCAGCTCAGCTCCACCAGCTTCTCGCTGCCCAGCGCCCATGCCTGCCGGCCTCAGTCTCTTAACCTGTGAAATGGGAATATAGGAGTCACTGCCACAGAGGGCTGTTGTGAGGATGAAAGGGGTCAGTGCCTGAAGAAGTCTTAGCAAAGTGCTGCCCACAGTAGGTGTTACAGCAGGAGCTGTTGATATTGGAATTGGTGCCTTTTTGCTATTTGTTCCTGACCAGAGACACCTTTCTCTGGGCCCCGGATCTCCACCCAGCAGTGGTCCATCCACTCCAACTCGGGCATCCGGGGAATCCCATCATCCTGCCTCCATGTTTCATTTTCTCCAGGCCCCGGGCAGCATGAGCTGTATTATCTTAGAGCTCGGGAGACTGATTCGATCGTCCAGGCCTTCAGTACTCATCGAGTGTGTATTGAGACCTATGGAGGCAGGGGATGAGCAAATGTGGTTGCTAGAAGGGCTGCTGGAGGGAGGTGCAGGTGGTGTAGGCCACGGGCCCCTCATGTATGGGGGGGGGGTCTCTGAGGGTCCCTCAAAGGGTCCCTCCATTTGAGTGAAGATCTGAAAGGAGTCAGTTTGTGCATTTTTGTGTTGCTTTGTTTTCTCTGCATGGATAGGGCAGCTAGGGTAGGTCCCTGGCTCCCCCTGGCTAGCTGTGTGACCACAAGTGAGTCACCAAGCGTCTCTGATGGTCTGTGGAGGGTGGTGAGGTGACCCACCATGGCGAGTGCTCAACAACCCAACTTGGAGCCACCATCATTAACAAGACACTCTTCACTGTTCGTCAGGAGTTCTCCAGAGTCAAAGGGCGCTGCTCACCACAGCAGTCCCTCTATGTGAGCCCCAAGAGGGGCCATTTAATCTATACTAAAACCCCTTCTTTCCTTCCGGAGACAGCCCGGCCCATCCCTGCAAAGCACCCACTGAGAAGATATTCCATAAATAATCCAAAGCTTGTTTTCTGGTATTTCCACAGTTTGGACCTCACTCTGCCCCCCTGAAGCCATTCAGTCATATCCGTGGTCATAATTATGGTCCTAATTCAGCACATTCGGTAACATTCACTGAGCAATTATTCTGTCCCAGAAACAGCTGAATAATACCACGAGCCCCGGCTTCTTCCATGATGAGCCCTTCCAGCTGTGTGGCTGTCACCGCTGTGTTCAAGCTCTCCCTTCTTTCCGAGGTTCCTGAATGTGTGCGCTGAGGTGTTCGGCAACCTTGACCCCGTGCTGCCCTTCTGGTCACGGACGGCCGTGTTTGGCGTCCCGCCCTCAGATGAGTACAATGACCGCCCTTTTCCTGGATGCTAGGCTGAGGTTTGGGGCCAACCCATCCATCAGCCCCCACACTGCACTTGTAGTCAGCTTGCCTCCCTGCCTCTTTGTGTGGGGCTTGTGCAAAGCCACATCTCCCTCGTTTTGCACTTGGGTACTGACTTCTTTGTTGGTCTCTTAATTTATTTTTTAGCCCAAGTAGAACTTTACATTATCCTTGGTTGAGTCTTCTAGAATTGGCCCATAGAGTCTCTAACATGAAATGTGAAGCTTTACGTCATCTGCAAGTTAGAGAGGTGTTTCTCTTACGTCTTCGCCAGAAGACTGTTTGGATCCGTGTAGACCAAGAGCAGAGAAGGGCGGCACTCCACTACCGACTGTCTTCAAGGTTGCCATTCTGGGGCACCTCACGGACAGCTCACCTTGCTGTGCAGGTTTCACCGATGCTGACGATAGGTGGCGAAACACGTCATATAATCAAATGTGTGATGGGACCCCGCTGACAAACGGGGCAGGTACTGATAATTTAGACACTCAGCCAGACTTCTCCTGATGGGTAGCCTTACCTCTTTCTGTCTCATTCCCTCCTCCCCCCTCCTCAAATCCTGGCAGGTTTTGGCGAGGACAGCTAACCCTGGGGTCTGCTGTTGGATACCAGCAGTTAACCAGCAGTTAAATCTAGAACATTTAAACGCTCAGTTGTTGGGGGATTGTTGCTTTAGTTGGTTATGCATAGTCACATCCTCAGGGGTTGTGGGTTGGATGCATTCGATTCCAGATATGTGTGAGATATGCCTTTCGGCTAGGCCACTGAGCCCGGCCTGACACATGGGTGGCTGTCTCTGTGTGGCGGTCCTTTTGAAGTCCCCAGAAGTGCCTGCTCTGGGGAGGGGAGAGGAGAGACGCAGAATGAATACAGACTGCCACCCAGCAGCACAAGAGGTGACTGCAAACCAGAATGCTCCGGGTGAGAAAGTGAGCCACCCAGTCACTGTCTCACCTTCCCAAAGTGGGTATCACGTGCTCTGTGTTCACTGACTGAGTCAGTCACCAGGGGCACTTGGACAGAATGGAAGCAATCACTCGAGAGAGGCCAGATTACACTGTCTTTAGGAAGTGCTGCCCCCCTCAGCTCATGCCTCCCTCCCCTTGCCCTCTGGTTGCCAGAATTATTGGAATCTTCCAACTCTCGTTTCTACCACTCTGTGAACACGAAGGGCCAGTGGCAAGAGACGGACTTCTTATTCAAATGGAAATTGTTCTCCAAGTTTCAGGAAAGAGAGAGTTCCAGAACTTTCTGAGCCAACAGATTCCAAAGATCATTACAGTTACTCGGTGCTCTGCTGGTAGAAAAGGGGAGCCCCCTGGTTCTCGTGTTGGAGGTTTTAATTTATATCTTGTGCAGGACTTAGGGGAGATTAACCATGCGGCTTAAACCGTAGGTAGTAAATCAATTCGATTTTGAAAGGGCCTCCTGGCAGCAGCAGGGGATGGAGAAACGAATATTTATGGAGCGTCTCCCATAGGCCCCGTGTATGCTGGCTGCTTTCTATCCATTATCTTGTTCAACCCCCATATCCATCCCACGAGGGCTGGCAACTATTGGCCCACATTGCAGATGAGCAGACTGAAGTTCTTGAGAGTTTCAGGGTGCACAGCTCAAGGCAGAGCCAGAATTCCCACCAGCCTCCCCCAAAACACCACGAACCTCTCAGCGGGCCAGATCTCAGGCCTTGTGCGGCATTCTATTTCCCAGGACCACATCCAGATTAAAGCCTTTGCGGATGGTTCAAATAAATCCTTCCCAAAATGGAGGACGACTTTTTTTTTGGAACCTGAGCAGCTCTTGCACGACCTCAGGGAATCTTGCTGGCAACTCTGTGATTAGTCGTGGGGGGCACCCTCCCGCCAGGGGCACCTTGAGGGACTCACCTGGGAAAGGGCCCTCATCGAAGGTGACACCGACTTTCAGCCGGTTCTTTCTGAGGTCATATGGATGTCTCTTTTAATCCGCAAAAGTGACTAGGGAATAGAGTTTCCAGCTTTAATTAATTTCTTGAATAAGGTTCAAAAATGAAAGTAATTAAGAAGGGGTCTGGTGAAAAGCGCCCTCGCCCCACTTCTCGTACTCAGTTGCCATTGACCTCTCCTCTGAAACCCTTCTCTTCGTTGTTTACCTGTCCGGAGTTTCTTTATGCAAATGCAAGCAAGTAGTTGAATGAATCTTTTTCTTTTCTTTCCTACTTTCCATAAAAACTAGCAAAATCATTTTTACTGTTAAACCGCTCTTGGGTTCTCGAGAACACCGGGTTGTATGTTCCCCGCATTTGGGGCTGCTGAATTTCAGAGCTAGTGGGGTGGCTACGCTTCCCCGTCTCCAGTGTCCTGAGGGGAGGCATGCGCTTGTCCAGGCATTCGAGGGACAGGCGGGCACGCAGGGAAGGCACCGTGTTCGAGCTCCTGTCCCTAGCAAAGCCCCAGGGGGCCAGAGCGGGGAGGACCATCGTGGGCGCTCTGAGATGCGCTCTAATGGCCTGGGACCCCATTCCCCGGGGTGGCGATCTGGCAACTAGCCAAGGGCCAAAAGTGAGTGGTGACTTGGCCGCCCTGTGTTCCATGAGGGTCCCGGGTCAGCCTGGCACCAAATTGTATTTATAAAAGACACAGAGGAGATGATGGAGATTGAGAGCTGAAAAAAAAAAAAAAATCCATCTCAGAATTCTTTTAAACAATTCCCTCCCCTCCCCCCTCACCAGTGACAGCATGTGTTCTCACTACGCCATGAGGCACCCAAGTGGCCACGGCTGACATTTCACAGCGCCTTCTCTGGGCCAGGCACTATTCCAAGTGTCACGGAGTAACCCTCAGTGATGATCTCCATTTTTCAGGGAGGAAGCTGGGCCTGTGGTCACTTAGCTAACAAGTTGGGGAGCCAGAGTTCAGGCCAGACAGCCAGCCGCCCAGCCACAGCTGGTTTCTCACGGCAGCTCCTGGGCCCAGGAGGCTTCCTGGATTTTACTCTCAGGGCACCCACGGGGTGGAAAGACAGAAGACAGCACAGAGCCCAGGGGGGCCGGACGTCCGCACTGAGGCGCGACAGACAGCCTTGGGCCCCTGTCTGGGCGGCCCCACTTCTTTCGGAGGACTGGATGGCCAGTAGCCTCCTTGAGAGGCACGTCCTGACCAGGACCGTCTCCACCGGCAGCAGCATTTTGAGCTGTATGGAATTCTACACTTTTTTTTTTTTAATTTTTTTTTTCAACGTTTATTTATTTTTGCGACAGAGAGAGACAGAGCATGAACGGGGGAGGGGCAGAGAGAGAGGGAGACACAGAATCGGAAACAGGCTCCAGGCTCTGAGCCATCAGCCCAGAGCCCGACGCGGGGCTCGAACTCCCGGACCGCGAGATCGTGACCTGGCTGAAGTCGGACGCTTAACCGACTGCGCCACCCAGGCGCCCCAGGAATTCTACACTTTTAACAACCTTTAATTTAACTCTTAGGGTAGACATCGACACTGACAGAAAAGAAAGCACATGTGTTTTTAAGAAGGCAATTTATTTTCAGGGGAGAGAGTTTGGGGGGAAACACCGGCAGGAGAAATAGCAGAGACTGTGAGTAGAGATCCAGACCCTGTGAGTCATCATTCAAGGCCTCTGTGTGTGTTACGGGCTGAATCGTGTCTCCCCGAAATTCACATGTTGAAGCCCTACCCACCACCCCCCCCCACCCCGGCCCCGAGTAACTCAGAATGAGACCTTATTTGGAAATGGTGTCATTGTAGACATAATTAAAGATGAGCTCATCGTGGAGGAGGGTGGCCCCTTTTCCAACATGGGTGGTGTCCTTACAAGAGGGGGACATTTGGACACAGACGGGCACACACGGAGGATGTCAGGTAGAGACGGCAGTGGTTCTGCCATAAACCAGGGAAGCTGGGAGGGAGGCTGGGGTCCGATTCTCTCCCTGGCGCCTTCAGCGGGAGTGTTGGCCCTGCCAGGGCTCGGGTTTCTTGCCGGCCGAACTACTGGACGCATTTCTGTGGTTTGAGTTTATGGTAGTTTGTTACAGCAGCTCAAAGAAACTAAAACGGTGCACATGCTTCCAGATGCGGAAGGAGGCTGCTGGGAGCCGGTTTCCACCCCAGGTCCAGCCCAGCCTGTTCCCGGGCGGTCCTGCTTTATCTAAACAACTGGAACGTTCTCACTTTGTTTTAACTTTTCCTGAACTGCAGAAACGCGGAGGTCCAAAAGCGGAATTTGGTCTTTACGTGAGCTTTTTCAAAAGGGGGCGGTGGGTGGGGTGGGGGGAGAAAAAGAAAGAGCCACAACATCTTCATAGGTGACGGGATCCATGCTCTGGTGGGCCGTACGACGTGTCCCCAGGCAGGGCCGGCTTCCCGGCCACGGAATCCACGTGAGCGGAGCTCGGTCTAACCTCACTCCGAGGACCTCCCCCACCAGCAATCAGCAATCGGAACTTTCACCCGCGTTGTCTCTTCCCAGTCCTTTCCCTTCCACCAATGTTCACACGCATCCCTCCAAGTTACAACTTACGGAGCAAGCAGGGAGGCTCCCGAGGGCAGGGAAGTCACACTTTCCGTGGGGACTTTTCGCCGTGTTTCCTAGTTATTGAACAAGGGCGACTGTGAGCCTGACACAACCGTGGCTTTGACAAGCAGTTCAGAAAAACAGGAACCGCCAATTCATGAGAACTTAAAGAAAAAAATAGTTTAAAGAACTGAGAAATTGCCACATTATAGTGAAAGAATGTCAGGTTTTGGAAATGACAGAAACGAGCAATTTTCACCTCGAAAACCTGGTGGAGTCAGTTACACAAGACGTAACCACACACAAACACGAGCATTTCTTATAATATAAGGGCATTTACAGTCAAGAGTATTTCATGGAAAGTTATTTTAGTAGCAAGGGTAGCCTTCAGCAATGAGTATTCGTCAAGAGAGTGAAACCCTGACTTCAAAGTCAGGAGGCAGCGTCTGAGTGCACTCGCAGGGTGCACCGGGGACCGGGGGACTGGGCCCAGCCAGGGGTTCGAGGCGGCTGGAGGCGTTGAGTCTCTGCTCACACGTGTGCTGGCTGGGATCCCCTTGTGACCCGGCAGGGCACACCCCCACTGCTGGGGCCCCTGGGTCACTGCAGTTGGCTCTAAGAGCCAGCTTGAAAATTTTTCAATAATTCTTCTATTCTAAAATTGAGGGCATTATTGGCTGCAGGGAAAATGGCATGCAAACTGTGACTGTGGGATGTAAACAGCCTATTACCTTAAGGTAGTATTTGAAGAAAATATAAATGCACCAGGTGGAAAGTGTCCAAAGGGTGGAGGTGCCGTGTGACTGCCCCGGGCAGAGAGAGGGCTCGGCTGGGACCCACCCGGGTGGCGGTGCTTGGTCAGCCGTCCGGACACCAGGTGCGGGTACTCACCCACGGGTCCCCCCGCAGAGCAGCCTGCTGGTCCCACTCAGGCTTGTTTTCTTCCAGTGTTGCCTGGGCAATCCATCACACAATTAAAGTTTCTTCAAACTGTCGAATGCTACAGTTCACGCGGGACTCTTTGCCCCAAATTTGTGGTCACCTTACTTTGCAGCTACGTACAGTTGCTATCTCTTCAGAAGGCTCTGCCTCTGGGGGTGGATTTAAAAGTGGCCCTCCCTGGGGCACCTGGCCTGGCTCAGTCGGGGGAGCTCTCGACTCTTGATCTCAGGGTTGTAAGTTCGAGCCTCACGGTGGGTGTAGAGATGACTTAAAAATAAAATCTTCACATCTTGCCAGAGAAAGACAAACGCCATATGATTTCACTCATATGTGGGATTTAAGAAAACAAGTGAGCAAAGGGGGATAAGAAGAGAGACAGGCAAACCAAGAAACAGACTCTTAACTACAGAGAACAAACTGGCGAGTACCAGAGGGGAGATGGGTGGGGGGATGGGTTAAATAGGTGATGGGGGTTAAGCGGTGCACTTGTGATGGATGCAAGTGTTGAATCACTCTATTGGACACTTGAAACTGATATTGCACTGTGTGTTTAACTGGAATTTCAATAAAAACTTAAAATAAAAAATAAATAAAATAAAATAAAATAAAACAAAATAAAATCTTCAAAAAAAAATGTTGCCCTCCCTGCTGAAGAGTTTTAGGACGTAGATCCAACAAAACAGTAACCATGCCCTGAAAGAAAATGGAAAGGATTAAACTCTGCCTCCGGAAGTACTCATTTTATTTTTTTTAAAGTTTTTTTTTAATGTTTTTTAATGTAGTTTTGAGACGGAGAGAGACAGAGCATGAGCAGGGGAGGGGCAGAGAGAGGGGGAGACACAGAATCCGAAGCAGGCTCCAGGCTCCGAGCCGTCAGCACAGAGCCCGACGCGGGGCTCGAACTCACAGAGTGTGAGATCGTGACCTGAGCTGAAGTCGGACGCTCAACCGACTGAGCCACCCAGGCGCCCCTAGAAGTACTGATTTTAAAAACAGATACATAAATCGGGGCGCCTGGGTGGTTCATACGGTTAAGTGGTAGACTCTTGCTTTCCGCTCAGGTCATGATCTCACGGTACTTGAGATGGAGCCCCACATCAGGCTCTGTGCTGACATCAGGGAGCGTGCTTGGGATTCTCTCTGTTCTTCCTTCTCTGCCCCTCCCCTGCTTTCTCTCTAAATAAATAAATAAACAAACATTTTTTTAAAAAAGATGAAAAACACAAATACGTAAATTAGCGGATTGTGCTGGGGGGAGCTGGTTTAAAGAAGGGCTGTGGCCTACTCATGACTCTTTCATAAGTTGCTTTGCTCTCGTTCCTTTTTTTTTTTTTTTTTTAATTTTTTTTTTCAACGTTTTTTATTTATTTTGGGACAGAGAGAGACAGAGCATGAACGGGGAGGGGCAGAGAGAGAGGGAGACACAGAATCGGAAACAGGCTCCAGGCTCCGAGCCATCAGCCCAGAGCCTGACGCGGGGCTCGAACTCACGGACCGCGAGATCGTGACCTGGCTGAAGTCGGACGCTTAACCGACTGCGCCACCCAGGCGCCCCTCGTTCCTTTTTTTTTTAAACTCGAGGGGAGAAGACCCTCTATGTGGCCGAGCAGAACACTGCGCATTTAGGTGCTTCCACATTAGAGCTCCCGGGAGACCCCTCCCCAAGGGGCTCCCCCATGGTTACTCCAGGCCTGTCCTCAGAGCTGGACCGAGTCCCAGACTGCATGGCAGCAATGATGTTCTGTCTCTTGCTTTTTTTTTTTTTTTAATTTAATTTTCAATTTTTTAAACTAAAAAAAAAAAAAAATTGGTTATACCTTTCTTTCAGCCTGTTCATAGTCTTTGTCTCCTCTTCCTCTCTCCCTTCCTTCCTTCTTTCTTTTCCTTTCTTTTTGGTTGTTCTTTTTTTTTTTTTAAGTTTATTTATTTTAGAAAGGGAGAGTGCAAGTAGGGAAGGGGCAGAGAGAGAGGAAGACAGAATCGGAAGCAGGCTCTGTACTGACAGTGGGGCTTGAACTCACGAACCATGAGATCATGACCAGAGCCTAAATCGGATGCTTAACTAGCTAAACCACGCAGGCACCCCTGGTTGTTGTTCTACAAGAGCTCTTCTCATATTCTGGGTCTTAAACCTTTGATATATATGCTGCAAATTATTTCTCCCGGTCCGTTGTTTGACCTTTTACTTTGCTTACTGTGTCTTTTATTTTACAGAAATATTTAATTTTTATGTAATCCAATCTGTTATTATTTTCTGGACACCCAGGTTCTGGCTTGCTTAGAAAGTCTACTCCCACCCCTAGATTACAAAACTATTCTCACATACTTTTTTTTTTCTTGTGGCATTTTATAATTTTATCTCTCTGGTTTAAAATACCAAGTTCACGGGGTTTTATTTTCCTTTACATTTTGAAGAAGAGGTATCCTGTCTTTCTTTAAGTGGATAGCAGTTTTTCCTAGTACCATTTATTAAGCAGCCTACTTTGTCCTGCTGAAAATATTTTAAAGGATTTCTTTGAAGTTTATTTATTTATTTTTGAAAGAGAGAGAGAAAGCCCACGTGGGGGAGGGGCAGAGAGGGAGAGAGAGAATCCCAAGCAGGCCCTGTGCTGTCAGAGCAGAGCCCAACACGGGGCTCGATCTCATGAACCATGAGATCATGACCTGAGCCAAAATCAAGAGTTGGATGCTTAACCAACACCCAAGCACTCCCCCCCTTGCTGAAAATATTTTAAGTTTATGGGTTTAGTATTGGGGGAAAGGAGGCAATTTTGGTTGGTATGCAGAAGTCAGCGGGTTGGCTGGGCCTTGGGGCTGAGGGATGGAAAGAAAGTGTAGAGATATCGGGGAATAGGACATAGAAACGGGAAGGGGTCAGGGTGGATAACCGGGGGCCAGCGGACAATGAACATGGTGGAAGGAAGGTAGGGCTGCAGCAGAGGGGGCTGTGAGTGGAGAGCCAACAAGAGGCTTGGAAAAAATGGATCCAGCTGGCAGTCAGCTCACGGAAAAACAGATGCTCACGCTGGATACAGGCCAGGCTGAGCCAGGCCCTGGGGAGACTTGTAGGCACGGCGAGAGTCAGGTTCGGATATTTCCGTATTGAAACATTTGATCTGATGTGTGCAAAGTAGGCATGAGATCCAGGTAGAAGAGAAGCCCGATTTTCCCGGGGCCAAGGAAAATATCCTGAAGAGTAGGAATGGACACAGCCTACGAGAAGGAACCCGACCCCACCGAAGTGTGGAGGTTGAGTCAAACCAGATGATTTAGTGGAGCTCGAGTCTGCTAACAGCTTCTGAGGGTAGAAATCTAGAAAGAGCTCCCAGGGGGCCCGTCTGAAGCCCCCTTTTCAAAGAAGTCTTTCCAGGATGCTGTGCCACGAAGTCCTCAGGGGGGAGACCATTAAGTCCTCAGAACTCTCCCATCTGGGTCCATGGCAGATACCAGCTGAACCAGCTTCATGGGCTTATGATCTGTGCAATCGTCCAGGGCTCTGTGCTCAGAATGCTCACGCCTAGATTAATGTTCTGCTGTTGCCATCTTGAAATTCTCCATCATTTCCGAACAAGGAGCCCCGCACGTTCTGCATTCGGGCCTGGATATAGGCCATGGGTCTCAGCACTCTTCCTGGGAGCCCAGACGTTCCTTACGGTCCCCCAGCACCGTGTTCCAGGGAGTCCTGCCGGAAGGCAGAGGCAGCAGGAGATGAAATGTAGTTGCCTTTCGTGACTGGATTCTTCACTACTGCTTTATGTAACAGCAGATCCTGATTTATGAAACGCGCCTTAAAAGCAACTTACAGAAATGCAGAGGTGGGGATAGAATTTGCAGTGAAATTCTGTCCCCATTAAAGAACCTCCAGCCACATGACTTGCTGTGCTTGGGCCATGTTCTCTGTACCAGGCGGAACCCACAGAGAAAGAAGGCTGCCAGCAGGAGGCCTAGGTGCTCTACTGAACAGATGACTCAGCCGTGCACTTATCCTAAAGGTTCCCAGAGCTAAGAGTCAGGGGCCCTGACACATGAGTTGTAGGAGGCCTCTGTGTCCCCATTAAAAAAGACACGCTCCATGGTGGGGAGCTGTTGGACCACCTTCCTGGTTTATCCACCAATCCCTGGGGATTCCTGCAGGTTGAAGGAATCTTCCTTTCTCTTTGGGATTCTTCTCTTACTACCCACTGTGTCCTACCTGTGCAAGGACTTCCCTAGACAGGAGCATCTGCCTGGCGGCAGCATTCAGAGACTAAAAAAGCACCAGTCAGAGGGGGACCCATTTCTACCACTCCTGCGCACTAGACCCAGGTACCCCCCACTTAGGGAGAAACTTGCTGCCCAGTTACAGAGAAAGCACCGTAGTGCGTGATGCCAACAACATGGTCCCACTGTAATTCTCCTAAACACACAGTTATCTGGTGAGTTCTCCTTCTGGATTTGACAGATCAGGTTCCCAACAAGGAGAGTGCCCTGAGGACAGGGCTTGCTGCAGGGTTCTCAGACTCTGGTCGCTCACCCAACACCATGGCTTATGAAATGGAACCTCCGGGACATCCAGTGACAGTTGCCCCCATAGGAAACAGAAGTTTCCATAAAACTTCCTCTCTGCTGTGTTTATGCTCAGGCTGCTTGTGGGTCAGTTATTGGTAGCGTGGCAATGGAAGCGAAGGGGTACCAGTGAGTAGTGTAGAACATAGTAGATGCTATGCCCCAAGGGAATCCACACTCAAGTACAGAATGAGAAACTTCTGGGTGATTCAAGAGAAATTCGTTTTATTACTGTTATTATTGCAGGACTTCTCAGAGCCTTTGGCCATGCTTTGTAAATATCCAAAATGGCATAACCTGGACAGTATATGCTAAATGTCGATGGTGGATGGAACCTTCCCCTCTTTTTTTTTTTCTCAGAGAATTATATAGGACCAGAGTTGCCAATGTTATCGAAATTTAGAAGGAATATGTGAGTACAGGATAAAAGAGAGTGACATTTGGATTGAAACTCAGAAAAAAATCAGAAAAGACCCCCAGATCTTCCCAGAGGGGAAGAGCAGCATGGCAAAGTATGGCAGCATGTGGTGGGTCTGGGGTTGGCTGGCAAGGGCAAGCTTGGGGGCAAGAGGAGACTGGGGCAGTTTTTTAGGACCTCCATTGGCAGATCACAGTGTTGGGCCTTTCACCTGCAGGCAGTGTGCATGTGTGTGTGTGTGTGTATGTGTATGTGTGTGTGCGTGTGTGTGTGTGTGTGTGTGTGTGTGTGTGTGTGTGTGTGTGTGTACAGTGCTTAAAGCTTTTGAGCAAAGGCTAGGTTGATTAATGATGCACAGCTTCAGAAAAATGACTTTGTGGGAAGAACTAAGGACATCCTGGAGACTCACAGCCCTCGTGGAAGGCGGCCTCAGTATGGAAGCTACGTGTGGCCAGGAGGGAACGGACCCAGGTGGCAGGGTGGCAGATGGACACACGGATCGAGGTAGAAGAGGCAGCACGGACGACTGGCTGAGGTTTGAAACGCCAGGCCGCCCAGGTCACCACCGACATTTCAAAAGCTCAGACCAGATGGTAACACCTGGGCCGGTACAGATGAGTCAGGAGAATGACTGTGACCATGTGAGGGGTGGGCCCAGAGTGGAAATAATTTCTCCCACCCAAGCATTAAGAACATTACAGAGGGGTGCCACCTGGGTGGCTCAGTCGGTTAAGCGTCTGACTCCCGGCTTCGGCTCAGGTCATGATCTCACAGCTGGTGGGTTTGAACCCCGCATCGGGCTCTGCGCGAACAGTGCGGAGCCTGCCTGGGATTCTCTCTCTCTTCCCCTCTCTCTGCCTCTCCCCCTCTGGCACTCTCTCTCAAAATAAATTAATCAATTTAAAAAAAAAAGATAAGAACATTACAGAGGGGTTGCCCCTCTTTCCCTCAAGTGGGTGCTGGCTGAGCAGCCACCAACAGCACGTGGGAATGCCAGGAGGACACCGCGGTGCCCGCCTTCGAAAGCTGTCCACGTGAAGAAGGAGTAGTGACCGGGAGAAGGAAGAGGCCAGAGCAGGCCCTTTCGCTATGATGGACAGCTTACTGTGGCTGGTCCATAACCACAATCCTGGAGCCAACAGAATCCACTGCTCACCAAACTGCTTGTCCTGGAATCTCACAAATTTGCACGTTGACTTTGTTAATAAAGGGCTAAGGAGATAATTCAAACAAGCCCTGTGGTTTGGAAGTCACACATTTTGGTGCTTGATGCTCATGCATACGGCGAAGCATTTGAAGAACATTTCCTAGACCGAGGTTTGTTTCATGTTTGCATCAAACACGCGGCAACTCACGCAGCAATCTCCCGAAGAAATTCAGCTGGCCTCCGTTGTCGGTATATTCCCCTCTTATGGCCTCATCCCGTGCACATAGGTCTGTGTGTTCACATTTACGTATGAACATGCATGAGCGTGCCCTCGTATGCACACATTTGGGTTCATGAAATTTTAATCCACCCTCAATCGAGGTATATAACCAGGACAGATTGATGGAAAGCTTTTAGGACTTGAAAGAACAGACGTGATAGTCATCTTGCATTATAAAGAGCACCAACGTATACTGAGGAGTATTTCTGCATTGCATGAGGAAGTAATGAGTTGTGAAAGGCCACAGTTATTTCATTAAGTGCAAAGGTACTGATGAGGATGCAGCAAAGAATCAGAAAAGAATCCTGGTGGAAACAGCTTACAGTCTTGAAGGAGAGAAGTCTAAGCACAATGGGAGCGCAAAGGAGGAAGGGAGAACGCTGGAGAGGGGCCGGAGGGTGACTTACCCTGAGGCCCACGGTGCTTGCGAACGTGGTGGCATCTGGACCAGGCCTTGAGAGGCAGGCGGATTTGGATGTGCGGCCGTGGCCACGGAAGGCTGTGCAGGTGTAGGGGTCCGTGTGCGCAAAGGCATGGAGTGGGCGTGCCCGGCGGTGGGCGTGCCCGGCGGTGGGCGTGTCCGGCGGTGGGCGTGTCCGGCGGTGGGCTCGAACAGGGGTGTCCTGTGTCCTTTGGCTGAAGAATCAGCACAGAGGTGGAGGACCCAGCAGGCAAAGTAGGTTGGTTCTGATCTGGCTGCTGTGACACAAATACACAAATGAGTACAGACCCTCAGGGAAGCGCCCATAGGACACATGCTTCTTTCAAGGTTGACTTTCTCAAACCATGGCTGGAATTCCGTTGGGGGGATTACTCTCAGAGCCCACCAGCAGCCACCGGGATAAAAACCCTCATTGCCCCAGCTGGCTCACTTCACCTGACAGTTTCTAAAATCTCTCACACGGAATTTGTCACTCTATTAAGCATCCATAAAATGCACTTTGAGCCTGAAAAGCTTTTCCAAAAGAAGAGCTTGAAAATTGAACCTTAAGCAGCAGAAACCGTGACTTCCAAACCACAGGGTTTGTTTCAATTATCTCCGTAGTCCTTTATTAACAACATCAACATGCAAATATGTGCGATCCTAGGACAGGCAGTTCTGGGAGCCGTGGGTTCCGCTGGTTCCAAGCAGCAAGAAAATTCCTTGTCTTAAGGACCAGATCCATTTGGAATATTCTTTATTAATCACGTACTACGGCATTAATATAATCCAAATTACCTAACTGTGGTCTTTCCTTTTGTGATGGTGGGCACTTTCTTCTATCATCAGAGACTTGTCACCGTGCCCAGCCTGAATTCGATGGCTTCTCTCCAACTATTCCAAGCTAACTCTGGGTGTGTGTCTATCTGTCTGTCTGTGTGCTTCTGTGTTGTCCACGCTGCAGTCCAGGCTCTATACTGTTTTCCTCATTATGTAAGATTCCACTGGAAGGACATTACTAAGTTTTGTGAAATCAAAGCTCACATGTTGACTGAGATGCTGTGGGCTGAGGGTCCTCTGAAAGCTTGCAGGCTGGGGCTGCCTTGGTTGTGTCTGATGGCCCACAAAATATAAACCCTGGACACCTTGCAACTCTGTCACCAAGCAGAAAAACCAAAGGGATTTTCAAACCAAACTGATTTGAGATGTCCTAGGGCTTCTGTAACAAAATGTCGCAGACTCTGCGGCTTAAACAGCAGAAATTCATTTGCTCACACTCCCGGGGGCTGGAAGTCCAAGATGAGGGTGTTGACAGGTTTGGCTTCTTCTGAGGCCCCTCTCCTTGGCCTGTAGATGGCCACCTTCTCCCTGAGTCTGCACCTGGTCTTCCCCCCCCCCGCCCCCGTCCGTATGCTTGTCTTCCTTTTTAAAAAATATTTTTTAAAGTTTATTTATTTTGAAAGAGAGAGAGAGAGAGAGCCAAAAGCAGGGAAGGGACAGAGAGAGATGGAGAGAGGAAATCCTGATGCAGGGCTCGATCTCATGAACCCTGAGATCATAACCCGAGCTGAAATCAAGAGTCAGGTGTTTAACTGACTGAGCCACCCAGGCACCCCTTAATCTCCTCTTCTTATAAGGACAGTCACATTGGGTTAGGGCCCACTTGTGTGACCTCATTTTGCCTTAATTACCTCTTTAAAGGCACGATCTCAAAATACAGTGCTCTTCTGCGGGACTTCAACGTATCAATTTTAGTAGAACACAATTCAGCCCATAACAATTGGTTTTAGGTACTGCCTTTAGGACTCCTCTCCATGCCTTTGTCTCACCAATGGATGAATCACACAGTAAGTGGCTAGATGAAATGCTTGGCCAATTAATATTGTCATGCTCAATTATAAAGACAAAATATGTCCACCTTTGCATTCTTTATTGCTGGCTTCTGTGGTTTAGATCTAGCAGCTACAAAAATTCAGAATTTTGCTAGCCAGAGTGTCAAATCTCATCCTGGTTTCAAATAGCACGTTTTCATCTCAACCAATTTTGGCCCAAGGCCCCTAGATTTCTAAGCACGATCCCCTGTTCCTGTGGTAAAGGGCTGCATTGCCTGCCTAATGACTTGACCTACTGTTCCCTCTGATGGAGGCAGCTCTTGGGCTCAGCCGGGCCCCTGACCAGTCTCAGGCCCCGCACCGAGACCTGCCGATTCCCTGGCACCGCATCGTTGTCCCATGCTCTCGTGTCACTCCCGGCGCTCCTGCGTCAGCCCCACGAAGGCTTCCTTCCAGCCCGCCTCCCACAGGCCCTTTTCCTTACACCTCTCAAGTTCAAATTGTCCATGATCATCCTCCAGTGGGTGGACTATCTTTGGAGACGCTTTTGGCCTGAATCCTGCCCTGGATTTATGGGTTTTATGTTGCTTTGCAATTGTTGCCATTTTCTCCCACATGTTCTGTTCACACAGGAAGTGACTAAGGTGAGGACCAGGTGAAGACAGACTTGTTCTTCTGTTTCATGCTTTTATTTATTTATTTAAAAAAAAAATTTTTTTTTCAACGTTTATTTATTTTTGGGACAGAGAGAGACAGAGTATGAACGGGGGAGGGGCAGAGAAAGAGGGAGACACAGAATCGGAAACAGGCTCCAGGCTCCAAGCCATCAGCCCAGAGCCCAACGCGGGGCTCGAACTCACGGACCGCGAGATCGTGACCTGGCTGAAGTCGGACGCTCAACCGACTGCGCCACCCAGGTGCCCCATTATGCTTTTAAATATAATCCATTCCGCCCTTCCCTCAAGAGCCGTGGTTCTTTTATCACTGGAGCCCCACACACCAGGGTCTGAATTTCTAGCCCACTGCTTACTGGTCAGGCAAGTAGGATAATTCAGTTTGCATCCCGAGGTCTCAACACCCCATCCATAAGATGGAGGTAAATGGTAACACCTTTTTCCAAGGCTGCTACTGATGTTAAATGTGAAACTCTTAAAAACATTTTTTTAATGTTTATTTATTTTTGAGAGAGAGAGAGAGAGAGACAAGAGCGTGAGCAGGGGAGAGGCAGAGAGAGAGGGAGACAGAATGTGAAGCAGGACCCCGGCTCTGAGTTGTCAGCACAGAGCCCGCCATGGGGCTCGAACTCACGAACCAGGAAACCATGACCTGAGCCGGAGCTGGATGCTTAACAAAACAGACTGAGCCACCCAGGAGCCCCTGAGTTTAAAACTCTTAATGCAGAGTTCGGTACTGAGTAGAGGCATGGAAAATGTCTGCTACGTGATTATTTTTACCCTTATTTTGCACATGCTGTAGCATTTTACAAAACTATTATTCCTTTCCTAGACTCACCTCCAAGGTGCCACTTCATACAAATCCACTCTAACTTTCACTCTACTCTGCGATGCTCCCCCCCAGTGACCAGATGCTGGACCACCAGACCACCTTCTCTAATGGCTGGAAAAATCTGGTTTGCATTGAACCAGTCTGTTTCAAACTTCTGACCCCCCATTCTGCCCTTTGGTGTAGCACAGTTCAATCTGTCTGTTCTCATGTTCCTCCAAGGCATTCCCAGGTCTAAAGTTCCTTTGACTGTTTCACATTTAATAAACAAATCCCTCTGCTGTCTGGCCACTCTCCCCTGAATATTCTCAGCTGCTTCCATCCTTCTAACTGTGGATCTTAGAAAGAGACAGGATGCTTCAGGTGAGGTCTGAGCAGCCCAGAGCAGAACCGGCCAGCACCTCACACCCCACTAAGCACCCTGGAGCCCTTTGCTTAGCTGGTGGCCACATTACACTTTTGTCAGTATCACATTTATTGTTAATGTAATCCTGTAAGATTTTTTCCTCTTTAATTTCTGTTGCAAAAGACAAGTCTCCCATACTCTAAACTTATAAAGTTAGGGTTTGGGTTTTTTTTTTTTTTTTTTTGCATCTAAAAATACATAACCTAATAATACTGCCTTTGTGAAATGCATTAAACCATTAAACCATTATCTCACCAAAAGCCTCTGGCATTCTGTTTGTAGGTCAATAAATGTGCTCCCTGCAGAGAATGGGTCATCGGTAGATCTGACGACCACGTGACTATGTTGTCGTCAAGTCGCCGAAGTGGTGGACAGGGCAGGGCGGAGAATGTGGGCCTGGAGGGTGGCTGGAGGGAGACAGCCCTCCGCCTGACAGCAGTTAGAATTCTGGGCTCAGTCAACCAACTGCGAAACGACTAAACTTGTTTCTGAACACATTTCTCCATCGTGGCCTCTAGGACGTCTTTGGCGCTGCTGTCTTCCTGAAGCCTAGACAGGCCGCTCTCCCCATTTCCTTGATGGCCCAATCTCAGGCCCCCACAACAAGAAAATGAGATCAGCTGCAGGTGACCCGGTCTTACTAAGCTGGCTGGCTCTTGGGACACACTACTTCTTTCTCTAAGGTCTGCTAAAGCCTTATTTTTGGCGTTTTAGAATTTTGTCGAGTGTAACCAGAAAGGTCAGAGCTTCTGGGGTTAACTGCTTGCCCTTTTTAGCCACCAGAATAGCCCACGTCTGTGCATCCTAGAGCCGCCGACCAGAGTTCATGGGCTGGCTGTGGGCTGTAGGTCACTGAGGAGGGAGGCAGGACCCCGTTTGCAGGTCCTGGTACACTTTTAGCATCTCCACCCCCTCTTGGGCCTCAGTTGCCTCAAATGCTGCTTATGGTGCTTGGGATAGTTAACTCCTTTTGTGTCAATCTGGTTGGGCCACAGTATCCAGGTATTTAGCCAAACATGATTCTAGATGTTTCTTTGAAGTTATTTCTGGGTGAGATGAAAATGTAAATCTGTAGACATGGAGTAAAGCAGATTGCCTCCACAACGAGGGTGGGCCTCATCTAATCAGTTGAAGGCCTAACTAGGAAAAGACTGAGGTCCCTTGAGGAAGAGGGAATTCTACCAGTAGACGACCTTCAGACTCGAACCGTACCTCTTCCCCGGGTCTCCAGCCTGCTGACCTACCTTGTAGAGTTTGCACTTGTCAAACCACAATTCCGTGGCTCACTTCTTTAAAATACATCTTTCTCTCCCTCTCTCTTTTTTCTTTCCCTTTCTGTCTCTATGCGTCTTCTATTGGTTCTATTTCCCTGGAGAACTCTGACAACTACAGTCCTCTGCCCAGGGTTAGCGTTATTTTGACTGGGAAAACAGATAAAATAGAAGGGAAGAAGTTGTGCTTTCTATCATGAGCCACACTCTTCTGTTTCTCTGTAGCCCACTTTGAATTGTTCCTTCCTGAAGGTACTCCACCAGGGCTCTGTTGAGCTGTAGGTGTTGAAGTGAGCACCTACTATGTGCTGCGTGCTGGCTCCCCTTTCCATATTTCATGCGTGCCCTTTCCATGCGAGCTAGGCTGGTCATGTGGCTGTGACGATCCCCGTAAGTATGCAGCTCTTTTTCCTCATTCTATTGTAGAGGAGAATTAAACATCGGAGAGCCTCCCAGCCCTCTCGAGCCATCCTTTCCCTAGGGACTCAGTCTACGCGAACGTGCCTTTTTGGAGCCCGCTTTCCCGGAGTAGCAGGAACGCCAGATTTGGTGAAGCCTTCTCCTTCGTCCCTCTGAACCCAGCGGACGGGGGAGTTGCAAACCCAGGGCCTGGGGTCAGAGAGCCCTTGGTCTCAATCTAAAATCTGCCACTTGCTTGCAGTCCGATCTAGGGCAAACTTTTTAACCTTCCTGGGCCTCCGTTTCCTCATTTGTGAAGGGGATTTTGACATCGCTCACTTCATGGAGAAGTCGTGGGGATTAGGTGAGAAGAGGTAGCTAATGACTTAGCAGACCGCCAGGCCTGGGAAAGGTGGCTCCTGCACTCACCAGACCCACCTTCTTAGGCCTTTTGAGCTGCGCTTTTCTTCTCTTCACCCATCATTCCTGCCGGCAGTCCCTGGTGTTGCTCACGAATATTCCCTCTCTCTTCTCCTGCACACACGGGGCAGGATTGTAGTTGCCCAGCCTTTGTGAAGTCACACACGGCCATGGCCCTTGTTTTGGCCAAAGAAATGAGTGTTGGACACGCGGCGTGAGGAAGAAGTACAATTTTGTCGGGACAGGCCACTACGATACAGGAGGTGGAATTTGTCCCCTTAGCCTGCTCTGACTGACACACTCCTTAATCGTGAATATCTAAAATCACGCCGCCAATATATCCTTACATCTGTAGTATATATAAATAGCATTTATCATATGAATGTGTTTACATAAATATATAGAAATATTTACATAAATGTATAGAAGTGCATTTAAATTCCTAAGGAGTTATTGGGGGGGGATTTTTTCAATGCCCCAGTTTAACTTCCTATTAAAAATAGGAATTTGGAGCAGGCGGTGCAATTGCCTAATTTACTCATATTGGCTGCGGTTGGAAAACGACCCAAGGAACTACAGTCAAGTCCCCAGTCCAAGGCTTGACCCTGAGCTGGATTCAAAGCCCCCCCAGAGTGCACTGAGAAGAGAGCATTCACGGCATTCTCCTGACTGTGTTGGAGAAGGAGGTGACATCATACGGGGCAGAGCCTCTTGAAAACTCCCCTTGGCCACTTTGCTCCTCCTGCACCTGTGCTCCCTGAGGCAGCCTCGTGTCTTACCACCTCTCCCAGCACACCTCTCTTCTGGTCCATTCGGCTTCCTCTCCACGTGGCCCTTCCCCTCCACGCACCTCCGGGTCCTGCCCTTTGAGCCCTTCCCGCTTTTCTTAGGCAGCTGGCTAACGAGGCTTCTTTGCTTTGCTCTAACCTTTATTTCTTCCTCACCCCCAAACCTACTGATGGTCACCCCTTGACATCTTCAGAATCCACCTTCCTTGGAAGAGACGAGCAGGGAGATTTTCTATAACTCAACTTAAAGTTTTAATGTTGTCGGGACGCCTGGGTGGCTCAGTCGGTTGTGAGTGTCTGACTTCAGCTCGGGTCATGATTTCACAGCTCGTGGGTCCGAGCCCCGCGTCGGGCTCTGCGCTGACAGCTCAGAGCCTGGAGCCTGCTTCGGATTCTGTGTCTCCCTCGCTCTCTGTCCCTCCCTTGCTCATGCTCTGTCTCTCTCAAAAATAAATAAACATTTAAAAAATGTCAGAAAAAATATTTAAAGAATATTTTTAACGTTGTCAACGATTCATTTTTTCCTGAAAATCGCTGGTGTTCGATTTCAATAGATCTTTCCTATCACAAAGAATGAAGTTCCATCTCTTTGATGGGGTTCAGTCTTTCTCTGCTGCATCAGTAGCAGTACTGTCCAAAAGAATCAGTTATTTGCTAACTATACCTGAGCTGTTTGGGCCTTTCAAACTTCTGCTACCAGATTACCCTGAGCAGATGAATTCATGTGAGTCCCTGTGAAGTATTTCCTACCTTGAGAGCAGGTTTTTGGCCAGGCTTTGGGGGAGAGCTGTTTGGATCTCAGACACTCTCACAGATGGTAGGTCCCAGGGAAGGTCCCCAGGGCATCCAGTGAAAGTTCATTCACTGTCCCCTGGGAGCATCTCTGAGACTAGTAACTGTAAGCCGTAGCATGCACCATTTCGTGCAAGCCAATGTGAAGACGCGCCGATGTTCCCACCAGGGATTCAGAGACCCTTCTCCCTTCCCTGCATCAGGGCGATCTCACAGCTTCAAAGGAAAGAAGGAAGAGAAGAAAGACCACAAGCGTCTCTTGCAGAGTGGGAAGGAGACTCGGGTTCTCAGATCCCATCCAGGGGTGAGAAAGGGAAAGGGATTCTCTGCAGGCCAGGCCACTAGAGAGACTCCTGAAGCAAGGCCAACACACTCCCAACCCCCACCGGACATCAGCTAATTTTATTGACAGAGCTGTTGGAGAACATGGTTTTGGCGTGTGGGAGCACTGAGATCCCTAATGCCACACCCCGGAGTTAACCAGATGTGTCCACGCAGACCAGGAAGGGCTGGGCAACCATGAGCCTGGCCGCGCATGGCAGGGAAAGGAAAACCATTTTTGGGTAAATGGCTTTCGGAAGTGAGGCCGAATCTGTACATCTGGTAGTTCTGTTCCCGCATAGATGTAATAGTACATAGGGGTCGAAACCAAGTGCCTTGAGTTCTGGCTTTTCTAGAACCTCAGGCAAGTTACTGAACCTCTCTAAAGCCTCGGTTTTATGACCTATAAATGGAGACAGAACCCATCTCCTGGTTCGGCTCCTAGTGCAGGGACAATGCTCAGGCCAGTGCCCAGCGGGGAATTAGTGGACAGCCGGGTGGGGACTTAGCTGCAGCCACACGCTTCCTCAACCTGGCTTCACGCCCATGACCTTTCACGGAGGCGCAGGCAGCCTCCGAGTTTGTTGGGAATCCCTCGCAAGGAAGTGTGGGCTTTGTCTTGCCTTACATTTGATCGATCTTGCAGTGGAGAACACCACACTCAAGGCGCGTCTGCTTTAAAGTGGAGCGACAAGTCACTTGAGGATTTCTTACTAGTCGGGGCTTTCCGAAAGGCGTTCTGTGCTTCGGTAGTTTTTGTCTTATAAAAGTTTCCCACCTGCAGTTTAGTTTATAATTATTTTAAGAGCTTTTTATAAATGAGCTAGATTTCCTTTGCACTCAGGATAATTTACAGAGTCATCAGTCACTCCGTGGCAGCTGTGAGCTTTACCCGAACCGGCAAATGCACCTTGAAAGTGAAACCAAGCACAAGTGGGAGCAAGGAAGACCGCCTTTAAGGGAAGTAGAAACGACTCTCCCGCACACGGCCCCCCGCCGTGTATCTGCTCGTAGAAACCCCTGCCACCTTCCAGAAAAACACTCAAAATCGTTCACGAGGCTGACGTGAATCCCGTGAACGAAATGGTAGTGATTTCAGCTTAAAAGAACGGTGCCGGTCTACGAGTCGTATTTAGGGTATCCCTAAATAATTTACGGAACATAAGGGTAAAAGGAAAGCCTGCCTCTGTCGCAGCCTCTTGACCCCTCCAGATTGCACTGTTTCCAGTTGGGAATTTTTTTTGTGAGTGGGATGTTCGCTTGAGTCACTCAAGGCAAAGCGTAAATGAATCACACAGAACGCAGACAAAAGTCACCGCACTTCCCAAATTCAAAGATGTGACTTGAATGGGAACCAGACATTTGTTTTCCCCAACCCGGTAAGATTCTCAGAGTGTGCAGGGCGGCCGGAACCGCTCTCGGTGGGGCCTGTCCCCCACGCTTGGACCCACTGGGAGGAGTCAGAACAGCCCCCACCACCCCCTGCAGACTCCTGCTTTTAATGTGCGCGCCTTTTCACCGCTCCATTTATGTTCCAAGTTTGGCGTTAGCCTCGGGCGTTGCTCCTGACACGGCTACTAATTCATTACTTTATATTCACAATTGCCCTTCTGAAAGGAGAATCTTGTTTCAGAATTGCACCTGGACATTTTAAAGTAAATAGGATGCAAATACTTAGCTGGCCTCAGGTGGACAGTAACTTCAGAAGGAAGAATGAATATGTAAGACTGCCATGGGGAAGGGGGGGGCGTGTGGGCGAGGAAAATAATTTGCATAATGGTGTTTGCTGCCTGGCGAAACTGAAACCCGGGCTCTGTGTGGGTGGGGCCTTGTTTCCTAACGTCAGCGCTGTCGCCCACGGACGCCCCCACTGACACATGGCGCCCTCCAGCCGCCCACAGAGGCAGCGGGATGGCAAGGCAGAGGGGCCGGGGCACCAAGTGTGAAACCAGAAAAAAACACCTGGAGCTCGGGCCGTAGGATCCCTGGTCTCAGCCTGGGAAGAACACATACCCAACAGTAGCCAGGAGCCACACGGACCCTCAGGGATCAGGTTCTGGAACACTCAAGCGGACTCAGAAATGGACTCAGGGAGAAAAAGAAGAAGAAGAAGAAGAAGAAGAAGAAGAAGAAGAAAAAGAAGCAACTCTTGAAAAATGATTTATCCCCATTTTTCAAGACTTGTGTTGCCACACACACTGAGACCCCACTGAGACAGGTGGCTCTTACCCTGGACAGGTTAGCTCCTGTTTACTAGAGAATGGCTCAGAAGCCCCAAGGGTGTCCTAAAGGGGGGTTCCGTGGGCCCGCAACTTTGACCACCCGCTTGATCTGTATCCCTAAAGCGTTGCAAGGCATTTTGGTTAGTAGTAATTTGACAATGACGCGATCTTACAGTTTCTGTCATGTTTGGCTAGCTAATGTCTCTAAGTGACAGGGTGAGTCAGGGGGTGGGAGATAATAGAATGTTTCTGATACAGGAGTGATGTGCTCAAAGTACCAGATTTTCCGCTGTAATATATACACTGCCCTGTAGAGTTGTAGGAATAGACGCGCTCCGTAGCCGTGTTTCTTTTCGCTCTGTCTTCAGCCACCCGACCTGCTGGTGGCCGCTCGGGAAACGCTGTGGGGGAGCGGTCCCACTCTGGAGGCCTTGGACCCCGTGATGTTCTCGGGGACTCTGAAGTCCACGTGCATGTCAGCCATTGCAAATCACTAAATCACGAATGTTCTGTGATATAGGCGCTCTTTTAATGTAAATAATGCAAATTCTTTAGTGTGTGTTGCTAAACTCATGTTATTTTTTTTACATCGCCAGAGGATACAAATGTTAACTACTATCATCGTGTGTGTGTGTGTGTGTGTGTGTGTGTGTGTGTGTGTGGTGGTAACTCAGGCTCAGAGCACAAGCCTCACAGCTCTGAGATGGGCTTTGGCCCTGGGCAGGAGGACTGCAAGGGGGTGGTGGTAACAACCAGGAAAGGCGCTTTCTGGGCATTTTCGGTTATAACTTCATTTGCTGTTCATTTGACCCCAGGATGAACACCATGGTGTTTCGTTTCGTTTCTTTTCTTTTCTTTTCTTTTCTTTCTTTCTTTCTTTCTTTCTTCTTTTTCTTTTCCCTCTTTTCTTTTCTCTTTTTGTAATGGGTATAGCTTACCCATGAACTTCTTATTAAAAGTATTTTAATGGAACACTGAAAAGAAGGTAATAGACACATGTGTCATTCTGTTAGGCAATTGTGGGGTGTTTGCCCTGAAACCTTATGGATGAGGCCAAAAGATAAGAGCAGGAGGGCTTTATTTAGTTAACTTAAACTTTCTAACTGGGCTGTGTTACTTTCCTTGTTACATTTTGGAAGAAGAAGGAAAAAACAATCCTAAAACTAGAATTGGGTTATTATGTGTGCTCATTTCCACAAACATTACCTGGATGATTATGTCCCAGGTACCATGCCCCCCTGGGGGATAGTGCTCTTGTCCTTGGGAAGGGCCCGGAGGGCCAAATGTATGCCATTTGGCCGACATTTGGAAATGTAGGCAAAGAGAGGGAAATGAGGCAAAGAGAGGTCAAGCAATGTGTCCAAGGTCACACAGCAGGGTAGGTGGCAGGGCCTGGATTTGAAGCCAGATTGTTGGATCCCAGAGTGCATGGTCTTAACAGCCATGTCGCTAAACCACACTAAGAACAAAGCACTCTGGGAGCACAGACTTTAACTCGGAGAGCTCTGTCTGCTGGCATCCCCAACGTGTTTCAAGAGGAGTTGATATTCCAGAAGCCAGGAAGGGTTAGGGCTCCCGTGTTGATTGGTGGCTTCTTCTGCTAGTGACAGTAGAAAAATAGTGTAAACCAGGGTCACTTGTTCACATCTAAATATATGGTCATGGTTTAAAGGATGCTGGTTGTTTATAATCTTAGATCTCATCCAGTGTTACCAGGTCAGCATTGGTGAGACTGGCATTCCTGTCCCACATAGTAAGATGTCACTTCTCGTGCACATAATTTGGGGCATAAAGTGGGTAAAAATATAACACTAACCAGAATGTTTCATCAAGATATGCTGCCTGGGGATTTCACTTATTGGCACTAGAAAGTTTCCTTTAAGTCGTGAAAAAAAAAAAATGCATTTGGAATGCTCTGACCTAGGCAGCAATCACCCGAAAGATGCAGAGACAGGCTGTGGAGAAGCCAGGGGCCCCTCCTGCCCTTTGGTGGCATTTTCATGTTAGAAAGCAGGTAGGGGAGAAGAATTTTGTCCCACGAGAACTAAGCTCTCGGTGGCTACGGTGCCCAGCCCCGCCCTGGATCCCCCTGGGCAGTTCCAAGCCTGAAAGGCAGGAAAAGAGTGGGCACGGGGAGGAGGAGTTCAGAGCAGTGGAGCTTCGGGGAGAGCACCACAGGAAGGAAAGATGTGGTTGAACCTTGAAAGCCCGAGTAGATGGAGGGAGGAAAAGGAGTATGAGAGGCCGCCGAGCAAAGGGAGAGGCCGGGGCAGGTGTGAGCTAGGAGAAAATCAGGCTGTCATCCTGGAAGAGCAGGGAGATTTTATCTGTCTGAGAGTGGTGACCATGTGCATTCTTTCTTGTCCCCATCTCTGTCCTTTCCTTCCCCCATCACAGGCTATCTTACTGCTGCTGTGATGGGCTAGGTTGGGTCCCACTCCAAACTCCTCTGTCGGAGTCCTAACCCACCTTAGAAGGCGACTGTATTTGGAGATGGGGGTCTTTAAAGAGGTAATTAAGTTAAAATGAGGTCATTGAGGTGGACGCTTATCCAATATGACTGATGTCCTCATAAGAGGAGGAGATCGGGATACAAGCACACGTGAGGGCACAGTGAGAAGGCAGCCATCTACGAGCCAAGGAGAGAGGAAGAAGCTAGACTTGCCAACACTTTGGCCACAGACTTCTAGATTCCAGAACTCTAAGATAAATTTCTTTTGTTTAAGCCACCCCCTGTGTGGTTCTGCATAATAGAAGCCTGAGCAAACGAATACAAGTGCCCGATACATTTTTGTCGACTAAAAAGCAAGGCTAGATGGATGGGAGGAAGAAAATGTCTCACAGCTAGGGCAAGAACAAACCATAGAGGTCTTTCTCAACCTGGGCAGAGAATTTAAACTCAGTGTTGGGGGCAGTTGGGCACACTGGAGCTCCTTGAGCCGGGGAACCCAAGGCCAAGGTGACTGTACGAAGACTGGTGTGGGAAGGCTCCAGAGCTCTGAGCCAGGCCTGGGGACTGCAAGAAGGCTTGACAAGGGGCTAGTCGATAGCTGATGGGCAATGGTGAAATGAAGGGGGTTCTTGCCTTCCTTTTCTGTTAGTATTTTCTCCTGGAGGAGCAGAAAAGACCTCCGGTGGACCAGAAAATTAGAACTCCACCTGGAGACCCGCCCACAAGGGCTCCCCTCACTTGGAGGATGAAAGCGAGCAAGCTCTTCTCTAAGGAATTCAGAGTTCACACTCTGTTAATTTTATGTGCAGGTACAATTTTAGGGGGACCCAGTGCGTTCCCAGTACCAGCCAAAGGCTTTCACCCAGGAGAGTGGCACCCCTGGGAAGCAAAGAGTGGCTAAATTGGGGCATCCAGGATCAGAATCCATTCTTAGACCGAAAAGGCCCAAAAGGGAAAGCACATGGGCAGCAGTGGGGGCTGCCTCTAGGCCTGATGGGCTCCCTGGCATGACTTGGCCACTGTGTTTCAAATTTTTTTTTTCAACGTTTTTTATTTATTTTTGGGACAGAGAGAGACAGAGCATGAACGGGGGAGGGGCAGAGAGAGAGGGAGACACAGAATCGGAAACAGGCTCCAGGCTCTGAGCCATCAGCCCAGAGCCCGACGCGGGGCTCGAACTCACGGACCGCGAGATCGTGACCTGGCTGAAGTCGGACACCCAACCGACTGCGCCACCCAGGCGCCCCTTGGCCACTGTGTTTTAATGTCACCAGCTTTCTTTGCTTTTCGGCCCACTGCCAGTGGGAGGCTGGTTGGGATTCCTTCCTAGGTCCTTAGCTTAGGTGGATCTTGGTTTCGCGTTAAACTCCTGCTTCAGTGTCATGGCCCTTTTAGTTTGTACTCTGAGCTACACAGTAATGAATGAATGAAAGATCAGGGCAGATCATATGTCAAATCTCAGCAGATTTGCCCTTATCATTAGAATTGTTTCTACAAAGCAAATCAAAGCTGATTAAAGAGTACATTTTGATCAAAGTTGGATTCATATTTCTTGTTATTTCAAAGTTAAAGTTAATCTCTGTGAGCATCTTTTATTTTTTTTATTTTAATTTTTTTAATGTTTTTATTTATTTTTGAGACAGAGAGAGACAGAGCATGAGCAGGGGAGGGGCAGAGAGAGAGAGGGAGACACAGAGTCCAAAGCAGGCTTCAGGCTCTGAGCTGTCAGCACAGAGCCCGACGCAGGGCTCGAACTCACGGAGTGTGAGATCGTGACCTGAGCCGAAGTCGGACGCTTAACCAACTGAGCCACCCACGTGCCCCTCTGTGAACATCTTTTAAAAGCCCTTGTGATCCTGGGTTGTTCTGAATCTCAGCGAGACCCCAACAGTGTCAGGCATTATTTGTTATAAGCCTTTGTATCTTAAGCTCTTCAAGCATTATTCTATCTCCAAGCAAAGAATATTGGGAGCCCCAAAATAAAATCCCTGGGGAACTGGTGTTTTATAAAATGGCTAGATAAGAAACAAAAGTTGAAATTGGGAGGAATTCTAATAATTAAATCATGTAGCCCCTTGTCATTACTTAGTCTTCCCTGTTGCAGCAAACGGTTTAACTTGGTTTCCTGTTGTTTCCTGTATGTTTTAACTCCCATTCCAATTTCCTATATAATCGTACAATAAAACGGAGTCTCAGAGGGACACTCCTGGCAAGCCTAGGGTGACATCTCTCAGAGTAGGCAGAGTAGGATTTTTCATCAGATTAAGGCAGAGAGGCACAGAAGGGCTGCCTCCTTTGGACATCTTTGGATCTTTTGGTGTATGTGTCTGCGTCTCTGGTTAAATGGGGCAGACTATGGAATAATGCCAAATGCCTCACAAAGGGAGAAGAATCCATACTTGTAAGCCTTCTCCTTTAGAGTGGATAATAGACAACTACAGAGGCATTTCTGATTTAAGTAAGAGTCTTTCGGTTGAAAGTGACAGAAAACCCAACTCAAAGTGGTTTCAGCAAAATCTAGGATTTCTCATCTCACCTAAGTAAAGAATCTCAGAACAGGGTTGGCATGGGCACCTCTCAAATGCGAGGCGATCAAGACAGAACGCCGCCTTCTTTTTCTTCTCCTTCTGGCTCAGTTTCTCATGCATTGCCTCCCTTCTCAAACAGACTCAACTCCACGGGAACTTTGTCTTTCTAATTTTTCTACACACCGCTTAGCTACAGGCAGTGAGTTGCTTCAAAAGTACTTTGCAATGCTGATAAAATATTTTGTCCACTCTTATGCCCAAGGAACAAGTCCACCCTTAACAGAAAGTATCACCTGAAGGTTCTTCTGTGCTTGCGAGGCGAGAATGCCACAGGGATGTTCTTTCCAGAGTTGACCCAGGGAGTCCCCTTCCCAGAGCTGACCACTGAGAGGGTCGACCAAGGCCACTTGGCAAAACAAAACAACCCTGCATTTCTTTGTCATCCATGTTCCAGGCACATCCAGTGAGTTCCCAATGATTACAACCAGCAAGCAGATGATGGCTGCTGTATTATTTGGTGGATTTCACTGCTCAGTGTGATTATTCAGTTCGCTTTTAGCCCCTCACTGTGCTTTCCAGAAAGACACTATTCGTTCTGCTAAAGCGTTCACAGTCTGTTTCTGATTAGTTAAAACTGGTCTTGATCCGTGCTAAGTTCACATTTCAGCCTTGATTTATACCTTCTATCTGCAGATATGTTCCTTGTTACTCCATACAGTAGAGGCGTCTTCTCATTGACTCCTTTGCATTTCCATGCAAACAAGGTAATTAGTATCAGGAATACCTAGCAAGGCCATGCATGTTCATATCACAAGAGAACAAGACATGGAGGGTAGATAATAAAATTCCTGATGCTGGGGCATAGAAAGAAATCCAGGCAATTCACTGAGTTGATAATCCCAAATTTTAAAAATATTTGGTTATTGATTGATTGAGGAGAGAGAGGGTGAAGGAGAATCCCAAGCAGGCTCCATGCTGTCAGTGCAGAGCCCGACTCAAGACTCCATCTCACAAACTGTGAGATCATGACCTGAGCTGAAATCAAGAGTCAGACCCTTAACCCACTGAGCCACCCAGGCGCCCCAATAATCCCACTTTTTTAATGTCCTTCTTGAGTAGGGAAAACCTGATATTGGAACTATTCAATGTAAATGAGACTCTGTGGAGTTTAGGACAAGAGAAGCTAAAGAAAGTTCCACACAAGTGGGCCTAGGCCTTTGACGAACACCTGTCCGTAAAGATACACTGCACACTCCAGCCTATTTTCAAGAGGAAACGTGACCATCAAGGTTACCCTGTGGCCATTCATTCTCTATTCCCTCAATCTCATTGGCCTTGAGCTCAAATGTGGACAAGGAAGGGGCCTGAAGAACAACGCGGCAGCCAAATTAAGGAAGAAAGCCAGATTCACAGCAGTCACTGGTGATTGAGTAATGACCTCATGTCTTAGCTGGAATGACGTCTTAGCTGGGGCCCAGTCTTATGAGGAGAAATACAGATGTCTCAGTCCTTTGTCCACCTCTGAGCCTGCGAACCCGCAATTTGATCACATGCCCTTATCCCTTTCCAACACACCAAGCTTTGCAACAAAGGTTATAGGAGACATTTTTTTTGTTGTTGTTGTTGTTGCACACTTGGGTATATCTAGCAAAATGCAAAGTCTTATTGATCAAATGTGGTCTTTTCCAGTGTAAAACTGGAAAACAAGCCCACTTAAAATTTTTTTTTTTACTAATATATATTTTTTGTAAGATCATGAATTCCGTGGATTCATGGAATTCAGCTCTGTCTTCAGAGACATTTGAAGACCTGGAGTGGTTTCCATTAAAAATATCCAAATGAACCAGCATTTGAAAAGGGGTTTTGTGCGTATATTGTAAGACTTTATAGTGAGTGCTTTTGTTTTCTTTTCCCCCATTTATACAGACTTTTGTTCTGCTCTTCGATAAAATACTAATAAACAGGAAGCTGAAAAAAAAAATGTGGTGCAATTGTTCTGACGTTGTTTTTCTGGTGAGGCTTTCTGGGCCACGCCACACCGTCCTATTCAAAGCAGTCCCTGTAGGTGGTGGTGTTAATAAAGAAATGAAGTCGGCCTGAGCTTGCTCGTGGCTGCTAGCCTCCTGCTGAGGCCTCAGTCTCCAGGACCAGTGGGGCTTGCTCAGAAGGTCTAGCAGTTCCCTCTTTATTTGTCCTGAACCAAGGTGCAGAATTTGAAGGAGGTAAAAGGCCATTCCTGTGGAAAATATCTTCTTTCTTCTTTACTCCTCATACTGAGTTCACAGGAATATTCTATTTCCCTTGAATGTTCAGTGTGTGTGTGTGTGTGTGTGTGTAAACACCAGGAACGGTATCATAGGAATGTACAACCTTTTTTTATCTTTAGGACAGTTAGTTACCTATAACCCTGATCTGTTGCCGTTTGAACAAGTTGTTAAGAAAACCCAAATCTTGTTCCTTTTTTTTTTTTTTTAAAGAATGATTTTAATAATCATAGCCACAGTGACTCAGTGGCACGAGCTACAACAGAATTATGGGCAAGGAAAGATACCCCTGAGAGTAACCCTCACCGTCCCAGGACCTCTGCCTGGCCAAGTCCCAGCCTGGGTGAACTGGGGGGCGGAAGCTCCGGCCTCTGGAGCAATCAGAAGCCAGACTGGAGAAGCACAGGGATGTGTCCCTTCTTGGAGAGCTGTTGTCACTCATGGTACAATGCCACCTTGGCTGTTCTAACGCTGCACTTGTGGGGTTTCGGGTCTCCCGTGATCTCCCACCTCTGAGTGAGGGCTTGCAGACCAAGGCCTGGAATTTTGGACCCTCCTAGGCCTTGCCTTTTTCTCCTCGCCAGGATGTCACCTCCAGATTTCCCACAGCTAGAGAAGCCAGGGTGGGAAAAGGGGGTGCAGAGTTGTAGGAAGGGAGAGCCGAGGAAATGAGAATTTCAGGGAGGGAGGAGGGTCCCTGACAAGGAGATTGAGGCAAAGAGAGCCATCCCTCTCCAAAAGCCCCCAGAGGGCCCCTTCCTCCACCACTGAGTGGGTGTTTTAATTTACAGCCACCCGAAGTCATCTAAATACCCCCACCTGCTCCAGTCAAGCCTGGACCCATGGTTGATGCCTGCACAATCCTAGACGGTTGCTTGCCCTTCTGCCCTTTTGTTTTTGTATTTATTAGAACTGAAACTAATGCTTCACACTAGAAGGAAAGGTAGAGATCCCAGGGTAGCAATCCCAGGAGCGTGAGGCTGGGCAGGAAGGGAAGGGAGAAAGGCAGTGGCCAAGTGTATGGACCTGCCTCCAGGGATTCCCACGGATCTGAGCTCTGAAGACATTTAAAAAAGTTGTTATTAATGTCAAAAAAAAAAATAGAGGGACTAAATAAACATCTCCTCTGTTACTCTGCACCTGGAGAAAAGCAAACCTCCTGGGCATAATAGGATTTCACCAATTAGATAGCCCACGAGGACTTTTCTGGGTTTAGCCCTCTCCGGGGAAGAAGTAGGATATGCAGAAGTGTGTGAACAGTCGCTGAGGTTCTGGGCAGAGGGTCCAGAGGGGAAAAGGTTTCTACATTGAGTTTTGTGTTTACAGGACCTTTTATGGCATAGCTGTAAAGAAGCCTGGTTCTTACGGGATTAACCACGTTTCCTTTAGGAGTGAGGCAGCCATTGTTCCCGGAGACAGCGAGCAGTGTTTTTTTCATTAACACATTGCACATTCTAGGGCCAAGTACGTAGATATTCAGTACCCTCATTCCTATTTTGGATATTTTATTTTCTGTTCAGACTCAAGAATTGCATCCACCTAAGTCAGCCCCCGTCAGTAAGTGAAATGTTCCAGCAATGAAGGGTCTAAATGTTCCTAGACCAGACCCCTGCCATGTTTGTGAACAGAAGATATTTGGGCTCAGATTTCATGAATTATTAGTCTTTTCTTAGATGACTGTGCTCCGCGGTTAGAGAGCAGATCAGTTATTTTTCTCTTAATGCTAAGCATTTTCACTGATTTCAGTCTTACTCATTAGAAAATAATCTGCTCACCCACAGATGCCAGGGGTTCCAGAACACAACCGCTCTACCTTCTCCTGTAGACATTTTAGACCTCCCCCCAACCCCGCTGTGGCTTTCACAGTCAAATGTGAGTTGACTTGCAGTCATTGGTGAGTCGTATTTTTGGAGTATGTTCATCCCCACTGACGGTGTGGGGCAGATAAAACATCCACCCCAGAGCCCTCTGAAGGTCACACACCCTTGGATTCTGCCGTCTGGACAGGAAGGTTTGGACATGATTATCAAAAAAATGCAACGTGACTAAACACAAGTTCTCAATGGCCCTGCTGTAAATTTGTAGGGATTTCCATGACAAATGTTATTTTAGTCATTTAAAAACATCAGTGCACTGAGCCTAATCAGCACATTTTTATTTTTGACATTTTTATATTTTAGGAGGGATTGGAAATGAATTCGATCTGTTTCAGTTTGGCATTTCCCCAAAGGTCATCTTACCAGCTTTAGACCTATGTTGATAATGCTTTCATTTTACACCATAGTTATTTTCCTGTCCGGTTAAGTGATCACTCCTTGCCTGGTGGGTGGTCTAGTGACTTGGTGATTTCAAAATCCTATGGTGCAGCGGACGTGGACATAGAGGCTGGGCCAGACCCGGCCTGGCTGCTTGCTTGGGCAGTCAGGTGGCTAATCTGTGCAGCAGAGAGTATGTGGGCAGCACAGGGTCCAAACAGGGGAGGACTTGGGTGGTGTAGTTTTAGAGCTTTACTGTTTGGTTGTTGGTTCAAAAGATCCAGTCTCAGGGCTCCTGGGTGGCTCGGTAGGTTAAGCATCCATCTCTTGGTTTCGGCTCAGGTCAGGATCTCACCGTTCATGTGTTAGAGCCCTACCTGGGGTTCTGCACTAACAGTGTGAAGCCTGCTTGGGATTCTGTCTCTCCCTCTTCTCTCTCTCTACTCCTCCCCTGCTCATGCTCTCCCTCTCTCTCTCTCAAAGTAAATAAATCAACATTAAAAAAAAAACCCACAAAAAGATCCATTCTGTCCTGTAAATATCTATAGATATACACCCTCTCTAGCTTCTCCCCCAGAAAATTAAGAGAGGCCTACAATTAATTGTGCCATATGGAGAATTTGCTTTCCTAGAAGATTTTTCCCTTTTTCCTAGGAAGCTTATTAATAAATCTTCTTGGTTACTGTAACATTTCAGATATCATAAATACACAGATACACACACAGACACACACACACAAACTATGTGAGACTTTTTTAAAAGAGAGAAATGATATTAGTTGATTAATCAGGATTTCTTTTCAATATCAAAAAGGGCACTGTGTAAACAACCTCAGTAGGAGAAGCTTCAAAATTAAACAAGTTGACATGTACCCAGTTCTGAATTAAAATGCGCATTTGACTTTCATTTTTTTCCCCTGCCAACCTTCATAGTTTTGCAGGACATCAGGCCTTTTCAGATCTAAGGCAAATATGATTTGGAATTATGTTTCAATCGAACTGTCATATGGCCATTCACAGGGTTTTGCCATTGTTATGATATAGGAATAATACTCTTTAATCATAATTCACCTACTGGGTCAGTGTTTTTTTTTACCTCCATCTTCCCTTGTATTTCATGACATTAATAGTTTCCTTGTTTACCTATTAATTAATATTTTATATAAGATCACCTATGAGATTCATACTTCATAGTTGCTCGCCTGGGCAAGCAGTTTTTCTGTGATGCCACAGCTCACTTAACTTGCAGTGTACAAGTCAAGAAAATTAGCAAGATGCATGTTGTTCCTTATTCTGCAAAACAAATGTCACACGCTGCCTTTATCAACGACTTTGGTGCTAACAGATAATTTTAAAAATAAACTTGCCTTTCTATCGCAAGGAACACTTTCCTTTTCCCTCCTCCCTCTCCTTTCTGTTAGTTCTTTGAAAATTAGTAACCACTAAATAATTACCCCCGTCCGTCCCCATCTTCGGGGAATGACTCCACCATATTTTCTGCTTACGGTCACTAGGGGCTAATGTCGGGATCCACTATGAGCTTCCTGTTGTTTCACAAACTTTCCTCAGCAGTGAGAGAGAGGTTTGTGTACAGAGTGCTCATGGGGTATGAGATAGCACCCTGGTTTTTATTTTACTTCTGAATGACTTTTAAAAATATCAGTTTTTGGGCGCCTGGGTGGCGGCAGTCGGTTTAAGCGTCCGACTTCAGCCAGGTCACGATCTCGCGGTCCGTGAGTTTGAGCCCCGCGTCAGGCTCTGGGCTGATGGCTCGGAGCCTGGAGCCTGTTTCCGATTCTGTGTCTCCCTCTCTCTCTGCCCCTCCCCCCGTTCATGCTCTGTCTCTCTCTGTCCCCAAAATAAATAAACGTTGAAAAAAAAAAATTAAAAAAAAAAAAATAAAAATAAAATAAAATATCAGTTTTAAAAGTGTGTCTTTCACCAAAACCACAACAGTATTTCCCCAATGTTTCTCACTGGGTTCTCTCCCTGCAGGGATGCTATCTAGGCAGTTAGGTGTTTGGACTCAACTCCACTTGCAAATCTGTGAAAGAATTGCTCATGCCAGCAGCTGTAGAGAGGTCACTCTGTTGTCGTGGTGTAATTTACCTGCCGCAGGACAGAGGGAAAAAAAAGATGCATCGTAGAAAATAATCTGTGATCCTGTTCAGTCCTTATGAAGCTGAAGCTATTTGTGGATATAAAAAAGTACTGTTCTGGGCGCGCCTGGGTGCTCAGTCGGTTGGCACCCGACTTCAGCTCAGGTCACGATCTCACGGTCCACGAGTTCGAGCCCTGCCGTCGGGCTCTGTGCTGACAACTCAGAGCCTGGAGCCTGCTTCCGATTCTGTGTCTCCCTCTCTGTGCCTCCCCTGCTCAAGCTCTGTCTCTCTCTCTCTCTCTATCAAAAGTAAAAATAAATAAGTAAATAAAGTATTGTTGTGATTCCACTTCTATGAGACACCCATCTTGTACAACTCACAGCAGACTTGAGGTTAGCAGGATCTCGGGGTGGAGGCATGGAGGCTAGTGTTGAAGGGTGCTGAGTTTCTGTTTGGGAGGAGGAAAAAGTTCTGGAGAGTAGCTGCAAAACAGTGTGAATGTGTTTCAGGCCACTGAGTTGTATGCTTCAAATGGTTAAAATGGTAAATTTCATGTTGTGTATATTTTGCCCCAGTAAAAACGAAACAAAACAAAACAAAACAAAAACACGTGCATGGAATGGAAACAGTGTCTGAATTACTTTGTGCAGTAAAGTTAGATGCTAGATGTGATTTGCAAAGAATTATAGAAGTTATAGGGGGGAAAGGGCTTCCGAGGCACCACTGAGTCCAGACCTCTGGTTTTGCAGGCCTGGAAGCTGAAGCCCCGAGGGAGCACGAACCACCCCTGAGTGCTGGCGAAACACCAGGCCAGGGCTCTTTGCTGACCCTTTGCCGCCCCTCCCCAGACCTGTCATTCCTTCTCATTCTAGCAAACGGTGCCGCTGATGAGATTCGCTTTGTGATAAAGACTTGCAGAAAGGCTGTTTTAATCCTGCAGCCTTTAATCTGGATGGTTCTTGAGTTAGTCGGGTATGTCTCTGGGGGACAGCCTCCCGGCCCGGAGGCCATCTCCACTGCACCCGGTGGCCTAAGAGTGCCGTTAGACCCGGGGCTTTCATTTCACGGGAAAATCGTGTTTGAAACCAAAGTGGCTCCCTGGTGGCAGCTTGCAGGCCACTGGTTCTCCAAGTGGGTAGTTCGAGACTTCTCCTTGCACGCAGCTGCTATTGCTTTATGTGGGCTTTGGACTGGACTGGGTATTCCCGTGCTTTTATCGCCGTAATTCATATTTCGATACAGCTGCTATTCCTTTTTTTTTAATGTTTTTTATTTTATTATTGAGAGAGAGAGAGAGAGAGAGAGAGAGAGAAAGACAGAGCATGAGCAGGGGAGGGGCAGAGAGAGAGAGCGAGAGACAGAATCTGAAGCAGGCTCCGGGCTCTGAGCTGTCAGCACAGAGCTGAGCGCAGGGCTCGAACTCGTGGACTGTGAGATCCATGACCTGAGCTGAAGTCGGACGCTCAACCAACTGAGCCACCCAGGCGCCCCCAGCTACTATTCTTGAGTGTAGCATTCTACTAAGGGAAGCACGTATGTGACAATCATCCATGTGATTTTTATAAGTGGTGTAAATTATCTGGGAAGCTAAACCCTCAGGAAACAAATTTCAACAAACACTCTGTGGCCTTGGAATATACTTTCCTGAGACTTTTCTGTGATATGCCTTTATTTATTTATTTATTTATTTATTTTACTGTACCATTGAACAAGTGCTTGAAGCCACATTTGAGATATATATATATATACAGATAGATAGATAGATATAGATATAGATATATAGATGTATATATATATATATATTAATTTCACCTTAGTGGAATTAATACTAATTATATTTCTTTCCACCCGAGTCCCGGTTGTAGATGACTTACCTACTTCCTAGCACCAAACACCCTGCCACACAGCATTTGATGGTAACACATCCGTGTTCAGCGTCAGCATTAATAATTCTGGGTGGAGGCCACGGCCAAATGAAGAAATTGCCTGAGTCAGGGGACCACAAAGCCCTAATGTGTGAGACAGGCATGACACAATTTTTCTTTCCAAATGAGGCAATACTTTTGCTTTTCAAAATGCGTCTTGCTGAAGAAAATGGCTGCTCAGTCCCATTCATTGGGATAGAGCGTGAGAGATAGTATTTCGGGTGGATTTGTGACTGGGGATGAAACACCATCCCAGTCAGTGGGAAGCGCGAAACATCACTTTCCAGGTCAGGGCTGTTCCAGGCTATTTCCGCGGTCTGTTTTGTAATGCCACGAACGGGGAGTTTTAGGCTAAGGCCTATTTCCCCTACTCTGATAAGTGTTTTTTCTGATTCTGAGCTCCTTCAGAAATGGACCACGTGCATGTAGTTGGGAATACCAAAATGGGGTAAAAAGGAAGGCCGAGAACCTGAAGTGGCCGAAGGAAAATGGCTGAGGACAGTCTGCTGGGCTTGCCTGAATGGCCTTGAGTGGGAAAAGGAAAATAACTCTGACATACGTGAAGGTTATCAATACCCAGGAGGTAACAGAAGTGCTTGGCACGGCACAAAGGGTCACCAGAGTAATGGGGCGAAGCCAAGGGAGGACGTCCTGGAATTTAATATGAGAAATACGTCCAAACACGGGCGTGCCCATCAGAGTGTGAAATGGGCTTATCAGAAAAAAAAAAAAAAAAAAAAAAGAAAGACAGGAAAAAACTAGCAGACTAGTGACATTGCAAAGAAGGTGAGAAGAAAAACCTAATGAACAGAAAGAACAAGCAAATGGGGTGTGTGTTTAGGGGGGCATCGGGCCCGGCCCAGGCTGCCGGCTGGAGGGACAGCGTAGATGTTTTACATCCAAGCAGCCGGCTGGTTAGGGCAGAAGAGGTTGACACCCGCAGACCTGCCCCTGGATGGGGAGCTGCCGGCCAATCTTCCTGTGCCTGGAGTTAAGCTTTTTGTTACCTTAAGACCGTGGCTTCCCCAGCTTGGCAGTCAGTGTTCCTCTGAAAGCCTCTTTATATCGTGAGGTAGTGATATAGGGTCACGACCGGGAATTGCGTAGACGGTCATAATGGGTACGGCTCTTATTTCACGGTATTTTGTTTAAAATCTTTTGACTTGCCAGGGCTACCTGCGCGACTCAGTTGGTGGAGCGTCAGACTCTTGATTTCGGCTCAGGTCATGATCCCGGGGTCGTAGGATCGAGCCCTGAGAAGGGCTTCTCTCCGGGTGTGGAGCCTGCTTGAGATTCTCCCTCCCTTTCTCTCTCTCCCTCTACCCCTCTCCCCTGCTCATGCTCTCTCTCTCTTTCTGAAATAAAATTACAAAAAAAAAATCTTTTGACTTTCCAAGTAAGTTGCAGAATCGTCATTAATACCAAAACCTTTTCCTTTTCTTTAAAGTTCATTTATTAATTTTGAGAGAGACAGAGATAGTGTGAGTGGGGGAGGGGCAGAGGGAGGGAGAGAGCGAGACTCCCAAGCAGGCTCCGCGCTGTCAGCTGCAGAGCCCGACGTGAGGCTCTAACTCACAAACTGAGAGATCACGACTTAAGCCAAAACCAAGAGTTGGACTCTTAACGGACTGAGCCATCCAGGCGCCCCTCAAAACATTTTCCATTAAAGCTATAGTTTATTAAAAGTGCCTAGAAATGCCCCCTGCCGCCTTCCTGAGTCATCTCCTTGGATTTGTTCTTCCCCTGCAGGCAAAGAGATTTATTTCCATAGCAGGGGTTTCCAGTGTCCTGTTTACAGACTTGAGATAATTCTTGCTGGCTTCATGTACTGACCTGCTTTTTAAATAGTCCTGTCACGAAGCTAGGTAGGCAAAGTGATATTTTTATAACAAGGCAAGACTGACTTTCCCCAAAGGGAAAGGACCGTGCTCCACAGAAGAGTGAGACCAAATCTCCATTTCTCTTTAAAAGTTCTACCACTGCTTATTTAAAACTGCATGGAATAAGTATCCGAGTCTAAAAGGAGGCTTCACCTTCTAGAAGGCTCCACCTGAAGGTGGCTTCCTCCAGGCTCTGTCTGGATGGGGTCAGTCTCCGTGTTGATTTCTCTCCCCTCCCTCCTTCCTTCTTTCCTTCCCAAACTTCTCTTCCTCCTCCACTTTTTCCTCTTGCTTTTCCTTGTGGGTCCCCATCTTCTCTTTTCTGTACATTTTTTAAGAAACAACGTACATAAATTGCTTCAAAAAACAAGAAAATGTTATTTTTATATTTTTTCTTTAAAAAAAAATTTTTTTTAATGTTTGTTTTTGAGAGAGACAGACAGACAGAGTGCGAGCAGGGGAGAGGTAGAGACAGAGGGAGACACAGAATCAGAAGCAGGTTCCAGGCTCCAAGCTGTCAGCACAGAGCCCAACGTGGGGCTCGAACTCACAAATCGCGCAAGATCATGACCTGAGCCGAAGTTGGTGGCTTAACCCACTGACCCACCCAGGCGACCCTATTTTTATATTTTTTTCTTAAATAAAAAGACATGAATTAAACAGTGCAACCACCCGGTATTATTAGACTGCAGGAAGAAAAGGAGGCCAAGGTAAGCTGCAAACAACAGAAACACAATTATTTTATCATTTTTTCTTTTTTTTTTCTTTTTTTAAATGTTTTATTTATTTTTGAAGCAGAGAGAGACAGAGCATGAGCAGGGGAGGGGCAGAGAGAGAGGGAGACACAGAATCGGAAGCAGGCTCCAGGCTCCGAGCTGTCAGCACAGAGCCTGACGCGGGGCTTGAAATCACGAACCGTGAGATCATGACCTGAGCCGAAGTTGGACGCTTAACCGACTGAGCCACCCAGGTGCCCCTCGTTTTTTTTTTTCAATAGTGGAGTGACTCAGAGAGGATTGTACTCCCACCAAGTGGGCGAGACAGGATCGGAGTTAGGGTGCCCTGGGGGCGAGGTGTGTCAGAACACTGGCAGGTGAAAGGAATAAAGAAGCCCCTGGGTGGTCTGAGAGGGGTGCCCCTTGGGCCCACGGCCTTCCTGGTAACCACAGCCATCTCTTGGCTCCCCTGGAGTGGGACTGTGGGCCAAGCGGGAGACCCTGGTCAAAGGGCTCCCCTGGGAGAAGCCCTCTCTGCTAGTGGGATAGTCCTGTCTGCAAACATGGCCTCTCTAACCCCAACCCCCACCCCCACAGTGTGGCCTGAAACGAGGCCGGAAGAAGTCGCCTGTTAGAGTTTTGCGGACATGCTGGAGGCCTCTCCTCTGGGAGTGTGTTAACCACTGGTCCAGAAGGCTGAGCTCAGTGACCCAATGCCCACACCCCACCTCCCCAGTCTTTCTAGGGAACGGAGAGGGAGGGGCCGCAGGGGGAGGGGTGGCAGAAGGGAAAGGAGGTGCTGGGTGGCTTTAGGAGCTGAAGCGGGCATTGAGGTGGGCGGGGGTCCCTGGGAGAACCCTCAGGTACAAAGGAAGTCTAAAGTGGGCTTGACCCAGGCTGGCCTTTGTGAGGGAACGGAAAGAAAGCTGTGTCTTTTTCTCTTTCCTTCTATTCCTGTTACACAGAGTATTCCACTCTCAGCTTCCAGAGTTTGGCTGGTTCTGGCTAGTGCTGTGACACTGTGGGGGAGGGGGCCCAGTAACGTGATGACCCTGTGTGTGTGTGTGTTTGTGTGTGTGTTTAAACGGTATTATTTTTATTCATGTGAATTACCTTGCTAATCATTTCCCAATCTTTATGGCGATTGATATTATTTTGATATGTCTTCAAAATCCATAAGATTCACGGTCTTGGGTCCCACTTAACATGCAGGAGTGGTAAATTCGATTCACATATGTGGAGTGTCTCCTATAGGCCAAGCACAGTGCCCAGCGTAGGGACTTTGACAACGGACCAAATGGTACCTAGAGCTTAATTAAGACCCAGCGCTAGGAACCAGCACCTTGCCCTTGAACCCAGTCCTGTGCCCACCTCCCCTTCTGCCCTGAGGCCCTGTGTGTTTTACTGGGCGAGAGCGCCCCCAGATTACCCAGACAGCACCACTCGCACGGCCCTGGGAGGCTGTGGCACACAGATGTGGGGGTCAGGGGGCCTGACCCCGGGTCTTCTTGATGTGATTTGTCTAAGCAGCTACTTCCCTGGGCCTTTCTGTCTGTGAAACAACTTCATGTGTGAAATAAATGAATGGGCCCGAACCCATCTGCCCCGCCTGCCTCTCTGTGCAGTCTTGAAGTGTAGATGAAACCTTATCTACAAATGCCCCTGTGAGCTGGGAGCTCCTTTGCAAACCCAAAGGGAAAAGAAGAACGGTATTAGAATAGTCAATCTAATACGCTTCTAATTTCTGTGAAACGCACACTGGATTCCTTCCTTGGCATGAAGGCCTTTGTTTCCTCCACCGCAACCCACTTAGCCCACCTTGGAATAGACTCAGTGCATCAGCGTGGCACTTCCTCCCGATTTATCCACAGCGGCCTTCCATCCAACATGCCCTCTTCTTTTTGCTGACCTCTGCCCCTGAGGACGTCTAGCAGAACAGAGGCCTGGGTGTGCCAAACGTGTTCTAGCCTTGGTTAGGAAGATCATACACCCACAAACCTCCGAAGAGCTGTTATTGAATTGGATAAGTGTTATTGAATTGGATAAACGGCCTTTGTGGAGCTTTTCTTTTCCGTTTTATTTCAAGGAGCTGCTGACGTGGTTAACGGGGCAAGTTTTGAAAAGAGTTTTGAGTCTGCATCGAGGGGAAAGGCTTCCTCCTGGCGCGTCCTAGGCGCTTGGACAGAGTGTGGAATGGGTCAGTGAAAGAGTGAATTAATAAATTGATATTCAGGGATGATTGCCAACAGGCAAGCCCGCGGGATAATGTTGATTTCAAGGTATGGCTGGGGAATCTGATAGAGGGAACCATCTGATGAGTGGTCAACTTGAGCTGTCCTTCCTCCCTAGCCCCTCAAGTGGGTCCTCTTCATGACTTTACAGAAGGAAGTCCCCCTCCTCCCCTGAGTGCATTCTGCACTTGCACCGACGGAGCCAGCCTGACCCATCCTTGATGCTCACTGCAGGGCATGTGGCTCGGCCCCTCCATAAGGCGCTCAGTCCTTTAACAGACGGAAACTTGAGGCTCACCAAGGTGCAAAGCCGAAGTGATGAGCCTTTTTCAGGTCTGCTGATCATTTGTTTTTAGCACAAACTTGAACACCCAATAGGGAAGACGGTTTCCCCTTTGCTCCAGAAGGCCTCATGTGTAGGAGATGGTAAACCACTTCTCACACGCTGGTACTCCAGCCAAGGTGCTTGGTGCCGGCCAGGCAGGGTCAGCCAGCCACAGAATCTGTCCCGGAGAAGTCGCAGTCCAGCCAGGCACGTGGCAATATGGACAAACAGCCTCTATGGAAGAGGCTCCATGGGATTTGGGATGGTGACCCATGGGGTGGGATGAGTGGCACTGAAGAAGACATAGTAGGAAGGCAAGATCACTGGCTGGGCCAACAGATGTCTGCCGTCCTCCCCTGACTCCTCACTTACTGTCACCTGCAGAAGTGGACCACCCGTCTGATGGCTTCTGTCTCTCTAGATCAGGATACTAAGAGGGACACCTGGGTGGCTCAGTCAGTTGAGCGTCCGACTTTGGCTCAGGTCATGATCTCGCGGTCCTTGAGTTCGAGCCCCGCGTCGGGCTCTGTGCTGACCGCTCGGAGCCTGGAGCCTGTTCCGGAGTCTGTGTCTCCCTCTCTCTGACCCTCCCCCGTTCATGCTCTGTCTCTCTCTGTCTCAAAAATAAATAAACATTAAAAAAGAAAAAGAAAGAAAGAAAGAAAGAAAGAAAGAAAGAAAGAAAGAAAGAAAGAAAGAAAGAAAGATACTAAGAGTATCTGGTTCAGAAGATTGGGGGCAAACTTGATCGTTTACACAATGTACTTGGGACACTACATCGGCAAATGGCAGCTGTCAGCTTCCTTGACCTCATTGTACCAGTCTGTGTCAGCCCTGGGACTCTAGTAGGTTCCTGAGCAAGCAAGTCGACTCGTGCTACCTGACAAACTGTATCAATTCACCATTTGTGAATCCACGAGACAGAGTCTCACCAGTGCCCACTCTGCACCAAACACTGTGCAGGGACTCAGGGAAGCCCTGCTTTCCTGCCCCCAAGAGCCTGAAGGAGCCAATCTCGACATCTGGGACCTTGCAACTATACCAGGGAGCCTAAAGCATGAGGCCTCTGGGTTGCCCGGTGACAAGGTCCATCCTCCCAGGGAGAGGTAGAAGGAGGTGCCTTTCAACCCACAGAGTGACATTTGAACTTCTGTTAAGTGTGGGGGGTGGTAGCACCGAGAGAGAGAACGGCCTGGACCATCTGCACCAACTCCTGAGTCCCAGCGGCCAGCGGGGGCCAGACTGTGGTCACCCCCAACGGGAGGCACATAAAAGGGCTGCGGAAGGCATGTCCCAAGAATCGAGGTGAGTCTGGGTTTGAGGACAGGAGTTACTTACTCTTCACTCATTGCTGGCAAGAAGCAAACAGACCATCGGGACACCTATGATGTTGTGCTTCTAAATGAATCCAAACGGAAAACGACAATGGATTCCGAAGTACTTCTTGGAAATAAATTGTGGGTAAATACCATTTGCTTCGAGCCTGGAAACCCTAGTTTCCTTTGGTTTGTGTTTTTAAATGCTTTGACGATGTGGTTTGCTTCTCTCCAAGAAAAAAAAAAAGAGAGAGAGAGAGAAAAGTAAATAAAGGCTGACAACTGAGTGAGATCACAGCCAAGGATTCTAAGAGCCCACAGTCACCTGGGGCACGACGGTTGGCAACAGGGGACAGAAATTCAATATGGATGTGAGATCCATTCCAAGGGCATCAAACCCAACACCGAGATGAAGAAAATATACGTTTCATAATGGGGCCCACATTGCCATCCTTCTAAGGGGAAATGTAAATGAGGATGTTTTTAGGGATTATTTCCACTTTGTCACCAAACTGAGATGTTGTCCTTGCTCCCTGCCAAGGGAGGATTGTGGCTGTTGTTCTCGGGAAGCAGTGGGGCTCATCCCCTAGCAACAGGCAGCAGCAGAGAGAAGGCTTTACAAGCAGTGTCGCCTAATAAACGCAGTGGGAACAGTGTCAACAACAAAGACAGCCACCGAGGGAGGGACGCTGGAGGCAGAGCATGTTGCCTCCCTGGCGGGAAGGGAGTATGCCTCCAGCCGTAGGCAGGTGGGAAGGAGGTCTCTATGAGGTGGGAAGCCCCTTTGATTTGCTGAAATGGAAGATCCCACATTTTATTTTGCAGGCGAGCTAGGATGGCCATTCTGAATTAGTTCCATCAGAAGTGCTTTAGTGCTGTATTGTAACTTTTTTTTTTTTTTTTTTCTTAATGCATCCTACTCAAAACCAATCCATAAAGCAAATTTGCTGATGAGCTGTCCCTGGGACCGCTGTGTGCTAGCTCAGAACCTCATTCTGGTATTCAGAGGAACTTGTCAAACGGGGCCCTTTAGAATCTAGAAGCAGGGCTCCCGGGCGCTTGGGGGAGAGTGAAACTTCTTCATTCTAGCCTTCCTCGGAGACTGGCTTTGCTGGTCTTCACGCACCCGTTTTTGTAACTTCTCAAATGAATGTCACAGCACAGGCAAGGAGAAGAGGGCTCTTAAATAAAGTCCAGGTGTTTGGGGTTCATAGAAGAAATCAAGGTTGCTATTTTCCACGAATGAGATGGTTGCCGAGCAGGTAACAGGTTGCAATGGTTATTGTCCTCTGCCTGTTCCCCGGGCCCCTGTGCTGCTTCCTTTTCTAACTGCTCTGTCAGAACCCGGGTGGGGATTTCCTCTGGCCTGGCTCTCCTGGGCTTGAACGGCAACCTATATAGGCAGATTTCAATGCTACGTTTTTTTAATCGTTTCATTTTATTTTTATCCTAAGTGTACTGCTGCATTTTTTTTTTTTTAAACAAAATGATTAACAATGAAAGAGTTTGGTTTGGAGAGAAGCCTTTACAGAAAACAAACAAACTATAGAAAGTAATTCACGAGGAGTGCAGTATATAAAAAAACATTTTTTTTTTCCTGTAACCTTTTAAAAACAACGTTACCAGCTGTGCTATCACAAGACTGCCCTTGACCTCCACAATGTGAATTAAGGCAGAAGGGTCGTAAGCAGCAGAGTTCCTATCTGACTGTACATTTTTGTCACCTATATCAACAACCATTTCCCTTTCTGTTTGAGAGATCTATGAGATCCCCTGCACGAGGTTCTGTGGTTCAGGGCTGGTGATGGCTGCAGGGTAGCGATTTCACTCGGGTCTGCGACAGCTTGTCTTAAGCTTCATTGGTCTTAGAGCTTAATTTCCGCTCCCAACAAATCAGGCAAAATGGAAAGTGGCTTTTGGAAAAGAGTGGGTGAGCGACCGATCCATGCACCAAACATCCTTCTGGAGAGAGACGGTGGTGATTCACTTACCCATCTCTGAAGAAAATAGGTAGTGTTATTACTTCTTGGTTGCTAAACCAACAGACAAAAAACTATGGACCCATGTTCCTGGCTGAAGATAGGATGTTTATCCAGGATCTTTTGTTGTTCCTTTGATAGGACTTCTATCGAGACAGTTTTAATCGTGGTGAAACGTTCGGTGTCGCTCTGGGTTTTCCTCCTTGTCGTCAACAATTTGAGGTGTGAAGTGAAGGAAAGCCCGTGTAATCAGAATGTTCTTTCCAAGACAAGTCTCAGCGAAGAAGCAGGCTAAAGAGTTCGGACTCTTCTCTATTTCAGGCAACACCGTGCTTATCAATAACTCCCCCTGGGTGCTCTGTTCACGGTGGCTTGCTTGGCTCTGTCACCATCCCTGTGACGAGGTGTGAAAGTGGGCTTATATTCCACTTGTCATCCAGGGGCTCCACTTTCTGTTTAGTAGATCTTCGGTAAGGAAGTGAGAAGACATGAGGAGATCTGTATTCAGTCAATAAGAGTTAAGTCTTTTCAGATTTCTGGGCTGGAATTTAACAAAACAAGGTCTGCTCACCAAAGTGGTTCCATCTAAACTAAGTACAGACTGGAGATAAATCTGACAACCCCTGACATCTTTAAATGTCAAATCCACCGCCCATCACAGATGACATCGTACCTAATGATCGAACTCCCTTTAAAATACATTCATGTAAATACATTTTTGTGAAACCACAAGCTGTTTCTCTCAGTTTTGTTTTCAGCTGGCTTTGATAAAGAGAGTGATTGGCATCCTACAGTTAATTAAACAGCTTTCAAGCCACCATCAATGAAAAAGTTTTAGGTTCAGAAATATACTAGGCTCTTCCTAGTCCAAGAGTTTCCACAGTGCTTTTTAATCGTGCTAACAGACCCTGCCAGAGGGGAATTACTTAGCTCTAGCCTGGGTTTACAACCCAAATTCTCCTGTTCTTGTCGGTCTGATCTGTCTTTGTTCACTCACTGTATCACTAGCACGATGGCTTCGGTTCACACTAACAAGAAACGTGATTCCTGTGTCTGTGTTCACTTTGATACAACAGTGTTTAACACATTACACAGTCCTTACTCTTGTACACATTTCATTTTGTGACTAGAAAGCTACTTGTTTTCTCTTTGTGGAAAATAGAAAATAAAATGAGAGAGACTCCTTTCCAGGTCAGGAATTCTGAGTAACTAGGTTTCTCTCATCCTTGTCTGTCTGAATTCTTTTTTCTTTTTCTTTTTTTTCTTTTCTTTTCTTTTTTTTTTTTAACCAGTAGCAGTTATTTGTAGATTCTGGAAAACTGTTACTTGCTTTCAAAATAAATAAATAAAAAGCCTGGTCTTCTGATTTTACAGTTGAACCTTCCCTAACCCTTAAAGCCAGGTTACTTTACCAAAATTGTCATCAGTTCATACAGGATGGATTGGCTTCAAGTAGAAAGGGATATCTAGCAAATTGGGGGGGAAAACTCTATTTTACTTCCGCTTAGGAGTGTCTCCGAGTATAACAATGGTATTTGAAAATCTTGCCATTCACAAAGGCATTTTGTGAGAAGAAAAGTTAGCTAGTTGCCCATGAAGTAATTATGCTGAAGACAGTTTTTAATATGGAAGCGTTCACGTTTTGGTTCATAACCTCGTAAAGAAAAAAAGTGGGGAATTTCTTTTTAATGCTTCGAACATTTCTTCAGTGAAAGCTCTTCTACTGTGCCACTCGGCTCTTAAGAAATTCCCGGGTTACAGATACAATTGAGGGCGAACTCGAATCTGTTCCGTGAGCACGGCCTTTTTAGTTGTGGTAAAACAGAGTTAAAATGACACCCGTTTTGAAGAAAGTGCTTCAAGATCATGTCATGTTTCACTCTTTCCAGATGACTAAAATCATCATCATTTCCCAAGTCTTACCTCGGGGGAAGGGGACATGTGTGGTTTAAAAGAGTGGGCAAGTATTAGTTAAGGTCAGGCTTTTTCTGAATGTGAGCCTTCGATGGTGCTGGGTAAGGGCAAGGGCAGATCTTCTAGGGTAAAATACTCATACAGAAAAATCTCTTAAAGTGACAAATTCAGGTGGTTACCATAGTCTTCTCTATTCCCTGTCATCATGCACTGTCGTGTTCATTCAAGGCTTTTTGGTTTGTGTGTTTTTAAATGCTCGTGTCTCGCTTTAAAGGTTCAAGCACTGAAAGGATTGAAACACAAAAGCATGAAGTGTAAAGTCTGAATCACATGTTTTAGGTCTGGAATTAAACGGCATAACCCATGACCTTGAATAGAAGATGTCATTACATGGATACTGTCACCGGGTCACGCTCACCAAAAGCAATGTCTCCCTCTCCCCAAGAGCGTTTGAAACTGACCACAAATGTGTCCAGTGATTATAAATTCCCCCCTGCTAAGCTTTCTGTCAGTCAGTGTGGATTTTCAGTGTCCTTCCTGAGTTTTGTCATTTCTCTCTTTTTAGTTCTTTTTACTTGTTTATTTGCTGGTCTATGATTTATGAAGAAATCCACTTTCAGAAGAAATAATGACTTACTCTCTGTGGGTGTTTCCTTTCTTTACTACCTGAAGAATTTTCGAGTATGAATAGATTACAAGAAAACAGACCTGTGCAAAGAAGGTAGAGGAAAAATATGAACTAACTTTTCAATTGTTTGAAATGAGGGGGATACTGGGCTGAATCTACTGGTGTGTTTCAAATTGTTCCTCAAGTTAATTAGCCAAAGCACAGAGTAGCAAGCATTTCTTTCTAATATAGATGTTAAAAACAGCTTAGCTTTTCTAAATATAAATAGCAAAGACTAATGCTCTTAGTATTGCCTGAAAAATTTAGAAATGTCTGCAGGCTGTTGTGAACAATTGTGTCTTTATGGAGAGTTGTTTGGGCTTTTTAGAAACTCATTAATTTGATTGTAAGCGTCTGAGTGTTATCAGGAAAAGAAGCTTTAGAAAATGGTTTCAGAATGTGTCATTTTCTCCTTGGTTTAATCTGAGATGGTGTGTGGGCATGCTGGTATTTTAAAAGGCTAAAAATGGTGTATAATTGCTATGCCTTCAAATATGAGGTAGGGCTGCAAACAGAGAAGTTTTCTTCAATCGTCTCTGACATTCTGCTTGTCTTCCAAGTAGTAATTCTTGGATTTTTTAGCAAGGATTCTTTCATTCTTTTTTCATTTTCAATTTGTTGTAATAATTCAGCAAGAACAAAATTTAAAAAAAAAAACACACAACAAACCATGTCAGCTTTCTATCGTTTTGATCTTAATATTTAATGTTTCATAAAATTAAAACCCTGTGTTTTCATGTTAACTAGTTTCATTATTTCTTTTTTTTTTTGTGAAATGATTTGCGGTATAAGACTGCCATTTGGTTTCAATATTAATCTATAAGATGAACTACGTGGGTGTCATTTATTTTCAGTAGTAAATAACTGCTTCACGGGTTATTTACCTTAGCATAATTCCACTGATTCCTCTAGGGTTTTGGTCTGCGTGGTCAAATAATATTTGATGTGTGTGTGTCTGTAAAATAAAAATGACATGCTGTCTCATTAAAAGCAAGTTCATGGTGTAATGGTGACCAGAATTGGGGAATGTCATGTAGTTGGTTTCAAAATCCAAGCAGTGGATTATTCATTAATTATTCTTTTTTCCAGGAAAAGTCTGATTTGGTTGTTGCAAATGTGGATTTACTAGAATTCTGTTTTGTTTTTTTTTTATAAATCATTTATGTGTGTGTGTCATTTTAACCTTAAAAGGGGTTAATTTAGCAAGAATAGATACCTTTTCTGTTTGTATTGTGGCTTGTTCAATTTCTCATAAACTGTATTTGGTAGCTAAAATGTTGAAAGCAGTTTGGGAACAAAATGTCTGCTTAAACCATGACAAAATTGGCCACAATTTGCCGATTGGGCTGATAACAAAAGCCAGCAACACAAAATAGGTAGAAAAACAGTTTGTTCGGTGATGTGAGACCACTGAAGGTCTTTATGCATGTTATTTTTTTTTCATTCTGGTGTTTATGTTGCACTGGAAGATAAGTTTTTGCTCTCACCCATAGATTTTGATTAACCATTTCATCTGGTGGATTTCTTTTAAAACTCCAGAAAACAAAGCTGTTCACCTGGGCTCTGAGACACATCTGAGTTGAAATCCAGCTTTGCCCCTAAACCCCACGTCTCCTTCAGGCTCCACCTGCTTGTAAATGTCTCAAAGCTCACAATTTGATCTTTTAAAGCAGCCCTGAAATGCCATTGTTTCAGGTTTTCACCATCGACTTGCATGGCTCTCACTAACTTTTTTGCAAGTGTCAAACAAAAATTACAGTTTGCAGTTTAAAAAAGAGCTCTCTCCCCGAGCATGCAGTTGAGAAAAACGCCAACAATTAAATGTACACATCGACTCTCCTATAGCTTCACAGACTGTGCAAAAATATCAGGGTTTTACGCGAGACAATGCATGTTTTCAAGTGATAGAAAAAGACAACGGCACCCTCTCTCCTCTCCGTTGTTTTGACTTCTCCTGCCATGCCTGCGTGTGTGTGTGTGTGTGCGCGCGCGTGTGTGTGATGGCCTTATTTTTCTGTCTTAAAAATCAGATACTCCAGGGCAATAATTAGGATGAGGCTTATGTTTCTACTTATCTAATCTTTGTTTTCACAAATAAATACAAATAACTCAAACTGAAACTTGATGGCTTTGGTGATAATAAAATAGCAGCCACGGGGAAATTTTCTTCATTTTAATGTTCTTTCACAACCCACATTCAGTTTCGGTAGGAAAATTATTAACCTTTCAACAGCCTGCTAAGACATAGGCTCCTAATACACTCTGGAGGATGATTTGCAGGTTTTGGTTCTATTTTGAGACTTTGTTGTACAGTTTTTTCTTTTTCTTTCTTTCTGTCTTTCTTTCTGTCTTTCTTTTTTTTTTTTCTTTCCTTTTTTTTTTTTTTTTTTTTTAAGACCAAGGGCTTTCTTTGACAGCGATAGCAATGACTTGAAATCCTTTCGATTGATATCTTTTCAGCGCGTGCATATTTTACAGTGTTCGTATTTATATTTGATCACGGGCAGAGGGAGGGCTCCTATTTCCTGTTCTCCTGCTGTCTGAGGCTGTGAAAGAGGAAATGTTCTGTGGTCTCACCGGTTTTCCTCATTCTAATCCTTGGGTGGACATTGTGAGTCCCGTGTCCCCATTTTTCAAAATCCAGCTGAGCCGTATTTCGGAGAGGGCCAGTGGCTCTGTGTTAAGCATCTGGCTTGACTCCTGCCTGCCTTGGGTGGCCTCACGTCAGTGTCCGTCACTCCAGAGCAGGTCAGGCCCATCTGGGCTTGTGGTCCTGAAGGTCTGCGTAGCCACCAGCTTGCATGGAAGGCTCGGCACGGGGGTTTCTCCCTGGCTGACTGCTGTTTGGTTTACACCTCTGGTAGGGGCGTGCGGGGAGGTGATCATGATCTGGTAACTCCTGTGTCTTCACCTGAAACACACAGCGGGGCAGAACGTGGGACAGGAGAGGCACTGGGCGCGTGGGGTGATCTCAAATGGCAGTTTCCATTTTAGGTGTCTTCTCCAAGTCTGGCTGGGACGGCCACACCTGCAGAGAGGGCCCTGAATGGGACGTGCCCTACGTCTGGCGAGGCCGGGCCTCGTGACTCATAGTCCCCTTCTCTGTTCCATCTCCCCCACCCTTGCAAATCCCCGGCCTCCCCAGTGCCCTACCCTACCTGTTCCCACCACCCCGACGAGGAGGACGGTGGAAGCTGAGGAACATCTTGTTATCTGTGCACACCTCCGTCTCTGCCACTTTCAGTGTCTTCCTCCTCCTCCTCTTTCTTCTTCTTTTCATACTTCCTGTATGGGGTTAGTGTTTTTCTTTCTTAATACTAAACAAACTATGTTTTTAATGTTTTTGGGGGGGCGGGGGGCGCCTGGTCATGTTGCCGCCTACCTGCCCGGTCGTGGGCTTCTGCTGGTGCCAGCTGTCGGTGCGAGCAGGGCTCTGAAGCCCAGTGAGTTTTGCCCCCACTGCTCCTCCCAGGGTAGCAGTAAGGAGGGTCGAGCTGGTGAAAACGTTATCCTCCTCAGGGAAAACATACTGAGAGCGAATGAAAGGAGAGCCACAGTGGGGCAGGGGGCCTGCAGCTTGGCTGAGAGAGCAATGTGATGACCAGGGGTGGGGGGGGGGTGGGGAGGGTAATCACTGGTGCGGGTTTAGTATCCCAAAGGGCTCAGCCTATGCCAGGCAGATGAGCAGTACCCAAAAAAGGAGATTGAGAGGCACATCGTACCCACCTTCCTCCCCAGGTCACTCCAAGAACTTGTTGAAAGTCTCAAATAGCCTCTGAGTTGCTGGCTCTTTCCTGCCACCGTGGGGATCTCAGGAGAGAACCATCCGGTGAAGAACTTGCGAACAGTTGACTAAATGGAGAACATCAGTACATGGCCAATGTGCAGTCACCCGCGGTCGCTAGGGACCAAGCCCATGTCCCCTTATCCAAGAGCATCACTAGGTCTTCTGAACATCAGTCACCACTGGGGATTCTTAGGCGTGTGTCTGAACCACCCTGAGACATCCCTGGGCCCCACTGCCAAAGTTTCCAATCTAGAAGGTCCGGGAAAGGGCTTGCAGATTTGCATTTCTAACAAATTCTCAGGTGATGTGATGCTGCTGGTCCAAAGACGCGTGTTGAGAAACACTGGTTAGGGCCATGGGCCGTGGGTGATGGGAATACCTAAAAGGCCAATGTCTGATGGACCTGTTGGTTGTCTCCATTTTCCCTCCAGCGCCAAGTCCCTTCGTGCGCTCAGCACCGCCTCTACGATAAACCCAGTCCTTCAGAGTTTTGCCTCTCTTCGTAACTAGAGAGCAAGTTCACCCGTAGTTTTGGACTTTCACGGCGTCAACCAGACTACAGGTCTGCTAAAATGGTTTTTGAGGTTTAGTGCTTTGAAAAGTGGGTTTTATCTCAAGGGTAGAGAAAGTGGCCAAGGTGAGGGGGTGGGGTGGCAGGACTGGACCAGGAAATAATCCAGTGAGGGCCACCCTTGGGTGGCCCAACACTCTTGTCTCCATTTCCATCTTCAGTACAGATGGAGGGAGGTATTTAATAGGTACCTCTCTGTACCAAAAGATGGGCAAACTTCCAAGATCCATGGGGGAGCGAGCTGATTGAATCACCTGTGAGCTCCTGTTCAGCCCAGAAAGGGGGCCGAACATCTTGATCGGGATGCAAGGTGGGAAGGTGGGTGGCACTATTTTACTAGCTCCTTGCAGAACTCCCTGTTGTCTTCCAGGTGAGAGGGATGAGCCTAGTAGCACCAGCCTGAGAGGGCCGATGCCACGCGTAAGGGAGGGCACACGTCTGAAACTGTGTCTGACATATGGGATGTGCCCGATGAATGGTGGCCGAGAGGACCTGGGTGTGTTCTGGGGCAGCCCGGGGATAGGCTCGTGCTCTGCTAACAGGGGTTTTGAGGGACACGGAGTCTTTTCTGAACCACGTGTAGGTCTGTAATGATGCGTGGAACACTTTGCAAAAACTGCTTCTCAGGGGACATCCCCTCAGGAAAGGCTCTCGATCTGCTCAGAGTTACCTGGCTTTGGCTCTAGAAATGGGAGCCCCCTTCAGAAACCAGGGAAGGGGGGCCCCTCAAGCGTGGGCTTCTCCCTCCCCTGCCCTGACATGTCTGGCAGCCCAGAAGCCTAATAATTTACACAAGGGACCCGTATCACTTATCTCCGAAGTTAATCTGTGATCATTTTTGGCTGTGGCCTCGCAGTTTTAACTTTCTGAGAAACGAAAACCAGTGGAGTCCCAAGAGCTGGGCACCTTGGTGTTGTTGAATACACTCTATCCTCCTGGGCAGCTGTTTCGAAATCTCAAAAAGTTGGCTCCCAACCCTGTCAGACTCCACCATGAGTCAGCACGAACAGGATGTGAGTGCCTGGCCTGTCATTTTCCCAAGCGTTGACAAAGACTCTGGTGCAGAACAGGCTCAAGTGTGTGATCTGTACATGGGTGGCTGGGGGCTCCGGCTTGGCCTTTCAGCGGTGAGACATTGACAGCACCATGGATGTTACAGCAAACTGAAGTCTCTGGCTTTGCTCCCCCGCCCCCGTGCCCCGGGTCCTTACTGCCTGGGAAAGAGGCTTGGGTGAAACCATCCAGTGAACCATCTGGTCTGGGGGTGGATGTCTGAGCTACTGTTTTCTTCCCCCTTCTCAGTTTCCCAGGCCTGGAGCCTTTCCTCTGCCATTAGGAACGGAAAGGGAAGGATCCGGAGCTAGCTCAGGGAACATCCAGAAGGTCGCCTGGGCTCCATTTTCGGGTCCACCACGAGGGCTTGTATTTGCGGTGTGATGTTTGTGACCCTGGGGCCATGCCTCAGATCTGAAGGAAAGTGAAGTTGTGTGCGCAGGGGGAGACCTACTGGGGGGCCCTTCAATACTCGAGATGTAATTCAGCCAGACTGGGAGTGAGTACAGGAAGAACATGTGACCTTTGGGACTGTCCAATGTGAGGCTGGTGGTTTCCACCAACTATCAGTGGATGCTGGCATGTGGGAAGCCACATGTGTGACTGGCTCTTAATTAGGGGCAAATCTTTTAAAGTTCCTGAATGGGCTCTCTTAGGTTGTTTTTTGAATGGTAACTACATAGCCGGCCAACATGGAGCCATTATGGATTTTACTTATCCATGCAAGAGCTCCTGAACAAGCTAGCTCTGAATGTGGGGACCAGGTAGGAGGGATCCACATCTCGGTCCCAGCAGGGTCCCTTCCAGTCTGATCTTAGGACAGTTGCCAACTTCCTCCCTGCGGGTGCCTGTAAAATGAAGGTTGAGCACACGATCCTTAAAGCCCCGCCACGTCTCACTCTGTGATTTTGGTCAAGGTCTGCATGGTTGGATGTCTGTTACTAGAGTCTGCCCGGGCTGTCATACTTTGGTGTTTCATCCCTCAGAAGTGGGGTAACTGGAGGACAGCACAAGTTCCTAAGCCATCTCTCTATCTCAACGGTGACACTAGAGGACCCAGGTTTTCCCTTGCACCCTTCTCCCTGGCTGACACATTTCTTTGCTCCTATTTTCCCTTTGCCCACCCAGGAAGGCACTGCATACGAAATCTTGGGGTCAGTTTCCAGACGTTAGGTCACAATAGAAAATGCCAGCTCATAGGACACAAATCAGGAAGCTGGTTTTCCCAACAGATTCATCTGGGCAACGTTCTTCCCAGAATGTTAGATACCACGGAGCCAGATTTATCACCTTTCAGAAAGCCCGGTATTTCACTGCCACTGGCAAATGGGGCCCTTGACAAAAAACAAAACAAAACAAAGCAAAACAACAATAACAAAAACCCTCAGGCTGCAGGAGTTGATGTGAATCAGCTAACTCATTTGCACAGAAGGTTAGGGGAAAGGTAGAAGGAACAACAATACAGAGTTTCCAGAAATAAATACAGACTATCACAAGTGCCACGCGAGTGTTGGGAACAGCAGGGACGATGAGTGTTACGGGGAGCTTGAAACCCTGCCACTCAATAGAACTCTGCCGGCAAAGGCTCCAAAGGCTCCTTGTGCAAAAAGGGTTTGGGAAGCACACAATGAATGAATTTCAACAGCTTTCTTTATTTCCTAACTTCTCAGCGTCTTTTGTATGCTACTGTGCATTATGAATGAATCTCTAGGGGGAGGATGGAGTTTTTCCAAAATCGGGCACCCCTTTCCTCCCTTTTTACAGAGAATTTTGCGCCATTAACAAAGGTCAGGAAATGGGAAGGGGCAGGGGCAGCCGGTTTTCCTGGGAGACTCAGGGCTGCATCTTGGACAGGTTGCACATGGAGGGGACGGCAGGCCCAAGGAAGCTCTGAGTAGACAGGCAGAGCCCGTATCTTCTCTGCCCATCAGCAAGCAGTGCCCGGTCAGAGAATACGTCCGCAAAAGCACAGACCGGTGTGGATTTGACCTCCCTCCCATGGCAGTTCTGTCTCCTGCCTTCTCTTCCTCCCCTGGAATGTCTGAGCCACAGATTTAAACGCAAAGCTGGCTTGCAGGGCCATGATCTTTGGGGGAGGGGACATCATCTATCTTCCTGCATTGACCTGTCCCTCTGCCTGCCTTTGGAATGATCCTTTCACTTGTTTGGGAACTGAGAATAAGCTTCCGCAAACTACCTGCTGCTTGGGAGCCAAACCGTACTGGTCTCAAGTGGCAAAGTGGTTTCAATTAGAACCGCTGTCCTTAGAGCTGTCGCAGCCCTGTGCTGTCCTCAGGGCTTTTGTATGGTCAGGGGCCCCTTCTCCCTCCACCTCACTGAGACTCCTTGGTGCAAGTCGCTCCATTCGTGATGTTTTGGTGCACCTGCTAATTCTCTTGGGATGGAAAGAGGACAGGGGACCAGAAGTTCAGCCTCCATATTCCTTGTCCCTCCTCACTGGGCTGCAATTCCCTGGTGACCTCTCTCACGTCTCTTTGGACCCTTGAGGAGTGCTGCTCGGTGTAGCACCTGGGCAAACACTGAGCAAATACCAGACTTGTCCTGAAAGTCCTGTGTGCCCCTTTAACAAGGCCAACAGGAGCACGTAGGGGAAGAGCCTCAATGTGCCCCAGCAGTAGACCCTGACCCAGAAGGTCAGAACTAACTTCAGCTTTCAGTAAACAGGTAGTGGGCTTCTGGGAACATCTACCTTTTCTGTCTCTTGTGAATTATTTTTAAACGAACGCCCTGCTGCCCACCCGCCCCCCACCCCATCATCACCGCCCGCAATTTTCGTTGATTATCGCTGTTTGAATAGGTGGTGATAAATTTGATTCCCCAGCTCACTGTGGCATTTATGACCTGTCTTTCCCTTTTCGGTTTCCATGTACTGGAGTGACTGTCTCTCAATGCGGTTGGCAGTGACCTGTGTTTTTCATGCATGTTTTTGTTTCAGAATAACTGGGAGGTGAAACAAGAAGCTCTATGACGCAGTTGATCGAAAATGACACAGACACAGAAAAGTCAGGACTCGGCCCCCTCCAGTGCCTCCACCTGCTGCCCACGGCCAGAGTGCAGGTGAAGGGTTTCCCCTGGGGCTTGATCCTAACTAAACCCCGGAAGACGTTTGGAACTCTTTTTCCACACCTACTCTAATCGTGGCCTGTTAATGATCACACTGAAATCATCACTAACCTTGAGCTTTCTACTGGAAACTTCTGTCTTCTCAGCTGCCTCCTTCTCTTCCCCCGCACCTCAGTCACCTTCGTTCCACGAGGTTTCTTGGGCTCATACTGTTATGGCATGTTCTAGAGTTGAGTTGGATGGGACCCACTCTGTCCCTCCCCCTTCCCAGCACTTACCAATATCAACAATTATGCTGTTTGTTCGCTCATTAATTGGCCGTGTACCTCTCAGCCTGCCTTCCAAATATCAGTTCAATAAAGGAAGATTCTAGTCTGTCTCATTGCCCAGTCTGTCCTCAGCACCTGGCGCTCTGCTCAATAATTATGTGTTGACTGGATCCGTCATCTTAGCACTTCTCATACTGACTCTGTGATGTTGAGTTGCCCAGTATTCTAACCACTGTTTGGTGGGTGAGGAAATTGTGAATCCATTTACCTCTGGTGATCTAAGGGGGTAAATGGAGTGGCCAAGGTGGGGACACAGGCTTTCTGTCAGTATACTGGCCGGCAGGAAAGGTTGATCATAAACTCTCTATTACCTGGATAATCAGATTCTCACCTGAAACCAAGTTTTGCCTTGCAAATCAATGTCCTTAAGTGAAATCTCATTTGCTTATGTTCCTGGAAGATTAAAGGCAACCATGTAGCAGAGGGATGTGTCCTCAGTGGGGAGTCTGGAGTATGGGGCCCTTGTCCTCGCTCTGCAAGCTGTTGCCTGGGTGAATCATCTAACTTCTCTAGGCGCTACTTTCCTCGGCAGAACACCAAGAAGACCAGATGATCCCAAAGATCCCACCCTGCCCTGAGGTTCCTTTCCCTTCTCTGCCAGTTCTGTTTTTCAGAGTCTAGAACTCTGAGGAGGCAGTGCAGAAAGGTATCGTGGGGAAACACAGGCAAAGCCCCTGAGAATACACAGAGCCCAAGCCCAGTTGTGGGTTTACGGACGTGCCCCATGGGATGCTCACACATACCGAAACCCCTTTAGACACATCCCTGTCCTGGTATATTTCGTTCTCAAGAACAACAGGAGGAGCAAAATAAATTGAACACACAATTCTAGATGGATGGGGCAATGGTTCTGAACCCTGGCCAGACATCAGAATTACCCAGGAGTTTTCAAAAATCCAAATGCCCAGGCTCCACCAGCACCATTCACAACAAAATTTGGAATGGTGGGGGCAGACATGAGTTTTGTTTTTTTTTTTTTTTACTCCCCAGGTAATTCTGTCATGTAGCCAAGGTGAAGAACGGTTGATCTGGGGCCATGTTGCCCAATATGGCTAGTAGCCACGAGCCACATGTATCTCCTGAAAACTTAAAACGTGGCTGTGTGACTGAGGAGCTCCATTTGTAATTCCTTTTTATTTTAGTTAATTTAAATGTAAATATCCACATGGGGCTGTGCTTGTTGCATTGGAAAGCACAGATCTAGAACACAGGTATCATCACAGAAAGTTCTACCAGACAGCTCTGTCTGGGTGAACTCTGAGGCCTATAACCACCAGGTGAAATTACACTGAGTGCAAGGGAAGTTTAAGGTAATTATCTCAGTCTGTTAATTTGACTAGGGACTGCTCTCCTGTCTTGGGCCTGCAATATATTTTTCATCCACCTCTTGAGCCCGGGCTTGGGCAGCAGCAAGAACGACACGCTTTCAAAGCAGTGCATGGTAGGATCCAGAAGAATTTACAATACCTACAATGATCCAAGGCTCTGACTCAAGTCGTTTGGCATTTACTCTGGCTATCCCCTCAGTTTGCATCTTTGAAGCCCCAGCTCTGCAAAGGGAGCTGTCTGAATGATTGTTTCATTACCAGAATGCAGGACAGTGGGAAGCAGGCCTTCCAGGAAGAACTTTTGGAAAAGCAGATCGCCAGGGGGTGGGGGGGTGGGGAGGGTTGGAGTTTTGCAGGAATTTGGAGTTCTGTAGGAATTCAGACTTTGAGATGGGCTCACTGAGGCCACTCAGCCAGCTCGGCCAGTTTGGGGTTACAGCTGGAGAAACAGAAGCCAAAGCTGAATCATTTTCTGCTTATCACTCAGAGACTGGCAGAGTTTTTTTCTTTTTTTGGAGGGAAAGCACCTTACGACAAATAATAATACTGTTTTGAATTTCGAAGCTTTCCCTTTTTCAAAGCACTTTACCACCTCTGACTTATTTTGTCCTCACAACAAGGCCATAACCTAAGTAGGGAAAGGGTTTTTAGTGCCTGTCTAACACCCTGAGCAAAAGCTCAATATTACGGAAAGAATTAAATAGTAAAAGTGGAGACTCTGAGGCATTATTTTGTCCTCTCCGGTCACACTCAAGCACATAGCAGCATAGCTAAAACCAAACACACCTGAATGTTGCACTCTTACAGTGGATTGTGTTTTTCAAAAGAACATAGGCTTCACATTTGTTCTGTCTCATTTCACCCTAGCTTTCTAACTCCTGCGAGTTGATGGTTGGAGGCCATTTTTTCCTCAGAGGTTTGTGTGACTGGCAAAGGTGATAAATACACCTTCAGTGTCTCCCCACCCCCACCCCCAAGTTAGTTTTAAAGTGGAGTGACAGGGCCCCTGTGGGTCTCCATGGAAATATCCCTGCTTCCCTCCAAAGGACAGAACTGGAGCAAAAAAAAAAAAAAAAGCCATAGACCGACACGGTCACCTTGGAGCCTTCAACTCTCTCTACGTGTAGAGCTGCTGAGAATCGTTTCAAACCTCACTTGCCAGTGGGGAGAAAACACCCAAGAGTCTGTGTTGAGATCGAGTGGGTGGCCTAGCCAGGACGGCCATCTCCAGCAGCGGGCATGGGAATAGAGGTAGCAGGACCGAGGTAATGCCATGGTCTGACCTCTTTGGGAAGGTTGTCCCAGCCACTGTGAATTCTCCTGGTCATTCCATCATCTGGCCCATCTTTGGTATCTTATGTACCTAGGATACGAGAAGAGGTTTTCAGATGCTTTACTGAAAGCAAGCATCTTTGGTATTTTATGTACCTAGGATACGATGAGAAGTTTTCAGATGCTTTACTGAAAGCAAGACGCACTTTCTGGGGCATTCCCCTAATCGACTGTTCTGGTGAAGCTCGTCAAAACAGGAAATGAGGTTAGCATGGAATGACTTTCTCTTAGAGAACTCGTGGTGCCTCTTAAAGACCACCACTTTCTTCCCAAATGCTTGTGAACTTTGTCTGATGCCTCTTCTGGGTTTGCCCGGAAACTGGAGTGAGTCTGCTCTTCTGTAGTTTTTAGAACCCATTCCTGCGGAAAATGGTGGTGATACTTGCTCGTTCCCAGCCTTCCAGCCCCTCTCCCTTGCACCTCAGTATCTCGAAGATGTCTGCAAGTTGCTCTGGAGTTAGAGGTGTGCATACTTCAAGCCCAGCAAGAACGTGGCTCCGTGCACGTGCCCTTGGCTGAGGTGGTCACACGGGGGCTTTAGGGAGCTCCCTCCTCATGCTGCTTGGCCCCCATGCTCCCTTTTCATCAGCTGTGCCAGTAAGAGAAACGAATCCAGTGGATGAAAACTTAGTGAAAACAATCCACTTTCTTGCCCTGCTCCACGTGTGGGCATCTGGCTCAGAAAGGCACCGTAGTTGAAACAGCTGTGCCCAGCTTCCTTCACGTGAATCCCCACGCAGGGTTCTTTGACTCAGTTTTCAAAAGCAGTGAGGGTTTCATAGTCTGGGCGAGCGGCAACACGCTTATCTCTGCTGAGGCTTTCTGACAAATGGCTTGACCTCAAATTTCTAGATTTACATGTCTTTTTGTTAACACTGAGATCCTTTCGAGTCACATTTGCTTTTACCCAGTAGAAGGGAGTCAACCTGGAGAACGTCTGGCCTTGAGTCACAGGTGTCCACGGAGGACTGATGTCTCCAAATATGAGAAGTGGATTACCTCCTGGAGGTCTGCCTATGCATAATGCTCTCACTTCTGTAATCAGGGGTCTGCCTCCCTTTTAACATGACGTAGCAGGACCTCAAAAGCCACTCTGGGTCCCCATGATGAGTGGGACCTGCTCTCCTTTAACCTGGGGTCCCTGCCTCACTTTTTCCAGGTCTACAACAGGTACCGCCTTTTCAGGGATGGTCACTTAAGTAGTTGGATGAATAAACGTGCACCTAGAACAATCCCAGCTACCACCTGAGGCTTTCATTTGTTCGGGACACAACTTTTGGTGGTTCACACGTTACAGTTAGCTCTTGAACCACATGGGGGTTGGGGGCACCAACGCCCCACACAGTTGAAAATCTGCCTATGGCTTTTGATCCCCCCAAAGCTCAACTACTAATGGCCTACTATTCACCGGAAGCCTTACCAATAACAAACTGTTGATTCACACATACTTTGTTATATGTATTATTTTTACTAGGCGGTGAGCCTGAGAAAACAATATTAAGCAAATTACAAAGAAGGGAAAATACATCACAGTGCTGCACTGTAAAACATCCAGGTACAAGTGGGTCTGCTCAGTTCAAACCCATGTTGTTCAAGGGTCTGCTGTATTTCCAGGCCTCATCACAGGCCCCAGAGATGGCATTATTATCCTTTTGTTTCAGTTAAGAAAACTGAGTTTCGGGGCACCTGGGTGGCTCCGTCGGTTAAGCGTCCGACTCCTGATTTTGGCTCAGGTCATGATCTCACGGTCGGGTGTGTGAGTTCAAGCCCCGCATCGGGTTCTGCACTGACAGTGCAGAGCCTGCTTGGGATTCTCTTCCTCTCCCTCTCTCTGCCCCTCCTCTGCTCGTGCTCTCTCCCTCTCTCTCTCAAAATAAGTAAATAAAACGTTAAAAAAAAAAAAAAAGGAGCGTGACTAGTAAGTGACAGAGGAAAGATAGCTGAACATAACTGAAAACAGAAGGCAATCAAAAGTCCAAGGGTCCCTGCCGAGTCCTGGGCACCCCCTCTGCTGAGCAGAACTTCAGGCCCACGCGGCAGCCACCTGAGCCTTTTCCTTCCTCCCTCAACACTGGCAGCCATGTTGGTCTTGCCTCCTGCCCTCTTAGCAGAGGGTCTTTGGCGGGGCGGGGGGGTGGGGGGCAGGATGTGGATACACTTTGGTTCTGCAAACTGCCCACTACTCCAAGTGTGGTTGGAAGGTCAAAAAAGGCAGAGGTCCCACCCTGGCCCCTGGCGTCAGAATCTGCCTTCTCACCAGATCCCAGAAGACCCGTGAGCACGACTGCTAGAGCTCAGCTCTCTGGGCCTCTTGAGGTCAGAGCTCTGTGGTAACACCTTCTACCTCCAGAGCCCAACGTGTGCCTGCCTTACGTAGGTGGTGAGGAAATGTTGGTAAAGTGAATTTGGTCTTTGTTCTTCTGAGAAGCTAGTTGGGGAATTTGGGGGGAATCAGTCAGAGGCTCTCTGGGGTCCCAGGCAGGCCCCCACCCCTCAGCAAACAGTGAGGCTGTTTGAGAGTCAAGGGGACGGAGAAGGGTATTGGGCTAAGAAACCATAAAAAGAGTTACATGGGTAGAAGGGGTTGCTGCTGCTGTTTGAGGAAGAAAAGCAACAACGAGGGAAATGTGGCATCCAAAACAGGGTCCCGCCTGGCGCCCTTAACGATTCTTACTCCATTATTTTCATCTTTGGAACCTCTAGAGGCGGTAGAACACAGCCCTGTAATCGGTCACTGTCTTTAGGTTACCTTCCGTCCATCTGCTGTTTTCTTTCCTCCAGAAGTTACTTTACCGACAGTAACTCCCCCACACTCCTGTCATCTCTTTGAGAAGGAAAAGCTATTTGGCGGTTCATCGCCGGTTCTGGCATGGCTGCCTTACCACGAGCACAGTCAACAACGGACGGGAGCGTGAGCATGAGCGTGTGCGCGTGCATGCGTGTGTGTGTGTGTGTGGGTGACCGTGGGTGTCGGTAGCGCGCGAGCACCTGTGTACGTGCCGCGGTGTGCGTGGTGGGTGTCTGTGCGTGGGTGGAGGGGGCGTGGGGGCGGGCGTGTTGTGTATACCGTGGGTGTCCCTGCTGTGCGCAGGCGGGTGGGTAAGCGGGTTATCTGGGATGTGTGCGGGTTGTGGGTGGGTGTGTTTGTGCGCGGCACGGGTGTTGAGCACACCCCTTATTGGGGGGCTGTCTTCAGAGCCCCGCAGAACTCCACATGGCACCACCCGAAGAGGAGGCAGCACCTCAGGAAGGATGTACCCGGGACAGGATCACCTGAACAGAGGCCCCATCCTCCTGCCCTCCTCGCTGTCCTAGGGCCAGTCGAGGGGCGCATCAGCCTCCAAGTGTCGTGTCTGGTGTCCGTGCTGGAGGACAGCTGAGTTCCTTTTCCAGCACTACCTCTCCTGCTGGCACCCACAGTAATGCCTTTTCTTGCACAGGCAGCCAAGGCCAACCATGGATCTACTGGGCTACTGGGATCTACTGGGCTGCAATATGCTGACAACAGATGAGGGTGACCCACCCGGTCCCTGGAGCAGCTGGTGCCCGGTCTGCTGTCCGCATGGCCCCCGCCCCAGCCCTCACGTGCGGTCCCTCGGTAACAGCACTGCTCGTGTTGGGTAAAGGCTACCTCACTTTCCTTGACACGTCTCTTCCGAAGACAGTCATGGCCCCTGAAGGCATGGCCAGTGCTGGGGCCTTTCCTTTAGGGTTGGAACAATGGAGACCCCATTAATTACAAGACTCAGGCAGACCCGCCCCCAGTTCTGGTCTGCCTGGTCCCTGACAAGCTGTGGGATCTCTGAGCTTTGGTTTCCGGCTTCACCCTGTCAACTAGGAGGCTGTTTGCAGTAATGCGTGAAAGCATAATGTACAGATTCAGTTATGGTAGCTGTGATCACTATTATTTGCATTTGTAAAGATTGAGGATTAAAAAAAAAATATATATATCAGGAAATAGTAGGAACATACCGTCAGTGAAAATACTTGGGTAGGGTCCTAAAGACCTAAGCTATAAATATAAAATATGAAAAGGAAGAAAAGATCTAAAAGGCAGGGGTGGCCAAGACAGCAGTCTCAGAAAAGGAGAATAGAGAGAGAGAGAGAGAGAGCGAGTGAGAGCTGGAGAAACATAGGACCAGCCTTCCAGAACTCTGTTTCCTCTTCTTGGGACAAGCGTGACAGGCCCTGATTCCGAATCTGCAGAGCCAGACGTGGTATAGAAGCATCGATTTGCTTTAATGTAAATATTTTGATGTCTTTCTTTGCCTGAACTTTTAACCTTGCTGGTAAACAGGGTAGGTAGAATAAATGATTGTTTTTCTGAGAACTGACTTTTGAGGAAACAGGGGGGGAAAAAGGATTTTTATTAGCTAATTGTCAGTCTTGTGCATGATTGAAAACCTCACTTTTCTGCTTCTCAAAATCTGCTTCAGGAGACCAAGAACTGCTTTATTCTAATTTCTGAAAAGGAAAACTGTAAAATGTAGAAATACACCAATTCAAAAACAGCAAAACTTACAAAGACAATGGAGGGAGGGGAATCATTCTGTAGAAGGTTTCTGAAATGAGAAGAACAATTCAATTAAAGTCCAAGTTGTTTCTAATTAGTAACTTTCCAGGGGGCGCCTGGGTGGCTCAGTTGGTTGAGCGACCGACTTTGGCTCAGGTCATGATCTCGCGGTCTGTGAGTTCAAGCCCCGCGTCGGGCTCTGGGCTGACAGCTCAGAGCCTGGAGCCTGCTTCATATTCTGGGTCTCCCTCTCTCTCTCTCTCTCTGCCCTCTCCTGCTCATGCTGTCTCTCTCTGTCTCTCAAAAATAATTAGTAACTTTCCGCCCTCCATTCCCCTGTGGACTCTGATTAAATGCTCATCTCCTCACTCCATTTCTATCCGTTGTCACCTCTGAGGTCTTGGGATGGAAGTCAAGAGGGCATCTGAGGTCCTGACCTCAGAGGGAGCCGTGAAATAGACTTGCAATATGCAAGGTACTACTTTTCTCTCCCCAGGCAGGCAGTGTTTTGTTTACAAGCACTGTCCCTGCTAGTGGATTGTCCAAGAATATTGTGTAATAAATGGAACAATGACAGGGAACCAACAGAACGAGGAAGACACGGATTCTAGCACAAGTTTTCCACCTGAAAGTGTCATTTAACCTCTGCCCTGCGATGTCCTTAGCTATTAAATGAAGATACGACTTTTTGGCTTCAAGCCCCATGGAGTTGTTGTCAAAATACAAGACCTGAGGGGCGCCTGGGTGGCTCAGTCGGTTGGGCGGCCGACTTCGGCTCAGGTCATGATCTCGCGGTCCGTGAGTTCGAGCCCCGCCTCAGGCTCTGTGATGACAGCTCAGAGCCTGGAGCCTGTTTCAGATTCTGTGTCTCCCTCTCTCTGACCCTCCCCCGTTCATGCTTTGTCTCTCTCTGTCTCAAAAATAAATAAACGTTAAAAAAAAATTTAAAAAACAAAATACAAGACCTGATTCAAAGGGATACATGCACCCCAATGTTTACTGCAGCATGATTTACAACAGCCAAGGTATGGAAGCAGCCCAAGTGTTCATTAATGATACGGATACAGATAAAAAAAGTGTGTGTGTGTGTGTGTGTGTGTGTATACACACACAATGGAATATTATTCAGCTATAAAAAAGAAAGAAATCTTGCCATTTGCAATGACACAGAGCTAGAGGGTATTATGCTAAGCAAAATAAGTCAGTCAGAGAAAGACAAATAGTATATGATTTCACTCTTATGGAAATTTTAATAAACAAAACAAATGAGCAAAGGGGCAAATAGAGAGAAACCAAGAAACAGGCTCTTAACTGTAGAGAACAAACTGAGGGTCACCAGAGGGGAGGCAGGTAGGGGGATGGGATTAAGGAGTGCACTTGTGATGGGCACATGGTGTTACATGGAAATGTTGAGTCACTCTGTTGTACCCCTGAAACTAATATAACACCGCATGTTCATGATACGGGAATTAAAATTAAAAACTTTAAACAAAAACCCAACAAGATCCAAAATATGCTTTGAAATAGTTAGAGGGAAAAAGGAAACCCTCTCCATGCTCAGACTGTGATGGAGTCCCACCAACGTCGTAACAGATGACTGTACATCCTTTGGGTTCATAAGACTTGATGGAGACCCCAGTCTTGGAATGACTCTCCTACCCCTCACTGTTTGCACCTATGATATGTGTGCCTGTTGGTTGAATGCTGGTGGAATTTCTTTCAAATAATGGTCCCATTGGGAGGGAAAACTGAGGACATTGAGAATAAATGTTTCAAGTCTTCTAAGATAGGGTGGTACAGATAGGACTTCTAAGGAAGTTTCTCCCCGCCTTCTTATAAGAAGGATGAAGGGGAGGAGAGGGAGTCCCAGAAGAGGAAACAAATGGCCGCATCTTTTTAAAGATGGGATTGAAAAAAACCCACAAAGCGTGTTAAGAGAGGCAGCTTGTGAGAAGCCAATTCCTAACGCTCTCAGTCCTCATCCTTCTCCCCTCCTTTTCCTCTCAGAGTAAATTAAAGAACCGGCTAAAATCCAAATTGTGTGTGTGGTATCTTTATCTGATCAACCTCATCCTCTAATCACATCTTATCTTTGCTTGTAAAGCAGCTCCCTTCCTGTTCTCCAGGCACATTACTTCTTTAAATGTTATGAACACACACACATATGAGTCAACCCTGCAGAAAAACAGAACTGAAGGTCTTCTTCCTCTGCAATTCGTTGGGAGGCTTCGTTCTGGAAGGCCTGAGCTGGCCTTACTAGCAAACGGTTCCACACATCCCAAAAGCTCTGCAAACAGCTCAAAGCAAACAAGGTGGGACATCAGATGAATACTAAAGAATGGAAATGTCATTCATTTCCCCATCTGTGTCCTTCCTAAATGACAGGGAGCATCAGTCACTGCAAGTTTGTTGAGACTGGTAAGTTAGAGGATTTATTTGGAAAGCTGTGTTAATAAGATATTTTATTAAAAAAAAATTTTAACATGTATTTATTTTTGAAAGAGCAGACAGAGCGTGAGCAGGGGAGGGGCAGAGTGAGAGGGAGACACAGAATCCGAAGCAGGCTCCAGGCTCCGAGCTGTCAGCACAGAGCCCGACGCGGGGCTCGAACTCAAGACCCGTGAGATCATGACCTGAGCCGAAGTCAGACACTTAACCGATGAGCTAGCTACCCAGGCGCCCCAAGATATTTTTGAGAAACTCAGTTGTGCGTGGTTAATGCTATCTTTTCTTCCCCTTGATTCATTTCAAACTGTTGAAGTTGGAAAGTTGGGGGTTGTTTTAAGATGCACTAAGCCGAAAAGAGTCATTTTGTTGTGGTGGTGTTTATTGTCACTGTTCTCGTTGGCTGGTTGGTTCTAGTTTCTACAAGGCCCCTCCTCTCTGGGTTCCTGGGTAATGACCAGGCCAGCGTTTCTCCAGCCAGACGGTGAAATGGGTGCTTTTAAGGCAAAGGCAACATGAGTCGTGTCTCTGAATGTCATTCCTTTGTGTGTGTTTCCACACTGAGCGTTCTTTGCAAAATTACATAAATACTTGTATGTAAGCTGCAGTCTATGTAAGAGTGTGCCCCATTATGGAAAAGGGTAGATTTAAAAGTATTCCTTCCCTTGGCGAATAAATCTTCCCCGTTACCTCATCATTACAACTGTTAGTCACATTTGAAACTCCTTCGATTTCCTTCTCCTAACCTCCTCCCCCATCCCGCCTTGGAAAAAGGCCTCCCTCGTGTAGCAAAGCATTTGTGACTTTGGCATAAAATACAATCTCTGATTCCCACCACACCCATCCAAATTCAAAGAGAAACGCATCTTTCTATCACATTGAGACAGGAGTATAATATTTATTGAAAATCTATGAGCCTATATTGTTCTCAAAAGCACTTCCATACACTCATCCATGGCCCCATGGGGCAAGTAGCAACTTCATCCTCATTTTAAGACAGAGAAATGAAAGGGCGCCTGGGTGGCTCAGTCGGTTAAGCATCCGACTTTGGCTCAAGTCATGATCTCACAGCTCGTGAGTTGGAGCCCCGCATCGGGCTCTGCGCTGCCGGTGTGGAACCTGCTTGGGTTTCTCCCTCTCTCTCTCTCTGTCTCTGCCCCCTCCCACTTGTGCTTTCTCCCTCTCTCAAAATAAAAAAAGCATATAATGTATTTCTAATCATCTGGAGCTCCAAATTCAGTAGCAATCACTTAAAGAGAGAGAGAGAGAGAAATAAAGACTCAGAGTGGGCATGCAACTTGCCCAGAGACCCAGTTAGGAAGTGGCGAAGCTGATACTCAGAGTGGGTTGGTTTAACCAAATATTTTAAAAATTTCAATTTAATTTGTGAAACAGCCCTATCTGGTGGGTATGATTGTCCCCAACCTATCACCAATCCGGCAGGTCTGAGGCAAAGCTGTACAACCAAAGACCGGCAAGACTTGGAAGAGGCACGCACCCATGGCCGCCTGGCTCCCATCACCGGCCGCCAGGGAGATGGGTGCTCCTGGGTGCACTTCATTGCCTCCCTGTCCACACGCAGGCTGACCACTCCTCGTGCTCCCTGTGCATGGTAGAGTCACCTCCTTCTGGAAAGGAATTCCCTTCGGAGCCGCCGTGCCTCTCCCTCCTCTCTGTGAGAGGCATCTCCTGCTTTCTGAGTTTCAGCCCAGAAGGGAGGTGGGGAAACTTGGAAAATAGGAGGTCCTGCTCTTCTGGACTCACTGGCACTCAGCCCCAGGGACTATAACCACGATGCACCTGACAGCAGAGTCGCAGCCTGGAACGAGACGTTTGCCGGGAATTCTCCGAGTCTCTTGTGGAGGCACAGTGGCCAGCTGTCCCGGATTCGGCAGCGGGGGGGCCCCGTGCGGGTGATACTTGGCAGATCATCTCGAGCAGAGGGGTGCAGGGTGAGAGCATCACAAGAACACTTTGTCTCCCGGAAAGCTCATTCCAATCACCCTTCCTCGGTGCTCAGATCGCTGAAAATTAAATACAAGATCTGCTCTTATCACCCCTGCGGCTTTTTTTTTTTTTTTTTTAAGTCTCACACACTCACACAGAAATTGGGAACTTGATCACTGTGGGCTGACGATGTCTTTTGAAAAGGAGGAGGGCAAAACCCTTCTTTCCCTGAAAGTTCCCATCCATTGTTGGGTAAACATCATAAATCTATTGCAGAGAGACAGGCTGCATGTACTCAAATTACCTCCTGCTACAATTTTAGCTTTGAGTTTTAATGCCCTAAACATGAACAGCGCTCGATCCTAATGCAGGTCTGATGAATGAGGCAGCTTTGCCGACTATAGTGTCGGAGAGAGGCTCCCCACTCCCTTCCTTTTTTTTTTTTCCTCGTGGCTTAGTAACCACTTCGGCAAATTTCCCCATTAAATATACAAGGCAACTGAGTGTAATAAAACCTAAAGGTTGTGGCAGATAAACACTAGCGTCTCTCTGGGCAGAACCCGCCAGCTGACAGAGAGCGGGTCTGCTCAAGTTTGCCCCTGGAATCCCCAGCGTTGCGTCTGGAATCCCAGCCTAGAAGCCACACACACCTTGCCACTTGCCCATGGGTCATCTTCAGTCTGTGGGTTACACTTGCAGGGCCGTCTGCTTCCCGGGTGGTTACGTGGTTTGTACATGGAGGAGTTGGACGTGCCCTAGTTATGTGTGAGATCATCGGTGCCCTCACTTGGCATTTGCCAGTGGGGCAGAAGGTCATACTTGGGAAGTGACCCAAATTAGCGCCTAACATCCAACCAGGAACGCAAGGGGGTTTTGTCTCGCCCAGATATTTCCTGCCCCTGGAATACGGCCCTGAATCATATTTGTCGGGCATTTCATACGCACTGGGTACATTTAACCAAAAAGGCCGAGCCCTCTGTGAGGTGGCAGAGGGGCTCTGCATATATGATCTCATTCACTGTCCACAACAGCCCTGTCCAGCCAAAGACATTATCTCCATGTTTCTTACACATAATCAAGCAGGCCTATGCGATGACATAACTTGCCCAGTGATGGAGCTGGAATCTAAGCCATGCTCTGACTCCAAACTCAATATTCTTAAGCAATAAAACCTCTCCCTTCCCACTCCGTTCCTACTTGCATTCTTTTCATACACACACACACACACACACACACACACACACACACACATACCCCTTTACACTTGAACCCTTGGGTGGGCCAGTTACATCAACAACTTAACCACAGAACCTGGGTTGGCCCAAATTACAGGGATTTAGAATCTAAAATTTGCCTGATATTGAGGCTTCAACAGAGTTAGTATTTCAGGGGAGTTCTGATTCTTTTCTAAACAAGCGTTCTGTTCACTTTTTGTCTGAAGGGTCAGATGGTAAATATTGTAGGCTTTTCAGGCCTTTATGGCCTCTGTCACAACGATTCCACTCTACCACTATAACGAAAAGCAGCCATAGGCAGTATGTAAAGGAATGAGAATGGCTATGTTCCAATAAAACTTTATTTACAGAGACAGGCAGTGGGCCAGATTTGGCCCAAGGGCCACAGTTTGAGACCCCATTAGTTTCAACCCAAGCCATCACTAAAAGTGCTATCAACACCCTAAGGTTTTAAACATTGGGTCTGGCTAAACCATCAGGGCAAGACTAGGTGCCAGGGCCCTTACAGTTAGGCAGCAGAAGTTCATGTCTGCTAAATAAACCCTGGGATCAATGTCGCTCCCACCCCACAGATGGCCAGGCCAGCAGGTCTCGGTATGTGCTTCACAGGGAGGTAACATAGGCCTTTTGCCAGAAAAAAAAAAAGAGTTTTCTGGACTAGTAAGTTTGGGGATCTTGGGTTAGGTAGTCAAACTATTTCTATGACTGCAGGACTTCTCAGGGCTTTCAATATACTGATGAACATTCTTTATCTCTATAGGAAGGGAAAGTCATTCAAGTCTCCCAACTTTGTTGGACTTATGTGTGCAATCCTTAGTTGTGCAGAGAGGGCAGCAGAGGGGAAAAAGATGTGACTTTGGGTTCGGACTCATTTCCATTTCAACAGATGGGTGAGTTGGCTGAAAATGTCAGATTTGTTGAGCTGTTGTTATTGTCCCGTTTTCGTTTTTGTTTTTTTTCTGTTGTTGTTTTAATAGCCTTCGGAGTTTCCTCGTAGTCATTACGAAGAAAACCCCTGAGCTGAATCAAAACAACAATGACAAAAGCAAAAACAAAGACCTGAATCCCCACCAGCACAATTCAGACCTTCTTGGCTAGTGTCGGTATTCCACAGGCTGTGTTTATTTCAAAACGCACCTGCTTCCTTTTTTCTCCCTCGTTTCCTAAGTGCCGCTGAGAATCCCTCCTTCTTGTCCAGGGACCCAAAAGGACCCCCTGGGGCAGGACCCACACAGGTCTTGGGTTGTGCATTCCTGGCAAAGCTGTCACCCCTCCTACCCTCTGCCCCCATTCCAGGATGAAGGACCCTTCCCCACGTCCCCTCCACTCAGGCATGTGCCTGGTCCTGAAGCCAGGCTTTAGTGAAAGCCTTTTGTAGCTGTCTCCCTCATCCAGGGAACCTCGGTCTTTCAGATGAGATCCTTTGTGGGCAGAGTGACCCCTTTCTTATTGGGAATCAGTGCACAGGGGGGCCCTGGCCCATCAGTGGGGTTCTTGTATTTCCTGCCTAGAGAGTCCTCTGTTTCCTCCTGGGATGGGAGACATTGGTTCTAATCCTTCCCTCTCCACGATCTCGCCTCCCCAGCCTTGACCTGCAAAAGAACTCCAAGAAAGCTGCCAGGCCTCTCCTTGACTCAAGCAGGGGAGGTGAACGCGGCCTCCTCTCGCTACAGTGAGCCCGGCAGAAGAATGGGGCGGGTAAAGGCCAGACAGGCGTGAGTTCAAATCCCAGCCCTGGCCCCCACCAGCTGTGTGATCCAACCTCAGACCCAACCTCTCTGAGCCTCAGTGTCCCCATTTGTAAAATGGGGACAAGAGCAGACCTTGCCCTACGGGGTTGTTGTAGGGAAAGCAAATCAGTGCCTGCGTAGGGCCTGGTGCCAGCGCCCAGTAAAGGGGCGTCCCGGCGGGGCCTGACAGCTCATCAGGAAAGGCTGCTGCCTGTCCATCCCGGGGAGGCTGTGCCAGATCAGAGGGAAGCTCAGCAAGCCACTTGAAAGGGACCTTGACTCATATTGTGGTAACTGAATATGCAGTTCAGGAAGTGCTTCGCAAGAGCAAACTGGGCTCCAGCCGCCCCCTCGTCCCCCTGCCCCTCTGCACAGCACTCATGGTGCCATGACGCTGTTCCCAGCAGCCTTCCCGTCTGAAGTCAGCTGGTGCTCAGGGGCAGTGTGGACAGCAAGACCCAGGCGTGTGCGCTGAAGGCTGACGGGTGTGGGGGGCCGTGCGTTCATGGACAGACCGTCCAGCCGCCCGGGCTCTAATTCTGCTCCATCCGTCAGGTCAGGTGCTCAGCTCTCCTCTCTTCTCCATCTGCACCTGGCACTCGGCTGTATCAGGCCCTCGCTGAGCCCTTGACGGGCCCTGTATCACTTAATCCTCATAAACAGGTTCACAGGGAAAAGCTCTAAACTTCTCACCACTTAAAGATGGGGAAAGTGAGGCACCCAGAGTTTATGAAACGCTGAAGCACGCGAAGGGTGAGTCCCGGAGCCGGGATTTGAACCCGGGGAGTTGTCCTCCAGAGCCTGTCTCCTAACGGCTCGCATCTAGAACCTGTCCTACCGTAGGTCTCTGTGCGGCGTCCGTTGGCCGCACGCAGGATATTGTGAGCCTGGAGGGGAAGGTGAGGTGTGGGGCAGCTCCACTCGGGCTGCTGCTTCGCTGGCAAGCAAGGGAGTGGCTCCTGAGTTCCTGCCAGGGTTCCTCTGGCTCCCCACGCCTCCCGTGCCCGCCACCCCGGGAGTGCGCCGGGCCACTGTTCCCGCGTCCAAGCCTCCTGTACCGGCCGCCCCGGGAGTACTCCTGACCATGTCCACTGCTCCCTCTTGGGACCCTCCAGCCCCCCAGAGCCTCTGACTGAATGTTCCGAGGCCAGGGCAGCAGAACCCCATGTGCGCGGGGTACGGAAGAGAAGTGGGGGGTGGCTTGGGATGAGGCCGGTGCTGAATGGGGCAGGGGAGGCCCGGGAGGAGGAGGCCCATAGTAGCAGGAGGCGGCTAATAGTAGCCCCATCCCCCCTCCCTGTGCCTATCTCCACATCCCAGGCCAGGCCGGGAGGTGGGGAAGGGGTGCGTCCCAGGGAGAGGGACGTAGGGCGGGGAGTGAAGTGACCGGAAAGTGCCGTGCCACAGTGGCACAGAATTGCTGAGCTGGCTCACAGGTCCTGAGACCTGCCTCACAGGCCTGCGGGAGAGAAAACTCTGCTGGCTGAGCCATCGACTGCCGGGAAATCAGGGCTCATCCTAGTTCCTCATTCAAGGCACACACCCTAACTCCCAAGGCCGTTCAAAGCTTGGTGTTGCCCAACTCAGGCAGGGGACGCTGGGCGTGCCCGGGTCCTCCTGCACACCCTCAGATCTCGAGCCCTGGCCACCAGTGTCCGGACTGTCTGGCCTCCAAGGCCAGACGGTGACCCCATCCCTGGGTCCCGGAGCCCACGTGTCGAGGAGGAAGCTGTCATTCTGATGGCCCAGAAACATCTGTTCCCCATTCGTCATTGTCAAGCTCTGATGTCCTTTGGGACTCTGTTTGAAGGACAGTTTTTACTGTTGTAACCAAAAAAGCAAAAGGAAGCAAACAATCACGGGCCCCTTTATTTCGGGACTTTTTTTTTTTTCTGTGTCAGAAGAAAGCTATTTCAGTAAATAGGGCTTTGCACCAATTACCTGCCCCCACAGTGAGCGACTGGAGCATCCCCCCTCCCCCTCTCCACACCCCACCATGCTGAGAAATTGAGGTAAATACATTTGGGCCGAGGCTGGAACAAAATGAGCCAGCAGGAAACATTTGGTTTCCACCTGGGTTTGTGCATCTTTTGAAAGATACCTGTGACCCAGCCCAGTGTCCCTGATGCTCTGTGATCAAATGCCTGGAGCACAGGGCCAGTGTGTGTGTGTTCAGACAGTGGATAAGTGAGTTTGGAACTCATGGGCACCGTGGAGGTTCACCAGTGCACGCTTCAGCCATCCGAGCTCGCTGCCGTCCTCGGAGGCAATTAAGCCAACTTGGGGTTCTGGAAGGCCATAAAATGCCCTACCTGCTGGAGGCCGAGGGTAGCTGAGTGGCCCTCTTGGAGCTAATGAAGTATCACAGGCTTGTCCCGGGGCTCTGCGGAACCCCGGAGGACCCGGTGTTTTCTTCCTGTGGATTTTAGGGAGGTGCTCGCGTTGGGAGGCCAGGAGGGTGTTTCCCAGCAGGATGCAGAGGTCTGGGTTCCTGGGATGTGATGAGTCAGCCCCTTGGTCCCTCTCTCCCTTCCTGCTTTTTTCCCCATGCAAAGTGTTCTAGTTTCTTACGGCTGCGGAAACATCCTTGGTAGCTAGAAACAACACAAATGTATCCCCTGACAGCTGTGGAGGCCAGAAGCCTGAAATCGGTGTCACTGGGCTAATGTCAAACGGGGGGCTCCTCCTGGAGGCTCTGGGGGATTCAGCTGCCTGCACTGTTCCAGCTTCCAGAGGTCGCCGGGATTTCTTGGCTTGTGGCCCCTTTCTCCGTCTTAAAGTGAATCACTCTGACATCCGACTCCATTGTCCCTGGCCTTCTCTCCTTTGGCCTTCTTGCCTCACTCTTACAAGGACCCTAATGATTACACTTGGGGTGCACCCAGATGATCCAGGGCGAGCTCTCCATCTCAAGATCTTTAATTTAATCACGTCTGCAAAGTGCCCTTTTGCCATATAGGGTAACATTCACAGTTCCCAGGGATCGGCCCGTGGGATTTGAGGGTGTGCAGGAGGACCCGGCGTGCCCCGCGTCCCTTGCCTGAGTTGGGCAACCCCAAGCTTCGAACTGCCTTGGGAGTTAGGGTGTGTGCCTTGAATGAGGAACTAGGATGAGCCCTGATTTCCCGGCAGGCGATGGCTCAGCCAGCGGAGTTTTCTCTCCCGGACTGCCATCCTCTGGGCCCTTTGTGACAGAGTTCACTGGAGCTTTGGACTCAGACCTGTGACTCTGGGATTGTCTACTGTGTGGGACGAAGGGAGGACTTGAGGATTCGTTTCGGTGCCATCCTACAGATGGACGAGTGCGTCGGTAACCCAGGCCTGGCATAAAGGACCCCGCTTCTGTCACCAAGGGGTATGCCTGGGGCGCGCTGGAGCAAGAGAATGATGTTGGCTTCACCAGTTTCTGCCCCTGGCTATCTATTGTACAACAGGCTCTTCTATTGGCCTTGTTATTGCCAGAGCCCTGATGGAGTTCACGACCCACTACCTTGAAATATGGCACCTTGTTGGACATACGGGGTAGCTTAAGATGGAGGGGTCTGAGAAAATGGCAGCTGGACGGTCACTTGGACCTCCTCCTCGCCTTGCCCTTCTTCCCTGAAACTGGTCATGAAACACCGATGGGAGAGGTGCACCCTGCCCCGTACCCAGAGGAGAGGGGCATCCTGATCTCTAAAAACAGATAGCAAGGAGATTCCTACAAACAGACCTTACGGCGTGTCCCCCAGTCTACAGCACTTACCTCCCATTCCTTAATCGATCACACTCCTCAACTCTTTACCAAACTTTGCGTAGAACACTCGGGTCTGACTGTTTCCCTGGTTTCTCATTTCCTTACGAAGGCTCCTGTGTCAGGTGAAACTCCCATTACGTCAATCGGCATGCTTCTTTTCCTATTCGTCTGTCTTTGTCAGTTTAATTTTCAGGCCCAGCCAAGCATCCCCAAGATGGTTGAGGAAAAAATAGGTTTCCGCCCCTACAGCCAGTCTCTCACTGGCTGAGTGTTGCCAGGGGAGGAAGAAAATCTTCCTCCTTCTGGGATAGTAAAGTAGTAGCTAAAGTAGTATCACCTTGGGGTGCCTGGGTGGCTCAGTCGGTTAAGCGTCTGACTTCAGCTCAGGTCATGATCTCACGGTTCGTGGGTTCGAGCCCCGCGTCGGGCTCTGTGCTGACAGCTCGGAGCCTGGAGCCTCCTTCAGATTCTGTGTCTTCTTCGCTATGTGCCCCTCCCCCGTTTGCAATCTGTCTCTCTCTGGTCTCTTAAAAACAAATAAATGTTAAAAAAAATTAAAAATAATAACAAATAAAGGACAAAAGACTTTTCTTTAATTATCAGAATTGATAGCTATGTAAATTTACAGATAACTCACAGGTGTTAAAAAAAAAAAAAGTCCTAAACTCTGAGTCCTCTTGGGAACAAGAAGGGTGTCGTTGGACAAGAGGTGAGACAGGTCACAGCCAAGATCAGAGGAGGCATGAGGTGGCGTGGGGTTGATCACAAAGAGAGCACAGAACCAGAACAGGCTGAGGCAGGTAGGGCACAGATGAAGACATCAGCCTCAGGAAGACTTTCAAAGAAAAGGCTCCGGGACAGGAGGGGGCCGCTCTGCAGAGAGGGGGCGCCTCGAACCTACAACTCTTGACCAAAGCATAATTTGCACAGGACTGGGAAAAATCCTGAGATGTGGGACTTCAGGTGTTAAAGCTGGGGACAGTCCCAAGCAAACTAGGATGGTTGGTCACTCAAGTTCCAACCTGTCTCTAGAATGTTCTTGTCTTTTCTTTTTTTTTTAAGAGAGAGAGTATGAGCTGGGGAGAGGGGCAGGAGGAGAGGGAGAGAATCTTCACACACAGGCTTCACACTCAGTGAGGACGGAGAGGCTCGACCCCACGACCCCTGGATCATGACCTGACCCGAAATCAAGAGTCAGGTGCTTAACCGGCCAAGCCACCCAGGCACCCCTAGAATTTTCTAGTGATGAAAGAATCTCAGTCCCCCGAGGCCACGGAGGTGCCCCTCTCATCCACCGCTCATGCTTGGGGACGGTGGCTGTGGAAGATGCAGGGTAAGGTCACCCCACCGTTTCCTCCTAGAGAAGACGCAGAGCTTGTCTAGGATTTGGGACCCAGAAGCGGAAGGGGAGCACTCAAACACCTGTAAGATTTCATGAGAACGACAAGATTTTAACAATCAACTTTAATAGGTGACTTGGTTTCTCAGACTTGGTACTGAGTCAGTGTGGAAAAGATTCTTTCTCTAGAGGAGAAACCGCACCAGAGTTCATTTGAATTTCAAAGAGCAGTTTATCTTAAGCTAACACAGCTCAGTGAAGCCTACTGCAGTGGGTTTTATGACCAGGGGTACACCTGAGTGCAAAGGAACCCCGAAATCTAGATTTGGGGTCCTGGAGGCCTCAGCCACAGTTTTCAGATCCTCTAGAAATACACAGACAGCTCAGCTACGTGCCAGAAGTGCAAAAAATTATAACTTTCATCCTTTTTTTTTTTTTAATAGCTAAGCTCATCTTAACAGGCCCCTTTCCTGTTGGTAGCAACAGAATATTTCATTCTACTCACCGCAGATGTCTCGCTTTCTACTGTTTTAAGACTTACACTCATCGAGCTCTAAGTTTTCCGATGTTGCGCTAGGTTTCTTTTCCCCCCTCTTCTTTTTCCAAGATGCAGCCCCAGTGCTAGAAGTGGATCAGTGTGCCCTGTGGGGTGGAGGAGGATCTAACCTCATGGGGAAACAGAGGTCCTCCGTCCTGGTCTCCAGGTGTCCGTCTCCGACCTCACCGTGTTCCCGAACCGCGGTGTCTCTGTCTGGGTTTACTCTCAGCCTGTCCTTACCGGGGGCCCCGCGCTAAGGTCTGCTGTAACTGGTGTCTGTCCCCAGATTGGGTGACAAGTAACCCCTATTGCGCCATTATAAGACACTCTGTTTATCCATTCACCTGTGGATGGCCGTTGGGGCCATTTCCAATTTTGGAGTATTATGAATAAACAAACACACATCGTTTTGTGGACGGATGTTTTTTGCTCTTGGGAAACCACATAGGAGAAATATGGCCAGGTCGCACTGTAAGTGGATATTTAATTTATCATAGCTGTCAAATAGTTTTTCGAGGCGATGGTATGCTCCCACCAGCAAAGCATGAGGGTTCCAATGGCTTTGTGTCTTTGCCAACATTTGGTGTGGTCAGTCCTGATAAGAATTCTAAGCATTCTAGTGCATGAGAAATGGCATCTCACTGTGGTCTTTTAAAAAAATTTTTTGGGTTTTTTTTTTCAATGTTTATTTTTGAGAGAGAGACAGAGCTCGAGCAGGGAAGGGGCAGAGAGAGAGAGAGAGAGACACACACACAGAATCCAAAGCAAGCTCCAGGCTCTGAGCTGTCAGCACAGAGCCCGACACGAGGCTCGAACCCACGAACTGTGAGATCATGACCTGAGCTGAAGTCAGACGCTTAACTGACTGAGCCACTGGGGCGCCCCAGTCACTGCGGTTTTAATTTGAATTTCCCTAATTAGTAATTATGCTGAGCAGCTTTGCCTGTGTTATTGGCCATTTGTGAAGTGTCCATTCTTGTCCTTTGCCTATTTTAAATATTGGATTGTGTATCTTTTATTATGGCTATATAGGGATCCTTTATATATTCTGGATACAAGTCCTGTGCCAGCTAAAGAGGTTGTGAATGTTCTCTCCCAGTCTTTGGCTTGTCTCTGTGCCATTTTTTTCCTTGAAAGAGAAGAATTTTATGAACACCACTGTATCATTTCAAAGAGGTTATGAGTAGAGCTTTACGCATCCTACAAGATCTTTGCCTGCCCCCAAGATTGCAAGAACCTTCTATGTTTTCTTCCACAGGGTGTATAATTACAGGGTTTTACTTTTAAGCTTACAGTCGATAAGCCTCCGTATGTGTGGCTAAATTTGTATATGAAGATTTTCTAGGGATTTTGTTGTCGATTTCTACTATCCACGGGGTCAGAGATAAACTCTGTATGGTATCATAGAAACCACAGGCAACAACAATGGGCAATTACCTTTCAAAGAAATTACATACGAACGTACAAAGTAGTCTTTATTTTACCCTCATCTTTGCCACGTTGGGTAGCCCTTTTCCGTGTCAAGGGCACAAGTGTCCATGTGATGTCATTTCTCTTCACCCTGAATAACTTCCTTTCACATTTCCTGAGGAAGCGTTCTCTCACCCTGACAACGTCTACGTCACCTTCCCTTTTCAAAAGATGTATTTGACTGGATGTCAATTCCAGCATTTATCATTTCGTTATCTTCTCTCGTAATTTCTCGTTGCTTCGGAAAAAAGTCAGCCGTGCTTCCTATCGTTGGTCTCTTATATCCGTGATATTTTCCTTTCTGGCTTCTCCAGGTTTTTCTCTTTATTTTTCAGTAGTTTAACTATGATGTGCTTTTCCATGGCGTGTATGTGTACATGGTGATATTCCCTGTGCATATTTTTTGTGATTCTTGGGTTTATACATTAATATTCTCTGAGGAAATTCAGGACATTTTCAGCCATATTCTCTCAAGTATTTTTTTCTGCCCACTCTCTCTCTCTTTTCCTCTTCTGAAATTCCAATTACACATATATTAGAATCTTTGATACGGTGCTAAATGTCACAGAAGCTCTTTCATTTTTAAAAAATCTCTCTCACGCTGTGTTCTTAAGATTGGATACTTTACATTGTCCTGTCTTCTGGTTCACTGACACATTTCTTCTGTTGCCCCCAACTTGATATTAAGCCTAGCCACTAAATTTTTCTTTTTCTTTTTTTTTTTTTTTCAACGTTTATTTATTTTTGGGACAGAGAGAGACAGAGCATGAACGGGGGAGGGGCAAAGAGAGAGGGAGACACAGAATCGGAAGCAGGCTCCAGGCCCGAGATCGTGACCTGGCTGAAGTCGGACGCTTAACCGACTGCGCCACCCAGGCGCCCCGCCACTAAATTTTTCATTGCTGATTCTTGGCAGTTCTAGAACTCCCACTGGATTCTTGTTTGTTTGTTTCTGTTACTCTGCTGGACTTCCCACCTGGTCAGTCATGTTGGCAATCTTTTCCTTTACATCCTCAAACATATTTATAATAGCTACTGTAAAGTTTTTCTCTGCTAACTCCAAAATCTGAGTTATCTGGGAGTCTGTTTCTATTGAATGATTTTTTTTTTTTTTCCTGAGTATGGGTCACATTTTTCTGTTTCTTTGCATGTCTAGGAATTATTTTATTGTATACTGGTCTCTGTGGGCAATAGGTTTAGAGATTCTATATTCTGTTGACTTACAGCAGGCAGTTAATTATGGCATATCACCTTGAAGTTTTAGAAGCTTGGGTTTACACTCTTTAAGATGGATCTCTTTTGATTTTTCTTTAATCCGAGGGACAATCTTTAATCCCAAGACATAGTCACTGCTCCTAGATATGATTCCCTCCCATCGCGCCCCACCCCAGGATTTCAATGGAATGCCCAAGGTGTTTATGGAATCTCTCTTGGAAAAAGTGGCATGATTCAAACTCCAAACTCTGTCTCTCATTAAATGGGCAACAGCTGAAATCTCTGCTCAGCTTTTTAAACTTTTAGCTCCTTTCAGGATTTACCCCCTCCATTTCCAGCCCCTCTGGTAGCCTTGAACTCTGTCCTCTGACACCTCGAGCAATAAACTTTCTGCCTGGCTGACTGAGGAAAGCCCTCAGCAAAAAACCGTCTAAAGATAGATTTCGCCCAGTGTGGTTCCTTCTCTCGAAGATCAAAGTCTCTCCAATTTTTGCCTGTTTCTGGTTGTTCTGCGATATTTTAAAATAGTTATTTTTAAAATATTTTATTCAGAGTTTGTTATTGTTATCTGCAGGAAGGTTGAGCCAGTAAGAGCTACTCCATCATCCTCAGAACTAGAATTTCTTCCGCACCCATTTTAAGGTTTTTTAAACGTATTGCAAAACTGACCTCCACAAAGGTTATACCAGATTATGTTCTCACCCGTGGTAGATGAGAGTCCTTGATATTCTTTCCACTTGGCAGCTAGGATTTTTAAGCTAAATATCACGAATGCTGGAAACTTAGAGATCACCAGAGACAGTGATTCTCATTTAGGGCCCCTGAATCCCAAAACGATTCATGAAAGTCATACTGGGTTGAAGGACAATTTCTACAAGTTATAAACACGATTTCCAAATATAAACTATACAAGTATCCCTAACTAAAACCTTAAACGCGGTTACTTTTGGTTAGAATGACATCCTATTTTTCATGGAGACACTGGTTTCCCTGGCTGGCCAGGACTTCTGCTTGACAGTTAGCATGATTTTGACCAACCCAAACTGACAAACTACATTATTATTGATAAGGGAAGTGTGGCTTTTAGGACATAACAACCTTGGGGAGAAACTCAATCCGAGGAATTATTGGTGGCCCTGGGCCCTAGGAACAGAGATGGGAGTTTCTTGAAGATGAATTTAGCCTTCATCATTGGATCTATCTTTGTTCGTACAGCTTTGTTGGTGATAGCACTCGCCCCTTTATTTGCTGAAGCCCAAAGACATAAAAGAACTTGCCTGGAGTTACACAGACTTACTCCCACTGTGGGTACAGAGATCAAAATCCAAGATCAGTCTTTGTTCCGAACACAGCGGCACATTTTAACTGCGAAGGAGTAATTCTGATATCTACCATGGGTTCAGAGAGAAAAATATAAAAGAGTAAACTCAGAGAAGACTATTTTAGAGAGCTATCCTGGGAGCACGGTAACGATCGGGTGGACAGTCGTGTTCTTTGAAGTGCCTGTGATTTCCAAGTCATTAACTTTCAGGGGCAGCGAAGAACCAACCACACTCCAGGTGAATGGATTTTAGCCGAATGCAGACCCGTTGTCCCCTGCCAGGTTTTCCTTTATTTGTCTATGATGTCTGTTTCTTATGTTTTGATGCTGGATTCAGATTCACATGTGCAGATTCATTTCTCCTCAATTTCCAAACGCAAATGCTTCCCACCTTTTGTGATCACGTAGAAATGACTGGAATAAGGTAGACACACAGACTGCTTTCCTTTTAGAACTTCTCCATCACCCAGCCCACTGTTCCATGTTCCTTAGTATATATTTTCTGTAGCAAGACTTAGATGTGTCTCACGTATTTATTTTATTTTTTTTCCATAAAAGTCAGGGTCCTCCTTTGAGGCACTGATCACGACACCATGGAGACTTTAGCAAAGACTTGATGCTTCAAAGAGACTTAGGTCAACGTTTAATTACCTCCCCCTGGAGATACTTGGTGCCTTTTGCTGTGTGTGCATATGAGGTTGAGTGCATGAGTGTGCAAGGTCCCGTGTGTGTGTTTGTGAGGTTAGCTACGTAAGAGGAAATGTGAGCGTCCTCTGCCGCCTCTCTGCCATTTCAATGCTAACCGTGCATTGGGCCGAGCCGGGCACTCCCCGCCCTGTGTCTGCGTGGAGCTTGTCCCAGAAACGCGGAGTGCAGTTCAGACTGGCTCAGACCCATCTCAGAAGGCTGGGATTGTGATGACCAGATCCTTCAGGAAGCAGCTGCCACTGAGGAAGGAGAAGCCAATCTAACCCCCCAGGTGGCCATAGGCTTTTACCTGTTCTCAGGAGCACACCCTTTCCCACCTGTTTTTCCAGCCAGCCAGGCCAGCACCGTAACAAAGGGGGAAGCCCCCAAGGGCCCCACATCCTGGGGGTGTCGCCGGGACTCCTGTGCGAAAAGACACGGGAACGGAGCAGTGATGGGATACCGCGAGGGGATAACAGCTCCGCAGAGACTGGCTGCAGGAAGGGGGGCAGGAAAGGCCATCCAGAGGAGAGGCGAGAGCTCAGTACACACAGCAGGGAGCCGACTCAGCCAGGGTCCCCTCCGGTTGTGCAAGGCTAATCCTGAGGGCGGGGCCAGGCTGAGATAAACACAGAACCCTGCTTTTTTACAGATAAGATTGCAAAAGGGGTCTGTTCCTCCTCCAGGCGCTGCAGCACTCTTAGCAAAGCTGGACACTTCCGGCTGGGGGCCTTAGGTCCCGTGCCTCCATCTGATGGTCCCTCGTGCCCCTTCACCATTTTTCTAAGCTTGACCTGACGGAATCTCGCTTTTTGCCTCTGCTTTGTCCTTGTCACCACTTGTGACAATTGAAGACATTCTGTGTGGAGAGAATATGACCGCGGGACCCCTCCGACTTCAAGCCTGTCCACTTGGATCTATGTTTTCTCTACTCTCATATGAGCTTTTCAAATAAAAGGATTGAGAAGCTGAGTGCTTTGGATGTGTATTGTAGAGATATAGACATGGGTGTGGACTCTGAAGCCAGACCACCTCGTTTAACTGTAGCTCCAACGGGTACTAGCTGTGTGACCTTGGGTAAGTTGCTTAACCTCTCTGGGCCTCGATTTCTTTATTTGTAGAATAAAGACAACGATAGTACTTACCTCATAGGGTTGTTAGGCAGATTGTATTAACTATTATGTATGAAATTTATGAACAATTCCTGGCATATAGGAAGTACTATGTGAGTGTGAGCCATCATTGTTTTTATAAGTATTATTTTGCTGCATTTCCTTGTGTTCATTGCACATGCCTAATTTCTACAAGAGGTCAAATATCTTTATTATTAAGGTGAGGGGAAAGCCTAGCTCCCTCCCACCTCCCCAGTCCTGGCCTGTACACAACCCCTTACCCTTGCCTTTCTGGCTGGGGCCAAAGACACAATTCTTGTCCCTGTGCCTGGGTAGGGGTGTTGAAACAGAGTAGATGCATTTGCTAGACTGTGGTTTGGGCTCCGGCTGTCTTTCAACTTATAAAGTGTCTGCGTGATTTTTTTTTTCCGTCATCATTAACAATGGAATTCTTTTGTCATAATTTTTTTTACAATTAATATGTGCACATTGTTGGAAAATACATATATTGTAAAAAACTTCAATTACAAAAAGCCCCCCCAGCTCTTGCCGAAGGCTGATTTCCTTCCCTTGAGGCAATCACTGCGATCAGTTTCCTGACATCTTTCCAGGCTCCTTCTAGAACAACACTTATTTTTTAATGCCTTCTCTGATTTTCCACTAGGCACCATTGGTGCAGCTGCGTAAATGAGCCTGGGTGCACAGGCCTGGGTGAGAATGACCTCTGGGCTAAGGCCATCTGCACAAACCTACAGGTCACCAAGTCTACAGATTCCGGGGCTGGGCCTTTCTCGGCCCAAAGGAACTCAAAAGCCCACTTAAGTGGTTTGAATGGCTTGACATCAAGGTCATTTTCCCACAGGGCCCAGGCTGATCTCGTAACGTGGTTCTAGAAACCACCCTCAGCCTTTGGTCTGCTACCCCAGGCCTGGTGTCTGAACCCCTCCCGGCCTCTTCCTTTGAGCCTGGCTCTTTGACCTGAGACTTTTTGCAGGCGTTCGCCCTTTCCTCTCCGGCCCTGCCAAGAATGGGACTCCCTAGAAACCCGCATAAGACACCAGAACTGACCCAATGCAGCCCCAGCCCACCCATTGTGTCTGGTCTCCCTCATCCCTCCGGGTCACTGGACTCCTCCACCAAGACCCTTGCTGGAGCCACCGATCTTGCCCCCCCTGTCCTGCACCGCCTCAGATTCCGTGGGCTTCATGCTCTCCCTGGCCACAGCCTGTGAGGCAGCATGACCCTGCTATCTGTGGCCTCTGCGGGTGATTGCCAGGTGACTTTGGGCCTCCCTACCTACCCTGGCCTTGATTTCCTCACTTGAAAAGTGGGGAAGGAGAGGGTTCCCCTGGGTGCATTTATATCCCCTGGATACATTTATATCCCCTGGATATAAATGGTGAGCTCATGGCCATAGTCGAAGCAGGGGTGTGGGTCGATGAGAACCAGTCCAGTCCCATAGAAGAGGAACACGCGGCAGCTTTGGGAAAGGCACTCAGACCTGTCCCCGGCCTGCTTCACACCTGGCAGAGTGGCCCTTGTCGCCAGTGGCAGGTGCTCCGTGAGCCCTGTGAGTGGCCCATGCCATGGCACAGCCTGAGCTAATTGCAAGGGAGGCCAGTGGCTGCCCGGGGTTGCTTCTCAGCCTCCAGCCAACCGCCACGTTTGAAAAGCTGTGCCAGGTCCCCATAGATAATTCTCTGCCCGAAAACCCGGAACAAGGACTAATATAGCCATTTTCATTTTGATAGGGGGAAAAAAAAAAGTCGCTCCAAAGCACTTTATTGTTTTCTAAACAGTCTCAGGCAGAAAGACGTGGCCCAGCCCTGTCTTAAGGCAAGGCTTCCTTCCTCGTGGCCTTCAGCATCACGTTGATGACAGCCATAGGGATGTAACAAAAAAAAGTAACAGTAACAAGTGCTACCACCTTGCAAATTTCAAATTATGTGGGCAGATACCTGAGGCTCACTGCTGTCGGGAGAGTGGCCTCTGCCCCCCCCCCCCCCCCCCCCGCCCCGCTACAAGCAGCTCAATGACAAGGACTTTGGCTTTTAGTGTCTGCATCTCCAGAAATGCAGGCCGGGCCGCCGAGGTCATGCACTGGGGCAAGGGTAGAGAGTACCAGCGTCAGAACCAGACATTACCACAAACTTCGTGTAACTGGCAAATGGGCGTGGAAAGGCTTGCACATTCATGATCTCTGCAGAGGAACCATCCATACGGGGACAGGCCATCAAATCTTACAGGGTCAAACCCTGAGGGTTCCCCCATCTCTTTCCTCCTCCAACCCCCATTGGGCAGACCTCTGGTTTCTCCGCTGAGCTATCCAGGATTCTGATGGACAGGATCGCTCTCTGCCAGCTCAGCTCTGTCCCCAAGGAACTCGGTCATTGTGCGCACGCGGGCTGTTTTGGATGGTGGATCTCCCCTCTCCGCCCCACTTTCGATACCCAAGCTGTCTCTCGTATTTTCTTCTTTACAAACTGCGTTTTTCCAAAGAATGGGAAATAGCCACATCAGGATGAGAGATGCGTGGAGGTAGGTGAAAGAATGGCGGTCGCTTTTCATCTTCTTTTGGTTTTCTGTATTTCCAAACTTTCCACGGTGAACATCTATCGTGTGTGTGTAATCAGGAAAACAGTCTGATGAAAGGGAATGGGGACGTTGAGGCTGAATATTCTGATCCACAGGTGGATCAGAAGGGTCTTAGAAGGCTGCCTGTTAAGACAGTACTGGAGACCGGGCAAGAAGATGGGAGACTTCCGGAAATTTTGCTAAAAAGCCCTTTCTCCCTCCCTACGATTGCTGGGGTCACCGGTCATGGAACTGCTGAGGATCATCTTGTCCTGAGCTCCAGACCTCTGTGGCTCCTACACGGGCAAGGTTCTCCTGCTTCAGAGACTTGGTGCTGCCTTCCTCGGGGGGCCCACGCCCCTATCCAGCCAGCACCCATGCACACAGCCTCATACTGAGCAGGACGGCCACTAGGCCACCCAGGCGCCCCGGGTGCCTGCCCCACGGTCCTCAGAGACGACAGCCCCAGACCGGATGGTTTGCCTCACCTAAGGCAGCCAGGACGGTTTCCACTGGGCACTTTTTCTGTGTGGTGTGTTTTTCTTTCTTTGGTAGCTCGTAAAATCCCCCCGCCTGAACCGGGCCCCTTCGTCTTTCATCTCCAACCTCTCCTGGAGCTGTCCCTATTTCTTTTTAATTGTGCCTCCTTTTTTTTTTTTTTAAATGGAAGTTTCCTATTGAATTTTTATGACAATATAGAGACGTGGATAGACTCCAACAAAAATGAAATCTTTATGGAATAGTCATTTCTCTCCTGGAGCCTTCTGACAAATGTTCCTCTGCGGATATATATACATATCTATACATTGGTGGGGAGCAGGGGAGGGGGCAGCCCCTCTCGTGCTTGGCTTCAGCTCAGCCGGCTGAGGGGCGGGCCGCTGAACGGGTTATGATTGCGGCGTCATGACCGCTGGGGGAGCGGGACGCAGCCCAGCGGGGGGAGTGGGGGCAACATGAGGGAGGGAAGGAAGACGAGATGTAAATCTTTCTCAGGTACGATCCCTTTGCCTCGGTGTCAGCTGAATTAGCACACTCCCTAATCCCAAGCAACCCGCCTACGTGACTGCACTTGCGTGGGGGTGACCCACTCGCTTAACCCCTATCCAGCACCTCCTGTCCTGGCTCCCAGCCTGGCCCGAGAAGCCTCTGTTCTCAGGCCTAATGCCGTGTGTGACCGTCTGAGGTCGCTGGCATGTTTCTCTTGGGTGAGCTTCACCAAGTGTGATCTGGGGATGGCTTGGGATCCGCAAATGGCTCTCCGGGGATCGGGGGCCTGGGTTGCCTTCGCAGGGTGTGAGTACTTGTGCCAGGATGGGAAGGAACAGTTACTCATTTATAAATAGGTATTGGGAACCACCTACATCGTATGCCTGGCCCAGATCTGGGCACCAGGGATTTCAAAGTCATGGTCCCTTGTCCCATAGAGCTGAGGTTCTTGAAAGAGGCAACAGGCAAAAATCAAGTACACATGTGAATGAATGTGATGATTTTGGATTGTGGCACCTGCTGTGGGACAAAGTGGGAGCAAAGAGGGGCTGCTGAAGGAGAGGAAGCCCCTCCAGTTTAGACTATGGTCAGGGAAGGCTGCCGGCTAAGAGAGTGCTGGAGACCGGGCAAGAGGATGGGAGGCTAGCATGCTCAGATCAGGGAAGAGCATTCCGGCCAGAGAAACCAGCAAGTGCAAAGGCCCTGGGGCCAGATGCACTCAACATGTTGAGAAACAGAGAGAAGGTGAGTGTGGCCGAGTGGTGTGAGCCACCAAGGGAGCAGGAAGGGCTGGAGCAGGTCGGGGGTGCTTTGTGAGCCGCCCTAATTAACAGCTCTTGGTTCAAGTGCAACGTGAGCCACTGAGTGCATTTAGGGAGTAGAGACCTGACAGGAACCGGATTTCATTTTGAAGACATCATTTTGACTTCTGCGTAGAGAAATAATGATAGAACTGTATTAAAACCAAGGTGCCAAGTGTTTGGAGCCTCAGAAAGGCAACACGATGCTCCAACTCTCAGGGGAATTTGGGAGGAGGGACAGAGTGGGATCGTTGTTTCTTCGGGTTGTTTGGATCCAGAGCTCTTTCCTCGAGCTGCAAGGCCTCCCACATAACTTGTCCCCGGCCTAAGTTTTGAGGAGAACTGAGCAGTGGTAGTTAGGCTTGCCTCCCGGCAGAGAATAAACTTTCGAGCAAGAACAAAGCACCATAGATCTTACATGTGAATTTCGTCAAGGAGTGGAGTCTTCTGCGTGAGCGTGCCAACTGTCTGCTCGGAGAGAGGGACAGTCATAAACATCCTAATAAGGAAGAAATGAACATATTTTAGCATCGGTCATGCGGCAGGCTCTGTCCCACGTGTTAGGTCCTATCCCTGCCCCAGTGCCCTGAAAAGTACATTAAACATAGAAACTGGAACCAGAGAGGTTAAGTAACTTGTTCAAGGTCACACAGCTAAGGGGCAGAACTGGGGTCTGAACTCAGATTTGCGTGATTCCAGCGTCCTTGTTTCTGTCACTCACCCTGATGGCTTTGGACAGTATCCACGCACTGAAGGGTCAGCGGTCCCCTTTGAGAAAAGCAGTCACGGTTTCTTAGAGACAATGGGGACCATGGCAGGGTGAGGCTGGGGCACCCTCAGGAGAACCTGGTGCCTTCAGGGTTCCTTCCAGACCCTTCCAGCCATTGGCCCATGAGTGCAGAGCCTACCTGAGGCCTGAAACTTAAAAAAAAAAAAAAAATGCTTGACACTTGAATGAAAAATTAACTCCAAAATATAAGAAGAAAACTATAAAACCACAGCTGGTAATTTAAATCAATTAAGGCCAAGAAAAACGAAAAAAAAAATTTTTTTTACCTTCATGTCTTCCTTCTCCGACACTCACCCCTGCCTTATGCAGACCCAAGTTTCTTCCTGAAAAACTTCTCGTCACATTTCCTGCAACGTGGATCTCCGGGCAGTGAATGCCTTCTGATCTTGTTTGTCTGAGAAAAGCTTTACTTCTCCTTCACTTTTTTCAATTAAACTTTTTATTTTGAGATCTTTGTAAATTCATAGGTGAGGTAAGAAATAAATCAAAGAAATCTTGGGGGGCCCTTTACTCTGTTTCCTTTGAAAGTGACATCTGGCAGAACTATAGTGAAATAGCATAGCCAGAATGTGGACACTGATAACTTTCACGGATATTCACCAGTGTGTGTGTGTGTGTGTGTGTGTATGCATTCTGCCCTGTGTATTTTTTTTTTTTTTTTAAAGATTTTTTTTTTTAATTTTTTTTTTTTCCAACGTTTATTTATTTTTGGGACAGAGAGAGACAGAGCATGAACGGGGGAGGGGCAGAGAGAGAGGGAGACACAGAATCAGAAACAGGCTCCAGGCTCTGAGCCGTCAGCCCAGAGCCTGACGCGGGGCTCGAACTCACGGACCGCGAGATCGTGACCTGGCTGAAGTCGGACGCTTAACCGACTGCGCCACCCAGGCGCCCCTGCCCTGTGTACTTTTATCTCACGTGTGGATTTGGGTATCCATCACCACAGTCAAGATACGCTCTCCTTCTGTCACTGAAGGATCTCTCAGGTTGCCATTTTATTTATTTTTTAAAATCTTTATTTATTTTGAGAGAGAGAGGGAGAGAGAGAGTGGGAGGGGGAGAGAGAGATGGAAAGAGAGAGAGAGAGAGAGAGAGAGAGAGAGAGAATCCCAAGCAGGCTCTGCACTGTCAGCACAGAGCCCAACTCTGGGCTCGATCTCACGAACCCTGACAGCATGAGTTGAGCCTCGACCAAGAGTCAGATGCTCAATGGACTGAGCCACCCAGGCCCCCCTCATGTTGCCATTTTATAGCTATACCTCCGTCTCTCCCATTCTCTCCCCTTCCATAACTCCCGCCAACCAAGAGTGTGTTCTCTGCTTTCATAATTTTGTCATTTCAAGAATATTGTATAAGTGGAATTGGAGGGTACCTATGCCGTTTTTGCTCAGCAAAACTCTTGGGAGATTCATCCATTCATTCCTCCAGCGGGAGGAGACCCAGCATCCTCTTGATCCCTGAATAGCACCCCAAGGCACGGATGTGCTGCGGTTTGTCTGCTTAACCCATCATCACTGAAGGACATCTGGGCTGTTTCTAGTTTGGGGTGGGGAGATCAGGGAGAAAGTGGTCCAGCAGGGGATGGAGAAGGAAGCCGAGAGAGAGCACAAGCCTGTGTGGAGAGTGAGGGTGCACCGAAGGACAGGGCACAGGAGGCAGGTGCAGGAGGCTGCCTCCAGCAGAGAACGCTGCGGGTGAAGAACAGTCGGAAGATTCTACGGTATATAATCACACCCCACAGATTGATTACTTGCCGTGAAATCTATATTCTCGGATAAACGAAAGTTTCTTAGTGGACTCTTCTTCTTTTGGGAAGAGGCAGAGCAACTTGCAGGAGAACACCAGCACACATGCATGTGCGCGCGGACCTGCTCCCTGGTTGCTACTGCAGAGACGTTTGTGTGCATGCACGTGCACAGACGTGCGCGTGCAAAGGCTAGTCTTTGGGTCTATGGGAAGAATGCACCTTGAGTTCTGTCTTGCAAATGAATTTTTTATGGGTTTGGGTTTTATGTGAACTCTTCATGGCTCTCTAAAGATACATGTTTATTGTTTAAAAAAAAGTTAGAGGACAGGGGTGGCTGGTTGGCTGCTCAGTTAAGCATCTGACTCTTGGTTTCGCTTAGGTCATGATCTCACAATACGTGAGTTCGAGCCCCACATCAGGCTCCACGCTGAGGGTGTAGGGCCTGCTTCGGAGTCTCTCTCTCTCTCTCTCTCTCTCTTTTTCCCCCTCCCCTGCTCACTCTCACTGTCTCTCAAAATAAATAATAAATAAAACTTAAGAAAAAAAAATTCTACTTTAGAGGACAAAGAAGAAAGCAAACACTACCCACAATTTTTTTATTTTTTCTTGTAAAAGCATTGTCGTATTGCACATATTACTTTGTGTCACTCCTGATTTCATTTGCTAATTGTTTAGGGCAGAATTCTAAATATGTCCCTCAAGATTCTGTGCCTAATCCCCAGGACGTATGACTCTGATAAGCTATCATGCCCATGAAAGGCAAAAAGAACTTTGTAGACTTAATTAAAGTTATTAATTCGTTGACCCTCATCTAGAGGGATTATCTTGGATTATCTGGGTTGGCCCAAGGGAATCCCATGAGCCCTTAAAGAGAGATGAGAAGCATAAAAGGGATTTGATGTGCCATAACTGTCTTTGAAGATGGGTCCACAAGCTAAGGAAATGCAGGAGACCTCCAGACGCTGAGAATGATCCCCAGCTGACAGCTAGCAAGGAGACGGGGCTTTCAGCCCTGCAATCAGGGAACTGAATTCTGCCAACACACTCAATGAACCTGTAAGGGGATCCTCCCCCAGAGCCTCTGGATAAGAGCATATGCTGGCTGGCACCTTGATTTCAGCCCGCGAGACCCCGAGCAGACATGTAGCTGAGCCACTGTGCCTTAACAGTGGTTCTATCCATACCTTCACTCACCCTAGTAGGTACCCTTTTTAAAAGCAAATCCTTCAGGCTTCCAATACAGTCAATGGGAGTAGCTTTATTGAAATTTATTCTCTCACACGAAACAAACAAACAAACAAAAAGGTAAAAAAATATATGAACCTACAAAAAGCCACTGAAAGGAACCAGCGCGTCTGGAAGGGGTGCAAGATATATGATCAACACAAGAAAATCAGTTGCATGCCTATGTGCAAACAGTGGGCAATCCGAAATCGAAATAAAAAATACCATTTCTAGAAACATAAAGATCAGAACGACTTGGGGATAAATCTGACAAAGGATAAGAAAGGCCTATATACTGAAAACGGTCCAGTATTGCTGAGAGGGATTGAGTAAAATGTAAATAAAAGGACGTAGATTCAACACGATCCCAGTCAAAAATCCCTAATTCCTTTGGTTTTTGTCCAAATCAACAAATTGGTCCTAAGATTCAAAAGAAAACACAAGAGCTCTGCGAAAACCAAGAGGATTCTGAAAAAGAGAACCCCTTTTTAAGACGAGCACTACCAGATTTCAGGTCTTGTTATAAAGTCCCTGGAAAGAAGCAGTATACAGTGGCAGACAGACAGACAGACGGATCAAGAGAACAAAATATATGTTTCGGAAATAGACCTGCAGATATGTGCACAACTGATCTTCAGCAAAGATACCAAGACAGCTCCATAGAAAAAAAATACTCTTTCGGTAAATGCTGGGGAACAACTGAATAATTACCTGCATGAAAAATTGGACTTTGACAAACACCTCACACCGTATCTCAAAAATTAACTCAAAATGGATCACAGGCCCATTTTAAAAACCTACAACTGTATAAAGTGCAACATGAAAATATAGAAGAAAATTCTAAGCAGACAGGCAGGTCCAGGAGACTTTGAAACTGAATCTGCAACTCTGAGTTAGGCAGAGACTTTTAATTAATTAATTAATTAATTATTTTATTTGTTTTTTGAGAGAGAGCACGCCAGCAGGGGAGGGGCAGAGAGGGGGCGGGGACAGAGGATCCGAAGCGGGCTCTGTGCTGATGGGCTGACAGCAGCGAGCCCAGTGTCTCACAAACGCGAGATCATGACCTGAGCTGAAGTCCGACGCTCAGCTGACCGAGCCACCCAGGGGCCCCTATTTACCTTTTTAAAGTACAGAGAAGAGGTGTGCGCACATGCGTGTGCAAGCAGGGGAGGAGCAGAGAGAGAGGGAGAGAGAGAACCCCAAGCAGGCTCTGTGCTGTCAGCGCAGAACCTGATGTGGGGCTCAATCTCAGGAGCTGTGAGATCATGATCCGAGCGGAGATCAAGAGTCCGAGGCTAAACCAACGGAGCCACCCAGGCGCCCCTGGGGAAAGACTTTCTAGATAAGACAGCAAAAGCATGACGCATAAAAAGTTTGATAGATTGGACTTCATAGAGTTTTAAAACTTCTGCTCTATGAGGGACCCTGTAAAGAAGGGAATAGATAAGCCACGGACTAGGAGCTATCTGCAGATCACGTGTCTGATAATAAACTTTGAATCCAGAATATTAAAAAAAAACAACCACCTCCAAATCAATAAGAAAAATGCAAGCAACCCAGTTGTATAAGTGGGAGAAGGAACTGAGCGTGTACTTCACCACAGAAGAAATATGAATGGTACAGAAGCGCAATCTCGTTAGTAACCAGGGAAATGCAAACAGAAACAACGATGAGATAGCCCCACACACCTTCTGGAATGTCTGAAATTAACTCTCGGCGCTGAATACTCTCCGTGCCGAGGTGGGCAAGAACCGGAACCTTACACACGGTGGTGGGAATGGAACGTGGTCCACCCACTTTGGAAAACGAATGGGCAGTGTCTTCAAAGTTAAGCATACTCTTACCATATGACCCAGCCATTCCACTCCTAAGCGTTTAGCCAAGAGAAATGAAAGCGTATGTCCACACAAAGACTCCCACACGAATGCTAGCAGCAACTTTATTTTTAATGGCTCAAAACTGGAAAGAATCCAGAGGTACAGCTACAGGTAAATAGGTAAACACACAGTGGCACATCCACATGATGGAATATGACTGAGCAGTAAGAAGAGACAACCTATCGACACAGGCAAGAACACGAATGAATCCGAAATAATTACGCCGAGTGAAAGCAGCCGGAGGGGCGGGGCACACGCTGCACAAATCTGTTCACGTAAAATTTTTAAAAACAGAAACTAACCCATAGTGACAGAATGCAGGGCAGTGGAAATGTATAGTGTGAAACGCATGTCTTAGAAAAAAATAAAGAGCTAAAATCAGTCGTCCGGGTTTTCGTCTCAGGAAATTTTCAAATGCATGCAAATTTTTAAAAATTATTCAAGAGGCTGGGGGATTCTGGGATGGACTGCTGAGTCTGACCAAAAATAAATAAACAAATAAATAAATCTAACGGTAATACAAATACAGGAAATCCCTCCACTGAATGGATGGGCATAAAAGGTGCTGACCCAAGTACTACTGGAAATGAGCGGAAATTGTAAAACCAAAAGCAAAAGGAATTATACATAACACTGTATTCTGACTGATAAAGTTGTTTCCCATGGGACACACGTTAATGATTCTGAAGCCACCCATTGTGAATTTTGGAACCGAAAACTGAAGTAGATGGATGGCCGATGGCGGGAGCCAAGGTCCTCACTGTTGGAGTGACAGGACACAGGCAAACAAAGTGGGGAGGCTGGAATGATTCACGTGGCCAGGGATTAGCATTGGAGACGTCAGTAAGAACTCACGTCTAGCCTAATACAGACACAGAGGGATGCGTACAAAATATCTGTAGATACAGGTTGGTGTGAACACATATTTACATGTTTACATGCGTAAACACATCTGTTAGCTAACAGAGCATACAAGAAATGACACCCTTGTCGCAATGAGAGCATCTGGTGCCCAGATTTCAGATGTTAGGATCACTCTCTGATAAAAGGAATTAGGACATCTTGAAGAAATGGCCGACTTTAGGATGGGCAGGGAATATACAAGGTGATCCTGGAGCATCTCGTAATGTCAGAAAGTGAGAAAGTGCTCAGAAAAACAAACAAACGACAACGCACGATGGTGGGGGTGTGTCAAAGGAACCCAGCAGCCATTTGAAAGAGCTCTCAGTGACCCAAACTGGTATAATCTGAGTATAATAAAGTAGTACTAGATTATAAATAACACAAGTATAAAACAAATATGCATGATTCATACTGATACATATGAATATGAAATATTCTGTACTGATCACATGAATACACGAGTGGGGGAGAATAGACAGCTCTCCCACGGGGTACAATTTCAAATAATCGAGGTAACTACTCCTCCCCCAAGAAGGTGGAGCAGAGCTCCCCATTCGTTGAGCGTGGAGTGCGCAGTGGTTCCCTTTCAAGGTCTACACTATGGGCAGCGTGGGTGGCTCAGTCCGTTAAGCGTCCAACTCTTGACTTCCGTTCAGATCACGATCTTGTGGATCGTGAGTTTGAGCCCTATGTGGGGCTCTGCACTGACAGCTGTCTCAAAATAAATAAATAAACTTAAAAAAAAGAATCAAGTATGAGAAGGGAGAAAAAGAAACTCAACACATATACACACTACCTCAGCCAGACGTCAGGGTCAACATCAAGAGTGATAAGTCATGTAGATGTCTGTACTCTTGATATGATGCGATGAGAATGGCACTTTACCTCTGTGTCTTCCTCCCAGAAATCCCCAATCCTACCCTAATCATGAGGAAACACCAGACAAACCCCAGTGTAGGGACATTCTACAAAACGCCTGACCAGTATTCCTGAAAACCGTCAGGGTCATTAAAAACAAAGAAAATCAGAGAAACTGCCCCAGCCAACTGGAGCCTAAAGGGGACCTGACAACGAAATGTAATGTGGGATCCTGGATGGAACGCTAGAGTGGAAGGACATTTGGTCAAAACAAACGAAGTATGAAGAAAGTATAGACTTTAGTTAACAATAGTGTTATCAATATTGGTTATAAAACAGGACAGATGTTCCATCCTAATATAGGAGCTGGACCGTAGGAGAAACTGGATGTGCTGTATGTGGGAACTCTTCAGACCCTTTTTTCAACTCTTCTGGAAACTTAAAACTATTTTAAAATTAAAAAAAAAAATTTAAATAGAGGCTAATCCCTTCCCCCGCACTTCTCATGCTCTCCCTCCTTTCTCCCTTCCTTTAAGAACAACAACACCATCACACATGTTTCAGCACCTTGTCATTTCCAGCTGTCTTCCCGGATCATTCTGCAGGAGCCTTGGCACGACCCTATGCTGTGTTCAGTCTGCTCCAATTTATAGACAGGCCAATTTATAGACGGCCAAGGAGGCAAAGAACCCATCCAAAGTAGCAAGAGTGCGAGCAGTGACCCCAAGACTCATGCTGGGCTCTCCTGGCCCCACCCCATCACCCTGCCACTCTGTTTCCCACGGGGCCCTCTGACGACAAACCGCTTGGGGCCCAGTGTAAGTGGTACTCTAACACTCCAACTTGACTTGCCTGGACGTGACCTGCAGGTTGGAGGCATCATCTTGCTCCTCCTTCCCCTTAGAAACAGTCATCTCAGAAAGAAGACAGCCAGGAGCTGGCGTGGGTGCCGGAATTCCTTCCTGTCGAGGGCACTGCCCCTCATCTCTCTGTGCCAAGCACTTTCACAGGTAATGATCGCATTTGGTGAACCCCAAAAATATCATGGAAGGAAGTTATTATTATCTCCAACTTGGGGTTGGAGAACCCTGAGGCTAGAAAGTGATGATAACTGAATGCAAACCCTTCCCTTTTCTCTTGATCAACCTGTTGTCCCTGACACTGGTTCTGGCCAGCACCCACCTGCCCGGCGTCCCAGATAGAAGGTGCTTATTCCCCTCCGGGGTGAGCTCGTGGTACCCATGACCGCCATGGCTTGATGCGGCCTCTCTAGCAGCCAGATATCACCTGCTCTCTGCACGTGAATGTGCCTTAGGGAGCTCATCAAATCCCAACGGAGAAATGACATCCTCTGGGGAAAATATCTGCAGTGAGGTGACCATCCTGTTACCTTTCTCTGTCCTTCTGGACCACACTCGAGTCCCCGCGCATGCACCTGAGAGTGTGGGCAGGGAAGCGTCTCTGCTGAGTGGGATGAAACGTCGTAAGAGCTCTGAGGGTTGAAACTTTGAAGAGGTTGAGATCTTTGAGTGCTGAAGAACCTTTGAATCTCCCTTCAGCTCCCCCTACCCCGACCACAAGCCCTTCTCTTGATGTAAAACATGTGTTCAGATTGAAAACAATGAGGCATATGTCTATGCCGACAAGACTGTTTTGCTTTATGCTTCCTCAGTGGTTGGAAACAGACCCACCTCTGAGATCTGCATGACTCTAAGTGGAAAACACTCCCTGTCAGTCATATCTGTGGATTTGCGAGATGGAACAGGAGACCGTTCCATCTCTGCTGCTAGGAACACCGTCCGTGTGACCTAGTTGTGTTGGGAGTGGGTCCGTCTTCCAGCTGCCCCCACGCAGCCCCTGTGGAGCAGACATGATGAAGGTGTCTAAACTCCCTTGGAAGCTGTTAAAGTTCAGCTGAAATGCCCAGGAGCCAACGGAGGAAACTTCCAGAACAGATACGATGTGACGCCCCCACTCACCCTACACCAGCCATACAGATGATGTCTTCATCCACACGACCAATGGCCTAACATCAAACCAGGACATTTGGCTTCTCTCTTCTGTCGCGTACATAACCAGTTGACCCCGGACGAGTTACCTGGCCTCTTATTAAGAAATGGACTAAATACTTTCTGGAGAATCTTTCAGCCCTAAAAATGTATGAGTTCTTTTCCTCCGAGTTGATGGGAAATCAGCTACAGTGAACACTCCTGTAGATTCGGTCTAAATTAGGAGATACCAGCATCCCTAGAGGAGACCAAACCCTGAAGCGGGAGGAACTCGGGAACCACACGGGGAAAGGATTTGGGACCAAAACAGATAACAAGAGTGGATGAACAGAAGACATTCAGGTTGAATCCACCTTCAACAAATCTGGACTGAGTAACTTCTCCATGCAAATCACTAAAGTGCAGGAGTGGGGGGAAGGATGACAGCACGAATCTCTCAAAATCCTACGTTCTAATTGATGTACTAAGAAATTCTTGGCGGAGGAGAAATAACTTGTATAAACAATGGGACGCCGCGGGGTAACAGTGAGGCTAAAAGAGGCATTTGGCGGGCAGATGTAGAGTAGGAGGCCAAATTCAGGTGTAAAGCAAGGGAGAAAGGAGGGCACTCGAAGACCAAGTCTCATAAGCCTTACTTCCTGGTCCACGTTAGCACTCCGGAATTCAGCCCTGAGAGCCACCACGTCCAATGCTCCATCACTGGGGGAGCAGCCAGGATTCCGGGGCTGGTGGCAAGTTCTGGAAGGGCTTCCTTAGTCCGAGAGGATGTTGGCGTCTCTGGGCTCCACGCCACCAGGGAGGGAGGCCAAAGGCACAGGGGTACCGGTGCTGCCACGCCAGGAGAAGTTCCTGCCAAGGGGGTGGGGAGATGTTTCACAGTCAGGACTACATATCTGGTCAGGGCAGAAGGCAGAGTGTTGGCCGATGCTCCGTGTGACCTAATTCCCTACCCGAGCGAGCTAACCCTTCAAGCTCCTGACTGGCTGGCATTCATCATCATAGTCATGCGACTGAGTTTTTCAGTGAGTTTTCTCCTGAAAACTAGTTGGGATGGCCAGGAAGTTAGCAAGAGGGTCGGCCCTGCACTTGGTTGGAAAAGAGAGGTTCTCTTGCCTTGGGGTCATTTTGGGAGAATTACGCAGTGTATGATTTCTGTTGACAACAAAGGAGGTTTAGGATTTTGAGAAGAGAAAGGGGACTTCCCTTCTTTTTGCCGGCGGGATTTTTCTGGAACGGAGCTCTCATGGAGCATTCTTGCAATTGCACTGTTTCACTCTTTGTTCGGACAACGACGCATAGAATAAATGTCTGTAAGGCTGGAAGGGGCTTCAAAACCCATTTTCTAGGTAAACTAACCAGAGATACCTTGGCCTTTTCGTCATCTGTGTCTGCTAGGGCCGTCATAGCAAAGTATCAACAACGGTACCGTCTCACAGTTCTGGAGGCCAGAAATCCGAGATCAAGGGCTCAGCGGGGTTGGTCCCTTCTGAGGACCGTGAGGGAGAATCTGGTCCAGAGCTCTCTCCCCCGGCTTCTGGGGCTGGGTGGCAATCTGTGGCATTCTGTGGCTCATTGACGCGACAACTTGATCTCTGCCTTCGTGTCCACGTGGTGTTCTCCCTGTGTGTGTGTGTTTCTATCCAAATTTCCCCTTTAAATTTTATAAAGACACCAGTCATGCTGGACTAGGGGCCTCCCCTAATGCGGTATGACCTCATCTTACTGACTACATCTACAGCGGCCCCAGTTCCAAACGAGGTCACGTTCTGAGGTACCGGGGGTTAGGACTCCAACACGTGACATTCAGGAAGACACAATTCAACCTCTTACCGTATCTTTTCTGCCCAGGGAGCCAAGAGCGCGGGCCCGTCAAGCCACAGGCAGGGAGAGAGATGCCGTGCTGGGTCCCTCACTCTCTGGAGCAGCTCTGGACGGGCTTGGCGCCACTGTCCCTGTGTTGCAGGTGGAGACTGGGGTCAGGTCCGTGGCAGGGCCCGGCGTGAACCGAGATCACCGGACACCCACCCCCTTCTGGGGCTGGGGCTGGGGCTGGGGCTGGGGCTGGGGCTGGGACAGGACACCCAAGCCCACCTTGAGGAGAGTGGGTTACACCAGGTAGAGGATGACCCCGAGATTCTGGCACATGAAGTGAGAACCACCGTCCTGTGCCGACCACCCCTCACGTATGCCTACAGGAGGGCCCGGGTAAGGGTCTGTTCTTTGTGCCCACCCAGGCGAGATGCGGCCTCCTCATGGTGCCTCAGTTCCTTCCCCCGCAAAATGGCGGCAATGCTCTGCCCTGCCCGGCTCTGCCCACCTAAGGTCAGGTGAAGCCCCAACAGGGGGACCCCATGGCACGGCTTTGGAAAGACCCACAGACCTGGGGACGCGGGGAGCGTTGTCATGACCGCTGATGTGCGGTGCAGCCCGAGCCGACAAGTGCCAGCCGGTGGCTGTGTCATCTCCTCCGGGAGTCCTAGCGCCTGCTGACAGGGACAATGTCTGATGACTAAAGCATGTCTGACCCTCCCCGAGCCCGTTTCGCATACAGCAGAGACTCAGCCAGTCTTTGCTGGCAGTCTGCCTGCCGCCGGCCTGCCCGTCCAGCTGCTCAACGCGGAGACTGAAACCCACCCGGGTTGCATTTCAGAGGTCCCGGCCTGCTCTCTCCCCGCTCAGTGAGCTCTGAGGGGAGCGACTTGCGGGCTGGGTTCTGGCCAGGTGAACCTGCCCGGAGGGGGAGGAAAAGGAGGAGGAGGAGGAGAAGGAGGAAAGGAGGGGGAGGGGGAGGGGGAGGAGGGGGAGGACCAGGAGGGGGAGGAGATCCCAGCATGCACCTGTGGCTTAGCTTTCTCCCTGGCGGGAGGGCCTCCCTCTCTCTCCGCTGGCTTTTTCCAGAGCACCTTCACCCTATGAGATTGACAGCTTACTCTTGGTTGGGAACAGAGTGTAGGAAGGGGTCTTTTCACACTGCCCTTGCAGCCCTGCCTGCCAAAACCCCGCCACGGCCGCTTTGCCTATTTACCCTGGCCACCAGGTCCCTCCCAGCTGCCCTAAGAAAACAGATTACTGTCCAGAGCAAAGTCCTTGCGTGTTTCCTCTCTGGAGATGGATCAAGTTTTGAAAGAAAGGTTTCCTGCAGCCCATGACACCATTTGGGTTTGTTTTATCTGTCTCCACCTGTGGGGCAGGGACTTAACCTGTTGCCCAGGGCTGGGCCAGCAAATGACTGAAAGGAAAGCAAAGCTGGCCCGGTGCGCTTTTCGACAACACACCGAGCGGCCTTGTTCTCCTCTGCCCAGCATTGTGCGGGTGAGGCCCAGGCCCAAATCTGAATAGGGCTCCGCGTAACTTGATATGTTTTCTTTCTTTGCTGTAGTCTCAGTGTGCCAAATTTAACTATGCCCCAATCTGCGGTCTGTATATATAGTGTTGTTGCAGGAGTGTGTGTGTGTGGGGGGGGGGGGTTGCCAGAGGGGGGAGGGGAGCGTATCCATGTTGCAGGAGTGGGGGGGGTTGCCAGAGGGGGGAGGGGAGCATACCCATGGGGTTTTTTTTTTGTATCTTTTTTTCCTCTGGCCTGCTTTGCTCACTGTTTGCTATATATAACTTAACATGACCGTCCTCACTCTTTGGTCATTAACCCTTTGGAGATACCCACTGCAATTTGTGTCTCCCGGAAGGCCCCTCCACCAATGCCCTCAAGCGCCCTGTTCGGGAAGCGCTGGCTGGCACCGTCGGAGTTAACCGCAGGCCTTTGGAAACTTGAACTTCCCCAGAAGTGCTTGTGCAGCAATTAGCAGATCCCCACTCAGATACAGAAAACTATCCCCTGCCCCCCTTTGCAAACAAGCAGAGAGGGCCCTCGGAGCCACGAGTCAGCCCTGTGCCTCTTTCCAAAAGGCTTGTATCCTGTACCTTCCAGAAATGTGATAAAAGGTCCATCTTGATGTTGCTGCAAGGTTCCTAGGGGAAGTAGGAATCTGTTGTCCAATTAAAACTCATGAGGCTGGGCCTCACTTCTGAGACGCTGGGGTGGATGAACACAAGGGTGGCGGAAAGCTTCTCATTTGCGGCCTACGTGACGAGTGACCCTGCCTAGGTGGATAGAAGCCCTGTTTCACTCTGCTGGAGGGAGAGGGCTGGCAAAATATTTTGGTAGCTACTAAATGTTGGGGACCAAAGAGAGCTCCTCACCCAGGCCACGCGCTCCTCTCAAGGGCGGGTGGACATCGCTCCTTAGGACCCAGGGTCCATGGGATCAGGCGATGGGAGGTAAAAGCCTCAGCTCTCGCTGTTCACTTCTTTCAGAAGTCACAGAAACGCGGGAAAATACAGAACCTTGAGTCTCCTTGTGAGGGGGAAGATGTCTTGGGTCATCTTGGGCTATATTTAGAATGGAAAATGTGCTGGCTCAGAGAAAACCGGTCATGTGTCCTTCTCTAGGCTGTACCCTGAGCAGGGAGCCCGGCCCCATCGGGCCCCCTTCCTCCCATCTTTCACACAGCCCAGATGCCCCTCCTCCTCTAGGGAGCCTTCCCAGCCATAGGAAGACCCCGCGGGGTCGGGCTGGATGACCCTGTTAATAAACTTTACAAGCACTGTGTGCCAGGCACGGTGTGAGCCCAGAAGTGCGCGTTTGGCGTGCAAGTGGGAACTGTGCTACCTTGAACCGCTCCCCACCCCTGCTACGCCAGGTGTGAGTGCTGGGGATGGACACAGGGATCCTGGCCCGAAGGGCAGTCACTGGTCTGGCTCACCTGTTGTACTCTGGGCCACAGGCACGTCGGGCTGCACGACGGCGATCGTTTCTTTTTGTAAGCATCAAAACGTTTTCAAGAACATGGAAGTTTGTTGCATCGCCATTTTGTTTGTGGATCGGCACATGATTTCTCAGAAAGGACAACCCGACCCCGCCCTGTCACCCCTTCCAGCCCAGGCCCTACTTCCCACTTTACTGAGGACGAGGGTCAGAAGTAGCCTTGCTAAAGATCGCCGTCTGCTGTGTTCGTGGGGACTAAGGGGACAATGGGAACGCAGTCTTGGGTACCTGTTGTGGGTCAGGCACCACTTTTAACCTTCACAACCCCTCCGAGAGCTGGGGGTTATTGAGGCCTTTTCCCAGTATGGAAACCAGGGGTTAGATGTCTCCTCCAAGGACCCAAGCGTCCCTCACCCGCCTCCCCCTCCTCACCCTCCTCCCCATGCTGTGCTGGTCCGACCTGTGAAATGCAGTCCCTCAGTCTCCTGTCCCATGGCTTCCCACCTGGCCCACAGCCCAGCCTCCTACCCTTCTAGACTCTGATCCAGACAGAAGCTAGCATGATCTTCGGGAAATGTAAAACCAAGCCACATCCTTCTCCTGCTTGGGACGTGAGAGTGGCTTCCGGGTGTTCTTAGAACAGGATTCCCCCCCCCCCCCCCCCCACCGTGCATGGCCAGTATCCCCCACCCCAGCTGTGCTACAGCTGTGGTTCGCCCACTCTGCACTCGCCCCGCCAGTCCTAGGGCCTTTGTATTTGCTATTCTGTGCCCGTGGTTGGGACCCTAGACCCTGAATCATTCTAGTCTTCCTCAGCGAGGGTCAAGGCACTGTTCTAGCTGGGGGTTAACTCTGCACGCCTGCACACCTATTCTCTCGGGAGGAACGAGACACTCAAGCTCCCGAGCTGTGGGGCTGCTGCCCGCCCCCTCCCCTCCCTGACCCAGCCCCAAGACCCACGCTTCTCCCAGCAGCCTGAGGGAAGTTGCTTCCTTCCTGCACATGCTGTGCTGGGTGTGAATCTTCCACCATGGGCAGATCTCAGGGCTCTGTGTTTGGGGCAAATAGCTACTCTTTCATGAGGCTTTAGGTCACAAACTGACACGTCATGTCTTGGAAGCCCATGCGGAGAAGAAGCTGACCACCTTTGCTTGCTCCTGTCGGCCTTTCTGAAAACCCAGTACGGTGACATACTTTCAGCCCCTGGATTTTCCATTCCAGTGTTGCATCGGCTCGGAAGAAAATTCTCTTATAATTGGTGACACCCAGGTTGGCCTGAACGTCCAGTGGGCCATCTGTACACCATTTAATCTATCCCTTCAAAATAATTCATTCTTAGTTATCAGGCCTGCTAAGATGACCCAAAACTGGCCCTTTCAAAGGGTTTTTCCATGGTGGCCTGGGACAGCAGCCACTTGGAGGAGGCCCTCTAGGACAACAACCAATCCATTGCACAAGACCATGTGGGAGGCCCCCAGAGAGCAAATTAAGTCCCCCCCTTCTCGTACCCCCCTCTGGTCCCACCAGCCTCCCCACTCGAAGTCTATAGAGTTTGGAACATGTCCCCACTCGCTTAGAACAGAAATTTTCAAATGGAAAAACAGAGAGAGACAAAGAAGACAAACATGAAGTAACATTGACTAGATCACTGAGACAATCTGTCCACCAGGATTTGCCTTCCTGATTTCTTTTATAGCCGTAGTGTCGCCCTTTCCTTGTCATCAATTTAACATGTAACATTTTTTTAATTAAAATTCAGTATCATTGAACAGGTCATAGGGTGTGAGCAATATTTTCTTTGTTCTAAAAATCCACATGTAATGAAGCTGCCATTCACGATTGTTTTCCACTGGGCTGCTTATTAAAAAAAAATGAGTTTCAATGAACAAAAATAGGTGCATTTTCACAGCGTGGGGTCCATCAGGAATGAAAACCTTACCAATCACAGCCCCAGCCCCTGGGGGTGCCGTGGGGGGATGTTGTCAGATGTCAATTTGGGCTGATTGTTTCTGAGGCCATGTGACTGCGATTCTCGTGTCCTGTGGTGCATTTTATAGACTGATGTCGTCGTTTGGAGATAAATGATTAGATCAATGGTTATAGATGAACGCAGTTCACAGCGTGCTAGAATCAAGGGAGGATTCCCACAAAGTTATCAGAAAAGGCTTTAGAAAGGACACGGGGTGGGGGGTGGGGGTGCCTGGGTGGCTCAGTCGGTTAGGCATCCAACTCTTGATTTCGGCTCAGGTCATGGTCTCACGGTTCGTGAGTTCGAGCTGCTCGTCAGGCTCTGTGCTGACAGCCCAGAGCCTGGAACCTGCTTCGGATCCCGTCTGATTCTGTTGGATTCTGCTTCTCTCTCTCTGCCCCTCCCTTGCTCCATCTCTCTCTCTCTCTCTCTCTCTCTCCCAAAAACAAATAAACACTTAAAAATTTAGAAGAAGAAGAAGAAGAAGAAGAAGAAGAAGGGATACAGGGACCAGGGTGCTGAGCTGTGGCGCTCCTTGCCTGTGACCGCACCTCCTGTACCAGGAGACAAGGATCCTGATAGTCAGACCCCCAAGTCACTACTCAGATGCCTCTGGAGGCATCCCTGTAATGGGATCCCAAACAACAGCAGGCGGGTGTTTGACTTCAATACCTGAGCCTACAGGTAAAAACCTGGTGATTTCTGGCTTTCTTTACCAAATCCAGGAGATCTGCACCCACGATATCTTCACTCTTCCCCCTCCCCTTTGCCCCAGTATCAATCTGCTAAAGCTGCTTCGTAGCTGTGCACGGCCCCTGGCTCCTTCCATTTCTGCTGGGCCCTGTGGGTATCTGAGTTGTGGCCTTGCCCCATGGGACATTTTTTTTTTAATGTTTATTTATTTTGGAGAGAGACAGAGACAGAGTGTGAGCAGGGAAGGAGCAGAGAGAGAACCCAAAGCAGGCTCCAGGCTCTGAGCTGTCAGCACAGAGCCTGACATGGGGCTCGAACTCATGCACCTCAAGATCATGACCTAATCCAAAGTCGGCTGCTCAACCGACTGAGCCACCCAGATGCCCCCTTCCCCTCACCATGGGACATTTAGATGAGAGGAAAACTCACAGCTTCTAGCTTCACAGCACCTCTTTCTTTACTGTTGGTGTGGTCCTGAGCAGATCATCCTAGAGCCTCAGTTTTCTCATCTCTGTAATGGGATGACCTCAAAAGGTGGTTCTGGTGCGATGTAAGAAAGTCTTGGGAAAGAGCACAGCACCTGTGTAATTCTGTCCTGCCTCCCTGCTATCTGCATGTCCTTGGGGGCCACTGGTGTCCTCCAGGGGAAGACAACTGGGCATTCAGTGTGTGAACAGACTGCCTACCATCTTCTCCCTAAACCGACTGATGCAGGGAGTGAGGACGGAATTACTCAGAAACAAGTGATTTCCCAGCTGTGGTCTCCGCTCTGATAACAAAGGACTCGGCCCAGATTGGAGGGGAGGCGGGAATTGTGTGCAGAAAGGCGGTCGGGACATCTTGAGTTTGTTTGTAACTAATCTCAAATAATTTAGATCTTTTTAATTTGCAGCAAATCCGATTCCCTCAACAACATCTGTGGTAAAATATTAGGAGCGTGTGCGGAGACCAAGTGTGGAGGGTTTTTTCTTCCCCCCCCCCCCGACCAAATCCAGAGTTACCCTCCAAATTGTAATCTTATCAGATTTAACTGGTTCCACGCAAACAGATCTATGTATATTTTCAGTAGTTTCAGCTGAAACCTGTTAAGAACAGATGTGCAAAGGGCTGCCCGGCACTGATCCGTTTAAATGTATTTTTCCATGAACGGCCTTTTCTCTCTGCGCTTCCTCAGAGGAGGGGAAAACAAGAGAGTGGAACCGTCATTAAAGTGGATATTACACGCTTCTGAGTTCCCCGCAGCCAGTGTTTGCTGTTCGTTTCCAAACAGCAATTTGGCACACAAGGCTGTGAACACAGGGTGTGCATTTGACGGGCAGTGTTGGCTGCGAGACCATGTGGCTGGGAGGACGGGCCCACAGCTTGCTCTAGCTGCCACCTGGGGCCAGCCCTCCCCACCGCGGGGGCGACTCACAGCACATGCAAGTAAGTTACCCACCTCTTCGATCCTTCAGTTTTTTTCAGCTAAAAACAAAAAAAGGAGGGGTGTATTAAAAAACTCCTACAACTCAACAGCAACAAAATAATCCGATTTCAAAATAAGCAAAGGGAGCGGCGCCTGGGTGGCTCAGTCAGTTAAGCATCTGACTCCTGATTTCAGCTCAGGCCGTGACCTCCCAGTTCGTGAGTTCGAGCCCCGCGTCGGGCTCCGTGCTGACAGCTCAGAGCCGGGAGCCTGCTTCGGATTCTGTGTCTCCCTCTCTCTCTGCCCCTCCCCCACTCATGCTCGGTCTCTCACTCAAAAATCAATAAACATTAAAAGATAAAGAAACAGGGGCGCCTGGGTGGCGCAGTCGGTTAAGCGTCCGACTTCAGCCAGGTCACGATCTCGCGGTCCGTGAGTTCGAGCCCCGCGTCAGGCTCTGGGCTGATGGCTCAGAGCCTGGAGCCTGTTTCCGATTCTGTGTCTCCCTCTCTCTCTGCCCCTCCCCCGTTCATGCTCTGTCTCTCTCTGTCCCAAAAATAAATAAACATTGAAAAAAAAATAAAAAAAAAAAAGATAAAGAAACAAATAAACTTAAAAAAAAAAAAGGCAAAGGATTTGGATAGATGTCTCTCCAAAGATGAGATACAAATGGCTAACAAGCATATGAAAAGATAGTCAATATCACTAAGCCTTAGGGAAAAGCAAATGAAAACTACAAGAAGATATCACCTTATACCCACTCAGGGGGGCATATATGTATATATACATATCAATAGAAAATAACAAGTGTTGGTGAGGATGTAGAGAAATTGGAACCCTCCTAGATTGTGGGTGGGAATGTGAAATGGTTCAGCTGCTGTGAAAAACAGCATGGAGGTTCCTCAAAAGATTAAAAATAGAACTACCATATGATCCAACAATTCCTCTTCTGGGTATATTGCCAAAAGAATTGAAAGCAAGATCTCAAAGGGGTATTTGCACACTCATGTTCACAGTAGTGTTATTCACAAGAGGCAAAAGGTGGAAACGACCCAAGGGTCCTTCAACACGCGGCTGTATAAGCCAAAGGTGGTGTTTACATACAATGGAATATTATTCAGCCTAAAAAAGAAGGAAAATCTGTCACCTGCTACAAGATATATGAAACCTGAAGAAATGAGCAAGTCACAAAAGGGCAAATCCTATGTGATTCCATATACATGGGGTACCTAGAGTCATCAAAGTCACGGAGACAGAAAGTAGACCGGTGGTTGTCGGGAGCTGCACGGAGGGGAGAACGGGGAGTGACTGTTTAATGGGTCAAGTTTCCGTTTTGCAAGATGAATAAGATCTAAGATCTGTTGTAAAACAATGTTCATGTACTTACTAAGGCTCCTGAGCTAAACACTTAAAGTGATAAAGACGGTAAAAATGAAAACAAGGGGGAGAGGGTCTAATTCAGATGCTGATCTCGCAGATGGAGATCTGTGGGGATCCAAGGAAATAAACACACACGTAGCAGGACTTTGGGCCTGTTGGCTGTGGAGATTATATCTGTGACAGAACGAGATAAGATGGGTGATGCTTTCCCAGGTTTGAATTTCTGCTCTTAAGAACATTTTTCTCGTGGCACCCGGGTGGCTCAGTCGGTTGAGCGTCGGACTCCTGATTGGGGCTCAGGTCATGATCCCAGGGTCACGAGATCAAACTCCATGTCGGGCTCTGCGCTGAGCATTCAGCCTGCTTGGGTTCTCCCTCCCGCCCCCCCCCGCCCCCGCTCCTCTCCCCCACCCACTAGCACATTCTCTCTCTATCTCTCTAAACAACAACAATGGCAACAACAACCACTCTTCTCTCCACCTTCCCATTTCCCACCTGACAGAGTTCATCCAGCCTCCCAGGACTCCACCACAGCCTACAGCCATCTCCAGAGGTGTCCCCACTGGGCACTGGGGCCTCTTTCTCAGCGCATGCCTCTGGAGCAGAGCTCTGTTGCGGTGGCCTATGTTTCCCCTGTGGCTGGCACTGTGGGGGGAGAGGTGAAGGTGCATGTCCCACGTTCATGGTCTCTGAGTAGACCACGGGGCTCCAGTTGCCTCCATTCTGCAGGTTTCCCTTGCGCTGACTTTGCCCCTGCACTGGGAGAAGGGAAGGCGGTCTTGGCATGGGGGGGGTGTTATGGCGGATGAGACTCAGGGGTTCAGTGCCAGCTGGGAGAAGCAATATCATTTCTAGGTCCAGTTCTGCCACCTCTTTGCCCCCGTGTGTCACCAGTAAAAGAAGGGCGAAGGCAAAGCTAGCTTCATAATCTTTCAAGATTCTAGATCTTTGGGGAGGCGGGGGGGGGGGGAGGCTCTGTCTTCCTGGAGTTCTCTCCAGCCTGATTGCCTCCACAAGGCACAGCATCTGGGAACCTCATCACGTCTGTGTTGCCTGGTATCTAACGGGACATTCTGGGTTGAGAGTTACCACAAACCCCTTTGTGGTTTTGACATGAGTGGAGACCCCGCGGTGATGCATCCTGGGCTCTGAATGCAGTGTGATCTGCTGACCCCCGAGACAGAGCCCGGCCAGAGGGATCTTTGGTAAGGTGGCCATTTCTGTCACCTGACAGGAGGGGACCCCCCCTTGCAGAGCTTGCCTCACAGGAGCTGGAAGATGAGCAGCTGGCTTGGGAGGTGAGATCAGATTTTTTCAGGGCAAAGTAGAACCCCGTTTGTCTTAATGAGGAGGAAAGAACAAAATCAAAGCATTCGTGAACACTTCAAAGGGGTTAAAGGACCACATTTGGTTCCCAATTAGTGTCCCTCCTGGCCAGGCAAGTGTCAGGTGGAGAATCCCATTGTCCTAATCAAGGGGGAAGGTGCCTGGGGCTTCTCTTATTGGCTGAGAATTGGTGGGGGCTGGGGGGGCCCTGTTTCTGGGATCTCCAGCCCCATGCAGACCTCTGGTCTGTTTAGGAGACAGCTCTAATGAACCATACTTGCCTGTGAAGGACCTTGATCTTCTCTAAGCTTCTTCTATTTCCCTTCTATATTTCTTTCTCCTGATTATTTTCTTGCCTGCTACTTTTATTGCATTTTTGTCTATCCAGAAGTTAAGATCCAAAGGCCTTTATTTCTATAACCAATTCTGTGCTTTACAGAAGCAAAAGTCAGTAGGTCCAAACTTGGCTCTTTTATTCATGTGACTCAAACTGGTTTGGGGCAACATCTCTGAGCGCAAGCCAGAAACTTCCATAAAGGGGGCTACTGCCTGGAAACCTGAGAACACTTGGCAAGTGAGCCCAGCCCGGAATGTTTTCAGACCAGCACTGCCCCTGACAAACAGAGACTGAGGCAAGACAGGTCAGGCTCCCCCGCTCTACCTCCGTCTTCTCCAGAATGCTCCTGGGTTCCCTTCTTTTACTCATGTTCCTACCCCCCAATCCACCAGTTTGTCAGAATCCACATTTCACATCCATCCACAGCCCTGATTTCTAAACATTATAATCAATGATAACGATCAACTATCATAATCAATGATAATTAGCATTTATCAAGACAGTGGTTTCCCCAAAACGACTGCCAGCTCAGCCCGTGACCTTTCTTTTCAGTCACAGACAAAAGGGGATTTGTGTGTTGTGTGCGTGTGTGTGTGCGCGTGCACTCGCACACACACATACACGGGCACTTGTGCGCACACCTGCCTAACGAACATACCCGTAATGAAAAACGGGGTAGATTACAGAGAATGGCAACCTAATGGTTACAAAAAGGTATATGAGGCATAACCCATTAGTGAGCTACATTTTGTTCAAAACTGAGGTACTCAGGCAGAATAACACGCCTTTGTGCCGGAATGCACTCAGCTGTAGCAATGACTAATAATATAGCTGAGGACCTGTTCACATTTTTCCCCTTTTGTGCCTATTTTCATAAGTTAATAACTCAAGCATGAAATTATTTCAGGCTGAAGACTGGTGGTAAGAGCAGGGCAAATGTGTGGGAAACAACTTTTTGTTGTTGTTGTTACTTATTTTAGTTTGGCTGTTTTTAAGTTAGAGGAGTGGAGATGTCAATGTGCATTTTCTCCGGCAACGTGTTTTGGTTAAGCCCCCAAAAGCTGGGATTTCATTATATGAGACAAATGTTTAGTGACTGCAGATAGGAGTTAGTGTTCCTACAGGTATATGCTTCTGTTTGGTATAGGTTGGGGTTGCAGGTGGTTCCGGGGGAGGGGAGAGGGTTGGATGAAACGGAATCAGAACATTCTAAGTGCCATCATTCTGGACTCCCATGCCTTCAACTAGACAACTCCTATCCCACCAGAAAGGTAAAACAGCTTAGTGAGCAAACGGCTGGCTGTCTTACACAGCAGAGAGTGTGGGTAGGGGTGAAGCCTAGTGCTGGGTATCAGTAAATTCCTGGAGCAGTGTATAGAACAGAAATGTGATGAATAATATTAATGCCTCTCCTTAGAGTCTCAGGACTCTGGGGTTTACTGAGCATTTCCCTGTACACAGAACCAGAGAGTATCCATCTGGAGGAAACCAGATTTCATACAAATCCTTTAAAAATTTTTCTTTCCTCTTCGTTTATCGGACCAAAGGACTTTGAAAGATACAGAAAAACAGAGAATGATCTATCAAACACCTGAGTACCCCCATCCCACAATTAACAAATGTTAATTCTGTTTTGTAACGATGGCTCCAACTTTTTTTTTTAAGTAAAATAACTGAATCATTACTGCTAAATTTGTACCTTTTCCTTGATCTCACAGATGGGCGAAGTAAGGAGCAGAAAGCAAAAGGACTCGGCTGAAGTGTGCAGCCTCCAGCAGCTCTCCCATCCTTCATGAACTCGATCTGGAAAGGAGACTCTCAGGAGGGTAAGACTAGCATTATTGTCCCCCTGACAGATGACCAGGAAGGGGCCCCCAGTGGATGTGAATGACAGCCTCCCTGTTCTAGATCCTGTGCTGGGCTCAGGGGCCAGAACAAAAGACAAAGCCCAAAGCAGCCCAAATCCCAGCCTGAGAGAGGGGAGCCGAAAGCACCTGCATGAAGGAGAAGCGATCCCCTCCGGCCAGGGTCCGCTTCACCAGGCGTGTAATTCAGAGGCAAGTCAGCAAATACTTAGGGAGACATTCCACAGAACACATGTATACTTCATAGGGTATATTTTAATCAGTAGCTCAATCATGGATCATTGCCAAAGAAAAGCAAAATACGCTGCCCTCCTGTGACACAATGTGATGATTTTAATTTTTACTAGTAGATTGCTACACACACACACACACACACACACACACACACACGGGCGTCCGGACCTGTTGAGAGGTCTTTCTTTCTTTCTTTTTTTTTTAAAAGGTGAAATTGGACAGAGTTTCTGCGTATTATCTGCTTGTCTCGGAGCTTCTGGGGCTACCGCTCTGTGCGCTGCATGAGCTAAGCCCACCTTGCGGTTGCATCATCAGGTTCCGCAAAGCCACTTGCGCCAGGAGCCCCACAAGAGCTCGCTCAGGGTCCACCAGCTGGAATCTGAGAGAGAGAGCAGACTAAAAATACCCAGCTCTGCGGACTCACGCCGGGCTCCTGGGGGGCTTCCAGACTGACAGCTCCGTTTACACACCCACAATGGGTTAAAACAAAAAAGAAAAAAAGAAAAAAAAAACCCAATCCGCACGTTTTCTTCGCGTTGATTGATTTGAGCTCAGCTCTAGAGAGTTTTGCTGGCCATTTTCAGAATGTTGAAACTCCCCAGAACTGTTTTAGGAAAAGTAAAAGGCGGCAAAGCGGAGAGAGCAGGCTGGCTTTGTCAGGGTCTGGGGCTCTCCGGCCACGGTCACTGCGAAAGCTGCGCCCAGTCTCGGAGGGGTCGGACCCTCACGGGACCGCACGCGGGTCCCTCTCCCACTCCAGCTCAGAGGCTGCCTCCCTCCGCCCATCCCCAGAAGGCACGGGACTTTACAGTTCACACATTTAACGGAGAAAACCCCGGTCCGGAGCTCGGAGCCCGGAGCCCGTGAAATGGAGCGCACAGCCCTGGGTGCGCAGCTCTCACAGTCCGGATGTGTGCAAACTGCTCCCCTGGGCGGTATTCAGGCCGATGCTTTGCGGGGAAGTACCTCCTCCTAGAGAGTGTCCTCTCCTCCCAGGCCTCGCGGGGAAAACTTACAAAGACAGAAAACCACAGGGTTCCTGGCACATGGGCTTTGGGTTTATCAGCTTAGAGCAGATTCTTCCTGGCCTGAGCCCGGGCCCTTCCTCTGACTGCAAAGGCAGAGAGACACAAGCAGACAGAAACGCACTCGCTCGGCAGCTGACTCACGCCCAGAGTTGTATTCAACCCTCAAAAAATTGTCTACAAGAGATTGCTGAGGGTCATGGTGCCTGCTGTGTTGCTCTCTTTCTTTTTATCCGGCGCCGTGTCACCTTTCAAGACACCTGAAATCAACCGAGAAGCAGACCAAAAGAAGGCTGGTGGGTTTTGAACACACGATACTAATTCACACTCTGGTGCCTCAAATAAACAAACAAACAAACAAACAAAAAACCCAAAAAACCAGCAAGAGTGTTTCTAAGGTAGATCCACCCCAGTTCACTTGAAGGGGAAACGTCACTACTGCGGAAGGTGACCTTGTGGGACATTGGAAAGCTGGCTTTACAGGGGCCCTGTGCAAAGCAAACTGGATAGGGAAGAAATGAAGCCGTGATTCCTTCAACGGGGTTTGGCAAGATTTGGTTAATGACAGCCCCATCATTTCTACAAACCCATTAGCAGTGTGTGAGAGTTCCGGTTCCTCCACATTCTCATAACGCCCATTATGGTCAGTCCTTTTTATTGTAGTCATCCTAATAGTTGCACAGTGATATTTCGTGATATTGATTTGCATCTCTCTAATGGCTAATAACGATGAGCACCTTTTCATTTACTTGTTTATAATTCATAGATTTTGGTGATATATCTGTTGAAATATTTTGTCCGTTTTTTAATTGGGTTGCTTGATTTCTTATTATTGAGTTTTGGGAGTTCTTTATGTATAATGAATACAAGCCCCTTATTAAATATATGATTTGCACATGCTTGCTCCCCAATGGTAGCTTATCTTTTCATTTTCTTAACAATGACTTTTGTTTTTAATTTTGAAGGAGTCTAAAAAATCCATTTTGGGGCACCTGGGTGGCTCGGTCGGTTGGGCGTCCGACTTCGGCTCAGGTCGTGATCTCGCAGTCCGTGAGTTCAAGCCCCGCGTCGGGCTCTGTGCTGACTGCTCAGAGCCTGGAGCCTGTTTCAGATTCTGTGTCTCCCTCTCTCTCTGCCCCTCCCCTGTTCATGCTCTGTCTCTCTCTGTCTAAAAAAAAAAAAAAAAAAAAAAAAAAAAAAAAAAAAATCCATTTTTTTTCTTTTATGTGTTATGCTTTTGCTATACCTATGAAATCTTTGCCTAGCCCAAGTCTCAAAGATTTTCTTCTATTTTCCTCTGGAAGCTGTGGGTATTTCAACCTATGATGACCCATTTTTTGAGTTAATATTTGTCAATGGTATGAGGTATGGGTTGAAGTTCATCTTTTTTGCCTCTGGATATCCCAGTGTTCCTCCAGCATTTGTTGAAAAGACTACCATTTCTCCCTCCCTGCCCTGTTTGCACTTTTGTCAAAAATCAGTTGTTCATGCACAAGTGGGTCTGTTTAGTCTTAATTCTGACGTTCCATTGATATTGGTACTTACGGTCACTCCACTGTCCTGATTATTGTCACTTTATAATAAGTCTTGAAATCACACAGTGTTAGTTCTCCAACTTTGTTCCTCCTTTGCAAAGTTGTTTTGACTATTCTAAGTCCTTTGCATTTCCGTATGAGTTTTAGAAGAAGTTTGTCAATTTCTACAAGTTTGCTGAGATTTTGCCCAGAATTGCATTGACTTTATAGATCAATTTGGTGAAAATTTATACCATAAAAACATTGAGCCTTCTGACCCATGAACATAGTATCTCTCTACCTATTTCGGGTCTCTTTCATTTTTATCAGCAATGTTTTATAATTTTTAATGTGTAGGTCTTGTCCACCTTTTGTCATTTTCACTCTAATTTATACTTTTTGATGTTACTGTAAGTAGTACTTTTAAAATTTCAATTTCCAATGGTTCACCGCAAATACACAGAAATGCAAGTGATTTTTGTGAATTACTCCTGTATCCTGTATCTTTACTAAAGTCACTTTTTTAGTTCTAGTGGCTTTTTAGTTCTATGGGTTTTTCTATGTAGACTCTGTGTCACCTTCCAATAAAAACAGCTTTCCTTTTCTATTTCCAATGTGGATCTCTGGATTTCTATTTCTTGCCATATTACACTAGATAGAATCTTCAGTACAATGTGGAATAGAATCTGTGAGAATTTCTGATCTCAGGAGGGAAAGTATTCAGTCTTTCATCATTAAGAATGATATTAACTATAGGGGTGCCTGTCTGGCTTACTCAGTAGAGCATCTGACTCTTGATCTCTGGATTGTGAATTCAAGCCCCACGTTGGGCATGGAGCCCACTGAAAACAAACAAACAAAAGAATGATGTCAGTGGTAAGTTTTTAGTAAACGTCCTTTATCAGGTTGAGGAAGTTCCCATCTATTCTTCGTTTGCTAAGAGTTTTTATCAGGAATATTTGCTGGATATTATCAAATCATTTTTTTGTATCGTGTGAGACATACCACAGTTTACTAGTGTCATCATTTTCCAAATTTGAGTGAAGTGGGGAACATTGACCTCTCTTTACGTCCCTTTACCATCTCTGTTAGTGATACAGCTCATTGTCTCAAATATTTCTTCTACATACTTTTAGAATCACATTAGACAGTGTTAGTTTTTGCCTCAATCATCAGTATAATCTTGAAAACTCAAGAGGAAAATGAAAGTCTCTTGTAATGACCAATATTACCAATATTTTTGCTTATTATGTTCTTTCTTCCTTACTGATGTTCCAATAGTCTTTCTTTTATCGTTTCCCTTCTGTTGAGAAATATTCTTTTGTCCATTCTTATTCCATATGTCTGCTGGTGACAAATATTCTTAGTTTTTCTGAGACTGCTTTGATTTCCCTTTCATTCCGGAAGGATCTTTCCACTAGAAAGGACCTTTCAGCTGGAGATAGGATTTTGAGTTGGCCATTTTTTTTCTTTCAACACTTCTTCGATACTCTGGCCTCTATGTTCTAGCAACAATTATCCATCAGTCAAAAATGTTTCCCCTTTAGGTGGAGTGTCATTTCTTTCTGTTTCCAATATATACATATTTCTCTTTGTTTTTCAGAAGTTTGAGTGTGATGTGCCTTGATATGGATTTCTTTGGGTTTATCCTGTTTGAGATTCGCTTGGCTTCTTAAATCTGTGGCTTTGTGCTTTTTGCCAAATTCAGAAAGTTTTAAGCCATTACTTAACGAACACTTTTTCAGTTCTGCCCTCTTTTCTTCTCCTTCCAGAACTCCAATGTCACGGAAGTTAGATCTTTTGTTATAGCACCACATATCCCTGAGGCTCTGTTCCCTTTTTTCCAGCCCATTTTCTTCTCTCTGTTGTTCAGAATGGATATGTAACAATGTCCCGTCTTCCAGTTCGCTGTGTCCCCTCGGTTCCCCTTGTGAGTGCCTCCCTTGATGCGGGTTTTATTGTTGTTGTTTTGGTTACTGTATTTTTCAGTTCTAAAACTTCCATTTGGTTCTTCTTTATATTTTGACTTTCTTGCTAAATGACTTCCTAATTTTTCATTTGTTTCAAGAGTACTTGTCATTGTTCTTTGAAGCATTTTTATGGTGGTTGCTTTAAAATGTCTGTCCGATCATTCTAACATCTCTGTCATCTTGGGATTAGCATTTACTGGTTGTTTTCTTTCAGTCTGAGATCATCCTGTTCTTGGTATGGTGCACAATTTTCTACTGAAACTGAAAATTTCAAATATTATGTTACGAGACCCTGGATATTAGTGCAATCGTCTGTGTTAAATGGCTTCCTCTGGCATTGCCCCGGTAGGGAAAGGGATTGGTTAACAGTGAATTGTGTTGTTCCTGCCAGGTGGACGTGGAAATCCACGTTCCCTACTTGGCATCTGTTGACACACAGGTAAAAGTAAGAAGAGGTCTCTACCTCACTGCTGGATGGAGACACACATTCTGGCTCCCCTCGGGGCCACCACGGATAGCTCCCTCAAGCAGAAGGTCAGAGTGCCCCACTGATATTCCCCACAGGGCCTGGTTACCACTGAAGGTGGAGAGAGCTTCCTCTGATGCCACTCCAGTGGGGAAACGGAGGAGAGCCTGGTCTCTGCCAGGCGGGGGTGAATGTCCAGGCTCCCCCCTCCCAACCCCATGATGACAGTGTAGAGAAGCTTGTGAACTCTGCAGATGGAAGTCCGAGCTCCCTGCTCAGTCTTCTCAGACACCATCCTGGGGCGGGAGAAGTCAGTAGATGGGGATGATGTAACACTCGGCTGGAGCATCTGCCCACCTTATCACATTTGCCACCACACACACCCTCAGCAGAGCTGTGAAAACACTGGCCAGGGAGCTGTTTACGCTTTATCTCGTTTAGCTGTCACACCCACCGCGTGGAGCAGGCAGTAGGTTAGTGCTCTCTATTCTCACAGACGGGGAACTAGAAGCAGGGAAGCTGAGTTACTTGAGCAAGGTCAGCGTGAGTCGACAGCAGAATTCTCAGCTGCGTCTGTGTGATTCTCATTCTCTTGCTTTTTAGCCCCCACATTTTATTGTTGATGGAATTCCGGTTGGAGGGAATGAGGGCCCTTTGGGGAAATGAGTTTGCAGAGGTCAGAAGGAAGGACCTGGAAAAAAGCTAGCGAACGTTTCCAGGAGAGGCGTGGGTGAACAGCAGACCTGCGTGGTTGCAGGGGATACCTGGGGAGGCAACCCGTGGCGTTTCATGGAGGGAGCTGGGATTCCAGAATTGGAGAAACCTGGGTTCAAACCCAGACTCCACACTAATCCCACTGATGGCAGGAGTTCGGGCAAGTTGTCAAAGCCCTCCAAGCTTCTGTTTTCACATCTGTACAGCAGGAGGATGACGGTATCTCCTTGGAAGCTTCCCAATGGGTACAGCGAGGCACTGTCCATGAAATGTGTGGGCTGTGCCAGGCCACAGGAGATGGCAAGTAGGTGCTGGCTGTTGATTTTATTTGCTAGTACTCGGGAAAGTGGCAGGCACTACGACCCAGAAACTTTCCATGACTGGAGGACGACACCGGGCTACATGGCAAGGGCAGCCCAGAGCTTGTCCAGAAGCAGGGAGGCCTCGCAGAGCCCAGAACCTCATCGGAGACCATTTGCAGGGACCAGGACGGTGGGACGGAGTGCCTTCTGACCTGACGAGGTCACTTCCAGTGTTTGCTCCGGCAGTGGTGGCTCCCGCGAAGGGAAGAAGCAGCAGTTTCTGTTGGCTCTCAGACACTCCAGCTGTCGTCTTCGGGAATGTGTTTCTCCACCCCAGAGGGAAGTGGATGACTGAGAAGGAGGCGAGCGGTTAGGCTGGGCCTTGCAAACTCTAGCCCGTTAGCTCCGGTGTGCTGGCCATGGACCCCAAGCCAAGGCCAGCGTCACGGCAGGTTATGGCGCACTGCACGCCCACTGCACCAATGAGATGTATTTGCAAACTTAATATAAACAGATTACATTTCTTATCCTAATGTGGCTGTTGGCTAAGTGCCCGTGAATTTTAGCCCCCAGGAGGAAAACGATTGCTTAAGCTGAGCGTTCACTACTTTTACTTTCCATACACGGCTCGGGGCTCCTTCCGGGCACCCGTTCACCCCCAACGCACGCAGACACACGCACACGTCCACATGGGCCGCCACGCACGTGCCTTCACAGGGACAGGCCAGTCGTGCACTCACTGACCCCCTTTCTGCTGGCTGCAGACTGTGGCAACATTCTGGCTTTGGGGGAAAAAGTCCTCTCCATGCCACCGTACATTTTCACGTTCAATACACACTCTGGCTTCGGCTTCCAGATTCTTCTTCCTACCCACCCACCCCCACTCCCCCCGCCAGATAAATAGTTTAATAGCCCACTCTATCAGTCAGTGTCCAACATGCCTTTTACATGGGGAGGGGAAGGCCGAGGAAAGGAGGTCATTTCCCTGAGGTCCCTATGGAGTCAGCGAGTGACAGAGGTTCTCCGGAGCCACCACAAGCACCATCACCATTGTGAGGGGGACCCTTTCGGCCACCTCGACCGGCTCCTTGAGGCTGACCGGAAGTGGTTATTGGAGATTCTAAGATCCAGCCACGCCAGACACAGAGGAGCCCTGGGCAGTGGGACTTGGGCTCATTCCCATCAGCGGCGTGCAAGTGATTTCGTAAGAGACAGTCAGGTGTGGGCTTGCACACCATTCCCTCCCTGCCTCTCCCAAATCCCACCCCTCCCGTCCATGTTTATAATCCCTCCCTCCTACTCTGTCTCTGTCTCTCCTTCTTCCTTTCAGAAAGTCCTCGCGCGTCTTTCCCTTTCCTCACGCTGACAGCCAAGCTTATGCCCCACACGGGCCTACAGAATTCTTTCCTCCCGAGCCAAGGAAGTGGGCACAAAACAATGTCCAGGCTGCGCCCGTCGGGGGCCCCACATCAAAGATGCAGGAAACAACTGTTTCCCTGTCTCCTGACAGGTCAGCGGCATAGCCCTCCAGGCAGCGTCTCTGCCCAGGGAAACAGCCCCGGCGGCCCCCACCCAGACGTTCAGATCCTGCGGGGCAGGGGGCCAATTTCTCTGGCCCTTTCTCTGTGGAAAAAGTGCAAGACGCAGACCAGTTTGGGAAGGCGATTCTAGTCAGACCACGGAGCAGATGGGAACGACTCCAGGGGGATGCCTGCGTGTGTCAGGTGTCTGTGCGGTCCTGGCACACACACGGGCACACCCACGCGTGTACATTCATGGCATTCACGCATGCACCCACACACGCGCGCGCAGGGAGGCCCATCCACGGGGATGTTGCCCTGGGCCTCTCACTTGGCCTGCTGTCAGCTCAGAGCAGTCTCTCTGCCTGGTGGCTTGTAGGAGTGACCAGCCTCCCCTCAAATTGTCTGCACTCGCACCCGTCTGACAGCCAGCCTCCCGTCAGGCCCAGGGGAGGGCCTAGCGAGACGCACACCCTTCCAGAAGGGCCAGGAGCGCCTCCCACCGGAGAGTTCCCTCCAAACATTCACGGGCAGCCGGCCAGGCCCTTGGGTGCCAAGATGACACCCATCCTTCACAGAGTGACAGCTGGACACTTGCTCCTGCCAGCCCCCTCTGCCACACTATCGGCGTCCCCGTCCCAGGAGCCAAGCAGCCCGATGCCAAGGCCGAGCATACCAGGGGCTTGCACCAGGATGTCACCCGCAACCGCTGTGATTCAAAAGACAGGACTCTGGGGCCAGAAACTTGGGTGTGGTGACCCCGTGTCAGAGTTCAGAGCCACAGTGCTGTGTCCCTGGCAGGAGGGGCGCCCCCCGCCTTCTTGGGGTCCTGTGTCAGGAGAGCTCGTTTTTAACTGGGGTGGGGCAAGAAGGGTGAATTACGGAGTTTTGTTTTATTTTATTTTTAAAGTTGATCCATCTTTGAGACAGAGGGAGAGAGAGAGAGAGACAGAGCTCAAGCAGGGGAGGGGCAGAGAGAGAGACAGAGACACAGAATCCAAAGGAGGCTCCAGGCTCTGAGATGTCAGCACAGAGCCCGACGCGGGGCTCGAACTCACGGACCGCGAGATCATGACCTGAGCCGAAGTCGGACGCTCAACCGACTGGCCCACCCAGGAGCCCCCCTAGTTTATTTAACCAGTTGCAGAATGTTAGATATTTGGGTCGTGTCCAGTCTTTGGCAAATACAGACAATGCTGCCTTAAGTGTACCCTTAAGTGTGCACGTCACTCACACACCTGTGAGAGCATGCGCAGACGAATTCTCAGAGACCGAGGTCCCAGGGAAAGGGAGATGTGCCTTTGTCGTTTGGATAGATATCGCCAAATTGCCCTCCCCCAAAACCACTATTTCACAAACAGCTAGGGTGGATCAGAGCACCTGTTTCCAAATGCGTATTTGAACATGGCACGTGATCAAAATGTGAGAGCCTGAACAAGGACAAATAGTATCTTGGTGTAAATGTATTTTTCTTCTCGTTAATGATGCTGAGCGTTTCTTCAAATGCTTCAGGACTGTTTGTTTCCCATTCCTACAGCTCGTCAGTTCATGTCCTTTGCCCATTTTTCTATCTGTTGGCCTTTTATTGATGTATGAGTCTTTATATATTAGCGAGAGTTGCACTTAGTGATGTTAATCAAAACAGTTTCCCCCAGTTTGACATTTGCCTTTTAGGTTTGTTGATGATAGGATCGGTTGGCCATAGAGAGAAAACTCAATTTTTATGTAGTCCTTTTCATCAATTCTTTCTGTTTGGGGGTGTTATGCTTTGTGTTTGTGCTAATACGGCATTCCTCCTTCTGACGTGAAAAGGTAAAAGTTATTATTTTCTCTTAAAACTTTGATGGTTTCGGAGCACCTGAGTGGCTCAGTCAGTTGAGTGTCCGACTTCGGCTCAGGTCACGATCTCACGGTTTGTTAGTTTGAGCCCTGCGTTGGGCTGTCTGCCGTCAGCTGAGAGTCCACTTCGGATCTTCTGTTCCCCTCTCTCTCTCTCTCTCTGCCCTTCCCCTGCGCGCTCTCTCTCTCTCTCTCTCAATAAATAAACATTTTTGAAAAAGTTTAAAAAATTTGATGGTTTCATTTTTGTTTTATATTTCAAAAGTTGATCTATGTAGATTTTGTTTGGATAGATCATTAAAGTATGGATTCACCTTTTTTTTTCTTTTCTTTTTGGATGGTCCCCCCATTCTGTCGTCCCAATACTGTTTCTTCCCATCCACGTACTAACCAGGCCCCACCCTGCTTAGCTTCTGAGATCAGACGAGATCGGGCATGTTCAGGGTGATATGGCCGTAGACCCAATACTGTTTCTTGAGCGAGCCACCCTTCCCCACTGACCTGAGATGCCTCACTTCTCCTCTCACAGAGGCCTTGCTTGCAGTTGCCTCTCCTGGGGGCCTTCCACTCTGAGGAGGAGAGATGCTTCTTAATGAGTGAAATGCAGAGGTTCAGAGCCCCAGGCCAGAAAACATCCCCAAAGGCCTTCCTTTTTATGTATGGCTTAAAATACAGAGAAAAATGCTCCTTGCTTTAGAAAACACAACCTTTTCCGTTTGCTTAACTTCTCACCCTTCTCTTATAGGTGGGCCCCCAGTGGTTGGAAGGGGAGCATTCGTGCTGTCCGCCCTGCATAAAAGCTCAGACATTTGGGCTGTAAGGGAAAGAACTTAATGCAGGAAGTAAGGGCTGTAAGGGAAAGAACTCAACTTAATGGAGTTGAGAAAGAAATCCACCGGTCAGTGCCTGCAAAGTCCAGGACTGGCTTGACTCTATGACATCAGCAGGACTGGATCTCAATCGCCCCATCGCTCTTGAGGGGGGGGGGGTCTCCCCTAGAGGTGGCTGTGAGCTGGCTGCTGGAAGCTTAGCTCAAAGACTGTCTTCTGAGCAGCCCGGGTGACAGGCATGGGAATGGCATGACGGGACCATCCGCCCATCCTGGACATTGGAACTGGGGCATGGGATGTGCTAGTCAGTGGTTCTGGGTCACTCGCCCACCTCCGGACCAGGCAGCCCACCAAAACGGCGTGAGCTGGTCCTGGAAGGACGCCGGTGCCAGAGAAGGAAGATCAGATCCTGAAAGGTGGTCACAGCAGGTGCACCCCACGCCCCGCGCCCTGCTCTTTCCTTGACCTTCTACACCTTGGTTCTTCTTTCCTGGAAGTGTAACATGCAGCTGTTCCCTTGCCAAACTTGCCACCGTGGTCAAATGGCTTCACTTCTCCATGCCTCAAACGAAGATGTTGAAAAGGACCTTTTGCATGGGGTTGTTGTGAGAATTCACTAAAATAACAGACCTCAAGCATCTGGCACCTGGTGCCCAGCAACTCACTTGCTCATTGGCTCAACGTGGTTAAAAGGTTCTTATCGCTGTGTCCCAGGACAGAAAGACCCCTCCCTCTGCAGCTCCAGGGGCGACTCAGTGCGTTAAAAAAAAAAAAAAAAAAAAAAAAAAAAGGAGGGGGGGCAACTGGCAGGTGAAAGGCAGACAGGAAGAGCAAACAGGAAGTCAAATTACTTCTTCGTAAGACACCTTGATGCCCTAAGGACAGCCTGTTACAAGCGGCCATCACTCTGGGAAAAGAAATTGGGGTCTCAGAAACCAGACCCTTTGAAGAGTAAAGCCTCTCACTTTGGCCAGCCTCTGTGACGATCCTCATTGAACATTGCCCAGAAATAAGTTTTGATGGCACGTGCTTCTCATGCAGATGCTCCCATGTTCGCAGTTTTTTTCTGAATGATCTTTACCAATAAACCTCTCTCGCGTCCTTACCCTATCTCTGTTCTATTTACGGAGCAAGAGAACCCCAATTTTATCCGGGGAGGTAATGTGCCCGACTAAAAGACTACATTTTCCGGGCTCCTTTGCAGTTCACTGTGGCCATGTAACTAATTTCTAGCCAATGGGATACAAGCAGAAGTATGGAATTCATAGGAAGGTAAGTTAAAAGGAACGGATTCAATTGCGGAGATATTCTCTTCCTCCTTCATCGGGCCATAGATGGGAGAGCAGGAACTCCTGCAGCCTCCTTGTGACACTGAGAGCAAAAGCCAGAGCTAGGGTTGTGGAACAGAAAGGCAAGAAGAAGAAAGTTCTGTAAGTCTTTTCTATGGGTATGTAAACACTTGTGTTTTATGCTTCTGTCTTTGGAGTTTTCGGCCAAATGCAGCTAAATACAATCCTAGCTTGAAACATGATTCATCCCTCAGCAACCCTTGGCTGATCTTCACCCTCTGGAGAAGAGTAGAAATCCGTGCATGCCAGTATCCTGAATAATCTTGGCCTCCTCAGGACCTGAGAAGGGTTCCCATGGACTTTGGACCCCATGGGGCCTTAGGGTAGGGCCCAGGCTACTTCCCTCCGGTGAAACAAAAACACTTTCTCTTTGCTCTGGGAAGGATTTAAGATGCATTGACCTACCTCATCAAATCTTACAATGCATGTGATTTATTTTTCCGTGCCGGACCCTGTTGGCTAAAACTGAACCACAATCATTTTACTGAATCGGTAAAGAAAACTTGTGTCAAACGGTAACTTACACCAGACGTGTGATTCTGTTTTGTAACAGTTTACAGTTGACCAATCACTTTCTGTGCATTATCACCACCCACACACACACACACACAGAGAGAGAGAGAGAGAGAGAGAGAGAGAGAAAAGGGGATGGCTGTATCCGCTGTACCAGAACCTGGGGCTCGGTCACTCTGTCATCTTCAGACCAGCCCTGCCCTGGGTCAGACCAGGTGATGGGGACAAAATTTCACAGAAGTCCTTCCAAGAGTGGTCATGTTTTTAGAATAAGATATTGAAAACATTATCTTGACAGTAAAGTCAAAGCAGATTTTATCTTCCTTAAGCTGCTTGCTGGTGGTTGCCGAAGGCATAGACACAACAATCCAGTCTCCTAAACTAGAAGGTAAGCGTCCTGTTCAGCATCGTACCAGTATGACACAAATGACAGAAAACTCCGCTCAAACTAGCTTAAACAATCAAGGGGAGGTACTGGCCCGGGACAGTGAAAAATCAGGCAGAGGCTCCGATCTTGGACGAGGCAGTTTCCTGAGTCCCCGAAGCTCCAGTTTTGTACTTCTCCCGTCATAGGATCCCAGAGGCTGTCCCTCCTCTTTCTCTCCACTGCTTGACTCCTCGTTCCATGTCCTGTGCCATCCGGGGAGGGCCGCTCTTGCAGGCTCCAGCAGAAGAGAGAGGGCTTCCGTCTCCCGGGAAGCTCGGCCAACGGTCCCTCGGGTGCCATGGGCCCAAAGTCAGGGCAAAGGAACAAGCTAATTGGCTTAAGCCAATGCGAGCCGACCCCTGAAATATGGGGTAAGGGGAATTCGCCCGACTAACATAGCTGGTGACGCTAAAGGGGGGCTTCCCAAGGGAAATTTCGGGACCTAAGCTTTAGGGTAGGGAACGGATATCAGTTGCCATATTTGTCCGCCTCTGCTATTCACCTTACCAGTCACGTTGACCGGCGTGGCCAGTGATGTGTGATCCTTATCTCGATTAATCGGCTCCCACATGGAAACTTTTCACACAAGCCTCCACTCCTGGGGTTAGCTCTGTATCACCGGCTTAGCTTCGTTTTAACCCAGCTTGCACAGAGCTTGTCTCCCGAGAAATTATTTAAATCTCACTAAACTGTAATGAACCAACTTCTGGGCTAATTGTCCTCTGCTACGGCGAGGGTATCAGAGCAGCAGGATAGAAGGTCTCAGAAATGAATCTGACATCACTTTTCGATGTAAGGTACAATGTTCCTGAGGACAATGTCAAACCACCCCTTCCCTACCTTCCGTATGCTGATGGTTGCCCTGGCTCCCTTTCTTTGTCCCGTAATTAATCATTCTACAGCTGTCCATCTTAAAGAGAAAACAAGAAGCTATCAAATCCAAGCCCCATGCAAAGCTTGCTTTCCGGGGGCCAAAATGCCCACCAACATCAAGAGAGGTCCCGAGGGCTCGAGTGTGGCCCCAAGTTCCTTACGTTAGTTAGTCCTAATCTTTTTCTTTAGACGGTATGATCATTGACAGGCAGGTGATGTGCTATTCCAGAGGGCAAAATCGGGACACATCCTGATGTGACATCCATCAAATTTGTGCAGAGAGATGTCACAACCCCCACAAGACCTTATCCCTTTCAGGCCGCACATGACCATCTTCTCCAATTATTTCATGCACTTCGAGGTTTCCAGCAAATCTAAACACAACGATTGACACTCTCAGGACACAGTTGAGGTTATTTCACTTTGTTTTGACTTTGCTTAGCCTCAATACCATTTTTCCACATTTTTGGGGTCCTAATAGCTTTTTTTCTGTTAAAAAAAAAATTGCCGGTAAGCCCACCACTTAGAAATAACCACTAGAAGGAAACAAATCAAAATTTTAGCCATCTTTCTTCTGTACGTAAAATAATATGTGTGTCAGGGCGCCTGGGTTGAACAACTGACTCCTGATTTCGGCTCAGGTCATGATCCCTGGGTGGTGGAATCGAGCCCCGTGTCAGGGTCCACACTCAGCGTGTGGATTCTCTCTCTCTGCTTAAGATGCTCTCTCTCTCTCTCTCTCTCTCCCTCTGCCTCACTCCCCCATGCACGCTCTCTCTTTCTTTTCTCTCTCTAAAATAAAATCAAAAAAACTTTTTTTAATGTGTGCACTTTCCTTTACAAATATGAGGCTCGTTACACTTATTTTCATTAGGAAGTAGTCTTTTACAATGTACCTAATGTCTGCTTAGCACTTGGTCTCATAAATGTATCATGACTTATCTAGCCATACCCTGCTTGCTTACCTCTAATTAGAAAAGATTCCTTGAAGTGTCACCACCGGGCTAGAGTAATCTCACCCAATCCCCCTGACAGCCCCGTCAGACAGGAATTATGATTGTCTTCAGTTTACTGTGCGGAAGGTTAAGTAAACTACTCAGGGAGTGCCAGCGGGGAGACTCTAATTAGCACTCCCACCTACATGGTTGCCCTTGTCCCCGGACCCTTGGATAAATTGTTATCTTTTTTTTTTTTTATGCTATCTTGAAAGAGAAATGTTAGCTTACTGCTTTTATTTGCATGTATCCGGTTGTTTGCAAGTTTGAGCATCTTTTGATTTCTTACGGAACATTTGCATTTCTTTCCCTTTGCGTTGCCTTATCGTGTTTTTGCCCATTTTTCTGTTAGTCTTACGCTAGGCACGCACCTCAGTGATCGTGCAATTCACCCGCTATCTGTCATGTATGTTCCCCGGTTATTTCTGCGCCTTGAGTTTTGTCATGGTGACTTAGGACGGAGAAACTTTAATATTTCTATATCTGCCAATTATTTTCCTCTGTGACTATTCCCATGAATTTCACCCATAGGAAGTTTTCATCTCTCCCAGGTGCAGATACATGTCTTACTTTTCTTTTCTTTTACAATGAGTTCATTTTCCACATTTAACTCTCTCATCTATCTGGAAATTACTGTTAATTTTCTTCTCGAAAGGTCAACCCAGAAGTGCCCGAATAAGCTTGAGTGGGGTGGCCATACCCATGACCTGTTCCATCACACCAGTACCTGGATGTGCTCGCACAGGACTGTCACTCGTGACACCTGGATGGGCCCCTGCAGGGAGCACACCCAGGCATTATACTTCCGTGGGTACACGTTGGCTTTCAGCACTCACGTCCTTTACTGACATTAATCCCATGGCAACTAAAACTGCCAGACTTTCTTTTGTTCCAAGGGTGAGGGTGCAACTTTTAGAGAAACATCTCTACCACTTGCTATAAATCTGGATGTAACCCTTTGATGTAACAGTATCCCTCAAGTGGATGTCATTTGGTCTTCGGCTTTTCATCTTGTTGCATGATTTCCACGTATAGGGTCAGGTGCCTGGAATATACTGGCCGACACCTAGTTCTCTCCCTTGAGAACTGTATTCTACTTCTCGGACCACTCTGTTTCCTTAGCTCTCTTGCGTACTGTTGTTGGACATTCGGGCTATTCCCTGCTCTCATGGTTACATAGGCAGCTGACAAAATAGTTTCTACTCAGCACGTTCTTCTGTGTTTCATTTTTAATTTTCTGTGTTTGTATTGATACATATTCAGATTCAGTTTGTGCTGATGGTTTGGCCTCCTATTCCATCCAGTTGAAATGACTTTGTGTCATTCATGATTTGCTTATCTATTGCATTTTGGGGGTGGGCTTTTATACCCATTGTATGATCAAGAAAGACGTTGTACCTCCAAGAGAGGAAGCCTACAGTATGCAGAGAGCAGTTGGTGGGTAAGAATTTGCATCTGTCCCCAACACTGATACTCTTGGCCATGATGCTCTGATTCTGCCCCATCCGTGGCATCAAAGGACGCTCCAAGATACCAACTGCTTTGCTGACATTATTTTAGGTACACAATGCTTACCAGATGCACCTGTTTAACCACAAAAGATTCCTAGTTGTTTGGGGTGACTTGAACCCGTGTTGTCCCTCGCATTCTTTTTGAAATGTTTGCAAGCCACATGGTCTATAATTCTAGACTATTCCCCCAGGGATTGCCATAAAGCAATCTATCCTTTTACGGTGTTTGAGAATGGACAGTTTGCTTAGGGGCTAGCTTCCCAATATTTTTATCAGTGTGCTTCTCCGAGGTCATCTGAGAACTTTCCTCTTTGCCTGGGCTGAAGACTGACTCATTTAGTGTATCCGAGTGTTGTCTCACAGTCCTAGGTTCTACCTTTTTCGAGATCACCTGAAAAACTAGAAAAGTAGGAGGCTAACTTGAAATTGCGGGCCGTCTTTTTTGTCAAGTCTTTACATGTTAGCACTTTCTCCGTGCATAGCCCTATCCCTTTCTTGCGCTCTTCAAGTAGTTTTAAAAAGCCTTGTGAAATCATGGTCCTTTAGTAGGTTTCTGCTTATTCTGGGCGTTAGCCTTCTCGATGCTGTCCTCAGAAGGGCAGTCCCTTCATGCACATTCTCTTTGATTCTGTGCCCCCTTTTCACATTTTAGGCATGCTTTTCTAAAGATCTGAGATCACCAATGACCACCTTTGGTGGCCACATTGGTTTTTGTTTTTGTTTTGTTTTTTTTCTACGTGTTTCCTCTCATTTTGTTCCTCACTGGGATTAGTCACGTGAATGAACAGAACTGAGGGTTTTCTCTCAGTCTCTTTCCTCACTCGGTATCTGTGCATTTGGACACTTGAGCCCCAGTCTTTCAGGTTAAGATTGGGCGGCACTAGGAATTTTGTTTAATCTCTCCAGGCCTTGTTTTCTTTATGCCAGATTGGGGATGATAACGGCATTAACCTCCTGGCGTTGCTATAAGGGAAATAATGCATAGTTAGGTCCTTATTAGTATTATTATCTACCTATTATTGAAACCCTTTGTGATTACGAGTGATAGAAAGCCAACGCAAACTGGCTTAGACACTAAAAGATTCTATTGGCTCAGAGGATTTTCCCCAAGGGCTTGCCTTCAAGCAGAATCTAAGTCACCCCGGCCTTAGGCATAGCTGAGTTCAGAGGTCTGTTAATGTCACCAGGACCTGAGTCTCTCCATTTGGCTTTGCTGCTGCTTCACATGGAGGCAAGATGGTCGCAGCAACCCCAGGCCCCTGTCTCTCTTGGGCCCCCAGCCTGGCAGAACCATCCTGTTTCTGGATCCTCTTGGAACTGGCCCCATGCCCAGAGCAGTGGAAGCCAAATTCTGAATCGGGGAGATTTGCTTTCCCAAGAGGGAGAGCCCAGGAGCCTTCCTGACCAGGAGTGATTTCGCTGACACTCTTGGGCACCTCCTCCACTCTGAAGCTCAGAACTAGGACCTTTCAAAGCGGCTCTTTTCCAGCAGGACGGGCCCCACCAGAGTGCAGAAAGATGACCTTGAGCCCTGGACACAAGTCCTTGCTTCTTACTCCCTCCTTGACTTGTCTAGGTATTTTGGGCTTTGACCTACATCTCTGACAGCAGCTAGACTCCTTCCTGGGCTCCACACAGCTTCGTCTTGGTGGCTGGGAAGCACCTTTGCCTTTACCCTTTGACCCCCGCCTGTGCCTGTCAGCTGGGTTTTCCACACCTGGCCATTGACCTTGAAGTCACCCTTCTAAGACACGCCTGGCCATTCATGGCGTTTATGGTGTAACACTTCCGTCACATATGGCGCTGGGTACCGTTGGTTTTTTGTTTTTTTTTTTTTAGTAACCTAGAATCCGTGCGCCCTTCCTTTGCACAACTGTGTGTTCCTCTGTGGCGTGGTCTTGACCATCGGGCAGTCCTGGTGGGCGGGGAGTTCAGGTGCTGTCTCCCTGTCTGGAAGCCGAAGGGTGTTGTCCCTGTGCCCTTTCCTGTCCCAGAGCGGAGCTGAGCAGCCTCAGAAGGAGTGACTGCGGCCCATCCCCACCCCGCAGAGGCACCTGACACACTTGTGCTCCCTCCCGGCCTGAACCCCGCGCTCCAGCTCAGAAAACCCGCTCTCCTGTGAGCCCCTCGACAACGTCCCACACATTCCCCCTTTGCTTGAGTCAGCAAGAGTAGTTTCTTTTCAAGAACCCTAGCTGATATTCTTGTGCTGTGCCTCGTCGTTTCTGGTTTTATAGATTTATTTGGGCTTTTTTTTTTTTGTTAATTCCTCCCTCTGAAGTTTCTGTTTAAACTCTTTCTGGTCACACTGGCAGGTCTCCTGCCGCATGTTCTCAGATTTGGGTTAGTACATCCTGCTTCCTGCCAGGACCCCGCTGCCCCCGGGGTGGATCTGGGCCGCGGTCCAGCAGACACAATTCTCCACTCTGACACCATCTACATGCCCAGATGTTCCCTCTGTATACTTCCTCCCTCCTCCTTTCACTTCCAAAGTCACGAACTTCAAGTGAAGGGAGAAATGAAAACACCACCTGTACCACCAATGCCTTCGGTTTCCTCCTCAGAACTTCAAAGTGCGTAGAAACGTACTGGATTGAGACTCAAAGGCTCACCGACTACCACCGTTGGAAGAAAAGTTGGAAAGCATCACAGGCCTTTGCTCAAGGGCCATCTCTGACCGACGGGCTATGGCTGGCTGGGTTTCCCACCGGGGCAGGGTAGGAAGGTGCCCTGAGGGATCCACAAGGCCTGCTCGGAAGTTGCGAAGGAAAAGCACAGTGGAGGGGGTGGTGAGTTCCCCTCCTCCAACACCCCCCTCTGCACATTACAAATGAGACTGAAGCACACACGGATCAAGTTGTCTAAACTAGAGAAGAAGCAAGGGCGGTTCTGGGGATAGATTCTAGGTTGTCAGGCCTTTCCTATTTTTCTTTTAAATTAAAAAAAAATATTTATTTATTTTTGCAAGATGGAGAGACAGAGACAGGGGCACAGAGAGAGAGAAGGAGGCACAGAATGGAAAGTAGACTCCAGGCTCCGAGCTGTCAGCACAGAGCCAGACACGGGGCTCGAACTCACAGACCATGAAATCATGACCTGAGCCAAAGTTGGATGCTTACCCGACTGAGCCACCCAGGCGCCCCAAGGCCTTTCCTATTAATGACAATGATGTCTCTTTCATGCTGGAGTCCAGTCATATATGAGGTCATCAAGGGCCACTTGCTGATTGCCTGTTATGTGTTCCATACTCAGCCACTTCTGGACACCCTGGCGGGAGCCGGCTATGCCTCTGAGCCTATGGATAATCCTTCTGGAGAACTTTCAACATCCCACTTTCCATGCCCTGGGGCCAGCATGGGCTGGGGGGAGGGGGCAGCGCACAGGATCTCCAGGGTCTGGAGGGCACCCTGGGAGCTCACCCATTAGCTGGGACACTATTAGACCGCAGCCAGCAAATTTCAGGGACCACCGTCCCAACAGAAACATAGCCCATTTCATTCCAAGTGGGGAGAAAACAAACGGGCAGGTGAACCTCCCCCAAGTGCTAACGTTCATCACACTTGAGATGGTGAGTCGGATCCAAATCCAGATCTGGCATGACTCATTAGAGCTGGCTGTGGGCAGACGGGGACGGATTGTCTTCACCCTTCCTGTACAGCCAGGTCCTTATCTAAAAGTCCATCCTAGGGGCGCCTGGCTGGCGCAGTCGGTTAAGCATCCGACTTCAGCCAGGTCACGATCTCGCGGTCCGTGAATTCGAGCCCCGCGTCGGGCTCTGGGCTGATGGCTCAGAGCCTGGAGCCTGTTTCCGATTCTGTGTCTCCCTCTCTCTCTGCCCCTCGCCCATTCATGCTCTGTCTCTCTCTGTCCCAAAAATAAATAAACGTTGAAAAAAAATTTAAAAAAAAAAAAAAAAAAAAAAAAAAGTCCATCCTATTTAACTGTCAAGGTGGGAAACTTCATAAAAGCCAAGATGCCTAGAAGGAGCAAGGGAGCACGCTCACGGGTGATAAGAAGCTTACGGAAGCAGATAGCTCAGGGAATGGGGCGGCTACCCCGCAAGCATTCACTCCGCAGTCCCCTGGGAGAGGGGCATTGCTCGCGGGCCAGGAGCTCCCGAGTGGAGTTTCCTGATAAGGAATAGAGTATGGCTCTGGGAGAAGCAGTCCATACGGACCCGGGACCCCTAGTCCTCAGTGGCCTTAGTGATGGGCGAGCATCCTGTTTTATTAAAAGCCTGTTGCTGGCAGGGAAAGCCGTCTGCCTGCTGTGTGGGCAGGGGCCCAATATCGCTGCGGGCAATTCCAAGCCAGTACTTCAAGCTGAAATCAAACCAGGAAAGAACAGGACTGTTTTTTAGCTGATGAAGCAGTACTTTTTCTTTCTTTCTTCTCTTTTTTTAACAGTTCTCTCTCGCCTGGCTCCACTGTGTACATTTTGTGTGTGCGGGCATGCATGCGACATTCTTCACCGGGCTGCAGCTGGGGCTCAGTCCTGGATGAGCCCACCCTTACTTGCTCCTCCCTCACCCCCCCTCCTCCCTGCGCTGCCTCACCCGGGTGTCACAGGCCTACCCAGCCCCCAGCCCCTTGGTAGAGGCGGGGAGCAGAGGGAGGCTCAGACTGTGGCCCGAGGTTATTTACAGGGTGGGGGTGGGGGAGGGAAGAGAAATTCACTGCTTTGTTTATCTTCGGAGTCTGGAAACTCTACAGAATTCATCCATTTCCAAGGAAGCCTGCATGTGCAGGCTTCCAAAACGAAAAAATAAAAGGAGATTCACTTCAAAAGAAACTAAGTGAAAAGCTGTTTTCTTTGTGAGCTGATTTGTTTATTATTATTGTATTTTTTTAACATTAGGTTTGCTGAAAGTAGGCAAAGGGAGTCTTTTTTTTTCCACATTTTTATTACATTTTTACTCTCATCCTCTGTTGTCTTATCAGTAAGGAGGGCAAATAATATTTTAAGAGACTGATATAAATATGTTCTCAGCTCATCTCACACATAGCTATGGGAAATCGAGGTTCTGTGCAAACGTTTACAATCACGTTTTCTGCTGAGGTTATAGAGGACTGAGAGTCTTCCATTCGTGTTTTAATCAAATTCACTCAAATTGTCCCACTTTTACAAATGAAAAACAGTGTGCTTCAACACAGATCTTTACGACTAGTTTTTAAAATAATAAAAACAATTTTAATATGCTGGATGGTTGTCTGTACATGATTTCTCTGGGTCTTTTGACAATTTGGAGTGAATGGTGCCCATAGCAAATATAGCATGTTAATTTACTGGCCTCTTTTTAACCCTGCACTCAAACAATAAACTTTTCATGTGGTGCCAAAAAACAGTATATGTTTTGAAAAAAAAAATTTTAAAGACACAGTCAGTGGAGAAAAGGAGATTTCAGAAACAAACGTAAAATGTACTTGAAAATGTGTTACTTCACATGCGAACATTCGATTTCATATATCCTTAAATATAAATATTCGATTTTTAAAGTTTCTATTATTTACCGCATTATATGAATCATTGTACTGATGTAAGCCTAAAATCATGTAAACTTACAAGTGTTGCTATGTATTTTAATATCTTATGGGAGTTGTTTATGGGAGTTTCAAAATCTTGGGGAGAGGTAGTCTATGGCGCAAAAAAACAGTGGCATGAATCATGTTAAGTCTGATCTACTCTTTTCTAAACTGTGTCTTTTAGGTAAAAGATATATAACAAATTGGATTTTTTTTTTTTCTCCACTCTCTGATTACTTAAGAGAAACTAAGGGATTATCTTTATGGTGAGGAAAAGGGCACAGAAGGCAGTATTTTTCTTTTTTTAAAGAGGGGCAGGGCTCAGTGTTCTGCTTACTCTGCCTTTGCTGGTAAATTTAAAACATTAACTTCAAGCTTCGATATTGTGCTTTCTTGTGAGTCACTGGGCCAAAAGCCCATCCTATATTGTCAGGCAAGGGTCCAAGATGAGAAATCAGTAAAGCACAGATATAAGAAGTCTTTGCCTGTGCAGCTAAACAATCGTCATGAAGAAAGTTCCATTCTTGCCGTGGGAATCCATTTCTAGATAAATGTAGTTAAAGCCTTTCAGCGCCAGAAGAAAACTTCTGCAAAGAAGAACTCAAAGAAAACCATTTTCCGTGCTACAGACAAGTATTAACACTACTGATCAACATTTGGTCCAAGAAAGAAATGATTACCTGTTTCGGCTTTCAAAAGGAATTCAATATCCTGTTGACTACAGAGCGGGCTCAGAGAAATGGGACTACTGAGTAATGCAATCGATCCCTTCCAAGAAGGAGAAAGAGGGTGTAGCTTGGACCACAGGAAGCACCATTGATAATATTTTTTTTCTGTTTCTGGAAAGTCAACCAGGAAAGAAAGTATGTCTGAAACATTTAGAAAATAGGCTGTCCTGCCTCTGGTTCTGGAACGAGATGTCATAGGATCACTTTTCCCTACTCCATTTCTCCGAATACAACTAAATTCCCTGAAAACTATTCAACAGACAATGGTAAAAGAAATCTGAAAGCTGGAAAACAAAACAAAACACGGTGGACTGGAAAGAAACCTCAAGACTTGAGAAGCAACTTTCTGAGTTCCCTGGATTTTCTTTTTATTTCCCATGTACCCTGATCTGGGCACAGGAGGGGCTTGCAATCTGGAATCACCAATAGGCACAGACAAGAAAACAACAACAAAAAACGAAACCCAAGAATATCCTCCTCTCTCTGGTCAAAGTTCAGGAAAGGGAAAATCCAACAGAGGCCCAGTAAGAAGTTCCAGCCCCCACTACAATCCAGGGTCCTTGCAAACAGTCTCATCTGTAGGCAGTGGGGGCGGCGGCAGCAGAAGCAGCAAAGCCCCAAGCAGTTCTGGCGTCTGGTCCACAACTGAGACATCAGCGGGTGGCCTGATCCACCCACAGCAGCAGCAGTGAAGCCCCATGTCTCCCTGGCCTTGACCCAGTAGCGTAAGGAGACCCAGGCCCAGCAGCTACTTCCCGGCTCCCAAGGGTTGCCCAGCAACAGTCTCCTAACATAATAATCACATAAGAAAGCAATACAAAGTGATATATTAAAAAATATAATAATTAAATCAAAACGGAACTCTAAAAAATGTTCGGGCAACCCACAGAAAGACAAGAACAAAGGAACAGAAGAATGAGAAACAGAAGGAACAAACAGAAAACAAATAATACAACGCCAGACTTAGCCTTAATAGATCGCTAGATACCTTGAATGGAAATGGTCTCAATACACCTATTGAGAGACAGAGATTGGCAGGGTGGATTACAAAACGCGACCCAACTATATGTTGTTTATGAGAAACTCACTACAAATTTAATGACACGAGGAGACCGAAAGCAAGAGAAAGAGAAAAGGTATACCAAGCAAGTATTAATCAAAAGCATGAATGGCTATGTTAACATCAGACAACACAGACTGCAGAGCAAAGAAGCTACCATGGGCAAAGAGGATTATTCCGCTAAGAAAAAAATAGTTCTCCTGTGAACCAAATAACAGTTTCAAAATATCGAAGCAAAAACTAAGACAGCTGAAAGAAAATTAGACAAATCTGCAATTGCCTTTGGGAGCTTCCCACCCCCGCCCCCTCTCCCACCCCCGCTCAGAAACTTTAGGACCACTAAAGAGAAAATTAGACCACCACCACCAACTACAAAGATCTAATTGGCATTTATAGGATGCTCAGTCAACAACCGCAGAACATCTGTCCTTTCAAAGGGCCCATGGAACATTCATCAGGGTAGACTGTATCCTAGATCATAAAGCAAACCTTAACAAATTCAAAAGAATTAAAATCATAGAGTATGTTGTCTGACCACAATGGAATCAAACTATAAATCAAAACAGGAGGTCAACAGGAAAATTTCCAAATACTTGAAAACTAAACAATAAACTTCTAAATAATTCATGGGTCAAGGAGGTGATCTCAAAGGAAACTTTAAAAATCATAGCACTGAATGAAAATGAAAATGAATACATTTTCATTTTCATTCAGTGCTATGATTTTTAAAGTTTGTGAGAGGCGGCTAAAGCAATGTTGAAAGGGAAATTTATGGCACTAAAAGCTGCCTTGGAAGAGGAAGTATCTCAAATCACTAATCTAAGTTCCTACATCAAAAAATTTACAAAAAGAAGAGCAAAATAAATTCAAAGCAAACAGGGAAAGGAGATAATAAAGAGCAGAAATCAATGAAATTGAAAGCTGGAAAATAGAAAAAAACCATTGAAATGCCAAGACGGTTCTTCAAAAAAATAAAATAAAATAAAATTAGTAACTTCCAGCAAGATTGGCAAAGATAAAAAGGAGACACAGATCCCGATCCCCAATATCAGAATTGCAGGAGATACCACAATAAATTCTGCAACCATTATAATGATAATAAAAAATACTACAAACAACTTTATGTTCATAAATTCAACAACTTAGAAGAAATAAGACAATTCCTCTAACACCACAAACTACCAAAACTTAGCCAAGATGAATTGGATGATCTACTCAGTTCTTTAACTATTGAAGAAATTGAATGTGCAATTTAATTGCTCCACAAAAGAAATCTTTAGGCCCAGATGGCTTCACTAGAACATTTTACCATTCAAAGAATAATTAATGTTATTTCTATATAATCTCTTCCAGACATAAGAAAGGATAAATCACTTCCCACTTCTATATATGAGGCCATCATTGCTCTGATACCAAAACCAACCAAAGACAGTACCCTCCCCACAAAAACGCTGAAGACTAATATCTCTCATGAACTTAGATGCAAAAATCATCAACCAAATTTAATCAAATCCAACGATGTATATATAAATAGTAAGACACTATGACCAAGAAGGATTTATGCCAGCTATGCAATACTGATTCAATATTTGAAAATCAATCAATGTAATACACCATAGTGACAGGCTAAAGAGGAAAAATCATATGATCATATCAACTGATGCAGAAAAATCTTTTGCCAAAATGCAATAACCATTAATAATGAAAAAAACCTGTCCACGCACTAGGAATAGCAGGGAAGTTCTTCGGCCTCATAAAGAATATCTTCTGAACCCTACATCAAGCATTGTGTTTCATGGTGAAAGATTAAATGCATCTAAGATCTGAACAAAGATGTAGAACAAAGCGAAGATGTCTGCTCTAACTACTCTTAGACACAGTATTAGAAGTTCTAACCACTGCAGGGGCGCCTGGGTGGCTCAGTTGGTTGAGCGTCTGACTCCGGCTCAGGTCACGATCTCGCGGTTCGTGTAGGGCTCTGTGCGGAGCCTGGAGTCAGCTTCAGATTCTGTGTCTCCCTCTCTCTGCCCCTTCTCTGCTCACGCTCTGTCTCTCTCTGTCTCTCAAAAATGAATAAACGTTTAAAAAAAAAATTAAAAAAAAAAGAAGTTCTAACTGCTGTAACAAGACAGGAAAAAGAAATCAAAGAATCAGTAAAACTATCTCTGATTGCAAACAGCATGACTATCTGCATGGAAAATCCCGAGGACTCTGGGACAGATAGCTCGTCCTCCTTGCCTGGGCTGCATCAATCAGGCAGGTATTTGCAGTTGTTCTCAGGGTTTGCCGCAGTAGACAGCAGCAGGGGGACTGAGAGCACAGCACGGGCATGGTAGGCCAGGGGGACACCCCAACTCCCCCACTCTCAGCTGTGTGCCCCCGGACACCTTCCTTGATCTCTCTGAACTTTGGGCCCCTCATCCGAAGTGGGGTTTGATGATAGAATCCAGAGCCTATAGCTGTTGTGAGTATTCAACGCGAGCCGGTGTGCAATTGATCACTCTATACTTGCTGCCCGTCCTGCTACTGTGGCTGCTACTGAATGTGATGGTGCCATCTGCTGAGCTGCCCCCAGGCACGGTCACTGAAGCCAAGAGTCCTGAATTCCCCTGTTAGTGGTCCTGTGACTTGTCGACTCACCCAACCATTCTAAGCCTCACTGCTCTCATTTATGAAGTGGGGACGATAACCCCTCCCTCATAGGTTTCTTGTCAAGACCTATGAGGTCTTAAGACCAAGTGGAACAACGCATAAAAGTGTTTTGAGCCCTTGACAATAATAATAATAATAATAATTAATAATAATGGCCAAAATTTGTTGAGCACTCCCTGCTCAACACAGATCGCTTTTTGCCTACGACCTTTTACCTAATCCTTATAACGATGAATTGTTAGTCTATGCAGTTTGGGAAACTAAGGCCCCAAGAAGTGATGTGTCCAAAGACATAATCTGTAAGGGATAGAATCCAAATTCAGACACCCAGAATCTGGCTGGGCTCTCATGCTTTCCAGAGAAAGTAAGCTAGTGAGGACAAGAACAGCTTGGCATGGGGGCTCACTTCCACTGGCAAGATGGGTACGATCTGGTGTGGGAGGCTCAGAGAGCAGTTTGTGACAGGCAGGGGGGGAACCAAGAGTCATCCTTGGCAATGGCCACTGGCTCCAAACTAACAAGCTGTCTGAGAAATGAGGTGCCCTTTGGTGGAACACCAGGTGGGACGTTAATGAGAGAGCCATCCTCCCCCCACCCCCATCCCGTTTCCTTGAAAGTTCCAACAATTAGGCTGAAGCAAACTACGTGCCCAGGTCTAAAAATAACTCCGTCACTTCCAATAAGGGCTCAGTCTGGGCTGAAGTCATTCTTTCAGGTGCAGCAAAGGAATGCTTGACTGTGCGTCATGAACTTAAAATAGGAGCAGGGTCAGAGGGCCAGCTGGGGCTCACAGATGCCAAGTGGGCAGTTTCTCAGCTGGTGTTTTCTAATATTTCCTGCTTTAAACAGCAGGTTTCTGCCTTTTTTTTTTTTCAGTTGAGAGGGGGTGAAAATGTATGTTTAAAACATTCACTAGCTTTGCTTTCTCTCATCTCCACGTGTATTCTTTCCACCCGTCATTTGCATTCATTTTTACTGGCTGCTCATGCGTTGTCCTGAAATATACTAGTTACAGAAATTAAAACAGGCAACTCCACCTCTTTCTCCCATCATGGATGGATCCATAATGTTTTTCCTGAATATCCCTGGCCAGAGTGCCCCAGGGAAACCGCTAGTTGGACAATTCCCTGATCCCATGGTATGCTGGAAATGGGCTGTCCATTTGTCCAGGTGCTCTACAGAAAGTGTCTCTTTTGTAAAGGAGAGTGGAATAGAGTCTCAGACCCTACCAATTCTAAGAGTCTGTGATTGATTTCCTTTTTATAACCTGGCTATATTTAGGTTGATGAATCATATTCAAGATGGAATCATCGCTGATTCTGTCAATGAATTGTTTTTGTATTCAAAAGCTACTGAAAGGACTTCTGGTCCAGACAAGATGACATAAACTCACTTCTCCCTTTCCTCCTCCAGCTAGGTACAATGATGAACTCTGGAAATATTACAAGAGGTCACCAAAGGAAAACTCTGAAAGGGGAAAGAGAGAGGGAAACAAGCTAGAGATCCTAGTACTGCAAGAACAACACAGCAGTGGGGTGTCTTACTACCCCCTTGTCCAACAGGAGAAGGTGATCTAGGCTTGGCATTTCCTGCTGCCCAACCGGGCTCCAGAGGAGAACCAACAGAGGTTCCCTCTTTTCGGTGGGCCTGAGATTCTCCTCTCTCACTGACGGACACCTGGAATGACCAGATGGTACCAAAAAAGGGGGTTACAGCATAACAAGCAACCTCGCCTGGGAAGAAGCGTTTTTGTCTCCATGGACCCAAGAGGACCCCTTATCTAGAGGCACCGGGAGAACCAGCCTGAGGAATTTCCTTCCGCCCCCTCAGGTAGCAGCAGGGAGGACCAGTGGAAGCCCCAAGAGACTGTAATAATATGACAAACGCTCTGAAATTAAATTGCCATTGGACCCACAGCCCACTAACCTAGGCCAGGATCTGCTTGTTAACCTAAATAGGGTGAGAGCTGGCTTAAAAAAAATTCACATCGGATTGAGAGTCTCCTAACATAAAAGGCAAGATGTCCAAACATACACATCATATCAAGAACCAGGAGAATAACGTAGATGAGAAAAGACAATCAGGTGACACCCACTCTGAGATGAACCAGGTGCTAGAAGCACCTGACAAAGACTTTGAAGCAGCTGTCATAAAAATGCTTTAGAAAGGAAGTGCAAATTCTCTTGAAACAAATGAAAGAAGAGAAAAAAATCTTGGCCAAGAAACAGAGCTTATAAAAAAGGAACCAAATGGAAATTATAGCACTAGGAAATACAAATAACTGAAATAAAAAACTCACCAGATAGGCTCAATGGTAGAATGGATACGACAAAAGGTAGAATCAATAAAATTGAGGAAAAAACAACAGAAGTCACCCAATCTGAGTGACAAAGAGAAAGCATACAGAAAAATTTCTCTACTGTACATGATGACTTCGATTCACACATTAGTAGCTTTGACCACATGCAGATGGGCTGCTTAATCAACTTAAGAGAACTAATGGTTTTAAATAGTGACAAATAATTGGAAAATAACAAATTTTAAATGACACCATTTATAAAAGCACCTAAAATATAGGGAATAGTTGGGGCACAGATGATTTTTTAGGGCAATGAAAATACTCTGTATATTATAATGGTAGATACAGGTCATTATACATTTTTACAAACCCATAGAATATATGCCATCAAGAGTAACCTGTAACGGAAACCATGGACTTTGGGTGATAAGATGGGCCAATGTAGGTTTCTGAACTGTAACAAATGTATCATTCTGGTTGGGGATGTTGATTATGGGAGAGGCTATCCAAATGTTGAGGGAAGGAGTACATAGGAAATCTTTCCTTTCCTCTCCATTTTGTTGTGAACCTAAAACTGCTCTTAAAAAAGTCTTTAGAAAATAGCAAAATAGGAGCACCTGGGTGGCTCAGTCAGTTAAGCATCCGACTTCAGCTCAGGTCATGATCTCACAGTTCATGGGTTCGAGCCCCACATCGTGGGTCCAAGCCTGCTTCAGGTTCTATGTTTCCCTCTCTCTCTGCCCCTCCCCCACTCATGCTCTGTCTCTTAAATATAAAAAATAAAACATAATTTTTAAAAAAAAATTAGTGAAATAAATGTGATGAAATTTAATTAAGAACTATAAGATTATTGTTGAAAGATATTAAAGAAACCCTAAGCAAATATTTATAGAATGAAAAACTTAATGCTCTAAAAAATTTTTTTTAATTTTTAAATTTTTTTACTTGAGAGAGAGTGTGAGTGGGGGAGAGGGGCGGAGAGAGTAAGAGAGAGAGAGAGAGAGAGAGAGAGAGAATCTCAAGCAGGCTCCATGCTGAGCATGCAGCCTGATGTGGGGCTTGATCCTAAGATACTGGAATCATGACCTGAGCTGAAATCAAGAGTTAGGTGCTCAACCAACTGAGCCACCCAGGAGCCCCAAGACTTAATGCTTTTAAAGTCAATTCTCTCCAAACTGATCTCTAGAACTAGCACAATTTCAATATAAATTCCAGTAGAGTTTTGTTAATTTTATTTTTAGCATAAACTTCATCCTATAATTTATTTGGAAAATTAAAAGACCAAAAGAATCTTGAATAGGAACATTTTCTTTTTTTTTTTTTTTTAATTTTTTTTAAAATTTTTTTTTTTCAACGTTTATTTATTTTTGGGACAGAGAGAGACAGAGCATGAACGGGGGAGGGGCAGAGAGAGAGGGAAACACAGAATCGGAAACAGGCTCCAGGCTCTGAGCCATCAGCCCAGAGACTGACGCGGGGCTCGAACTCACGGACCGTGAGATCGTGACCTGGCTGAAGTCGGACGCTTAACCGACTGCGCCACCCAGGCGCCCCATTGAATAGGAACATTTTCAAGACTTATTCTGAAGCTTTAGTAAATAAGACAGTGTAAGATTTGTGTAAGCATAGACAAATAGACCCATGGAACAGAAATGAAAGTTCTAGAAAACAGACCACTCATATTCAATACCTTGATTTGTGATTTTAAAAAAAGACACTGCCGGGGCGCCTGGGTGGCGCAGTCGTTAAGCGTCCGACTTCAGCCAGGTCACGATCTCGCGGTCCGTGAGTTCGAGCCCCGCGTCGGGCTCTGGGCTGATGGCTCAGAGCCTGGAGCCTGTTTCCGATTCTGTGTCTCCCTCTCTCTCTGGCCCTCCCCCATTCATGCTCTGTCTCTCTCTGTCCCAAAAATAAATAAACGTTGAAAAAAAAAATTAAAAAAAAAAAAAAAAAAAAAAAAGACACTGCCATGCAATGAGATAGGAGGGATGGCCTTTTCATAAACTCTGCTGGGTTGACTGCATATTCATTGAAAAAAAAAATTAATCTTGACCTTACCTCACACCAGACACAAACATTAAATCAGGTAGGACACTTGGGTGGCTCAGTCAGTTATGAGTCTGACTCATGGTTTCAGCTCAGGTCATGATCTCATGGTTCCTGAGATCTAGCCCCACATTGGGCTCTGCTCTGATAGTACATTGCCTGCTTGGGAAAATCTCTCTTTTCCCTCTCTATCTGCCCCTCCCCTGGTCATGCTCTGTCTCTCTCTCAAAATAAATAAATAAATAAGCTTAAAAAAATCAAATCAGGCAGATTGTAATCTAAATATGAAAGGTAAAATGATAAAACTTCCAAAAGATAACATCAGAGAATAATCTCATGAGCTTGGACACGAAAAATTTTCTCAAATACAGTACAAAAAAACCACTAAGAACACGCGAAAAGATCAGTAAACTGGACTTCATTAAAACCAAGAAGTTTGCTCATCAAAAGACACCAAGAAGAGACTAAAAAGGTTGGGGTGCTTGGGTAGCTCAGTGGTTTGAGCGTCTGAGTCTTGATTTCAGGTCAGGTCACGATCCCCGGGTCATGGGATTGAGCCCCGAGTCAGGATCCACACTGACTGTGGAATCTGCTTGAGATTCCCTCTCTCTCTTTCTTTCTCTAATAAATAAATTAATTAATTAATTAAAACCTTAAAAAGAGAGTGAAAGGCAAGCCACAGAGAAACAATATTTGCGTATCTTAAACTTGATTTAAAAAAATTGTGTCCAGAATATATGAGAAATCGTCAAAAACCATTAGTAGTCCAATAGAAAAAAAATGAGCAAAAGACTGGCACAGGTACCTCACAAAGAGGCTATACAATTTATCAGTAAATATGAGCAGGGGAGTACAAAGGACATTCACAGGGTAACACCACTATATACCCACCGGAGTGGCTGAAAATGAACAGACTAATAACATTAAGTGCTGGAGAGGATGTGTGGCCATTGCCACCGCCATCCACTGACCAGCATGGCTGTAAACCGGTGCAGTCACTGTGGAAAATTTGGGGCAGGATTTACTGCACCTGAACAATGTAGAGCCTGTGACTCAGTGGTTCCCCTCCTTGGTATACCCCCAACTGAAACACATACACACGCACGCACCGAAGACACGTACGAAACCCTTCAGAACTATCTAGTTAAGGAGCCAAAGTCTGGAGACATGAAAAGTTCTAAAAGGAAACCACACTAAAATGGAGTTGGGAGGCCAGAGGTGGGAGTTCTCATGCCCTACCCCTCCTGGCCAATTGCAGAAAGAGCCACACCTTAAAATTTTTTTTTAATGTTTATTCATTTTTTGAGAGAGAGACAGAGAGTATGAGAGTGGGGAGGGGCAGAGAGAGAAGGAGACACAGAATCTGAAACAGGCTCCATGAGCCGTCGGCACAGAGCCTGACATGGGACTCGAACCCACGGAGTGTGAGATCATGACCTGAGCTGAAGTCAGACGCTTAACCGACTGAGCCACCCAGGCGCCCCAAGGTGATACTACTTTAGCTACTACTTTACTATCCCAGAAGGAGGAAGATTTTCCTCCCCTGGCGACACTCAGCCAGTGAGAGACTGTAATAACTCAGCCAATGAAAAACCACTATAATTTGAACCCCCAGTTTACCTTAATGGACTTTTTTTTTTTTTTTTTTTTTTACAACAGACCTCCCAACTTCTCCCTTTCCTCTATAAAAGAGCGTTCCTCTCCTTCAATCTCTGGACTTGCCTATGCTTTTGCTCTGAAGCTACTTCGTCCTGAATTGTGATTCTCTGCTTTTTCTGAATGAACCCATTTTTTTACTGGTAAAATAACTGGCAGGCTTTTTTTAAGTTTATTTCTTTATTTTGAAGAGGTGGGGGAGCGCGAACACGAGGAGGGGAGGGGCAGAGAGAGGAGAGAGAAAGTCCCAAGCAGGCTCCACACTGTCAGTGCAGAGCCTGAGCAGGGCAGGGGCTCCATTTAGGAATAGTGAGATCATGACCTGAGCTGAAATCAAAAGTCGGCCGCCTCACCAACTGAGCCCACCCAGGTCCCGATCTTCAAGGTTGGTAGAAACAGCCCAGAATTCCATCAACAGTGGAATGGACAAATATATGTGGTGTCCTTAGCAATGAAATTGAACAATCTAAAACAACACGAGCTAACACAGAACTGAAACCTTCAAGTTCAGGGTAGGGAGCCAGACAACCAAGAGGACACATGGGATGATACTATTGACATGAAGGTCAAGAACAGACAAAGCTAATTGGTGGGGATGCAAGTCAAGATGGTCGTTATTTGGAGGATGTGACTGGAAAGGAGCACAAGGGGGCTGTTGGGGTGTTTGTAATGTCCTGTTTCTTTGTCGCTGTTGTTGTTGTTATCGGTCTCTTCTTTTTCTGAAGTGTAATTAGCATCTAGTGTTATATTAGTTTCAGGTGTACAATATAATGAAGATTCAACAGTGTCCTGGTCCTCAATCGGGTCATGGTTTCATAGATTTGGCTCCTTTGTGAAAAATTCGTCGCGCTCTTACGCAGATCACTTGTGCACTTTTCTCCGTGTATGTCTTACTTCGGCAAAGGGTTGCCCTAAAACACTATGTCGGAGTTTGCAGAGGTCAACACAGCCACAAAAACGTTGTTGCTTCACAAAGAGTATTTTATATGATGCCCCAAAACTTTGGAAACCAAGATGCCGTTTTCTCACTCTGAGCCAATAAACACACAAACGGATAGAAAAGTCATGGGGTTCACAGATGACTTATTTGTAGACAGTCTACACCACGTGTCCTAACATCTTCCATCTAAAGGCAGGCCAGCCTTCCATTCAGCAGAGAGGCCCTGCTCACCTGTCAGACCATCCGCTTCTCTGAGCCCAGGGAGTTTGGTCATGCCCCACTCCGGTCCTCCCGCCCTCACACTGGTCCTCCCAGCTGCTCACCTGACGCCATGACCGACATCAGGGCAGGCCGCCATGTCAGTGTGGACCTCACCAGTGACCCATTCTTTTCATTCCATGCTGACACCCCCTGACATAGAGAATTGGAGACAGAATTCTTTGGGAATTTCCGGTCTAAAACCATCTAGAGAGCTCTTGCTGAGTTACTGCAGATACCTTTGCTGAAACACTTGGCTAAAAATCATCCTGGCATTTTTTTATGAGGAAGCGGGTTTTAATTTGGAAGATGTATCTGCTGAACGATAGGGCCATTAAACACCAAAGAGCTGGTTTATTTCCTTTTGAGATGTTTTAAGCTTTCTAGTCCCTCATTCCCTTCAACCAGTAGGATGAGAGGTATTGGTATAACCAGCTGGACATTTTTTTTTTTTTTTTTGGTTATTTACTTATTTTGTGAAAGAGAGCACAAACAGGGGAGGGGCAGGGAGACAGGGGGAGAGAGAGAGAGAGAGAGAGAGAGAATCTCAAGCAGGCCTTGTGCTGTTAGTGTGGAGCTGAACTTGGTTGGGGCTCAATCTCATAAACCGTGAGATCATACCTGAGCGGAAATCAAGAGTCAGACTCTTAACTGACTGAGCCACCCAAGCACCCATCAGTTGGACACTGTTTACAAACCATTTGTGTGCAACCTGTCATCTTCTCTCCCTCCGTAGGTAGCTAAAATTACGTTAGAGCAAGGGGACCCTCGAGAACACCCAGCATAGCCCCCTGGTGTGCCAAAGACAGGGCCAAGTCTGGGGGAGGGAAAGGGATTTGCAAGTTGAGCTGTAAGAACACAGGTCTCCTGGGACACCTGGCAGTGACCCCACACTTGGGGATCTGAGAACAAAGCAAGGTGTTGTTGAGCCAAAATTAGCTGTCACCTCCTTCCCTTGATTCCTTTTCTTTGTTTCCTACCATCAAAGTCAGGTTCCAAATGCGTCCTTGGGAGGGGCCAGGAACCGTCTCTGTCCCTTGCTACAAGCAAAAGGCCCTCAGGCGTCCTCATCTGGGGTGAGCTGGAGGAGAGAGGCAGCCGTGTGGAAGGGCCAGCCCCGAAAAACACGAGTGCTTGAGGGGGCTTGCAGAGGGGTGTAGCAAAGAGTAAAATTCTCGGCCTCTGGAAATGCACATCATGGGTTCAAATCCCACCTCCCCCACTTACTGTCTCCGGGCCTCAGTTTCTCTAGCTGGGAAGCAGGAATGACGGTAGAAGCCCCTCGGTCAGATTGCGGAGGACAACGAACAGTGTGCGAGCTACTGGAACAGTGCCCGAATGCCGAGGCACCGCAGGTGGTGAGGGCGGACGCGCTCCCAAAAGGGCAAGGGGCCACGCTTCCGGTGCCTTCAGTGGATACAAAAGGCTGAGACGGCTCTTGGTCATGGAGGTAGAGCCTGTCTGTTGCCCAAGCGAACCACTTCCTGGCTTCGGTGAAAACCTCAGCTCTTAGTATGACCAACCGGTTGGGCTAATGACCACATGCCATGACGCCAGAGACAGACAACAAAGGGAGAATCTGATCAGTGGAGCCCGGACGGGGTGCGGAAAGGTGCCAAAGGCAAACCAAAGTCACTTGACCGGTGGGCCCCCCCTGTGGAAGGGATAAAGGCAACCTGCCGTACCCTGAGAGCTGGGAATATCTTCCCCTTGGAAAACATTCCCTCCTGGGCTCTGTCAGTTGATGGCTGACATGTCCACTCTTAGATAGCCATTCCTTTGGCTTAATATATGGTCCTCTTCCAAAAGACAGAGTCCTGGGGCACCTGGGTGGCTCGGTCGGTTAAGCATCTGACTTCGGCTCAGGTCACAATGTCCTGGTTCGTGAGTTTGAGCCCCGCATTGGGCATCGGGCTCTGCACTGACAGTGTGGAGCCTGTCTGGAATTGTCTCTTCCTCTCTCTCTGCCCCCTCCCCAACTCGAGTGTGCTCTGGCACATGCACGTGCTCTCCCTCTCTCTCTCTCAAAAGAAAAGAGAAAGAGAGAGAGACGGAAAGACAGAGCCCTTACTGGCAAAGTGGGTGGCCCCAATTTAAGATGTGCTGTGCTCACGTGGTTCTGCACGTTTTTGTATTTGTTTTTGTTTTTGTTTTGGAGAGAGACAGAGTGTGAGTGGGGGGAGGGGCAGAGAGGGAGAGAGGGAGAATCCAAGCAGGATCCTCGAGGTCAGTACGCAGAGCCGGACGCGGGACTCCAACTCGCGAAACCATGAGTCCACGACCTGAGCCAAAATCAAGAGGCAGACGCTTCACTGACAGAGCCACCCAGGCGCCCCTGGTTCCTCACGTTTTATACAAAGCCTCCTTTTCTGTGTCTCCCCGTGAGTGTGACAAGGGTCTGCTCACCCAAGAGCTCTGGGACAGCGTGTGCAGCTTCCAAACTGCCCATGTTAATAAATATGGTTAGCTGACTACCACGACCTGTGCTCGCTGTGAGGGGGCTCCCACCTCAGAGCCTCATTCTCGCTTCTCTCTCAGCCTGGAGTGCTCATCCAGGCGCCATGGTCCTCCGACCCCTCGGGTCTCTGGGGTCACTCCTCAGACAGGCCTCTTGCCCCACACAATCCCGTCGCCTTGCACTCTGATTTTCATCAGTGCTTCTGCAGGTTCCTTCTCTGCGATATGTCCCCCTCACTAGCATGCCGGTTCTTTCTTTGTCTTGATGTCACAGCATTCTAGCCCCTGAAGCAGTGCTTGGTATGGGCAGGTGTTGAGTAGGTAACTGATGAATTAATGAATGAGTGGATGAATGAATGAGTGGACGAGTGCATGAATGAATGAGTGGACGAGTGCATGAATGAATGAATGAATGAGTGGATGAATGAATGAGTGAGTGGATGAATGAATGAGTGAGTGATTGAATGAATGAATGAGTGGATGGATGAATGAATGAATGAATGGATGAGTGGATGGATGGATGGATGAATGAATGAGTGGATGGACGAATGAATGAATGAGTGGATGGACGAATGAATGAATGAGTGGATGAATGAAAGAATGAATGAGTGGATGGATGAATGAATGAATGGATTAGTGAATGAATGGATGAGTGGATGGATGGACAAGTGGATGGATGGATGAATGAATGAGTGAGTGGATGAATGAATGAGTGAGTGGATGAATGAATGAATGAATGAATGGATGAATGAATAAATGAATGAGTGAGTGGATGCATGAATGAATGAATGAATGAGTGGATGAATGAATGAATGAGTGGATGAATGAATGAATGAATGAGTGGATGAATGAATGAATGGATGGATGATGAATGAACTGGACACTTCTGTCACAACCTACGCAGAGCACCGGGCTTATTAATCCTAATTAAAGCAGAGTAAGCGCTTTCACTCTAGGTCCCCGGGGCCCTTCTGTAAAGGCTCCAGTGGAAACTGCACAGGACAAAGATGTGACAAAACGAACTCATTCGTGCGGAGGAGAAGCTGGCCTGGGGACCATGTTACGCTGCATGCTTTCATCTGCTACATTTGTGTTTGCTTCGAGGGTTTCGTGTGCTTTTTCAACAAGAGAGTACGGGTAGGAGAAGCCGTTTCCGCACTCATCACAAAACCAGCACCACGGGCAGCATCGAACGTCCACGGAGCCCTTGCAACGTGCTGAGCGCCATCCCAGGAACCTGACGCCCGCGATCGCATCTGATCCCTGCCACGACGCCTGTGTGACATGAGAAAACCAAGGCCTCGACCGGCTGGCATCCCAGCCTTTCCAGTTGGTCTCCTTTCCTTTCCAGCTGCTGGGGTAGCTCCGAGTGGGCAGGAGACACCCCAGCTGTCCTCTGGCAGTGTGCCAAGTCACCTCATCCTGCGCTTTTCTAAGATGGGAGGGTCAGCCTGCAAAACGACGAAAATGGGGCCCGCCGCTCTTAGAAGGTCTGCCTCATTCCCTGACACCTAGGGAGTCACCCCAGCCTGCTCCGGCCCAGCTCTGGGTCAGCACATTCAGCAAATCAAGTGCAGCCGAGGCCCGGCCTTCTAGCTCCAGCCTCCCCGCCTCGTCACACGCACCACTCCTCCCAGCGGAGCCTGCGCTGGTTCATTTCCACCGCCGCCGGGTGGGCTGCCTGCCGGAGGGTTTTCATGAGATGTCCGGTTGCTGCAGACTCAGTGCCTGACAGGGCGGACACTCAGTAAACTGCAGATGCCCCGCAATGTTTTTCTGTTACTGATTCATTTTTGAGTCAAGCTGACGCCCCTCTGTGTGCACCGTATTTCACACCCGCTGTGCCCCAATCCGACGTGACAAGCTCCCTCCTTGGGAGTACAGAAACGACGAGAGGAGGTTCATGGCCTGCACGCTACCACAGCGCAAACACAGGTACAGGTCCCCTGTGGAGTGTTAGTAGCCTGGAGCCATCAGGCCTCCCAGGAGCCTGTTTGTCAGGATAGGAAGCTTCCAGGCTCATTTCAGCAGTGTGTGGACAGAGCCCCACCGGATAGATGACCCTGAAAACTGGTAGGGAGAGAAGAGTCAGCTGGTTCTCACCTCAGAAACGAGAAGACTTTTCTCCCCACGTGAGAACAGGTGGATGGAGACGGGACTTCACATCATCCATCTTCCGCGAAGTCACTTATACCGTGACCTTGGGCAAGTGGCTCAGCTTCTCTGAAGCTCAGTCTCCTCTCCTGCAGAAGGAGAGTGGTGGTCTGAACTTGCCTGTAGGTCCTCAAGGCCGCAGCCTGCCCTGTGCAACCAGCTGGGGGAGTTTTTGCCAGCCAGACTCCATTCCAGGCCTATTACATGAGAATCTGTGGTAGGTGGACCCGGGTGATTCCCACGCCCGTGGCAGGGAGGGGGGTTGGAGGTCCTAGAACAGCTGGCTCCTCCCCTCGGTCTCAGCTCTGACGTCTGTGAAGGCCCGAGGCTCCCCACCCAACTCCCCCCACACACCCTTGTCCTGTTTGCCACAGATTCATTTCCTGACTTAAGGATGGACGTGTTTAGGCCCGAAGGCCCCCGAGAGGGAAATGTCGACTCACTTTGTCATCCTGCTTCCCAGGGGTGTCCTCCGGGGACAGGCCCTGGGGGCCCAGATGGCTCTGGCGCCTCCGTCAGGAGGTGTGGGCCTCCAGGACAGTGTGGACAGTCCCTGGGGACATCTGAAGGCCTCTCAAGAGAGGGTGACAACAGACTCAAAAGGGAGAATTCCTGCCAGTCATAAATTATCCTCTCCGACGCCGATGATTTTTCTGTTGTTAGAGATGATTATTACAGGCGTGAACAATGGCCCCGCTGTCCTTTCTCTGCTGGCGGAGAAGCACGACATCCAGCTAGCTCCCGAGTCACCTCACAGCAGTAGGCATGGAAAATATCGACTTCCTTCTTTTTTTTTTTTTTTTTCAACGTTTATTTATTTTTGGGACAGAGAGAGACAGAGCATGAACGGGCGAGGGGCAGAGAGAGAGGGAGACACAGAATCAGAAACAGGCTCCAGGCTCTGAGCCATCAGCCCAGAGCCCGACGCGGGGCTCGAACTCACGGACCGCGAGATCGTGACCTGGCTGAAGTCGGACGCTTAACCGACTGCGCCACCCAGGCGCCCCTCGACTTCCTTCTTATTTCTTGGTCCTCGTTGCTTTTCCTCCTTCGTTTCTTATCACCTCTTAGGCGTTTTCATGTTCCTGCTCTTCTCTTCATTCTTCACGCGATAATGCTTATTTAATTTTGAATGTTCTCTTCCGGTCAAAAGTCGGCTTGCTGGGTCCAGACCAAATGGAAACAAACATGATGAAATTTGTGCTATGCTGAAGGGCGCCTGGGCGGCTCGGTCGGTTAAACGTCCGACTCCAACTCAGGTCATGATCTCACGGTCCGTGGGTTCGAGCCCTGTGTCGGGCTCTGGGCTGATGGCTCAGCACGGATTCTGCGTCTCCCTCTCTCTCTCTCTGCCCCTCCCCCGCTCACGCCCTGTCTCTCTCTGTCTCTCAAAAATAGTAAATAAATGCTTAAGAAAAAGTTTAAAAACGTTTGTTCTATGCTGAGAGGGATGAAGACGAAAATGAATGCCAGCGATTGTGGCAACGATGACATTTGGGGACGGGCGGAGGGCACCGGGAAGCGAGAGGCCGGGCTCGCAGGAGATGTGCCATTCACTCTCGCGGGTGTGTGTGTAAGGCACAGGTGTGATGATGCTCCAGCATTCTCAGTAGAGTGCTTCTCAGAGTGTGACCTCTGGGCTAGTGGTCTCAGCATCACCTGAGAACTTGGGAGAAATGCAGATTCTCGAGTTGCATCCCAGACCTACTGAATCAGAAGCTCTGGAGGGGGGGGTAGGGCCTGCGAATCCACTTGAATAAGCTTCTGGTGATTCCAGTGCTGCTTGAGGTTTGAGATCCATGACGTTGTGCTGCGTAGACACCTCACTCGCTGTCAGTAAGTGAAAGATTCGCTTGATATCTGGTCATGGGGTGGGGGTGGTGGGGGGGGGGAGGTGGGCACCAGAAGGCGAGGAGGAAGGGAGGTGGGAGACGCCGACCTGCATTGGTTAGGGGGGCAGCCTGGGGGCAAAGGAGGCTGAACTGGGTAGTCAGGAAGCTGGGAGAAGTGAATTCAAAGAAGAATCTTTTTCCCAGGTATGATTTGTACACCATCTGGGTAAAGTAACTCTAAATCATTCTTCTAGGGTCTACAGCAAATGCTAAGTGAAGTCACCGCTTGGTTCCTAAATTATTTCTGAGAAAGGGCGAACATTGCTTCTTCCAAAAAAGCTCCGGAGAGTGACATAACAAATACACCCAATAATGGTAACACTGCTTAACACTTCATGAATGGTAACATTTTCTGTAAGTGGCTTCAGGTCTTTTTACTTTATTTTTTATTTTTTCCTGTTTTTATTATTTTTTGAGAGGGGGGGAGGGGCAGAGAGAGTGGGACAGAGGATCCGAAGAGGGCTCTGCACATGGGCAGCAATGAGCCTGATGCAGGGCTCGAACCCACGAACCGCGAGATCGTGACCTGAGCCGAAGCCCAACGTTCCACCGACTGAGCCGCCCAGGTGCCCCCAGATCTTTTTAAAGAAGATGCAGCTTGACCTCACCTCCCCCAGCCCCACCGTTCACTGGGCTTTACACGTTAGCGGTGAACGGAGTTGTTGGGCTATTTGCTTTCCTTCAGCTCTATCTTTGTGGCTATTTGTGGATGTGGCTCATTCTCATCGAGAGGTGGTTAAGTGCCCCGTCATTTGGACCCTGCTCATCCTGATGGGCACATAGGCGAAGATCCCGTCCAACGCTCCCATGTCCTCATGGGGGAGAGGGGACACTCCCGGTGGGAAGTCACCTTTAAATATATTAAAGGGGAGTTTGGGGTTTGTTTGTTTGTTTGCTTGTTTTTTCTAATTTGAACGCAAAGGTCTCCAGAGACACCGCTGGGGCTACATTATCAGTGCTCCAAGAAAAGATCTCTTTGTCCATGAACTCACTCTCTTCTTCTTTCAGTCACTCAACCACCAATTGTTGAGCAGCTACCCTGGGTCAGGGATTGCACTGGGTGCTGGGAACCAGAGTGAGCCAAACCCCGGAGGTTCGTAGAGACCCCAGCGTCGGGCATGCCTGGGGGCTCTGCCTTTGTGCAGATGACGGAGCAGGGGCTGCCCAGATAATTTTGCCTCGTGGAGATGGCGGAGTGGGGGCCATCTGGGTATTCTGACCTAGGCACCTCCAACCTGGAGAAATGAAAGAGCCCATCACAGCCAGTCCACCTGTTTATAGCTTTCCTAAAACGTGAGCGGTCCCACTGAAATAGACCCTCTCCTTCCCCCCTCCCCAAGTGTCCCAAGTGTTAGAACTGGCCGGGTCCCTGGATTTGGAGGACCCGTACTCCACACGGTGCGGGACCCTGCCTGCCAACTGCTCTGACCTGAACTGTTAGTTCTGTCCAGTCAGAGGCTCAAATCCAGTAAACCCAGGGTATTTTCATGCATTGAGTATTCTGAGGAGTCTGCTATTGCCAGACTGTGTGAGGGGCACTGTGGTTATATCAGTGACTCAGACTGACCCTGTTTTTCCCCAAGGAAGACCCATAAGAGGAACACCATGATGCAGTGATGGGACCAGCGGGAGGACAGGGGCCATGGGAGCACGGAAGAGGCCCCAACCCGGTCTTGGAGGGCCAGGAGAATCCCCAGACCGGGATGGGAAAGACAAAGTAGACAGACCAGGATGGTTAATTTGGGCAACTTGGCTAGCTAAGGGATGCCCAGAGAGCTGGTGCAAGCATTATGTCTGGGTGTGTGTCTGTCAGGGTCTTTCTGGAAGATGTTAGCATTTGCACTTGTAGACTGAGTAGAGCAGATGGCCCTCCCCAGTGTGTCCAGGCATCACCCACCCGCCCCCACCCGCCCAATGGGCACCCAGGTAGAAAGAAAAGCAGAAGAAGGGTGACTTCATTCTCTCTCTGCTTGAGCTGACGTCCCTCTTCTCTTGCCCTCAGACACCACTCATGGTTCCTGGTCTTTCGAAGTCAGATCGGGACTTATACCAAGTCCTATGATAATAAATATCCTCTCGGACACATCCTTTTCGTTCCGTTTCTCTGGAGATCCCTGACTAACACATAGGCCAAGGTGGAAGTCCCAGCTTGAGCACAGGGCCGGAGCAAGGGAGACCAGGCCCCTGCAAGGATCTGAAAGCATTTCAGGGGTAGGGACCAAAGGAACAGGGGCAGAAGCTAGCCCAGAGGAGGCGGGCCTCATCCCAAACTCTGGTCTCAATTTAGGGCAGAAGGGTCTCCGGAAAGGCAGACAAGCCAAGAAGGGGCATGAGCCACTTCTCAGCCTTCCCCTGGGCAAGGAGTTCTCTCTTGGGCACGGTGATGGCCTACAGGGGACTCGTCGCCTCTTGCAGCTTTCAAATCTCTCCCCCCACTGACAGGAGCCAGGGACTGGGACAGGGCAGGGGGGCACGGGGTACCCCATCAGCTCCCAGGCGGAGAGCGCCAGCGTGCTCGGCAAATGTGTGCCCACAAACCTCAACACCCGGGCTTATTTATTAGGCCATTTCAGGTGCTGGCCCATTTGGTGACCTGACACGGAGCCTGTCTTTCTGCACAGCTGGCGGGGGACCGATTGGCAGGTGGTGGGGCAGAGACCCAGGACTGCAGACAATGGAGGCTTTAATCCCAGGTCTGATGCCAAGTCTGGGATAAAGGATGGCTCTGCTCAACTCACACTCTCACCCAACAAACCAGTGAGATGGCGTGAGGTCTGAGGGCCCCGGACACCTTGGTGTCTGTCCCCCTACTCCTGTGCTTGATGGAGCTACTGGAAACCACAGGGACACGTTGTCAACGGTGCAGCCCTGTTCTAGCTGTGTTAGTGGCTCCAACGCCAGCCTCACACTGGCTTTCAGATGATTTTCACGTCTCTGTCTCCCTTGGGGTGTGCCTTGGGGAGAAAAGATAGGGTGGTTTAACATCAGGGCGCAAGTTATCATTTAAGGTGAAATTTCCACCATAACTGTACCCAGTCCTGCTGGATATAATAATCCAAGCTTACGGGGAACAGCCTTTCTCCCCAAGGACAAAAGAGCCCTCGGTCCGCGGTGGGGCTTGGTGAAGGGCTCAGCCGCCAAACTCAAAGAAATAGTTCCCTGCTGACTGCAAGTTTTCGTCTTGCTTATTGTTCTGTTTTGAAGCCTGGGAAGACAGAAGGAAGTCACAGAAATACCTCCAAACCCTGGGGGCCTGGTGAGGGGAACCTGTCCACATGCCTTGCAAACCCCACCTTGATCGGCTGGGATGAAGTCCCGCCCCAGGATGGAGTCAGAACCCCCTCCAGGGACGGTTGTACCTGCTGGCGTGGTTTCTTTCACATTTGCGGGCCTCTCTCATTGCCACGATCCCTTTCCTCCACCTGCGAGACCGAAATTCCCTCTTCCTCACCTTCTCCCTCGGGCTGCCCCACGCGGGGTGCAAAATGGGGACCGACAGCAGAGGGGAAGACCTGGGCCCCGGGCCAGGAGCCTCCCCAGGTCAAGGGATCCTCATCCAGACAGAATGCCTTCTTTTTCTTCGGGAAGCTCCATTCGTGAAGCGAAGGGGGGCAGGGATTGATCTGGGTGGCACTGTGACCCCCTAAGCCAGAGCCTGGGGATTGCAGGACCCCAAATCCAATACTCAGAACGGACTCTGCAGTGGACGTGACTGCTGGGAGAGACCGCGGGGCCCAACAAGGTGGGGAGTGGGGGGTGGGGGCAGGGTGAGGGCAGCATGTCAAGACCACAGGGCCGCCCAGACAGCCTTCCCGCACGGTTAGCAGGGTTTGCACCCCATTCATGATGACCACACAGGGGTACACACCCAGAATACCCCAGACAAGTGGCTGTAGCAAGGGGACAGAAAGAGGGCTGATGATTGCCTTAGTAATCTGTACAAGTGTAGCTCTTAACTTCCTGGTAAGGAAAGGGAAAGAAAAAAAAAAAAAAAAAAAAAGGAAAACAGTGTGGTATGCAGCTCTTATTGTCTAATAAAAGAAAATATTCTTCAGGGAATTTTTTTTTTTTCCTGGCCACAAATTCTTGGAAGAATTTATGTGACAGAACGCTCCAGGGGAACATCCTTGTGCTGGGAGGGAGGCCACCGAGTCTGAAGGGCCTTGGAAATTCCAGTCATGCACATGGCAGGGGGGGCTGGGATGCCATGCTGGTCCAAGGGTTGGAAGGTTGATCACAGAATGTTGCTCAGAAGGAGGGAGGGAGCTGAAAGATGTCCCCAGGGATTTGAGGTGGAGGCCAGGGGCCGTGACAAAGACCATGTCCCACATCACCTCACCGTCACATCCTGCCTCGGCGAAAAGTCCGGCGTTTACCCTGAGGGACAACAGTAAAGGGGGGGCCAGGAATGTGGGGGCTTGCTCCCTGGTTCTCTTCATGTTCTGGGGCAAGAAAGAGAGGGAAACAGGGGGGAAGGAGGGGAGGGAGGGGGAGGCCAAAAGAAATCTGGGAGGATGGGGGAGTCTGGGTGGCTCGGTGGGCAAAGTATCTGACTTCAGGTCACGATCTCGTAGTTCATGAGTTCGAGCCCCACGTCAGGCTCTGGGCTGACAGCTCAGAGCCTGGAGCCTGCTTCAGATTCTGTGTCTCCCTCTCTTTCTCTGCCCCTCCCCTGCTCACGCTCTGTCTATCTCTACAAAAATAGATACACGAGAAAAAAAAAGAAATCTGGGAGGATAGAGAATAGGACAGAGGTGAATGAGGCATAGATCAGGGTAAGAGGCAAAGCCAAGGCCGTGATTAGGAGTTCTGCCTTCGCTGCTGTCTGGCTTCAGGCCTCACGAAGTAAATCCTGACCACCAGGGAGCCCATGGGAAGTTGGCCAAGTGGGCCTCAGGAGCTGACTTCCATGATACTGGTGGTCTAGAAGGCTCCAAGTTGCCATGCTGGCAGAGTGAAGGAAGACAAGAGCATTCTGGCAAAGTACTCTGTAAAGGGGTCTGTGAACGGCCGGGGACAAAGACCTGGAGAGAAGTGAGATTCGTCAGGCCCAGGGACCTGCCCTCATTTCCTCAACAAACCCACCGCACAGGGAGTAAAGTCAGACAAGCTTGTGGGGAAGAGGGGAGAGAAATATCAGCAGATCGAAGGGTGAGTTAAGTGTCTGGGAGACAGAGGGTTCAAGGACTGTCTGTCCCATGAATCAGAAAGGAGGGGGCCACATCTCGGGGTTGCACCCTGAAGGTTGCAGCGAGGACCCCACCGTGAGGATTCCGCCTGGCTTCTCTGCTACTCAACTTCTCCAGCCGCCAGTGGAACTCAAGGGTGCTCCCCCAGGGGCCCCCCAGGATTCTGAGCGTCTTGGTCCCCGAGTGGGACCTCCCATCTGGGCACTGAATGGGTGTGGGGGGAGCTCAGTCTGCACAACTTGAAGTAAGCCCACCTTCCACCCCAAACTCACATCCCCCGGGGGCTGTGAGTCAGCTCCCTGCACCGGGGTAAATCATACCAACAGCCTCCACAGAGCCCTCACTGTCTACACAGCTGTCCACACAGCCCAGCCAGCTGCCCAGGACTCGAGAGGACTCAGCATGGCTGAGACCCATCCCAAAGACGCAAAGCCGCTTCAGGGAGCGGAAAGGCATCTTAAAAGATGCCTGATCGAAGGCATCTCCTTCTGAGTTTTCAGAAGGAGTTTTCTACCCAAAACAACCAACCAAATTGCAAGCATCACTTGTAAATGGCAAAGGAATCGATGCCTTGCTCACATTTTGAGCGAATTATAAAATCTCTTACCCTGGGTCTTCCCCATTCTCCTGTACCCTCCTCCTTCTGTACTGAGTTTGTAAAAAAAAAAAACCAAAACAAACAAACAAAAAACTATAAATTTGGAACTTGATTTAAAGTTTTAAATAGATGCCCTGCCGTCTGTTACTTAAGCACGAGTAAGAAAGTAATTGTTCTACGTTTTTGTTTATAAAGTTTTACAGACACGTCCACGTTGTCATCAGAAAAACAAAAACAAAAAAAAATGTTTCAGTTCTCCTCGAAACGGCATCATTTTATAGAAACTTCTGAATCTTCGCCAAAAGGCCCCAGGGTTTGGGTTTGCCGTTGGTGGCTGCAGCTGAGCGTTGTCCTTGAAGCGGCCGTGACTCAGCTCCTTCAAAATAGACTTGAGTGTAGTTCTCCCCTTCAAAGATTCAAAACTCATCCCTGGCACACACCCTGTGACCGTCGTGTTACCTCCGTAACATCTGCTCAGTGATGTCCCAATTCTACTGACTCACGGGGGAACCACAGGCTGCAAATGGCCACAGAGCTCACACATATGGAGTGGGCCGCACGTCACCTGCTGCGTGACTCAGCAGCCAACAGATGCCACCACGGAAGAGCAGAAGAAAGACAGAAGGCCGGCTCGTGCACGAGAAAACACAATGACGTGTTTATCGCACGATTCCGGTGCACGCGTCTCGTCGGGTGTGGACCGCCGGGGTCTCCGATCAAGTGGGTCGAGATGGAAACGGTTGTCTCTTTGGGCAGCAGAGGTCCAGGCTGGTCTGGAAAAGGAGAGGCAGCTGTGTGTCCCTCTTGAGTCCCTGGCCAGGGTCCGTGGGCTGCTCGGGGCCCTCTTCTGCCCAAGAAAGACCCTCTGTGCAGGCGCTGAGCACCCCCACGCTTGCGTCTGCTCCTGCCGCCGGCACCAGGGACGGTGCCACTTGGGGCGGTGCCAAAAGGGAAGTCTGGGCCAGGAACCTCACCAATTGTTCTGTGCGCGTTCTCGGGCCTTCCCGTGATCCTGCTCTGCCGACGCTCCTGCTCCCCGCTTCGGAAACAAACAGCCCACAGGGTGAGCGAATGGGAAGCCTGCCCTCCCAGGATCCATGGCGAAGCCGAACCGAGGGCGACAGGCGCTGGTGCGTCTGGAAGGCCAGGGCCACCCGAGCTCCGGGGACCTCTGTCTGTGTGTCATCGTGACCAGTTAGGAGAGGAAGCACATTCGGCAGAGCTTATCTTTTGAATACACCCGAGGAGACTGTCAGTATGATCACCAGGCCCGTGTGACGGATGGGGAGGCCCAGTCTTCCAGAGGGTCACTTTCTGAGAATGAGGGGGGCTGCCTTTTGGGGAAGGGTAGGGAGCCCAGGCGTCTGGTGTGTGCCAGGCCCAGCAGACTCCCTGGAAGCTCTGGAGAGGGCCTGGTCTGGAGGGAGAGCAAGAGGCTTATGGCTCAGGGACGGGCGACGTGGACAAGGCTGGGAAATCAGGCCAGGCCCTCCAGAAGTAAGCTTTTGCACTGAGCTTTGAAAGTCGACTCTGAAGCTCCCCAGTTTGAGTTCTTTTTCTTCTCTCCCTTCCTCAATTTCAGGGTTTCCTCCCCTGGTCCTTCGGCAGCCCAGGGACTCAGCATTGTTCTCGGATATCTAAAGCCTCCTGCTCTCTGTCCCCCCTGGGTCTCCCTCCTTTGCAACATCTCTCTCTCTCTCTCTCTCTCTCTCTCTCTCTCTCTCTCCCTCTGCAGCAACATCTTGTGTCTCCTCACTGAGAGGACTTGCCTCCTAGGGCTCCCATGCTTCGTTATTGGGATCAAAACCTCTAAGAATCAGATGAGTGACCATTTCTGGAAAAAATGTGCTAAACTAAAAACATAAAACAAATATACAATTTTAGGACAACGAAGGCACCTTGAATCTAGGTTCAGAGCTTCTGAATGCGTTAGCCTCTGGCCCGTGTACATAATATTTCTCCACATCCACATTGAGCTTCCTAGCAACAAGCGAGAAATGAGCCCTCTGATCAGCCCCTCGTTCGGGAGGATCTTTCTTGAGCCTGACCTACTGTTTTGAGAATGTAATGAGAGCCATGGATTCCTGCCTCCACCCCATAAAACGCACATATCTGAATACATCTCAAACCCAGCATTCATTTTCAGAAGTTTCAGATTCCTCCTGGAACTCGTTCATAAAAATCCAACTCTACCTTCTGATGACACACAACTAATTGTGAGTCTAAGGACCCCATACTGTAATCTCCTTCTTTAAATGGGTCCTCCTCCATGGGGTCTCCCCTAACCACCAGCTGGAAATCCTCTCTCCTTCACTGGGTCTCTCTCCTCCCTCTGTGAGGTCAAGGCCATGGGTTTTCAGTACCTCTTGCCATGGCACCTGGACATAGGGTCAACATTGCCGGTGTGTTCTTTAATACCCTGAACACTGGGGTGTCTCGCACCTGGATGTTAAAGCAGGTTGAACAGTATACAACTTGGCTGAATATGTTTGCTTATTGGATAGGAAATGTAGCAGAACTAGGAGAAGGGAAACTGATAAAACTCTGTGTAAGGGGATACCAAAAAGAGTCAGGGGTTTTTTTCTTTTAATGTTTTATTTATTTTTGAGAGAGAGAAAGCAGAAACAAGGGAGGGGCAGAGAAAGAGGGAGACTGAGGATCCAAAGTGGGCTCTGTGCTGACAGCAGAAATCCCAATGAGGGATTTGAACTCACAAAGCATGAGATCATGACCCGAGCCGAAGTTGGACATTTAACCAACTGAGCCACCCATGTGCCCCAAGAGTGAGAGGTTTTTGTTTTGTTTCGTTTTTTAAAGTCTATTTGTTTTTTGAGAGAGAAAGAGAGAGAGACAGAGCTCAAGCAGGGAAAGGGCAGAGAGAGAGAGGGAAACACAGAATCTGAAGCAGGTTCCGGTCTTGGAGCTGTCAGCACAGAGACCAACGTGGGGTTTGAACCCATGAACTGTGAGATCGTGACCTGAGCTGAAGTCGGGCGCTTAACCCACTGAGCCACCCAGGCACCCCAAGAGTGAGAGTTTTTATCTGTGAAAGTGGTGGCTGACAGGGGGCATATGTATATATAATATCAAGGAAATCATGAAGGCACACGCTGGGATTTGCTTACCAAAACCGAAAATACTGAAATTAAGAACGCCTGCAAAAATTGAGAGAGACAACATGTTCTATTGGCTTTAACACTAATTTATGTAGTGGGTAAGGGAAACATATGGCCCTCATTATCCTGAGAGGTTATGTGAGTCACAGACACAAATAGGCTGAAGAAAGTTTTGGAGATTGCTGAAAGGAATTAAAGGAGCCCTAAATAAATGGAAAGGCATCCTGTGTTCAAGGGTAGGAAGACTTAATCTTGTAAAAATGGCAATACTATCCAAAGCAATCTACAGACTCAATGCAGTCCCTATCAAAATTTCAACAGCTCTTTCTTTTTTTTTTTGTAGAAATGAAGGAATCTATTCTCAAAATTCCTGTGGAATCTCAAAGGGCCCCATATATTCGAAACAATCTTGAGAAAGAAAAACAAAGCTGCATTATTTGTAGCCAAGGTATAGAACAGCCCAAGTGTCCATGGAGAGATGAACAGATAAGGAAGATGAAGAAGATGATACCTCTATGGACTATTGCTTGGCTATAAAAAAGAATGAAATCTTGCCATTTGCAATGACATGGATGGACCGAGAAGGTATTATGCTATGCGAAATAAGTCAGACAGAGAAAGACAAATAGTGTGTGATTTCACTTGTACGTGGAATCTAAAAACCAAAACAGAGGTACCAATGAAACAAACCAGAAACGGACTCATAGATGTTGGAGACAAACTGGTGGTTACCCCAGAGGGGAGGGGCTGGAAAATGAGCAAAATACGTAAAAGGGATCCAGGCGCACAAGCTTTCAGTTATAAGTCCTGAGGATGTAATGTACAGCATAGGGAATATCGCCAATAATATTATAATAAGCGTATATGGTGACAGATGGAAACTAGACATATTGTGGGAGTCATTTCGCAGTGTATACAAACATCAAATCACCATGATGCACACCTGAAACTAATAAGATAACTGTGTGTCATTTACACTTTAAATAAATAAATAGAAAAACAAAGAGAATTTGCACTTCCTGATTTCATAACTACTACAAAGCTACAGGAACCCAAACAGTGTGGTACCGGCATGAGAATAGACACGGGGATCAATAGAACAGAACCGAGAGTCCAGAAGTAAATTCACGCATCTACGGCCAATCGATGTTTCACAAGAACGCCAAGTCCATTCGAGGGGGGAAATACAATCCCCTCCGTAAATGGTGCGGGACAAGTAGATTTCCATAGACAAAAGAATGAAGTTGAACCTCTCCCTTACACCACGTGCAAAAAGTAACTGCAAATGGACCAGTGGCCATAATATAGATGCCAAAACTACAAAACTCTTAGAAGAAAACACAGAAGTGAACCTTCATAAAGCCATATTTGGCAACAGATTAGTGGATTTGACAACAAAGGCATAAGCAACAAAAGGAAAATATACTTAGACTGAACCTCATCAAAATGAAACTTTTGTGTATCAAAGGACATTATTTTTTTAAAGATTTTATTTTTAAGCAATCCCTACACCCAATGTGGGGCTTGAACTCACGACCCTAGTCAAGAGCCACAGGCTCCACCGACTGAGCCAGGACATTTTTTTTTTAATGTTTTATTTATTTTTTGAGAGAGAGAGAGACAGTGTGAGCAGGGGAGGGACAGAGAGAGGGAGACAGAACCCGAAGCAGGCTCCAGGCTCTGAGCTATCAGCACAGAGCCCAACGTGGGCTCAAACTGACACAGGGCTTGAACCCACGAACCTTGAGATCATGGCCTGAGCTGAAGTCAGACGCTCAACTGACTGAGGCACCTGGGCACCCCACAAAGGACGTGATTAAAAAAGTAGAAAGACGGGGCGCCTGGGTGGCGCAGTCGGTTAAGCGTCCGACTTCAGCCAGGTCACGATCTCGCGGTCCGTGAGTTCGAGCCCCGCGTCGGGCTCTGGGCTGATGGCTCAGAGCCTGGAGCCTGTTTCCGATTCTGTGTCTCCCTCTCTCTCTGCCCCTCCCCCGTTCATGCTCTGTCTCTCTCTGTCCCAAAAATAAATAAACGTTGAAAAAAAAAATTAAAAAAAAAAAAAAAGTAGAAAGACAATCTATAGAATGGGAGAAAATATTTACAGATCACATATGTGATAAAGATTTAATATCCAGAATATATGAACTACTCCTGCAAATCAACAACAAAAGGACAAGCTCAGTTTAAAAGGGCACAAAGGAGCTAAATAGACCTTGCTCCAAAGAAGATATACAAGTGGTCAATAAGCACATGAAAAGATGTTCAGCATCATTCGTTAGGGAAATGCAAATCAAAACCACAGTGACGAAGGGTTTGGCCTTGGCAACCAAGGAGAGATGTGGTTTGAGATTCCACTCTGGATCAGCGTCATGGCCACGTGCTTGCTCATCCCCGGCATAGCCACTGCGCACATCCACACGTTCACTAACAGGGGAAAGGGAAAAAAGGCTTGCCAGATTTTCATATCAGTGGAGTTTGATGGAAAGAGGCACATCTTGGGGAGCCTGGGTGGCGCAGTCGGTTGAGCGTCCGACTTCAGCCAGGTCACGATCTCGCGGTCCGGGAGTTCGAGCCCCGCGTCAGGCTCTGGGCAGATGGCTCAGAGCCTGGAGCCTGTTTCCGATTCTGTGTCTCCCTCTCTCTCTGCCCCTCCCCAATTCATGCTCTGTCTCTCTCTGTCCCAAAAATAAATAAACGTTGAAAAAAAAAAATTAAAAAAAAAAAAAAAGAAAGAGGCACATCTCTGGAGTTAATCGCTACTATGTGTCAAAGCGTTTGGAGACTATCAACCAAGGAAGAATTTTCCTTTTTTTTTCTTTAATGTCTATTTATTGATTTTGAGAGAGAGGGAGTGTGTGAGCAGGGTGGGGTAAAAGAGAGGAAGAGAGAGAATCCCAGATGTGGGGCTTGAACTCAGAAACCATGAGATCGTGACCTGAACCAAAATCAAGAGTTCGACGCTTAACCAGCCGAACCACCCAGGTGCCCCTGGGTGGAAGGAAGTATTTTCCTGATTGATGTAAAATAACTCAGTTATGCTCATCTACCTCTTCTAGAAGGTTATGCACTGTATTAATGTAGTGCATAATAAAAACCACTGGTGTACCAATGTTCATTGCAGCCTTCTTAACAGCTAGAAGATGGAATCAAACCAAACACGCATCAAGAGACGTCTAGATAAAGATAACTTGGTATCGACACACAACAGACTATCATCCAGCCTTACAAAGGAAGGAAGGACTGACACATGCTGCAACATGGATGACCTTGGATATGTTGTGCTAAGTGAAAAGAGCCAGACACAAGAGGACAGATCTCGTGTGCTTCTACTCAGCCAAGGTACCTAGAACAGGAAAGTTCATAGAGACAGAAAGGAAGATGGTCACGAGGGACCTGGGAGCGATAGAACGGGGAGTTACTCTTAAAGGGCACGGAGTTTCTGTTTGAGGTAATGAAAACGTTTTGGAAATAGATAGCGATAATGGTTGCATAACGTTGCGAAAGTCCTGAAAGCCCCTGAGTTGTACACTTTTAGAAAGATTGAGAGATGGGGCGCTTGGGTGGCTCAGTTGGTTGAGCGTCCGACTTGAGCTCGGGTCATGATCTCTCTCTTCCTGGGTTCGAGCCCCGTGTTCGGCTCTGTGCTGACAGCTCGGATCCTGGAGCCAGCTTCGGATTCTGTGTCTCCCTCTCTCTCTGCTCCTCCCCTGCTTGTGCACTTTCTCTCTCTCTCTCTCTCTCTCTCTCTCTCTCTCTCTCACGTTCTCTGTCTCTCAAAAATAACTAACTAACTAACTAAATAAATAAATAAATAAATAAAAGATTGAGAGAAATGTGTGGGTTATAGTCTCATCACAGATCATCAGGAACATGGCGGGATGAACCACGGGCCTTTGCAGGCCCCCGATGGTCCCCAAGCCTCATTCCTCACAAGTGTGGGTGACGGCATTCCAGAGTGGAGTGCCTCAGCTTCTGCCACGGAGGTGCCCCTGAGATCCAGATGACCAGGGCGAGGCTGAGCCAGAGGCTCCACAGGGACCTGTCCTGGGATGTGGCCAATGTGTTAGCTGTAGATGTTCCTCAGGCAAAATGGAACGGCCATGCACGTTTCCAGAAAATCCATTGGCCACTGGTGTGCTTTGGAGCATCAGACGTGTCTCAGGTAGAGAAAGTCCTTCAGGCACAAAATATTCACTCTTTTAGAGGAAATGTGGTCCATTGATTGACTAGTAAGAAAGAAACACTCTCGGGGAGCCTGGGTGGCTCAGTCGGTTAAGCGTCTGACTTCGGCTCAGGTCATGATCTCACGGGGCTCGTGAGTTTGAGCCCTGCATCAGGCTCTCTGCTGTCAGCCCGTCAGCCCGTCAGCACAGAGCCCGCTGCGGATCCTCTGTCCCCCTCTCTCTCTGTCCTTCCCCACTGGCACTCTGTCTCTCTCAAAAATAAATAAATCTTAAAAAAAAAAATAAAGGAACAAAGAATGCAGTGGCAGGTGATGAGGGGATCTGGGAATTGGGGGTGGCGTAGCGGGAGACCAGGACTGCGCCAGAGGGCTGGGAAAGCAGGAAGTACAATCACTGCCTCGCGGATGAGTCCATCTGCCCCGCTGATCTTCCTTCCTGCTTTAGTCACTGCAGATACCACCCCCGGTGAGGGCCTTCGAGCCAGGGCTAGGTCACACCCCCTTCCGTGAGTGGCCCAGGACAGGGAGAGAAGGGCTTGCTTCCCCGACTTCCCTGCTGGAGGGTGGCCTACAAGACCATTCTCCCATCCACATCAAACGCACTGGGGAGATGTCATCCCTTAAAAGGGAACAGGGGGCCAACAGGTAGCAGGAACCAAGGAGTCACAGCCCAAAGCCCTATCCTTCCGTGAAATCCACGCCCCTCCTGGATGAACCTCCAACCCCTCCCAGATTCAAGGGTCAGGACCCACACAAGGCTCTGTGACCGTCTCCTCCCCAGGAATCTTAGGGGTACGTTTGTGCATTGGGAGTGGCCGTGCCAGAGAGAAAATTCGTGGCTTTTTAACTTTGGCTGCACAACCTGAGGTCCCTGGGCTGTCCCACGAAAAAAAAGAAAAAAACGGCGATCCCACTGCCTAACGCTCAAGATCTTGGCCAGTCCAACAGGAAGCAGCTCCAGGCCCACCGCTGGAGGGGGACATGTCCCCAGGGCAAAGGACCCCTCTGGGAGAGACTGGTGAAGTCTGGTGATGTCACCCCCTTCTCCCCATGCAGCTGATCCCGGGGAGACAGAAGTGACTCCTTGGAATGAATGGCAAGTACGACCTGTTCCTGGTCTCAGCAATCTGCAATGTTTGCACCGACGCCAGGCCAGAGGCAGGGCGGGAAGCCAGGAGGGGGGTCAGGGCCCAGCTGGCACAGAAGGACGCAGGGGGCCGGGGTGGCTGGGATGGGGGATGCAGGCGGGCTCGGGCTGCCGCAGCAGGGGCTGAGATCAGTCACACAGGGAAACGTCCCGGAGGAGGGGTCAGGCCGGGCGGGCGATCTGAAGAGGGAAAAGAAACAGGCTGACTCCATGCCAGGCCTGTCACCAGCAGAAATGTGCCAAGCCTGGAACGTTTTCCATTTAACAGATGAGAAAGTGGCCAGAGCTTCCATCTTCCCCAGGGCGGGGCGCGCAGCCAGTGAGTGGCAGAGCCGGGGGTCCAAGCCCCAGTCCCTCCTGGTCACATGGAACCAGCAAGGAAGATGGTTGTGGATGGTGGCGATGACCCCATGAAGGACGGTGTTGGGATTCAAAGGGAGAGAGGCCTTGCTGGGAATTGCAATTGAGGGCTGGGTCTTACAACCCCAGGGGAGCAGGGCGTGGTGGTGGGGGGGGGAGCTTCGGGGGCCCAGGCTTTTATCTCTTCCTTTTCCTGTCTCCTTCTACAATGACTGACTGACCACCACTTCAAAGTGACATTGGAACTTCCAACCATGGACACAGCAGGTGTCACCTCCTGGGAACCTTGCAGGCCAGTTCACGGCTTGCAGCAGTCCCTCAGGCAGAAGGGTGGCCCTGAGGGCGCTGTCACAGGGGCAAGAAAGGTGGTGCACGTGGACCGGACCTCAGCAGAGAGTTTCCTAAAGGCCCGTGTGCCCAGTGCCGAATGCCATCCCTCCCACTGCAAACCCGCTCTTTTGGGCTCCTGGATCCAATCCCAATGTGTTGTGGGGCGCAGGGGTGCTTGTTCCACAACACCAAGCAATGCTCAGACAACACCAGGGTGCCCCACTCCCCCTTACACACACACACACACACACACACACACGTGCACGTGCATGCACTCACTTCAGACACCAATCCAAAATCCAGGCTGTTACCTGTGCTTCCTACGGGCTGTAAATCAGAGGTTCCTAAGACCCCAGCTCGGGTTGGATTCATTTGCTAAAGAAGCTCACAGACCTTAGGGAAACATTTAGGGAAACATTTTGCTTCCTAGATTACTCGCTTACGATGAAAAGACACAGGAACAGCCAGAGGGGAGAGATGTGAGGTGCTGGGACAGGGCTCCGAGCTTTCATGACCTCTCTGGGGGTACCACCCAAACTGTTTCCGCCACCTGAGAAGCTGTCTGAACCCAGTCCCAAAACCCAAGAGGGTTTTTGTGAAGGTTTCATCACACAGGCGCCGAGTGTCTAACTCATTGGCCATTGGCAATGGATTCAAACTCCAGCCCCTCTCCCCTCCCTGGAGGGGGGCAGAGACTGAAATTTCCAACCTTCCATCGCCTGGTTGGTTCTCCTGGCAACCAACTTCCAATGGCTAGGTTACCTAAAAGCTTTCCAGCAGTCCCCTCATTAACATAACAAAGACACCTTTATCACTCTTATCAGGGAAATTCCGAGGGTTTAGGAGCTCTGCGCCTGGAACAAGGTCTAAGAGGAAAATACATTTATTATAAATCAGGACAGCACACTTTCCCAGCACATCCCCCTGCCGGCCAGCTGTGCCCACCCAGTGGGTGGAGGCAGGCAGGGAATGCGGACAGTGGGTCCGAGGGAGGTACCTGTGATTGGTCCTGCTGCCCCTTGCCAGCACCTGAGTCAGGAGCAAACCCATCCTGAGCTTGTCCTCTGCAAAAGCACTGGCTGCAATTTGCACAGACCATTTTCCTGCCATCTCCAGCCGGTCCTGGACTCTCTCTTGCACTGATGCTCCCCTTGGCCTCTGATAACTGAAATCATGCAACGGTGAAGGTAATTCTGAGCGATGTTATACAGGACCTCAGGCCAGATTGGAGTACACGAACATCTATTAAAGATCAATCGGTATTTTCTCCCTTGCCTTCTCAGCTCACTGTTCAAAACAAAAACTGAATTAGAACAAAAATGTTGATACAGTAGCTACTAATAAGAGTTAGGCAGTTATCTTGGGGAACTTACTGAACTCTTCCCAAGACTGTCCCAGGAATCTCCTTGATCCCATGTAACAGATGAGTAAAGTGAGGCTCAGAAAGGGGAGGTGAGCAGTGCAGCCCACACTGCTGAAACAGCAGCACAGGGCAATGAACCTGCAGTGTTGGCCCCCCAACCCATATGCTCTATTTCACTTGCATAGGGTGAATGCTACCGCCTCCTTCCAGCCCCCCATCCCCGATCCCGGTGGTCTGTCTAATTAGGAAAGATTTTTCAAGTGAGAATAATCAGGACTACTAGGGATACACTTAACTGTCAGGTCCCACCCTTGCCTATTAATATCCTATTATTCCCGGAGCTCCCAGCATTGCAGCTCAGTGCTCTGCTGGCATTAGCTAAATGTGTGTGGCACAGCTATTGCTTCCAGGACAGTCTTCCAAAGAGGATTACGATCCGTTTACCTGGTTCCTTAGTTGGCTGTAGGGTTAAAAGTCGTCAACACCAAATACTTATGTGCAACGTTTTTGTCCAGCAGCCCTATTTGGAGTGGGATGGGGAAAGGAGAAACATATAGAAAGTTAAAGTGAAAACCCAGTGCTACATTGTCAATTTTAAGCAATAAGGAAATATCCTGGGGGGTGGGGGGGAGAGTCACTTCTGATGTTACCAATATAATGTTAATGTTAATGTAATGTTACTAATGTTGATGTCGCCAATGGAGCATTATCCCTATTAACATCGGGAAAGTGTTTAGCTGTCCTCAGGGTGCAGGGCGCTCCCTAAAAATTGCAGCTGCCTGGTTGTGGCCAATTTTGGGTTTTAACCGCTAATTAAGCTCAGCTTATTCAGAAACAGGCTGCCTTCGTGATCAAGGGGAAGCGGCTCCATGCTCCTGGTACAAGAGGCCCTCCCTGTGGGTCCAGGACCCTTGGTCTTTGCGTTTAGCTGCCAGCCACGCTCTGCTTCGGTGCTCAGCTCTTCTGGACAAGCCTGGTCTCCACCCGACCCAAACCAGGTCAGATTTAAGGATTAAGGTCCCCACAGTTTAGCCCTATGAGCACAGTTAAATAACGAGAATAATGAATCTACGACGACCAACCAACATCAAAAGACCTAAGTGTGAACTATGCTAAAGGAAACTGGCCTTTGATAACCGATCGGGGAGAGCGGATGGGGGGTAACGCATTGAGCACTAGGTCTCAGGAAGACCCTCTGAGGCTACTGTAGTTTGGGATCTGGGAGTGACCCCAGGAGCTCCTCCCACAGAGAGGTTCTCAGAGAACCTCAGAGAACTCAGAGCCTCCTTGGCGGTGATCCTCGGGCTTCCCTGGGGTCGACTCGGACACTTCAACACGGCTGCTGTTCTGGGGAATGCACCCCAGACTTAAGAGCTGGCTGGGGCTGACGGCGGCCGGGCCACCTGCTTGGCAGAGGCGGGAGGGGAGGCCTGGCCAGGCCCCCTGCAACCACCCCCCAGCACTGGCTCGGATGAGAATGGACCGGAGTTGCCTGCAAGTCCCAAGTCACTTCTGTTAAAACCCAAACCTGGGAGTCACTGCTCTCAGCTGCTACAATCCTCAGGAACACTGGGAGGACATTCCTTCCTTGGACCTTATGAAGGTGGGCACAGCCTCCCCCACCAGACCCCGAGTGCCTCCAGGCTCCAAAGGGTTCTAGAACCTGCCCCGTGGCCCCCATCACACGCTACCCCAGGGACCTCGAGTAGAAAGCTCCCTTCTTTGCCTGTGCGGTGCAGTTGGGATAATTTGTAATACATTCCTTTTTGCTCTTCATCAACTTCAAATGTATCAAGATGTCCTGAGGGCAAAAGAACCGATTTAACTCTCTGATTAGAAGGAATGCTCTTGGCCTAACGCCTCACTCATTTTGAAATACTGACATTAACCGGGAAAATCACTCAAGCTCTCTTGTTACTTCCTGTGCTTAATTAAGTGGCTCTGCAGGTGACTCACCCTTTTATTTTTCAGAATGACATCAGACTTATTTTCCATTTTAATAGCCTGGTTACTTCATTGATTTTTTAAAATCCAATTTCACTTTCTAGTGCAATTTTTTATCTGGTTTTTTTTTTCCCCCTCCACCCCAGGAAATGTTAACTCCCATAGTGGCTAAACTCCAACTATTACAAATGCCTCAGTTTTGTTTTGTTTTGTTTTTTTAATTAGTCCCGGGTCCAAAATCAGAATTTGAAGAAGGAATTAGAGGTATAGTCTTTACGTGCTAATCACCTAAATAATTTCACAAAGTGTTGGAGTTTTTAATATAATTAACTATCGGTGCTATGCCCGAGAGGGGTCCCCACATCCTGCAGGTGGTGTTGGGGTCCCTGCAAAAAGCCCCACCCACAGAAGTCACCTCTGGCTCTCAGGTCCCTCCTGGCCCAATGAAATCTTCACTCTGGTCACTTTCCCCCATCGATTCACGGAGGGTGATTTGAGCTCCTTCACTATTGATCAGGAGGCTGTTTAACATTTATTAATCTGGAGGTTAATTGTCATTGTTGTTTGGTAAAGCCCATTGTTTGAGGGAAGACGGGAGATTTTCTCCACATAACACAGTTTGGACTCACAGTCTTGAGAAAAGGCAGATGCCAATGTTTTGCATGGCCCCTGACATTTGTTTATTATTTGTTTCTCTTTCTGTCGGGGGTGGGGGGGGTTATTTGTGTGGCGCTTGGGCGAGCTGAGTGAATTTCATTTTCCACCCGTCACTGAGGGGTTTTCCTCCATTTAAAGGTCATGTCCTGATTCGATTTCCCAAAAGGAGCCACCCTGGACGGGACAGGGAGAGCACTCATCTTGGGCCCAGCCCTGTTGGGCCCTCAGCGTTACATCAGGGCAACGTGCACAGACCCAGTAACAGCAGCCCAAGGTGGCCCCAGCCTTCTCTCTGGACAGGACAGGAAGGGAACCAGACACGGGCCAGAGGTGAATGTGGTGCTGCCCAGAGCGCTTCTTCCCCAAGGTTCGGTTACAGCCAGAGAACTTGCCAGGGCCGGGTGCACTACAGGACTTCGTGATGCATTTTTGTTTTAATCCAGGAGGAGTCAAAGATATAATGCATGCGGTAGGCACTCTGACGTGCCAACTGTCTTCCTTCTTTAATATTTGCATAATGCTAATGTGAGAGAGTTGACCGATTGGCTGCAGGACTGGAAGAATATACACTCCGATGATCCTTTCCCCGCTAAGAAAGGTGTCGACTATTTGCTCGTAGTCGCCTTCTTGCTCTTAGAATGTCCTGGGTCCTCTGAAGAACTGAGATGACCTCTAGACTAATGTCTCATGTGAAGCAAAGCGGCATCACGATGAAACATGTCATGGTCTGTCCCTTCAGAAAGTTCTTTCTAACCCGTCAGCGGTGATCAGAAATTATACTAGCCATGGGGTGGGGACAGAGAAACCTGAGCTGGATCCCTGCACTTGACTAGCTGATGATCACCCAGGAAGGCAGCTGGTCCACAGAGACACCCATGACAAGAAGCGATGGATGGCAGTGGGACAGGGAGAGAGGGGCCCAGGTGGTAGGGAATGACGTCTAGATAACAGCACCCACATTGCTATCAACTTTCATAGCTTTCTAGAACCCATGTTCCACTGGGTTCCATGTGTCCCTAGAGCCTCAAACCCAGAGACAGATTGCCAGCCCCTTTACTGACATCCCACAAAAACTCTTCAAAAGACATTCGTGTATGTAATAGACTTTACTGAACGGTGGGTGGGGGTGCCTGGCTCATAGAAGGTATTCAACAAAGGTTTATTGGAGGACTCCATCGTAGGACTCCAAACTGAACACTGGAGTAGATGTCTTTGTTCTTTTTTAAAAAATGTTTATTTATTTTGAGAAGGGGAAAGGGGCAGAGAGAGAGGATCCCGAGCAGGCTCTGAGCTGTCAGCACAGAGCCAGAGTGGGGGCTGGATCTCACGAACTGTGAGATCATGACCTGAGCCGAAGTCAAGAGCCAGATGTTGAACTGACTGAACCACCCAAGCGCCCCACAGACGCCTTTGTTCTTAGGCATCTCCAGGCTTCACCCTTGAGGATCTTACTCTGGGGACTTCATCCTGCAACATGGCCCTCCCTGCCGGGGCCACCGAATGACCTGAGTTTACTCCTCATGGGTCTTGATTAATCCCCGCACTCTTCCAGTCGTGCCTGCTGGGACGATGCGCCCTATCATCCCATTCGTCCACCCCAATTATTCCGGGGGTGTCTGGGGTGGGGGTCACCCATACCCTCGTCGCCAGGACACGAGGAGGGTGGAGTGGCTGGATGGGAAGGAGGAGGTGGGTTTCTCAGAACACCGCCCCACCTTGGGCCTCATCGCCTGGGTGTCTCCGCTGGGGGGACTGCCTTGGCCCGGTTGTCGGGACACCAGGGAATTGGGTCATTTATCAGGGGAGCTGAGGCCAGTCTCTGACGCATCAGACCTTCCCGGGGCCTCTGTCTCAGAGCCATGGTGCTTTCCTCTTGCACAGCTAAGTTTGTTCTTCCTATTCACCTCTTCGAAACCGAGCAATCATTTCAGGTATCGTCCGTAAGTAGCTAACTTGAAAAGAAAAGCAAGAGAGCAGCTACCATAAAAATCAGGAGGGTCGTTACCTCCGGTGGAGGGAAGGAGGAAGACACCATTTTGGGGGCACCGCAGGACTGTTCTGGAAGATGCTGTTACTTCTTCTAACCTTGGGCATGGACACCCAAGTGTTCGCTTCATGATTATTCCTTAAACTGCTCAGATACATGCCCGGCACTCTTCTGAATGGGTGATACGTGTCATGAAGCGTGTGGCATATTCCACAATAAAAACACGCGTAAGAAGTGCTTCTGCCATGGCTACCTCTTCCTGGCCGTTTTGCCAAGCTGAGCCGGGTCCGGTGTGCATCTGGGGAGGACCCGCATCGGCCACCGATGCCGCCTTCCCTGCCCTCTGTCACAACCCAAGCCACATCCCTCCCTGATTTCCAAAACCCGTGACCACTGTCAGAGGACCACGTTGTGGGCACTCCCGCGTCTTCTACCTTCCCAGAGGTTCCGCACAACATAGAAACTATAAAAAAAAAAAAAGAAAATGTTGCAGAGAACGCTCCTGCCGTTAGCCCTACCTCCATCATGAGTTTTCCGCTGTGGAGCACGCATTACCATAGGACGCAGGGGGGCTGAGGGACAAGTAAGAGCCAGATCTGCTCTACCCAGGTCCATCCCCAGCGATCCTTCCTCCCCGGCCCCCTTGCTCGGCTTCACTCTCCCCCACGACCTAGCCCTTTGTTGCTCTTGTGCCCCAACTCCCAGGTCGTCCCTCTACCACCTGTCAGCTGCAGCCTCTTTGGATTATCCGCTCTGTGCTGTTGCCTGGCCTTGCCTTTCCCCCACCTGTTCACCCAGTGAATTCTCCCGGACCGTCTGCAGACTCGTCCCTGCAGACGTCAGTGCCCAGGAGAAGTCTTGGTGATTGCACATCCAACCCACCACCTCCAGCTTCACACAACTGGCCACAGAGCTCATGCCAAGGGTACGTCCTTCATGGCCCTTTGGACTCAGAAGCTGCTATTGATTCTACTGGCCGGATGCATGCCCTTCCTTGGAAGTGTTTGCGTAGTGAGCCGGCGTGCGGGCTGTCGGCAGTGATACAATGAATTGTTCATGGGTTCCAGCTCTCCTGTGCGTCTGCGGGTCCGTAGTGAGGATCCCAACTCAGTCAGGACAGGGCAGGGGGCGTTCACTCCCACTCGCCCTCCCGGACCATCCCTACCCCTTCCCCCCGCGCGAGGCAGCCACAGATTCACGTCCCACCCCTGCCTCTTCCTAACTGTGTGCTCTTGGGTGAGTTGCTTAGCCTGTCTGAGCCTTAGTTTCCTCAAGCATTGAGTGGGGTGATAATTTCTTCTTCCATCTGTCGAGGTTTCATCCTCAGACTGGCCACTGGCTGCGGTTCCTTCACCACCTCAACCTTGGGACCCTGATGTGCCTTCCTGGGCTCTGGAGCTCCTCCCTACAACGTCCTCCACAGCCAGCAAGGCCACCATCGTGGGGAGAACAGCCGCCTCCAGGGGAGTGGGAGACCAAGAGAACCACGTGAGTTTAGACTCTTGCCAGTCACACAGCTAGTTGGAGATTGTGCTCAAAGCATTTCAGGATGGATTCAGCATTCAGTCTACATACGCATTTTTATTGAGCGTGTATTACGTGCCAGGCACTGTGTTGGAGCTAAAGATACAGTCGAGCATAAAATAGCCTGTTCCTTGCCCTTCTAGAGCACACAGTCTGTTACAGCAGCAAAAACTAAACAAATAAACAGGAATTAAATTCTGCACAGCAGTAAGAGAACGGGGGCTGGCTCAGGGGAAGGTTCTCCCAGGAGGTGGTGTTTAAGGGTGAGTAGTGTTGGCCACCAGGGAAAGCAAAGGCGTGTCTCTGGGGCGGGAACAGCTTGCACAAAGGCCCCGAGGAAGGGCTGGAGGCTGGAGCAGGGGAGAAGGGCAGGGTGGTAAGAGAGGAGATGTCATCGAGGTCCCTCTGTAGGCTGGGAAGGAGTTTGCATTTTATGCGATGTGTTGTCGGGCACCCCCGGTGCGTCTGCTGATGGGGTGATGTGGTCTGACCTGCATTTTGTTTTGTTTTGTTTTAATGTTTGTTTATTTTTGAGAGAGAGAGAGAGAGAGCATGAGCAAGAGACAGGAGGAGGGCGCAGAGAGGGGGGGGGCAGAGGATTTGAAGCCAGTTCTGCACTGAGAGTGCAGAGCCTGACACGGGATTCGAACCCAGGAGCTGTGAGATCGCGACCTGAGCCGAAGTCAGACGCTTAACCGACAGAGCCACCCAGGTGCCCCTACTGAAAAATGCACCTGCATCTTATAAAGGGCACCTGGACTGCTGGGCTGACTGGAGGGAGAGACAGGGGAGCTGGCAGATTGGTGGGAGAAGCTTGCAGAAGCAGGCAAAGGTGGTGCCCTGGGGCCCAGCACACAGGCAGCGGGCTTCTCCAGCCTCAGTTTCCTCTGTGTGACAGGGAACACTCTCGCCTCCTAGCGCTGTTGTTAGGGTGACACAATCGCAAGGGGCCTGGCACCCTGCCTGGCCTGAGTGAACGCTTCCCACGAGACCCTCCCTCTCGCTTTTAGTAGGAATTTTCTAAGGACCCAGCAAACCCAGACTTTAGACATCACCTTTCCCTTTTGTGTTAAGATGGAAAGAAGTCCTCCACTTTAACGGGGTCAAGTGTACCCATCTTTCATCCCTTGGTTTATGCTTCTTGTGCCTCACTTAAGAAGTCCTTCCTTCCTCGCTTTGGGGTCTTAAAGATATTTCCGTTGTGGTTGGAAAGCTTCGTTTTTACGTTTCGGTCTTTCATTCGTGTGGATCTGTGTGAAGCCTGGCCTCCTACTGCTTGGCTCTGTGACTTTGAGCAAATTGGGTGCCCAGTGTCCCCACCTGGCCGCTGAGAAGGTTACATTAGGTCATCTCTGAGGCTTCAACCCGTGACCAGAGATACGCCCGTTGGGTGTGATGAAATCACGGCACAGATTTCCTCGTGCCCTGCAAAAATGCAGCCATACTGCCAAGGTATTGGCCGCCCTGCCCACTCTGCTGTTCACAAAACAAAGCACCTTGTCAAAGCAGGTTTCCCAAGGCCCACTTCCTGGCCAGAATTTCACTGTGACATTTTAGTTACGTGCTATGTCCCAGGCTGAGGAGGGAAGGGGAAGCCTCCAAAACTGAAGTTGTGATGAAAACCATATATCCAGCTATACTGGTATTTTTGGAAACTCCCACCTACAGGATGGCTAAGCCCTGCGGGTCAGTGCGCATCCGGGTGGAAACGTGTCTCCGGAAGTGAGCGGCTGGCTATAAAAACAAACATACACACAAACCCCCAGTCTGCAGTCATGACGATACAGAGGGTGGAGGACACTCTGTCATGCGACTTGGGGCTGACCCTGCCCGGTGGTAACAGCATGTGGGAGGAGTTCTTGAAGACCCCCCAGTCGGGGGAAGGTCAGATAGAGAAGAGGTGATGTTCCCGGGGGGGGGTGGTACAGATAGGGAAGCTCAGCCCAGGCTCCTCTGAGGAAAAGTGTGTGCAGATGACCATCATCAGGGGCAGGAAGATGTGGTGTCTTGTAGGACACAAGGATGGAAGAGACTGGGAGGATGTTGGGAAAGAAAGCCTTCTATCCATAGGGTCCCAAGTCTTGCGAGGCAGAGGCCAGCTGTCTCTGTCCTGTGGCAAATTCCTGAGAAGAGAGAACCTGATTGACTTGAGGTCTGTGATGGTTAATCTTTTGTCAACTGGATGGGGCCATGGAGTGCCCAAATGTTTGCTCAAACGTTATTCTGTGTAGGGTGCTTCCACAAGGGTGTTTTGGGATGAATTTAACCTTTAAATGGATAGATAGAGTAAAATGCATTGTTCTTCTTCATGTGGGTGGGCCTCATCCAATCAGCTGAAGACAATGAATAGAAGAAAATGGCTGACTTTTCTTGAGGAAGAAGGAATTCTTACTTGATCGCTTTTGAGCTGAGGCATTGGTCTTTTCCTGCCTTCAGACTCTAGCTGAAACATCAGCTTTTCTTGGGTCTTGTGGCTGCTGGCTTTGACTCTGGAACTCAGGTTAGTACAAGACCTTTGACTCCCTTGGGCCTCCAGCTTGCCAACGACAGTTCTTGGGAATTCTGAACCTTCATAATTATGTGAGCCACTTTGTGTGTCTGCCGTGTGTGTGTGTGTGTGTGTGTGTGTGTATGTGTACTATCTCCACACTCCATAAGCCTAGCGGTTAAACTCTTGAACAGTCCTTAAGCCTTTGTATGTCAAGACCTCGCCCAAGGCTTGCCTGTGGACAATGCTCAAGTGTGGCTTTTGAATGAGTGGGGACTGAAGTGGCAGCCAGCACGTGAAGCCAGAGGATGCCGAGGCACTCTGACTAGCAATGTCAGAAAGGGTCTGCCCCTCAGCTATCCCCCACCCCCAACGGTACACATGCAGAAGCTGCACCAGTCACCCTTGAGTTAAGTTCCAGCAACTTGGTGTCCCAGGGCCCCAGGCAGGTTGTGTGGCATCGGGAGGGGACTACCCCCCCCCCCCACAGACAGTGCAGGACTCCAGGGCAGGCTTCCTCCGAGCCTGGCATCTGGGCATGTTGTTGCCACTTCCAAATGGTTTTAAAACTTGTAGGAACCAAGGGGCCGCGCCAGGACTGGGACGTTCTCTTTCATGGAAGACTGACCTGTGGATGAGTAACACCAGCCGAAGCCCAGGGCAGCGTCCGTCAGCAGCGGGCGAACCCCAGCGAGCCACGGCTCGTCCCGCACCGACCCTGGACCGCAGTATTCCCTCTACAGCTCCTTGTTCAGAGCCCAGCGCCACCCGAACCGCGGTAGGGGAAGGTGTGAGCAGGAGACAAGTGCAGCACACTCTGCCCTCCTGCCCGGCCTGCCCCTCTGAAGACAGCCACAGCAGTCCCACCCCAGGCCCCAGGGAGCCCCTCAGCCTGGAGCCCTTCTGCTTTGGGGCCTCCCTCACGCTGTCTCCTCTTACGGGAGTCTGCCTCTTTCTCCCATCAGTGTGTCTGCGCCTTCAGTGAATTGCTGAACGATGGACAGCTGGTGGCACGTGGGTCGTGCACTTGCTGTCTCTGATCTCACAGTTCCGGATGTCCTTGGACTCCATCTACCATATCGGAGTCTGTACGGGAGTAGGGTGGACCCTAACCCAGCAGCTGGGATCTTAAGGAGAAAGCAGACCCAGGAACGCATGCGCGCACACACACGCACACGCACGCACACACACAGAGTCGTGGGAAGACAGAAGCAGAGACTGGAATGGCGTGGCCATAAGCCGAGGTCTGCTGGCAACCACCAGAAGCTGGAAGAGGCAAAGGAGGACCCCCATTAGGGCCTTCAGAGAGACATCACAGCCTCGCCCACACCCCCATTTCAGACTTCTGGCCTCCAGAACTGTGAGAGAATAAATTTCTGTTGTGTAGTCCCTCAGGTTTTGGTTATCGTGTGAACATGGTGCAGTTGCGGACAACAGCCTATCTCTTAGCGGTGCCTCTGCCTCCCTTGCCCCTTTCAGTCTGGACCTTTCCTCCCCCCCACTGCCTGGCTGGGGGACTCCCAGAACCACCTCTAGAGACCAACCTAAAATCCACTAGCTAATCACTCCAGACTCGGGTCGGGATCCATTTCCAGTTTTGCACGTGAAACTCTTCTCATATCCACGTCCCGGCTGCGGTGTTTCCCAGAGCGCGGTGGGGATGGTGACCAGCAAGATGGTGGCAGGCGGCGTGTGCATGATTTTAACGGTCGTATGTGGTTTTAAGGAGATTTGGAAAAAGTGTAACTTGAACATGGAATCCATGATTTCATGAACATTATTGCTTAGGATGAGGTTAGGTAGAAATCGAGTTAAAGTTGATGTGAAGAGAATAATAAGTAAATGTGGAACATATTGGCACGTGAATTGCTGAGGTATGGGCAGTGGAAGAAACAGCATTGTTTGGGAGAAAGACAATTCTGGGTTCAGATTCTGTTTTTCCTACTGGTGTTGGGACCCAGTGGCAATTGCTAAATCTTTTACCTCAGATTTCTCTTCTTCTTCTTCTTCCTTTTTAATATCTATTTATTTATTTTTGAGAGAGAGAGAGAGAGAGACAGCATGAGCAGAGGAGGGGCAGAGAGAGAGAGAGAGAGAGGGAGACAGAGAATCTGAAGCAGGCTTGATGCGGGTAAGAATTGTGAGATCATGACCTGAGCCGAAGTTGGACACTTAACCGACTAAGCCACCCAGGTTCCCCTCAGATTTCTCTTCTGCACAGAGCATCATACGGCCTTAACTGAAGGTTTTCTGCGGAAGATTAGGACAAAAGGTGAATGAGAATGTGCTTTGCATGGTACCCAACATATGGGGATGCCCAGCGAATGGGGTGTCCCTGCTGCAATGCCCAGCAGGGCTCCCACTCATGGTCCACACCACTCCCATCCTGCTGTGCCCAGAACCCTGTGTCTGGATCAAAGAAAGCAGCAGGCTTGTCCTGGTGAGAATGCAGAGGCCCTGTCATATGGCCTGGGCAACCAGAGCAAGGCATGTGGGTACCTTGGGATCAGGGACAGCTCTCCTTAGCCCCTACCTCCTCGACCACCTTTATTCCTGGAGGCATCACGCTAAAACCACACTTTCGCTGTTGGAGCTTTGGGATAAACACATCTTAGGTCACCCTGGTGGTGAGCAGGGGAGAGGGACGCCAGTTGCCTTATGAGGCTGTGCTGGATCATGCTGTCTGGAAAGTTCTGGAAGAAAACTTCTTGCCTAGACAGTGCTGGAAAGATCCATGAGGAACATCTTATCCCGAGGCCCGAGTGCAGTGTCTACAGGGCCTCCAGCTTGCCTTTGGTGCAGAAACACGTAGATGCTCCATCCCAGAGCCACAGGGGCCCTGGCACTGTCACATCGCACAGGGACACGTCTCCGATTCCCAGGCCCACTTCCAAGGTCTCTTGTAAATGCCAGGCCCTAGACACGTGCTGCGGGGACGCTTGCAAGGCCTCCCCAGTCTCCAGGGTGCCTCCTGCACTATCAGTTACTGAAGATGTTTTTAACTGACTTGAAATTAACTCATTGTGTGTGTGTGTGTGTGTGTGTGTGTGTGTGTGTGTGTGTGCCATAACGTTGCCTCGTCCAAGTAATACTATCATTACAATTATGGGCTTTGTTTGATGTATCTGTGATATTTGTGTGACAAGTGTCTCATATTGATTCATGTGCTATATATTTATTTATTTTGGTAAAATATACATAACCTGCGATTTACCGTTTTAATCATTTTTTTTTAAACGTTTTTTATTTATTTTTGGGACAGAGCGAGACAGAGCATGAACGGGGGAGGGGCAGAGAGAGAGGGAGACACAGAATCGGAAACAGGCTCCAGGCTCCGGGCCATCAGCCCAGAGCCCGACGCGGGGCTCGAACCCACGGACCGTGAGATCGTGACCTGGCTGAAGTCGGACGCTTAACCGACTGCGCCACCCAGGCGCCCCCGTTTTAATCATTTTTAAGGGTACAGTTTAAGGCCCACAATTTCAAGTTCCTTTTTTTTTTAACTTTTTTTTGGGGGGGAGTCTATTTCTGTTTTTGTCATCTTTATACCCATCGTGGGGTTCAAAGTCACAACCTCAAGATCAAGAGTCACAAGCTCTTCTGACTGAGCCAGACAGGCACCCTTCTAGCTAATTTTAAAATGCTGATATTGGGGGGGGGGCGCACCTGGGTGGCTCAGTCGGTTGGGTGTCCGACTTCGGCTCAGGACTTGATCTGACAGTTCGTGAGTTCAAGCCCCGCATCGGGCTCTGTGCTGACAGCTCCAAGCCTGGAGCCTGCTTTGGATTCTGTGTCTCCCTCTCTCTGCTCCTCCCCCGCTCGCACTCTGTCTCTCTCTCAAAAACGAATAAACATTAAAAAAAATTTTTTAATAAAAAAATAATAAAATGCTGATACTGAGGGAGGCTTGGACAGGTTGAGAAACCTCACCTCTGCTCACAGGTACCTTAAGGGTATAGATGGAGACTTGAAATGAACCCAGCTGCCTTGATTCCAAAGCTGTATTTGTCATGATGACAGTAACCAGGGGGACACCAGCAGCCACAGCCACAGTTAACATTTACGGAGCCTTTACTATGTGCCAGGCGTTGTTCTAAGAACTTTAAACTTTATATGTGCTTATAATCTCATAAGTATATACCTAGACACTCAAACATATATGTCATTTACATTTACACATGTAATGCCATATATGTGAGCGTGTATATGTGTCTATGTACATGCAGAAAACCTCATTTAATCCTTAGGTCCAGCCCTGTGAGGTGGGTACTGTTTTCATCCCCATTTTACAGATAAGGAAACGGAACCAGACAGCTGAGCTGCCCAAGGCCACACAACCAGCCGGAAGAGCCTGGAATGTAGCCCAGACTCTTTGGCTCAGGGCTGGGTTGTGACCATTTACACCTCCCTCTGTGGTGGGCTAAGGAGGGTGGACGGATGGAGGTCTCTCCTGAGACCCTGCCATGGCACTCACCCCAAACAGGGAGGTGAAGAGACTGGTCACAGTGTGTCACACGAATGACTTCAGTCCCTGTCACCCCACGGGAAGCTTGGGGCAAACCTCTCTGGGCCTGGGTCTGGGCCTGGGCTTGGGTTTGGGCTTCGGCCAAGCAGACAGGGAGACACACATGCCTCCAGAGGTTCTGGTTGTCCCCTGGGCGACGGGCAGTGTGCATTGTGCACCTTCCATGGGTATGGAAGGGCAGCCAGGGACCATGACCTTGAGGAGAAAATGGCCCCTTAAGATTGACCCTGTGACCCACAGCTCATCGCCAAAGTGCTTCTCAAAGATGGGCCGCTGTATAAATGAAGAACCAGTCAAACACTTGGAAGGAGCAGGTCTGTGGGCGGCCTGGGAGGGGTGAGTGACTGTTAACTCGTAGCTACTTCCAGAGGAGTCTCTGCCTTTCTCTGGAATGAGGAAGAAGGCAGTGGGCAGGACCTAGCTGGGCGCAGGTGCTCTCTCTCTCTCTGCAGCACCAGCCCCGCCGACCCGCAGCACTGGACACAGGACCTTCTTCGAGCCTTCGGTCCCTTGTGAGCTGGGCCTCTGGGGGTGGGGCTGGGAGGTGCGTTTCTAGATGGTTTCCGGAGACCCTCCTTCTCAATAAGGCCCCTACCTGTTACTTTTCAGCCGCAACAGCACATGAAGTTTCTGCTTTTATGTATTTATCTTCTGGTTCTGGCTCCTGGCCTGCATCTCTGTTCACGAAAAGGGTTGGAGTGCCGGGCTTCTAGAGCCGTGTGCCCAGCAGTGCCCAGCAGCACTCAGGAAGATAAGATTATGACCAGGAGTGGGGCACTTGTGCTTGTGGCTTGCCCCTCCTATGGCCCCGGGGGGGTGAGGGTGGGGTGGGGGAACAGTCTGACACAGGGGGATTTCCCCCTGGATACAATATTGCAATTATTTGGGGGGAGGGGTATGCTGTTTTTACAAAAACCTTCTATTTTAATTGGACCTTCTAAGAGAATTGTACTTAGAAGACTTTTGTTTGTTCCCTGTGTTGTATGGCAAGATACACGAGGTGGCCACTCTGCCTTGACGTCTCTTGGGTCTAAGCTGCCCCCTCACTCCCACCCACCAAAGCCTTGGCCCGGAAGATGCCTCTCATCGTTATGCAGCTGACGGGGAAGGAGACAGGCACGAAGACGCCCTTCTCTGCTCTCCTGGTGCCAGGACCCACGCACAGAGCAGAACACGAGGCCCAGAAGAATCTCACCCTTTCGGGTCCGAAAGGGGTCCACATATGGGGTCATGAAGAAACAGAGAGGACCCCATGCATCCCAGTTTACAGAGAATGAGAGACCCCCAGCCCCGATACTAGACGTCTGTCCCATGGGCCCGTGTGCCCAGTGGGCACTTGCAGGCTGGCCTGGCGGGGGCACGGAGCAAGCACAGGCCCTGTAGGCCCCAGTCTGGTTTAGACCCCAACTGGGTTAAACACCGTGGGCTACCCCGCTTCATGCCTCGGGGTCCCCATTTCCAAAATGGGCTAATGGAGCCAGTCTCAGCAGGATGGTTGGCAGAGTTAAGAGCCGACGCTCCGGTGGTGATGGGGCTCAGCACGGCCAGAGGGGCTGTGTCGGCTGCATGGCTTCTGCTCAGCAAGGCGTGCGCCGTGGTCGGCTCGGGGTCACATCCACCCGAGGGTAGCTGAACTTCAGCTCCGAGCCATGGTACCTGTCCGACCAGGGTGACAGCCCCTGAGAGCCCGGAGCAGCCCGACAGCCTGCCGTCTCAGTGGAGAAGGCAGGCTGGGCTCCAGCCAGGGGCGTTGAGTGCGGGTGCCCGGGCCAGCCGCAAGTTCAAGGCTTCCGGAAGCGAGCCAGCTCTCACCACTAACACACACCTACACGGACACACACACACAGATGCATTCACACACCTATACACATTCACACACATGTGCACGTACACAGACACGTGAACATACATATGTGCACATGGGCACACATTTACACACACACCAAACACACGTTCATACGTGTAAACGTACACACACACTCCGGCATGCACAGACCCCTAAACTCACTCATGTACACACACACACACACACACACACACTCCCACACCAACAGTGCCTGGTCAATACATGGGGTTGGCCTTGCTAAGAGAAACAGGTCTTTCTCAATCATCCCCTGTTGTTCCCACTGGGCACCAAAGGATGTGGCCCAGGGCAGCCTCAGAAGGACAGAGTCCCCGGGCGGGTGATTTCCCAGTCAGGAGCTCAGCCCCGGGGGACTGCCCGGTTTTACCTGGTGGCATCAGGCCCCTTGTCACGTGGGGTCGGCACCCTGCAGCAAATGCTCTGACAACGCCCGCCCCTCTGCGCGAAGGCCACCTGCCTCCCTTATTTCCCTGTGACTCATTCGACACCTCTGGCCACAGGAGGACCCGGACCCGGACCGGCATTTCTGGAGCCTCGCTCTCCTGCCTGCAGGACCTACACCCACGTCAGCCACTGGCCAGTCCCAGCATGGATCTTGTCATGGGCAGTCTTCTCCTGAGCCACCTGCCGCAGGGCCCCAGGGGTGGGAGCCAGCGGACTGTCCCTCTGGAGCCTGCAGCAGGTGAGGGGACCAGTGTCCACCCCCTGCTGTCCCACAGGCTGCTGTACAAGGTAGATTTCTAGTGAGGGAAGATCACTAGCCCCTCCCAGGCCCGGGTGCTCTGTCCTGTCCCCCCACCGCACACACACATCTATGCCAGGTCCTGAAAAGAGGCACTGGGAGAGTCCAACCTCATTCATTAAGTCCTCCCACGTGGCCAGCCGTGCTGGGTCAGTCACTGGAAGAGGCACAAGAAAATGCAGTAACCTCCCCGCTGTCCCTGGTTGTCCTCCCTCTGGTGCCAGCCTGTGCCTGTATTGTGGACCACCTCCCTCCCTCCTTCCCTCCTTCCCTCCCTCTCTCTCTCCCTCTCTCACACAGCTTCCAGAGTCCTCTGCTCAATTCCAATCTGTTTCCATGCAGAGCCCCAGGCTTGCTGTCCATAGTCCCAAATGCATTCAGGTGCTCTGCTGAACAAAGAGAGTCTCCCACCATAGCTATCAAAGAGAAAAAAAAGGGGGCACCTGGGTGGCTCTGTCACTTGAGCCCCCGGCTCTCGATTTTGGCTCAAGATCTCAGGGTCATGGGATCGAGCCCCGTGTTAGGTCCATGCTCAGCATGGAGCTTAAGATTCTCTCTCTCCCTCTCTCTCTGCCCCTCTCCCCCACCCTCGTGTGCTCTCTCTCTCTCTCTTTCTCTCTCTAAAATAAATAAAATAAGGCAGTAAAAATAAAAAGACAGATGGATGCTCTTTCTTACTCTTTTGCTTTGTTTTTCTTTCTTTAACATTTTTCAGATCAAGGTCTTATTAAGCAAGACTCCTGTCTTTGGCCAGAGAGAATCCCAAGGGTGATTTTTTAAGCCTTTAAATGAGTGTAGAAGGAGAGGCTACCAGCGTGCCCTTGAGTTGAGAATGAAAGACATCAGGCAGGGTCACAGAATGAAAGTCTGGGGTGCAACCACTGGTCAGTTGGGCGGGTCTGTCTTAAGAGTTACAGAATCAAATTGCAATTCTTGCTTTTCTTGCTGCTATTTCTTGAGGAACTGCTTCCTGGTTTGGTCTTCGGTGATCTTGAAGCTGAATTATGCAGGGAAAATGTCTACGTCTGTCGGAAACTTTTCTGTTCCGGACGAAAGGGGACTCTATTGGCGCCTATGGTTAACAGGGGAGGGGGACACCGCTCCGTCGAGACTCAATCTCTCCACCCACAATGAGGCCTTCTTCTGGCTCCATCTGGGGATGAGGCCCCAGACCCCACTTTCCCAGTTCAGGCCTGGACTCGTCTGGAGGGTTAGGAAGACTTCTAAGAGGAGGGCGCCTGGATCAAGGCCTTAAAGGGTGTTGGCCACATCTGACAGCTGCACCCACACACAAAGGTACAGCCCTCACACTTGGGAGTCCTTTCATCCATCATCAGTGAGAGACTCCTTGACGAAAGGTCCCTATAAGGTTTGGCCCTGGTTAGGAGCTGAACCAAAGAAGGAACAAGGACGTTGGGGACCAGGAGAAGCAGGCTCATCCAGTGCAGGGACCTTCCTTCCCTACCCTCCCACCAAAGCTGCAACAGGTGCCTTCAGCCTGCCTCTCTTCTTTCCATGCCTCCAACCCAGTTTCTTGCAAGCGGTCAGCTGGAGGGGCTGGCCTTTTTTAAATGGTTGTTTCCCTCTTAACTTGATAAAGCCGGTCCATGAAAGTCATTACCTGCTGAGGGACAAAGAGGAGCAGGACGAAATACACACACACACACACACGTGTGAATATACACACGATCATCAGGTGTGGTGGGAGTGAAGGACATGAGATCCGCTTGTTGGAGAGACACCCAGTCGCTGGCGTGCCATTCCCGTCACAGAAGAGACAGCAACCTGTTCTGAAGTCAAATCACAGGGTGCGTTTTACATTATCCAGAAATTATCATGGAGGGCCGTGGGCACCAGCTTCGTAGATTCCATGTCTACACTACAGAACATGAGAGAAAATAAAACCACCTTTCTTCAGTACAGGACCACGATGTGGAAAAAGCCCACAGAGCTGGAAGGGGGAAGAGGGCATTGTCAGGAGCCAAGGGAAATCTCTTCAAGAACAACAGAAAAATAGTAAGCCTCTTTGCTTCCCCCCCCCCCCCCACAAAGTGACAAATTTGACTTGTCAGATGCAAGTTCAACTTGTGGACAATCCACTCACGACTGATAATCTCTATGGCAACTGCTGTGTCACGTGATGACACAGAAGCAGTGGAGACAGAGGCAGCGCAGCTTTCCAGACTGCTTTTCTTCTAGTAGATTCTACGAGGTCAGCCTAATTAATGGGAGCAGGATTGTGTCCTTGGTTTAGGTCATTGGCAGACGTTCTCAAGGAAGAATGAAGATACATTAGCACCTTCTCTTCCCATCCATGGGGGCCTGTGTCAGGACAGGGGAGGGGGGCCTCCAATGTGGTGTCCCCTCCCCCGCCCCCCCTCCTAACTTGCCAAGCTCCAAACAGCACTTCTAAATACTCTCTTTGTAGAGTCGTGTCTGGAGAAAAACTCTAAATCCTCTCCTGAAGCTTTTAAAATATCAGACACTGGTGAGAGAGGGAGCCAGGAATACAAGCCAAGTCCTCTTTTTAATTAGTATTATAAATTTCTACTTACTTAATTTCCAACTGCTTCTCCCTGCAAAATACAGGTACAATGTAATTAATGCCCTCCGTCCATGACATTTGTTCTTAGACTAGAAAATGCTGTCCCTTTCCCAAGACGTTATCTCTTTCAGCTGGGTCTAATGTAGGTCTGGTGAGTTGGTGAGGGTGGAAAGTTCATTCATTTTCATAGATTTAAAAAAATGAGATGCCTATTGCCTTCCTGACGCGCTCAGCGGTGAGGAGGTGACAGGGCTATCTGCCCGTGTGGGTCCCATCCACTGTGCTCAGTGGTCACTGTGGCCCTTTCCACTGCCGGCACTGCTGTGGGGATCTGTGGCCCGGCCGCTCAGACAGCTCTGGCCAAGTCTAGAGCATTTTGCTTTGTCTGCCACAGGACAATTATTCCATTGTCTCCAGGTTAATGAAGTTTTTGGTCAAAACACAATGATCTCCAACATCTCTTGGACCTCTTTGCTCTTCATCTGGACGCAAGAGTCCATCAATCCCTTCAGAATTGCTTCCTCCTCCAAGTCTGTTCTGCGGACTTGGTGTGTACTTGGAGGTGTGTTTTCAGCCATCGTGTCGGCCGTTGTGGAGCAGCCCCAGCTTCCCAGCAAACCGTGTACGTGTGAGCGTCTATGAGCTCCGGAAATCAGCAAATCATCCACTGAGAACAAGTCAAGGCTATTTATCTGGAGCTTGCTCTCGCAAGGAAGTCAGCCACCATCTTGCATTTGGTAGAGACTGGGGCAGGGAGGGGCATGGAAAAGCTTTGGTGGAAAAGGGGGAGGGCTCCAGGTGTGCCAGGTGGGAGGCTGTCGGTGGGGAAAGCTGTAGGCTAGTGTGTGTGAACGGTTCCTGTGGGATTGGTCAGGGGTGCACATCTGGCTTTATCCTATCAGTTCTAAGTTGGAAGTGGGGACAGGATTTAAGGAAACTTACAGCTATTAATCAAGTCCTGGCAGTTTGGGGTTGATTGCCGTAAGAGCTATTGTTTGGCCTCCTATGCTGGTTGCTACAAATGGCGCGTCTGAGTTCTGTCTTATATATGGTCTGGCCATTATCCATTTGTATATTTAGTTGCTCAGAGTGTGTACAAGACTTCTCCCAGAACCTAACTGAAGTCAGCGAGTTCGACGGGTGGGAGTTGGGGAGGGAAAGTCATTTTTGTACAAAAAAGCCACAGATGGAAATTCAGCATGCTTTTAAGAGAAGTGGATTTGAAGGGTTCTCACTCAACTGTTCCTTTGGCCCAGCAGAAATCTCCCCGAAGGCTCACTGACCTTTCTCAGGCACTATAGTGATTGGGGCTCATACGTTGGTACCAGGGTATGGCAGAATGGCAGCCACGAAGCAGGCTCAGTCAGCTTCCAGATACACCCATCCTCAACTTCCCTTTCCTCCCCGCTCCCTCTCAGCCTAGGGAGCCATCTGTCTACCATACGTACCCACAGGTCTCATTTCAAGGTCTTGTCTTCAGACTTACTGTTTTTCACCAAGGGAAGAATTATTGAGAAGGCAGTCAAGGTTAATCTATTTTTAATCAAGAGGCAAAGACCAAAGATAGGAGCTAGGTATGGAAAGTCAGATACCTTGCAGCAGGTGGTGGTTCTGAAACGCCATTGTCCAAATGGCAGCCGATTCCACCCACACGTCGGGCGGGCGACAGGATTTCCAGACGTGCCTCTTGTTTAGACAGGGAGTTTCTGCCCCCAGTAACATGCCTCCAAGCAGCAAAAAGATTCTAGACCTTTCCAGAGGTCACAGGCTGGAGCCTTGTGGGCCACATTCAGTCTGGAGATGTGTTTTGCTTGGCACACATGTGTTTTCAGTTTTTTAACTACTTGCCAAGATTTTAAGATCAGGAGCTTGCCTTTCACATAAAAAAACTGTAGGTTCCAAGTTCTTCTGAATCTTTTTGTTTGTTTGTTTGTGATTTTGAGAGAAAGAGAGAGAGAGAACACGTGGATGAGTGGGAGAGGGGCAGAGAGAGAGAGGGAGAGAGAGAGAATCCCAAGCAGGCTCTGCGCTGTCAGTGCAAAGCCCAACGCAGGGCTCAATCTTACAAACCGTGAGATTCTGACCTGAGCCGAGGTCAAGAGTCGGACCCTTAACGGACTGAGCCATCCAGGTGCCCTGCAAGTTCTCTGGCAAATGGAACGATCTGGCCACACTGGGTCATCTTCTCACCCGAGGCTGCTGAGCAGAGTGACCGCTGCCCCCATTGAAAGGGGGACCATGGTCTCTTCTTTGCCAGAGTCTCCATTTGGCCTGCCATTTTCTCCTGGATGTCACTCTTACGGACTAAATGTTTATTATCCACCCCCCCCCATTCATGTGTTGAAACCCTAACCCCAGTGTGATGGCATCAGGAAGTGGAGCCTCCGGGAAATGATCAGGTCACGCTGGTGGAACATCACACATGGGATTCTTGCCCTAGAAGAGCAATGGAAGAGCTCTGTCACCCCCTCTCTGCCGCGTGAGGACACAATCAGATGATAGTCTGCCACCGGAAGAGGGCCCTCGCAGAACCTGACCACACCGACACCCTCATCTTAGGCTTCCAGCCTCCACAACTGTGGGAAATAAATGTCTGCTGTCTATAAGCCACCCACTCCGTGGAGTGCTGGGTGCTTGGGGACCAGTGTCAAGAGTCAGCCGTATGGCTTTCTCAGGGCATCGGTTTCCTCGCCTGTCAAATGGGATAGGACTCCTAGCTGCCACACCGATGAGTCTCCACTGGGCAGGAGAACGTGTCTGGCTGTCAGCTGCATCCACTAGGACGGGCTGGTTACGCTGCGGTAATGAGCAAACCCAAAATTCAGCGTCTGCGTCAGCCCGGGTTTCTGTTTGTTGCATGTGTCACGCACCTGTCTTGGACCGGCAAGGCTCTGCTCAGGGTCACCCTCCCTCAGAGCAGCGGGGTGATGGAAGATCCCCCGAGGAGTGCCATCAGTCTCTGACAGGAGGAAGGAGACACGGTGAATCACGCTCTGGGCTATGGGCCTCTTCCCAGAAGAGACACCCATTACCTCAACCCCCATTTTCTGGGCAACATGAAGTCTCATCCAATTTCAAAGAACGGCCCCAAGCCTTGTGACTCCAAGCGTCACTCTGTGCCCTCTCAGCACAGCTGGCTCCCCACCTGTGACCCCCTGTCTCACTGCTCACGCCCAAGGAGACCTCCTGGGGAGGTTTGCCCTAAGAGATAGGATACTTCCTTCCTCAAATTTTAGGCGTAACGATGAAGCAATAATGATACATCGCCATAAAAAGACCCCTAAGGACCCAGACGCTTCTTTTGCCTCAGCGTAGAAAACCGTCTTCATACCTGACCAAAACTTCTCATGGGTTTTCTCCGTCAGATGAGCATCTGGGCATACTCAGTTTGCTGGAACCATGTCCCCACGGAATAGTTTGGCTCTGATCCCAACAGCGGCACCGTGTTAAGTGGATGAGACAGGACCCTATTCAACTCCAGACTCCCCTTAGATTAAAGATAATTCTCACATTGACTTAAGACTATTAAATATACAGAGAATGCTTCTGAAAGCTTCTTCCGAGGTCTCACAAGAGTGAGGAGTGCAAAGGCCTCTTCACTGTAGCATAGAGACCTCTTTGCACGGCGACGCATAGGTTCTTGGGGTGTTGCAGAGAACTTGGGAAAAGTGTAGCTGCTCCCCACAGCCTACTTCCACGGTCTACTCCCCAATGGGGAAGAGCATACGCTGTCTCTCCCCTACCCAGAGACCCCAGAAAGTGTCCACGAATATGGAAAGCCTCTGACACCCACCCTTTGGATGCCACACGGCTTTGTCCTGAGGCCACTCTAGAGGAGACCAGAAGAGCCGGTTAAGAAGGCTGCGCTGTGAAAATGCAACAAAATGACGCTTACCCCCATTGTGCCTGGTGGCTACTGGAACATTCTTTGATAAAGGAAAGGAAAAATAATTTTGAAAATGATTTTGGAAATGCTCTCCCAGATGGCACGGAGCTCCCAGACTGTTCAGTGCCTGTCCTGTCCTGGGCCCTGTCTCTCCGCTTTATGGTCATTACTGTATTTAATCTCCACCGCAGCCCTGTTAGGCGACTACTGTTATTATTTCTGTTTTATAGACAGCATTATTCATAGCCCAGAGTGGTCTGAATCTTACAAGACACCCCTACAAACTGCATCGGCTCCAAAAAACAAAAACCCACTTTGGGCTGTGTACGCAACGAAACAAAGGCACCCTCTCTCCCCACGTCCCTGCTTTCCAGAGGGCAGTGCACCACCTTCCCCTTTCTCCCTGGAGGAGCTGGTCGTGTCCTCGATGCCCCCACCCCCATAATTCTGGCAGGCTCTGAGGTGAGGGCTGGAGGGGATTCAGCAGAGATTCGCGCCTCTGCTCCTCCGCCCCTCCTCACATAAAATCATTTGAAGAGGTCAGACGGCACAGAGCTAGTAATGGCAAAGCTGAGATTCAAAGCAAGCAGCCCAAGCTTTGAGCTGCTAAACTATGCTGCCTTCCATTATAACATGATTATATTATAACCCAAATTCGAAAGACCACCCACTGCTTTCTTTATTGGATCCTTCCAATAAACTGGTCACGCTGGTAGCACAATTCCCTGAGGAAACAGAAAATGACTATTCTAAAATAAATCTGGTGGACACACCCAGCCACAAAGTGGGAGGTGCTTTGCACAAATACAACCAGGCCCGTCTCTCCAGCGCGTCTCCGCTCAGGGTTAAGAATCCAGGACTCAGCCACCAGGGGCGGGGAGCTGGAGGCAGGGAGAGAGGCAAGAGAGACCGGCCACAGCAAGCGGCAAACAGGGCACAGAAAGAAGAGGGATTTAAAAGGCAGATCCGAGGGGGCGCTTGGGTGGCGCAGTCGGTGGAGCTTCCAACTCTTGGGTTCGGCTCGGGTCCTGGTCTTGCTCAGGTCATAATCTCACAGTTCGTGAGGTCGAACCCCACATCAGGCTCTGGGCTGATGGCGCGGAGCCTGCTTACGATTCTGTGTCTCCTTGTCTCTGTCCCTCCCCCGATTGTTCTCTCTCTCTCTCTCTCAAATTAAATATATATATATATATATATATATATATATTTTAAAAGGCAGATCCGAGAATTCTGACAGCGCCACGGGAAGCCTGGTCCGCCTTCGTGAAGGGCCTGAGGACGGTGGGCGGGGCTGGATGGAGGCCACACCAGGTGGGTGGGGCTCATTTGCATGACACTTAACACCAAGCAGAGGTGCATCAGCGGCCTGGCTTTGTAACTGGACTTGGTTCCCGGAAAAACACCTTCCCTTTCTAAAGGCAGGAAGGGTGCAGCTTTAGAAATATAGTCCCCCCAAATGCTAGAAGAATGACCTGCTTCCAGTACTTCAAGGTACCCCCGCCACCCCAGACGCTTGAGTTACCCAGAAGTTGGCCTCCTGGAAACACCTTGTTGACTTACTTGCAGGAATAAATGCACCGGCGCACGCGGCGCACGGAAGAACAGGGAGGGGAAAAGAGTACGTTAATATTTTATTCACAGTCCCTCGGATTCCTTTGGAGAGCACCTTTGGGAATATTTCCAACCTGGGTCTTCTCTCCTAGTGTGGCCAACATAGCCTGGGAGGCTGGCGCTAGTAACCCTAATTTGCCGTGAGGTGACTGAAAGTGCCCTCGTTCCCAGGCCTGTGTCCCCCCCCTTTCCCCCCCCCCCAAGGCCTCTGCGGCCACCTGGTGGTCTGCCCTCCCCCCCCAATTCTGGATGCAGTCGCTTTGGGGGGCTGGGTGGAAGAAAACAACCCATTGCAGGGAAGGGGAAACACAGAAATGCAAGAGGAGAAACTGAGAGGAAGTTGGGAGCGAAGATGGAGAGGAGTCCCTGCCATGGCACTAAGTGAGGTCAGGGGGAGAGCTGGGCCCAGACAGAAGAGGGGAGACCTGGTAGGGCTGGGTCAGGACTGAACCCTTGCTAACACTGGCTCAGCAAAAGAAACCTGCGCAGTCCCAGAGGACTTCCAGAAGCTTCCTTCCCCACAACGGGCACAGAGCCCACACAGCCTTCCCTCCCCAGCCCCGCACCCCCACCCCCGTCTCTCTATTTGGCAAGACTCTCCTGTCATCAGCTCCTCTGTACCTCGGGTCCCTCCTGTCACTAGAAACTAAGTGAACCCAGAAGTCATACAGGATTCTAGGAATTACTCCTTTCCAGTTTCCTGAACTGGCTCTCACGAGTGCGTTTAAAAATCACGCGCCACACAATCAGGAGTTCTATTCAACACAAACTCCTCGACAAATGGTTCCAGGCAGGAGCAGTTTTGGCAAGTTTTGACAGTTTTGAGAGACTACGTATCAGGTTAGGTTTTCTGAGGTAATTAGGCCTGTCTGGAGATAGAGAACCCACAGGAGGAGGCCTTCTCTCTGTGGGCCTGTGCCCTGGGGCCATGAGCACACAGCTCGGCGCACTCAGCATTTCTAACTATGCTCTTCCCTCAGCCCTGGCGGTGGGACCTCTGCCCCTAAATGCTAACTCTGGGGGAACATTTCCCCAGACTCAGTTTAACAAAAATTTTCTGTAAGGCTTCTTTATTTTTGAGAGATGGAGAGACCGAGCACGAACGGGGGAGGGGCGGAGAGAGAGGGAGACACAGAATCCGAAGCAGGCTCCAGGCTCCGAGCGGTCAGCACAGAGCCTGACGCGGGGCTCGAACCCATGAACCACGAGATCGTGACCTGAGCCGAAGTCGGATGCTCAACCGACTGAGCCACCCAGGTGTTCCATCGGTTTTAGAAAACTATAAACCCCAAGAGACATTTCTACCAGCCCTCTGAATTGGGGTTTAACCTTACATAATTTATAAAACTTTTAAGAACACATGAGTGTTTTGCAAGATTAATGTCTCAGACTTTTATGTTAAAAAGTAAAAGCGGTCAATATTATACCATATGAGGAAGACCATTAAGACCAGAAGGCCTTGGGGCACCTGGGTGGCTCAGTCGGTTAAGCGGCCGACTTCGGCTCAGGTCATGATCTCGCGGTCTGTGGGTTCGAGCCCCACGTCGGGCTCTGTGCTGACAGCTCAGAGCCTGGAGCCTGTTTCGGATTCTGTGTCTCCCTGTCTCTCTGACCCTCCCCCGTCCATGCTCTGTCTCTCTCTGTCTCAAAAATAAATAAACGTTAAAAAATTAAAAAAAAAAAAAAAAAAAGACCAGAAGGCCATGAGGGCATCAGCCATGAAGATGCGTGTTGACAAGGGAGCAGCAGAGACCCTGGCTCTCAAATAAGAAGCCACGCCAAAAATTCCTTGTATCTTGGGGCACCTGGCTGGCTCGGTCTGTGGGGCATGTGACTCTTGATCTCAGGGTTGTGAGTTCAAGCCCCACATTGGGTGTGGAGCCTACTTAAAAATTAAAAAAAAGTAATAATAATGGCGTATATTTTTTCACTGACAGAATTTTATCATATTAACATATTTGTTATATTAACATATTTGTCATATTAACATATTTATCCTATTAACATATTCTAGACACCGGGGTGTAGACGGGATCCTCTCCATTTTCAGACGAGAAAACCGAAGCCCAAAGAGGGAAGGACACACTCAAGGTACCACACGAATAAGAGGCAGAGCAAGGGTTCCTGCCTTGTCTTCTGACCCTACCTACCGTTGTTCATTTTGCCGCCTCGTGTCTTCCGGGGTGTTTACGTGAGCAAAAAACGGAACGCCACAATGTCATTTCAGTGGGGCTGGTCTTCACCTTCAATGGTAAAATGACAAGCTCCATTTTAACCCTAAAGAAAGAGGCATTTTTGTTTTTCTTCCAGTCCCGTGTCAGGAGCTGTGTAGCATCTTAAAGTTCCCACTTCCTGTTTCTAGATCTGTCATTAACTCTTCCTGATGACTGAGTGGGTTTTCCTTTGCATGTATTTTTCTGAAGCAACCGAAGAGCTTTGCGTTATTATTATTATTTTTTTTTTAATTTATTTTGGGAGAGAGAGAGAGTGGGGGAGAGGCAGCGAATCCCAAGGGCTCCAAGCTGTCAGTGCAGAGCCAGACGCAGGGCTGGATCCCGTGAACTGTGAGATCATGACCTGAGCTGAAATCGAGTCGGACACTTAACCAACTGAGCCACCAAGGCACCCCAGCTCTTTGTGTCTTTTATGGCAAGACAGATTTTAAAAATCCCAAGGAGAGGGGTGACTGGCGGTCTCAGTCGGTGGAGTGTGTGACTCCTGATCTCAGGGTTGTGAGTTCAAGCCCCTCATTGAGTGTAGAGCGTAGACGTAAAAATAAAATTAAAAAAAAATTTTTTTTTTAATCCTCAGGAGAAGGAGGTTGACCAGAAAAGGTGTGGGGGGTAGGGGGAGGGGTGGTGGAGAACACACTGTTGACCCGTCAGAGCATGGAGCATACACCTCTAACAAGAGAGTTAGATACGTACCATGTCCCCCCGAAGAATCGCTAAATAGTCCGCATATTTGAAACTTAAAAAGTAGTTGTTCAGGAGTAACGTGGCCTGTGGATGCGACGTGGGATCTGAAGTTATAATCCCGAAGGGTGGCTGGGCTGGGAAGAATGGTGAACTCTCAAAGTCTAAGAGCCATGTTTTTTAAAGTCACATTTGTGACTGGGTTTGTTTTGTGCCCTGTATTCATTTCCACTGCAGATAGGGAGGTAACTTTTTCTGCTGGTGGATGTTTTCCTTTGGGGAGCCTGGCCAACGAAAGGTCATGCAGAAAGCAATCACTCTCAGAAATGCCACAAAAGCAGGGCAGACAAATGCCCTAGTTTTCCGAAGAGCAGACTGTGTAAACCGTAGGAGGGTACTCTGATGTTCCTCTTTGGCAGATTCTCAAACGAGTTAGCAAATAGTGACTGGAGATAAGGAAAACTTTGTTCAGAGATCAACCTCTGAGCTGACTCAGGTTACCTTCTACTCTCCACCCAGGGGAAAGGGAGACCCCAAAACAGGTAGCAAACAGTAAGCTTTTCTAGGAATTAAAAGAGAAGTTCCAGACGCCCTGCAGCAAAAACCTCTTCAGAGTTCCCCTGAAGAGAGACCCTTGAGATCTGGGGACACGGTGGCCTTTCCCACCACTAAGGGAGGGATCATTAACAAATGTGCTGGGGCAATTGGCTATCCACTGAAGAAAGACTGAAGGATTAAAAAATATATAGGACAACGTGTTTATGACCTAGAGGCAGAGTGGGCAAGGCCTCAAGCAAGCAAGACACAAGCCACAAGGCCAAGAGAGAAAGAGTGATGTCAGCATCATCAAAATGTGGAACTTCTGATTCAAAATCAGAGATCACTAGAAGCTGAGATACAACCAAGCCGAGAAGCAATGAAACGAGGGAAGATATTGGTAACATAATATGTGTGTGTACGTATATATGTATATATAGACAATACATCTTACATATATACAGAAATGTATACGTGGATACATAAATTCTGGATTATTATTATCCTGATTCTATCAAGTATTCCTATCAATCTGTAAAGAAAAAAAAAAAAAAAGACAAAGACCCACAACCTAATAGAAACGTGGGGACAGGCCTGACCAGCTAATTCCTACAAAACACAAATGGAAAGTGGGAAAATCCAGGGAGACTCTTTCTTTACCTCTATAGTGCAAGTTATTTCCAAGAGCTGATTCTCGTATAAATGTCATAAATAAAAATAAAAAATTACCCAAAGAGTAAACCCAAGCAATGGTGACTTATTAGTTCGCCAACACGTAGGAAGGGAGTTCTTAGTCTATAAAATATGAGCCCTATGTGTGAACCCAAACAACTATAAGGCAGCAAGGCCAGAGTGTGACGCAGACAAGGCAGTGAGGCTGTGAGAAGCAGGGTCCGAGAGGAAGGCCAAGCCTGGTGGGGACTCACCTGTGCCCAGGGTACTGGGAAGGATAAACCCCAGACTGAAGACTCTTCTGACCACCATTCTACTATATATGTTACAGTACGTATATGCAAGCCTGAAAAAAAAAAAGACTGGAAAGGATTTTATTCCCCCTTCCAATGCACAATTTTAAAAGCACATTTGAATGATCAGTGTTGAAGTTCCATTTAGAAAGAGGCTAGAATGAGCTGTGTGACCTCAGCCTTCAGACTGAAAAAGCGTCGGCCGTAAACTTTTGTCTTGATGCCTTTTTCTCTCTTTGATTCCTCCCCCCCTCTTTCCCCATTCACCCACTTATTTGTTCTTTTTTTTATTATTTTTTTTTAACGTTTGTTTATTTTTGAGACAGAGAGAGACAGAGCATGAACGGGGGAGGGTCAGAGAGAGAGAGGGAGACACAGAATCCGAAACAGGCTCCAGGCTCTGAGCGGTCAGCACAGAGCCCGACGCGGGGCTTGAACTCACGAACCGCGAGATCATGACCTGAGCCGAAGTCGGACGCTCAACCGACTGAGCCACCCAGGCGCCCCTGTTCTTTAATAAAGAGTAGTGTGCACCTTCTGAGTGTTGTGCTGTGCTGATTTCCAGGAGACAGTGGCCACCTTGTCCTTGACTTCAGGGCTCAGCAGAGGGGAGGATCCAAGCTAGGGACGTGAGGGACACTGGAAAGATGACATTGGCAGATACTGGGGTCTTCCTGGAGGGGGTGCTGAGCTGCCCTAAAGGCCCCAGAGCAGCTACGGGTCCATATCATGCAGGCCTGGGGATCCCAGCAAAAGCAAACCCTGATCTCTGACCAATCAAGGTTAACTTCAAAGGCTTTGGGGCTTCTTTGAAAGGAAAGAAACATTCTCTGAGCTCCTGCTATGTGCTGAGAACTGCCTTACTATAAATAACCCCCCTCCCCTGCCCCCTCCCCTGCCTCCCATCTCAGTCCAGCCCCCCTCCTCTTCATGACACACTCCATCTCTGTATCCCAAGGGGTCTGTTGAGAGATGCATTTTATGTTGTACAATAAAGCACATACTATCGGAGGTCTGGCAGGACCTGCCAGCAATGTGCAGCGTGTGTTATGAAGCAGCCGTGTTCTTTCCAGCGGGGAGGCCACCTTTGGCATGGGTTTCAGCAGTTACTAAGAGTAAGCTCATCCACACTCCAGGAAAAAAAAAAAAAAAATCACATTCGAAATCCAATTCGGGCCTTCCCATATCTCTAAAATGTAGACATATATGGATCTTAGCTTCTCCTTCCTTTTTTTGTTTTTTTTTTTTTTCACTTCTAGGAAGTTGGGCGCCATTCTTGTCTTGCCACTAATGCTCAGTACCTGGGCACAGGTTGTCTCACCTGTTCTCCGGAGTATGAGGACCTGGGATGGATCAGGAACATGGCAGTGTTTTGATGGATCCTCTAGTCGGTGTTTGTGTTCCTCAACTCCCTGCCGTAGACGGTGCCGTGTTGGTCTCCCTGTCTTCTCGAGAGGTCCCTTTAGCCTCTGAATTCAAAACGAGTTTGAATTCTGAATTCAAATTCCCCTGCCCTCTCTGAGCTGCCCTCACACTCTGGGGCCTCTCTCTCTCTCTCTCTCTCTCTCTCTCTCCTTAATTCTCTGGACACGATCCCTTTGGTTCTCAATAACCCAAGACTTTCCAATCTTGGAATAGCACTGACACCCTTATAAACCCATCATGACAGGGAAAGATAGGATTCCGCAGGCAGAGAGGGAAAGGTGAGGACCTGAGGTCCCCGGGTGGAGAAAAACATGTATTTGGGAACAATGCTGGGAGCTCTGACCGCAGCAAACCCCTTAGGGTGTAAGGTTCCTCTTGCGAATGTAACAAACACCACCTACTCCCCCTCAGGTTTCCTTCAGGAATTTGACTAAAGACCTGACTAAGAATAAGTGGTAGACCAGAAAACGTATGACCCACAAGGAATGATATGGCCATAGACTACCCTCATAGGATGGAAACGAGTCCATCGGGAATGGACAAGCCAGCACCCAGAGCCATCAAGCCAATAAGGGTGGGACCTGAGAAGGAAAAGGGGGAAGGGGGAAGGGGGTGGGGGGGGAGGGCTGACCGGAACCTTACAAAACACAGTCCCTTTCCTGTTGCCTCGGGCAGTTATTTTCCAATGCCCCCTCTCTATAACCAGCGCTCTCATACTATTCTTCCTTTCTCATCTTATACTCCAACAAACTTTTGCCTGCTGCTCATTTCATTTTGTGTCCACCTCTTCATTCTTCAAAGCAGTGAGACACCAGACCCTGGGTATTGAGATTAAAAACAATCCTGCGACGCCATCATCCTCCCTGCCCACCCCCTGCTCCCTGCCTCCACCCCATGATCTTCCCCACAGGGCACCCTCACAAACCCAGCACTGTGTGCTGCTTACATTGTTTTGTGCCACCTAGGTCCACAAGGGTGAGTGTGCTGGGGCCAGGAGGGGCTGGGCGAGAGATTCAGGCGAGAAAAGGCCCAAGAGACTGCGAGCCCAGGGAGGCCCTCTCAGAGGAGCTGGGTTGCACTGGAGCCGGACAGAAGCAAAAGGGCTAAGGAGGTGTGTTCTGAGCAGGGCAGAGGGCCAGCTCCTTGGAGGATAGGGACACGATGCTTGGAGAGGCTGCTAGGTGCAGGCCCTGGCCAGGGTGGCAGTAAGAAAAAGCTTGGAAAAGGACAGGAAGGAGGGGCTCTGGGGGGTTCTGGAAAGCTGAACCGAGGGGCTTGGACCTTCCCCAGTGGGCAATGTGTGACTCTGAGGGCTTTGAGCAGTAATTTGTGATTTGTGTAATCACTGTAATTTGTGATTATTTTTTCTCCCATCTTTGGGAAGAAAAATGGCACAGTCAACTACTCCTCTATAAAAAGCTTCATCATATTCTTTAAGCATACTACCACCCTCCTTTTCCTGGCCTTAATTATCCTCTGGCCTTTCTGTGAAAGCTCAGTTTCTCAACCCCACCAAGGCTCCCGGGTGGCCTCTCTTCGCATCCAAGCCACCCAGTCCTGTTTCAGCCCAAAGCAGGAGGTGGGGTTGGGGAATGTCCACAGGCTTCAGCCATGTCTCCGCTGTGTGCATTTTACCCAGCTGAGCTCAGGACTTTAATGCATGATCGGGATCTTCTAGTTGGGGGGCGGGAGCGGAGGGGGGAGGCCTGGGAGGCGGGTGGGGGTTGCGACCCAGCTTTCCCCTCTAGTGGTTCCCGATGAGCCACTACCCTACTCAGTATTTGCTTTACACTCCAGAACAAACAATAAGAGCTCCTTAAATGTTTGCTTCAAGCACAGCTTGGATTTTGCCCCATTTTCGTGTTGTCCAAGGAGATAAATTCCCCTAATGCTAAACCTGGATGGTCAGAATTGAGAAATCGCCCCGCGCCAGGACACGGGAACTTTTATTTTGCAACTCCTGTCTCTGCTCCTTAATGTCTGGTTTTCTGTTTGGGAGTCTCCTGGGGTGATGGTGCCACCAGATAAAAGTTGTAATGAGAGAGGGAGGGGTCCGGGGCGAAGGCGGCTGGGCTGCAGGCGCGCAGTAGGTCCGCAGAGGGACCCCAGCTGCCCGTGAATGCTGTCTATTCATGAACCCAGGCTTTTGTTTGAAGTCTGGGCTCCGTGGTGGAGAGCGGAGAACTCGCTGAACTGGTCTGGCGACTGAGGAGGGGTGAACGCTTCCCCCCCCCTCCCCCCCCCCCGCCCCCCCCCCCCCCCCCCGGGCCAGCACTCAGGTGAATGAAGTCATCAATATTTTCGGGCAGTCCTAATCTGTGATTAACTTTTATCTCTGCTGCAAAATAACAGCCTCCTTTTCAACCTGGTAACAATACGTAGTTGGCTCCCGGGAGAGGGCTGTTTCAGGCGGGGTTCCAACCACAGGGCAGCCCTACACAGAGGCGGCCTTGACAAAGCCGCTGGGGCGCCCCTGGGGAGAACCCGGAGTGGGGCGGGTGGGGGAGGCGGTAAGGGGTCCCCCCCCCCCAGCCCTGGCCCTTTTATTCTAGTATACCGAGCTATTTCGACCTCAAACTCCGCTTACCTGAAGCAGGCCACTTTCTCCTGTTCTCTCTCCTTGTTTAAGCACCCTGTAGTCCCCGCCCCCTCCCCCCCCCCCCCCCCCCCCCGCACACACTGACCGAAAACCCCTGATCAAAACCATCTAGTAATTTCTGAGGACTGCCTCGTCCAAGCCTGTGTTGACTCCCGCCGTGAGCACAACCACACCTCAGGAGGCCTTCCACCCACCCTCCTCTCTAAGCCCTCACCTTTGCGGGAGACTTAGTTTCGAAGTCCCCAGTCCGGGTCAGGTCTCCGACCACAGAAGCCAGGGTTGTTTTTCCAAAAGGCCCATTTGTTCCTGTCGTCCCTCTGATTAAGGTCCTGCTGTGGGGACTCTTGAGCCTGGCACTCAAGGCCCTTCACAGTCCGGCTGAGAACTCGGGGTCCTCAAAATCAACACCCTGGGGAATGTAATAGGGGAATCAGACAGGTGAAACCCCGGGCTCTTTTGGTCTATATTTTGTTTGATCAAAAAAAAAAAAAAAATATATATATATATATATATATATATATATATATTTGCATTTCAATTCGTTTAACGTGGTATTTCTCTTTTGACTTGCATTTATTATTTATTTATTTCTTTATTCACATTTTAATTCCAAGGCAGTTACCATACAGCCTCATATTAACTTCAAGTGTAGAAGATGGTGATTCCCCAGTTCCTTATATAACTCAGTGCTCATCAAGATAAGCAAGCTCTTTGTTTACTCAGTTTTGATGGGGACAAACAGAGCAGAAAGTTTACTTTCCCCTTCACTCTAGTGCTAGAAGACACAGGGAGCCCAGTGGGACCGCTTACACATAGCCTCCCTGTGGGGGCCCGCAGTAGGGAGTGGTGGGGACCAGAGCTGGGACACGGGGTGCACATTTTAAGGAGGAACTCACTCTCGGGATCTTGCGAGTACAGGGCTGGCACCTGAAGGGCGAAGGCCTGTGCAACTTCTGCTCCTGGAGCCTCACTTGCCTCACTCCGGGCTGACCCTTTTGGGGGCGGTGGTGAACTGGAGAGTGGACCCACCCAAAGGAACGGCTGCTAATCAGCTTTAGTCAGTTGTTGCCAAAAGGCAGCACTGTGGTCCCGCTGCTGCTGGAAAGGCACAGAGGAGGTGCGCAGGAACATCAAGTGACAAAATAGACGTTAGGAGTAAAATTGTGGATATGGAGCCAGGGTGAGTGTTGAACTAGCGTCATTCTGTGTTCAAGGAGTAAGTTATTAACGGCAGGCAGCTGATCGGCTCTGAGCCCAGAGAGCACGGGCTGCTTCAGTGGAGACAGTGGGCGGTTCCAGCGTGCGAGCTCTATGATTACAGGACCCCAGACAATTCTTCACGGATCTTCACTCTACTCATTAGGCAACAGAGGAAGAGAAAGACAGGAAAGAAGAAGAAAAAAAGACTTTTTAAAAAAAAAGCACACAAAACACTTGATAGAAAAGTAATAATACTTTGAAATATATCAGCATAGCATCTATAAATAGGCTTAAACTTACCCTACTCCAAGAGAGAAATTATCAGATTGGATTTCTAAAATATCCAGCTATATCCTGCTTCCGAGAGACCATCTAGGACAAAGCCACACAGAAGGGCTAAAAATAGAGGGATGGAAAAATACGCACCATGTAAATGCTAGCAGGAACAGGCAAACTGTAATATAAGGAGAGAAACCACATAATAATCAAGACACCAATTCACTCAGAAGCCATCATTGTTCGAAATGCATACGTGTCTAACACACGCACACTTCAAAATATGGTAAGCAAATTGACAGAATTATAAGTCAAGAATTTTGACTCATCTCACTTTACCAGAAATTGAGAAACCAAGCAACTAAAATAAAACCAAGCAAGTGAAATAAAATATTAGGATATGAAAGGTTTTGGAAAATAAAAGTAACAGGCATTATCTAACGGTTGTGTGTGCACGTGTATATGTGTAAAAGTCTTCAACCAAAGATAGTCATTATTTTCTTTGGAAATATATAGACCGCTTAAAAATTTGACCACCCAGGGGCGCCTGGGTGGCGCAGTCGGTTAAGCGTCCGACTTCAACCAGGTCACGATCTCGCGGTCTGTGAGTTCGAGCCCCGCGTCAGGCTCTGGGCTGATGGCTTGGAGCCTGGAGCCTGTTTCCGATTCTGTGTCTCCCTCTCTCTCTGGCCCTCCCCCATTCATGCTCTGTCTCTCTCTGTCCCAAAAATAAATAAACATTGAAAAAAAATAAAATAAAAAAAAAAAATTTGACCACCCAATAGGTCACAAAGAAAGACTCAACAAGTGTCTAGAATGCACCAAAATCACATATATCATATTTTCTGAGTGCAACCCAATTAAATTAGAAATCATTAATTCAATAATCAATAATCACATTAATATGTTGGGAACTCAAATTATTCATAGCTTAAAGAGGAAATTACATCTGAAGTTTCTTTGGAATAGATTGATAATAAAATTATTACATATCAAAGTGGCGGATGGCAACTAAAAAGATATTTAAGGTAAATTTTAAAAAATGAATAAACTTATTTTAAAAATATAGGTGAATTAAAGTAAATCAACTGAGCATTCAAAATAAAATCATCGGGAACATCCTTAATGTGATCAGCAATGTCTACCAAAAGTGTAAACATTCTAATTAACATCGAGACTTTGGAAGCTTGTACGTCAATATCAGGAACAAGACAAGGATGTCTGTAATTGATGTACCAGTATCCCGGAAGCCATGCTGAAGGCAATAAAACAAAAACAAATACGAAAAGTGAGAACTGACCCCCCCCCCCCAAAAAAAAGACAAAAATGTCCTTATTCCTAGGCAGTATGATGAACTACGTAGAAAATTCAAGAGGATTTTCAAATAAACTATTCAAATGGAAAGAGGGTCGAGCAAATGTGCTAGATGTAATACACACTAATTAGTACCATTGTACGTGATTAGTTAAACCAATTAGAAAATATAATAGGCAAAAAAGATCTCATTTATAGTAACAACTAAAGCTACAAGATAGCTCTATATACATTTAACAGAAGATGTGTAAGTTGTTTTGGTTTTGATTTGAGTTTGGGGAGACTTTTTCTTTTTTTTTTTGAGAAAACTTTGAAGCGCTGCTAGGAACATAAAAGAAAATATGAGTAAGTGGGGTGATTGATTTATCATGTTCTTGAATGGAAGACTAGACTCTATTTAACGAAGATGACAATCACCCCCTAATTATTCTCGAAATTAATACAATTTCATCCCAGATCTCACTTTTTTTTGGTAAAATTCAACAAGCTGATAACCATCGAGACTAATTATGAAGTTATAATAATTAAGAGAATGAAATATTGAAATTTGACATATGACAGAAGGATTATTATAGATTAGTAAATAAGAGGGGAATGGTGGGCTTCTCCAATAAATGACTTGGGAATAATAGGTTATCCATATGAGAATAAGTTACTTACATCACAACACCTGCAAAAATAAATCTATGTTCACTAAATGCCTAAGTATAAAAAGCGATGACTTTAAACAATTTAGAGGAAAATATTGAACACTATCTTTATGAACTGGGGGTAAGAAATTATTTTCTCAAACTGGACACACATGGGAAAAACTTAATTCAAAAATTAACTGACTACTTAGCATAATAAAAAGGATCACATTATATTTTTAAAAAACATCGCTCATACAAAAGTTTTCAGTGTTTGGCCACATTCAGATATTTGCAGTGCAGTCATATAACTAACAAAGAGTCAGAATCAGAATACATGAACACCGACAAATCAATGAGAAAAAAACCAAATGGCCCAATGAGAGAAAAAAAAAAAAAAGAGTAAAAGACATGAACAAGTCGGGGATGAGGTAATCCAGATGTCAAATGGACATTTGAGTAGATGGTCAACTTCATTAGTAATCACAGAAATGCATTTCAAAAAACAAAGAGATACCACCTCTGTGCTAGTTACAACTCCTCTGAATAAAGAAACAAAACCAATAGGATGTGCATATGTGGAAAAAGATAAGGCACTGGCTCATGCCATTATGGAGGCTGACAACTCCAAATTCCACGGGGGTGAACCAGCAGGCTGGAGACCCAAAGAAAAGCTGGCGCTAAAGTTCAGGTCTGAAGACCCAATGTTGCAGATGACATCTAAAGATCAGATTGCTGGAGAATTTCTTCTTGCTTGGGGAAGTCGGCCTGTTGTTCCATTTGGGCTTTCCACTGATTGGATGAGCCCCCCTCCCTCTTCCCCATGTTATGGAGGGCAATCAGCTTCACTCAACGTCTACCATTTTAAGCGCAAACGTCATCCAGAAACACCTCTCGGAAACATCCAGAATAGGCCCAGCCAAGATGACACATGAAATTAACCATCATAACCTCCAATGCACCAGATTAGTCAAAGTGTTTGTCTGCCAGTACCAAGTATCGGTACAAACACGAGGACGGGGAACTCACAACGTGCTCATGATGTAGAGTGGAGCCATCCCTTTGGAGGGTGGAGATCCACACTGGAGAAGCTCACACACAAGTGCATAAATATTCACTGCAGCATAGACAGCAAAGTTGAAAAGGAACTAGAAAACCATTAGCAGGAAATAGATAAGTTAATCGTGATACTTTACTTTTTTTTTAAAGTTTATTTATTTATTTTGAGAAAAAGGGAGAGGGGGAGGGACAGAGACAGAGTGGGAGAGAGAGAGAATCCCAAGCAGGCTCCATGCTGTCAGTGAGGAGCCGGATGCGAGCCTTGATTTCACGAACCCATGAGAACATGACCTGAGCCGAGATCAAGAGTCAGATACTTAATTGACTGAGCCACCCAGGTGCCCTTAACCGTGATACTTTAATACAACAGAATATTATACAATGGTTAAAATAAATGAGTTAGAACAACATGTATCTGCATGGACAAAACTAAAAACGATGGTGAATGAATGACAAAACTTAGCTTCAGAAGAATGTATAGAGTAGGGTAGAGTTCCATGAAATTTAAAAACATACAAAACAGTACCATATTATTTAAGGATGAGCACTGTAGGAAAATCTAAAAAGCATGTTTGAGATTAAAACACACTAAATTCAAGGTTGTGGTGTCTCTGAGAAGTAGGGATGGGGACAAAGATCAAGGAAGCCATGGGCTGTCTGTATTGTTTTATGTACTATTTTTTGAAGGCCTGAAACAAATGTGGCAAAATATTCAGACTTTAATGAAACCATGGGAGTGTGTGAATATTTTTTTTACATTCTTCTGCACACTGTTCATGTGTTTAAAGTGTTTCCAGGGTACCTGGGTGACTCAATCGGTTGAGCATCTGACCTCGGCTCAGGTCATGATCTCTCAGTTCATGAGTTCGAGTCCCACATCGGGCTCTGTGCTGACAGCACAGAACCTGCTTTGGATCCTCTGTCTCCCTCTCTCTTTGCCCCTTTCCCGCTAGTGCATGCACGGTCTCTCTCTCTCTCTCCCTGTCTCTCTCTTTCTCTCTAAAAAGTAAACAGTTAAATAGGGGCGCCTGGGTGGCTCAGTCGGTTAAGCATCTGACTTCGGCTCAGGTCATGATCTCACAGTTTGTGGGTTCAAGCCCCGCGTCGGGCTCTGTGCTGACAGCTCAGAGCCTGGAGCCTGCTTCGGATTCTGGGTCTCCTCTCTCTGCCCCTCCCCTGCTCATGCTCTGGCTCTCAATCTCTCTCTCTCTCTCTCAAAAAATAAATAAACATTAAAAAAAAAAGTAAAGAGTTAAAAAAAACATTTTAAAAATAAATAAATAAAATATTTCCCCCAAAGGAGTGTACAGAGAGTGCTGTGTGTCAGGTGAGGTATTCCAGGAAAGATATGTGTAGGAACAGAGGATATTGGAAGAGTAAGTGTCCCCAGTGCCCCCAGAAGGTACTGGAAGAGTAAGTGTCCCCAGGCTGTGACCCCGGGGTGTTCCTGCTAAGGACAATCCTCACAGAGCAGCAGCATTGCAGGAGCCCCGGGATAGAAAAGGCAAGCAAAACACAGGGGTGCAGATGCCATGAAGTCCCTGTGGTATATTGAGTCTGGGACTGTGGGAGCCCAGAGGCCAGCGACCCCACATAGATGAGAGTGCAAAGGATGTAGTCTGTCCAGCTCGACATGGTCAGTGCAGGCCGCCATTTATGAGGCTTCGGGGGCTGCGGTGATCTGTTACCATGAAGTGTGATGGTATTTTCTCCAGAGAGGGGTTGGCCCACATCCGCTCAAGTGAGTTCATGTTCCCCTCCCAAGAGTCCTATTGATAGAAAAAGATTTTTTTTAAATTTTTTTGATGTTTGTTTATTTTTGAGACAGAGAGAAAGAGACAGAGCGTGAGCAGAGGAGGGGCAGAGAGAGGGGGAGACACAGAAACCGAAGTGGGCTCCAGGCTCCGAGCTGTCAGCACAGAGCCCGACGCGGGGCTCGAACCCACGGACTGTGAGATCGTGACCCGAGCCGAAGTCGGAAGCCCAACCGGCTGAGCCACCCAGACGCCCTGACAGAAAATGATTTGAGTCACGGGCCTCCTGGGTGTCTCAGTCAGTGAAGCATCAGCCTTCTGATTTCAGCTCAGGTCATGATCTCATGGTTTGTGAGCTCGAGCCCTGCATCTGGCTCTGCACTGACAGTGTGGAGCCTGCTTGAGATTCTGTCTCTCCTCTCTCTCTCTCTGCCTCTCCCCCACTGAAGCTCTCTCTCTCTCTCTCTCAAAATAAATAAATAAACATTTTTTAATTAATTTTTTTAACGTTTATTTATTTTTGAGACAGGGAGAGACAGCATGAAGTGGGGAGGGTCAGAGAGAGAGGGAGACACAGAATCTGAAACAGGCTCCAGGCTTGAGCTGTCAGCACAGAGCCTGACATGGGGCTCGAACTCACGGACCGCGAGATCATGACCTGAGCCGAAGTCAGATGCCTAACCGACTGAGCCACCCAGGCGCCCCAATAAATAAACATTTAAAAAAAATTCGGAGTCACACGTGCAAGTCGACCCATCTGACCTCAGCACGGTAAGACTCTCAGGAGTATCTCGGTACCTTCTGCCAGGAATTGGTGAGCATCTCCTTTTCCTAGTTTCTGGTTATTCTGAGCACCCTTGTCTTTGGCTTCATCTAGCATTCTGTGTGGCTCTTGAACACAGAGATAGTGACAGCAGGGGGGCAGAGAGAAAGGAGGTGTGAGGGGAAAATAAGGGTTATCAGGTTTTGCGTTCCGCTGTCTCCTGCTCTTAGTTTGGCTTTGTTTTTGGAAAAAAAAAAAAAAAAAAAAAGCGCGGGGGGCGGGGAGCTTCTTAAGAAAAGTATTTCACGGTATAAAATATTTCCAACCTGTTTCTTTAATGGGGTTGAGAAATGAGAAGAGGCCCATGGGGTTAGCGGGACATACGCCAGGTTTTCCAGTGGGGCGACAGGTCGCTGGGACTGTTCTTGGGGCCTGAAGTCTCTGGCAGATGGCCCTGCAGAGGGGTTCGTGCAGCTGAGTCACTTGGAAGGGACAAAACTCTTCTCCAACCTCTGCACGTGGTAAAGGAGGCGCTGGCAAGTATTGAGATGCGTTTTCTTTAAGTTTGTTGTTTTCTTTCGTTGGTGCTATGAAGCCAGCCAGAGCCAGCTGTCTCTCCCCTCCCCGTGGTCCCCAGGGAGCCGCATCCTCGCTGGGATGGCCCACCCTCCATCAGGGCTGGGATGGGCCGGGGAAACAGCCGCGGACCCAAGGTGAAGTTAAAGGTAACGAGCAACAGCTGGTTAACATTTTTATTGCAAGGTGCACAAGAACAGCGAATTGTTTTGTGAGCCTCGAGTCTCCTGGGTAAAGCCGGTGTCCCGCTGCATTCAGACCAACCCCGGGAATGAGGGAAGGAGGGACAGCACCAGGAAGAGGGCCCTTCGGGTGAACGCAGACGCTTGACCCTAGTCGTCCCCCGTCATGGCCTTACCGTTATTGATGAAAAGGTAGACATCAAATAAAGCCGAGCCAGACGGTCCAGCCCATGGCCACACCACGAGGCCCCGTGCTCTGCCCTTGCTGCCGTCGGTGCCAGTCCTGGGGAACCTCTGCAATACCGCGAACCCAGAGGTGTATCTTGGCAGAAGTCACAGGAATATTTGGAGGGTAAACCGGATGATGTTAATAAAGTGCTCTGAGTCTGGAAACAAAGAAGCTGGCTGGTCATGGAGGCGAGTGGAGCCCCTCTCGGTGCTTTTCCCAATGCGTGGCGAGACCTCAAGAAGTAAAGGAAAGCCAGCCCAGGAGACTCACGTGCATGTGTCACAGGGCCCGAGGGTTAAGTGTGCAAAAGCACTGAAGACACACACAGAGCTCAGCTCATGTTTAGGCAGGTCATCTGATGGCCTCCTGGAGTGCACCAGCAGAAACCTAGATGGAGAGAGCCCGGGGCGCTGGGGCCTTTGCTGAAGTGGGAGAGGACAGAGACGGCTCCCCTCCGCCCACTGGCCTGCCCCCTTCTGCTTAGTCCTGGCCTCAGAGGCTGCCTGCCCATCCTGGGGAAGCTGACGCTTTCAATATTGGCACGTCGTTACTTTCATGGGTCATTCAGTTCTATCTGTAGGTTGGAATTTATTTTACAGATAAGATTGTAAGCACATTTTAATCCAAAGACCGCGGTAACCAGCACGCTTGCTTGCCCTGTGCTGACTGCCTGCCCAGAACGGGCATTGGTGTGGGGGGATGGCGGGGTGGGGGGTGGGGGGGTGGCCTGCAACTGTTCGCTCTCGAATGACCTCTTGCCTGGGCATTACGTTCGCCAGTTTGACAGGTAAGGAGAGAGGCTCAGAGAGGTAATGTTGTCTAATTCAAATCACACAGCACAGGAAGTGCAGACAGTCAGTACAAACAAAGCCAGATTTTAGTCCTAAGCTGTTCTTTTCACGGCTCTGCACAATAGTAAAAGTGAATACCCACTTTGAGGTGAGAATAACAAGGTTAAACATTAAGTATTCTCCTAGAATTTGCATGAAGGCCATTTGCAGGAAAGCAGAAATGCTGTTGTAGGAATGCCCATTTTATATGTCTGGAAAGTGCCGAGTTGGAAAATGAGCAAACACAGAAATCAGCAGAGAGGCTGTGAGGTGCTATCTTGGCTCTGGTGGGAGTTTTATAGGAACAAAGACCAGGCACCCACCCCTCTCTCCCCAGTAGTCACCTCCCCCTCCCACCACCACCACACCACTCCCACTCACCCCCAGTGCTTGGGAAGCCTGAGTCTCCCTGTGTGGTTTTTTCTGACACCAAAGAAATACATCGCCCCGACACCAGTTCTCCAGCCTCTCCAACACCAACTGGGTGTCCTGCAATTCAATTCTATTCTGACACTAACCACCCACAGTTAAGGCAGACCCCAAAGGTGAAGGGGTCGTCTCCCAAGACGTCTCCCCACTTCAGATGCCTGCTGCAAGTGAAGCACTCAGGCTATTCACACTTTGGCCTGGCTGGCTGCAAATTCCGGGGTCCCCACACCCCTTCCTTGGGTTCAGTGATTTGCTAGAAGACTCACAGAACTAAGGAAAGTGTTCTCCTTAAAATCACCAGCTACTGTAAAGGATCCAACGGAGGAACAGAGCAATGGAAGATGTGTGCGGGCCAGGCGCGGGGCAAGGCGCCCGGAGCTTCCAGGCTCCCTCTGGCTGTGACACCCTCCCAGCGCGCGTCCGTGCTTTCTCCAGCCAAGAAACTCCCAAACCCTGCTGCTGAGGGATTTTACAGAGGTTCTGTTACACGGGTAAGATTGATTCAACTCCCGGGGGAACCTGAGTGGCTCAGTGGGTTGAGCGTCCGACTTCAGCTCAGGTCACAATCTCACCATTCATGGGTTCGAGCCCCACGTCGGGTTCTGTGCTGATGGCTTGGAGCCTGGAGCCTGCTTCCGATTCTGTGTCTCCCTCTCTCTCTGTCCCTCCCCTGCTCACGCTCTGTCTCTGTCTCTGTCTCCCTCAAAAAAAAAAAAAAAAAAAAAAGATTGATGAAACTCCTGGCCACTAGTGACTGAATTTAATCTATGCCCCTGTCCCCTTGCAAGAGGTCACAGGTGACATTGAAAGTTCTAACCTTCCAATCCCATAGTTGCTTTCTCTGGCTAACTAGCCCCTACCCTGAAGCTATCTAGGATCTCCCGGTGGCTCATGTCAGGAGCATACAACAGACAGTAAATCCTGAGGGTCTAAGGAGCTCTGTGCCAGGAACTAAGGACAACAACCATTTTTTTTTTTTTTTTTTTTTTTTTACATCTCCTTATCTAAATCCAGTCCCTGTTGACCAAGGCACGGGCATTCCAGGCTCAGCAATTCCAAGGTTCTTCGGGCAATTTTTAGCTTAACGATCATAAGTAGACCTGATAGTATTACAAGTATTTTTCATGCAGCCAGGAGCTATATCGCATTTTGACTTTGCGTGTTAACTTGGCCATCTTCTCTGTAGTTGACCCAGGCTTTATTCTGCTGTGGTCAGAGAATCCACAATGTGCCTGCTCCTTGAGGAGCTTACTTATGATTTTCTTCATATTCTAGAATGGCCATGTGTTCTCTGATTTAAAAAAAAAAAAGTGCATACACACATTTGTTTATTTATTCATTCATTCATCCGTCTATCCATCCCTTCATTTATAGTGCTCGTCAAAACCTCTGGATTTTCACAACACCTGGGCACGCTGGCTTTCTCGTTTAGGGTTATTCAAGTCATTGCTCTTTAACATCTTGACGTGTGAAAAGCTGCTCACCTCCAGCGCCAGCCTCCTTACTTTCTCTGTCACTGGATGGTGGCTATGAAGTCAGGGACACTGCCGAATCCCTTGCCGGATACTCACGAGGGCAACGGGGCAATGCCACAGGCTGTGATGTCTCCTGCCATGTCTCTGTTTTGGGCCAATAGGACTGAAAGACCGCAGAAAGGTGTGGAAAAACTGCACAAAGTCTTTGTCTGTAAAATGGCAGTAACAATGCCTGTGTCGTGAGGCTCCCGGCACCCTGCGACCACGCACGTGGCACTCCAGGCGTTGCCCGGGAAAGGTGCTGAGACCATGGGCTGCCCTGGCCACCAGCTGATAGCAGAGCTCTGTCAGTGTCAGCTATCACTGCTGCTCTCATCCGCTTTCCTGCTGGCTCCCATCAAACTGTCCTGTGGTCAGAAAACAGCAGAGATGACCAAACTACAGCACCAAGAAGCTTCTGTGGGTAAACAAACATCGGCATCAGAGGCAGGATTTCTTGTCATGTAAAATAGGAAACAGCTTAAAGCTTATGAACACTTCAGGCTGAGTGCACGCACTGCTTGCCAGGCAGGATTCTAAGTGCTTTCCAGGTACTGATGCCTTTGATGCTCCCCATGATTCCATGAGGTGGGTGTTCCCATTATCCCCTTCTTACGGACAAGGAAACAAAGGCATTGAAAGACACTAACTCACCTCCAATCACTCAATTAGCAAGCAGATCTACCTACTGTGACATTCCATTTACGTGAAGTTGAAAAACAGGCAAAGCTAGGGGCACCTGGGTGGCTCAGTCAGTTAAGCATCCGACTTCACCTCAGGTCATGATCTCAGTGGTTCACAAGTTCGACCCAGCATCGGGCTCTGTGCTGACAGCTCAGAGCCTGGAGCCAGCTTCAGATTCTGTGTCTCCCTCTCTCTGCCCCTCCCCAACACGTGCACACACACACACACACACACACACACACTCGCTCTCTCTCAAAAATAAATAAACATTAAAAATTTTTTGAAAAAACAGGCAAAGCTAATCTATGGTGATAGAGATTAGAACAGTGGTTTCCTGGACAAGGAGTCGTAGTAGGGAGCACGTGAATACGTGTGCACACGTGGATGCACGCATGTACACACACATACACACACACCCCTTTTGCTGAGCTGTATGCATTTTTTAAAAGAAAGAAATAAGAAAATTAAAAGAGCATTTAGATAGGAAAACAAAACAACACTTACATAGCCTGACTGGTGCAGTCGTAGAGCATGCAACTTTTGATCTCAGGGTCATGAGTTTGTGCCCCATGTGGGGTGTAGAGATTACTTAAATAAATGAAACTTTACTTAAAAAAATTTTTTTAATGTTGATTTATTTTTGAGAGAGAGAGAGAGAGTGAGAGAGAGAAAGAGTGGGGGAGGGGCAGAGAGAGAGGGAGACACAGAATCCAAAGCAGGCTCCAGGCTCTGAGCTATCAGCACAGAGCCCGACTCGGGGCTCGAACTCGCCAACCGTGAGATCATGACCTGAGCCAAAGTCGGACGCTTAACCGACTGAGCCACCCAGGCGCCCCAAAACTTTATTTTTTCTTAATGTTTATTTATTTATTTTGAGAGAGAGAGAGAATGTGTGTGTGTGAGTGAGCGGGGGAGAGGCACAGAGAGAGGGGAGAGCGAGAATCCCAAGCAGGATCCATGCTGTCAGCGCAGAACCCAACTTGGGGCTCAATCTCACGAACCAAAACATGAGATCATGACCTGAGCTGAAATCAAGAATCAGACAACCGACTCACCACCCAGGCACCCCAATAAATTAAACTTAAAAAAAAAAAAACCACAACTTCCCAAACACCACTGCTTGAAGTTCTGATCTAATTGGGTGGGGCAGCAGTCTGATTTAGAAGTTTCCTCAGTGACGTCACATTGCCACAGGGTTGAAACTGTTGCTAACTGCAGCCCCACTAGGAAACCCAGGGGGAAGCAGAGTGACTCTGCATTGGGATTACCCCAAGAGCTTGGGGCAACCACGCGACTCTATTTCTCTACAGTAACCCTGAGTTGCTCTGGAAATCCTTTTCTGAATCCCTCAGGTGTTAGATGCTCACCCATGACATCTGCACCTGTCTCATTTAAAAAAAATTTTTTTTAAATATTTATTTCTTTTTGAGAGAGAGAGAGAAAAAGAGCGCAAGCTGGGGTAGGGCAGAAAGAGAGGAAGACACAAAATCCGAAGCAGGCTCCAGGTTCTGAGCGGTCAGCACAGAGCCCTCGAACTCATGAACCATGATATCATGACCTGAGCTGAACTTGGACGCTTAACCAGCTGAGCCACCCAGATGTCCCTGTACCTCTCTCATTTTTACCAGGCTCACCTTTTCTTAATTCCTCATCCTTTCCTACTTCTTGCCGGGCTAAGGAGCTATATTAATTATCTTGCACTAGCTGACAAATTACCTTAACACTTGGCAGCTTAAAACAGCCAACATTTGTTGTCTCACACTTTCTGTGGGTGAGGAACGTGGACACAGCTTAGCCGGGAGCCCTCGCGAGGTTTCAGTCAGGCTGTCGGCTGGGGCTGTGGTCTCATCTGAAGGTTTGATATGAGGTGTGAGGGTCTCCTTCAAGCTTACTCATGCAGTAGTTCCTATGCCTCCGTCCCTCACCACCTGGGGCCCTCCAGGCCACCTGCCTCCTTTGAGACAGACTTCCCCTAGGCTGTATGATCCCAGAGAGAGCACTCCAGGTAGAAGCCACAGTCTTTTTATTTAATTAACTTATTTATTTATTTATTTATTTATTTATTTATTTGCCTTCACCTTTTCATAACCTAGTATCTTTGGGGAAAAAAGCAGGGAGAAATGATCATGTGAAGAGAGTAATTATTTCCAAGGACCTTTTGGTACTTCATTTGGTTCGACCTTTTCACAGAGCTGTTCCCTCCCAGGGGCTTCTGTCTGAACCCACGGACTTAGAAACAGACGGTGGAAGGGCCTCATGAAAAACAGTTTGAGTACCTGCTGTATACCAGGCTCCGTCCTTGTCTGGGTTTGGGAGTGCTGGATATTCAGATACATTGGTTCTGGGCTCCATGGAGAAGCTAGTGTGATGGGTGAGAGAAGACGAGCGGGCAACTTGTTAGGGTCCTCCCCCCACCCCCTGCCAGAACTATGAGCGATTACTTGACCTTTGGGAGCCTCAATTTCCAAAGATTCTTAACTGAGAGGTTATGTTTGTGATGCCTTCACAACTGGAGTTCGAGCGTTCCATGTAGGCAGATCATCTACTAGATGGGAGTACGAGTAGGTACGACCAATGCTGTGGCAGAGGTTACCCCCTAAAATCATGTCACAACCAGAGTCAGCCCTGAGACTGGGCTTGGGGGGTCCTGGTGGTGGTTTGAGCACACATTTATCCCAGCTCTACAGGAGGCTCTCAGGAGCCCCAGTGACCAGGAACCATGGTCTAGAGAAGAAGGGCAATGGGCAGTGATAGCCCCTGGGTTCATGTTCAAGGTGCAGGTGGGTCCTGAGTCCCAGTGGGCCATGTCTGGGCTCAGGGCCTGGTCACTCTGTTGGTCAGCTCCCCCAAGGTCTAGGAGGGGAGAATAGTCCAAACAGAGGGGCCAGTTTCAATCTTGGTCATTTCCTCACGTTCTCTTGCTTTACTCCTGCCTCCTGTAACCCTTCTCAGAGATGAGTCACCTGGCCACTTCCTCCTGGCTGGAGAAACCTTTTAAGAAGTTGCTGATTCTGGGTAGATCCAGAGTTAGCCTCTGCCATGGAGTCTTTTCAGTTTTCCGCCATCCACCCACTTCCAAATCCTTCCCTTCACACTTCGCATTTGGGTCCTGTTTCCCGAGTGATGGAATACCAGTGCATCAACCTCGGTCCCACCTAAGGGGCAGTCGGCTTGCCTGGCTAGAGAGGGAGGCTGCTAGGGCCCGGGACACGGGGGTCCCACACCGAAGAGGAAGGCACAGGCAAATGCCAAGTGAGCATCAAGGGTGTGTTGTCCTAAAGGTCAATGCCATGGTGGCGGGAAAGCGCAAGGCTCTGCACCCCCTTCTTCTTCCTGGCCCCAGTGCTATCTTGGGTAATTCCTTTGGTCCCCTTTAGATATTTTTCCCATCCAGAAATCAGAAAACTATTGAGGATACGACAAAATAATAAACGTAGAAGAACTTGGAAAACAGTGTAATTCAATAACAATAAACCCTGTGCGTCTGCTAAGCGTCAGGCTCTGTTCTGAGCCCGAAGCCAAGATAGAACTCACATTCTAGCGGGAAGGCAGAGAAAACAAGTGGGCAGAGGAGACAGGAGGAGAGGGCAGAGTTTGTATTAAGAGGGTCAGGAAGGAAGCCGGCTCAGACCTGGGTGAGGTGAGCAGTGAGCCATACACCTACCTGGGGAAAGAACATTCCAGCGGAGGGGGAATAGCCAGGTTCCTGAGGTGGAGGCTGCTTGTGTTGATGTTTATGGTGAGGACTCTGCCCTGGGGGAGGGACACGTGATCCATGAAACAATGCAGGGTATTTGTGGCCCTGTGGGGGACATTTATAAAGGACCTTGACTCAGGCACCATGCTGACAGCAGGGAGCCTGCTTGGGATTCTCTCTCCCCCTCCTCTCTGCCTCTCTCTCTCTCTTTCTCAAAATAAATGAACTTAAAAAAATAATAAAATAAAAAAATAAAGGGGCCTTGGCTGATTTATTGAAAATAAAGTATATTGGGGCGTCTGGGTGGCTCAGTCGAGCGTCTGACTTCGGCTCAGGTCATGATCTCACAGTTCGTGAGTTCGAGCCCCGCATCGGGCTCTGTGCTGAGAGCTGGTCACTCCACCCAGGCCGCCTCCTGCCCTCGAACACTCCTCCACAGCAATGCCTCTTGCCCGGACCACTGGGAGGTCCTCCTGACCTGCCTCCCGTCTGTAGCTTTTATGGGAAGTGGGGCAAAGAGGCAGGGGTGGATTCCCTGGACGAGGCCGAGGCGGGTCACCCTGGGATGGGGAGCCACGGGCGGGTCACTGTCAGTTCAGAATCGCTCCAAAATGCTCCTGGCCAAGTTCCATTCTTGTATTACCTTTACGATCGATCAGTGGCGATTTTAATCATCGCAGGAGAAGCGCGATGCTCTGCCTCACAGTTCACAGGACGGCTTGGTGTACCTTTGCCCAGTCCTACTCTGTTGCCGCGAGTGACAAAACACAGGCGCTCAACGCTGCCTTTCCTGCTGGGACGTTGTAGGAGACACATCGCCTCCGGGCAGGATTCCGTGATTGCCTGCTGGCTGGTAAAGGCAGGCATGTTTTACCCCCCTCTCCCCTCTTGACACAGAGCCTGGCAAGGTGGGGGTGTGGTGACTACCGCAATCAGATACCTGCCCAGCACCCCAGACTCCTGCCCTCTCCCTTACAGCCTGCCACTCAGCTTCCTCATGAGCAATGACGGGGGAAGCCAACCCTGACCCGTAGACGTAGTCGATTTCCTCAATTCCAAGGCACACAATTGTTCACATTTTAATTATTCTGGAATCAGGATATGTCTTACAATTGGTTGGTATGCTACGTGTGGTGTTTCTTTTCTCTTTCTCCCTCCCCCCCCCCCTCCGCCCACCAAAACACACACACAAAAAACCAGCAGTTCTTAAAACAATGTTGTGTCTTACAATTGATGACATCTTAGAATCCAAGAAAACAGTAGTTAAAATCATGGGGTGGCAGCTTACGGTCCACCCATGTCAGACTCCTAGGAGCCATTGTGAAAATCACGCTTTGTCCTGTTTTCAGTGTCGGTCGGTGTGAACCCAGAGTGACTGGATTCCTAGAACCCCCAGGTCCCCTGGCCATGCCGGGAGCACAGGACGGACAAAGAAGAACGAAGCCCAGCCCCTGCCCACGTGTGGTCAGCCGTGCCAGCCTGGCCACGGGCTTTTGTACTTTCGTGCCGGTGATGAAAGGTAATCTCGGGACACGCAGGCCTCTGGGAGGCCTTAGAATTGCGGAAGTCGGTGGCCAGAGGCGTAGGGAGCCAGACAGGACACGTGGGAATACAATTCAAGTGAAGCCAGCAGGCTAGAGGGGGAAGAGGGCGAGTTGCCTGAGGAAGCAGTGTTGCGGGCAGGCCCAGGCCTGGGTGCTGGCCGCGTGTTCTGCAAAATCACGTTTCCAAGAGTACACTCTTCACCATGTGCTCTCTCGAGATTGTCTTTGAACAAAGGCGTGGTCTCAAAAAGCGTACAAGTGGTATGTGAGTGGTCACTCTCTTGGAGAAGCACACACATGAAAGGCACTGAGAAGTCCTGCAGCAAAGAACCAGGATGTACTTTCGTGTAGTATTTTCCAAACTTATTTGGTCACAGAACCCCTTCATTTAAGTAATATCTTATAAAACCTTAAGACGCGAGTTTTTGACACGAGAGCCACTGGGCCACAGTGCTAACTGGTCAGAACCACGGAGAACTGAGGGCCACATTTGTCCCTCTCCAGTTGATCGTGGAAAGGAGAAAACAGAGTGCAGAAGTGGAGGGCAATACCAGAAAAAGAGATTCCTTCTGGGGTCCCAATCCATGACCCTGGGCATAGAAATGCAGTGGGGGCTTCATTTGCCCACTGGCCTCCTTCAGGAGGTCGGCCTTGGCTTTCACAAGTGTCCCCAGGGCAGTGGGCTAGCAGCACTGGTCTGACAGGTGTGCAAAACAGGTGGGTGTGCCCAGGCCGGTGTTGGCACATGGGCCCAGGTGCTTTTGGAAGGGTTTTCCTCTTGAACAGGAACTTGCACATGTAAAGACAAGAACAAAACACAAGGCCATGCTCACCCAGAAGGGGTGAGTTCTGTGGTCCCTCCTGGATACCTAGGATAGATCTCATGGAAACAAAGCACTGTAGGGCAAGGGTATGAAGCTGGTATTCTCTGAAATAGGGAAACCCAGGGGCTGCTTCCCGTTCTCTGGAGATGTGAAAGGAAAAACAGCGGAAAACGCTATTGATAAGCAAGCCCTGAGTTTTCCAGTTTTTCTGTAAGCCCACCTACTATAAGCAGGACAGGTAATGCTACCAAGCCCTTTTGGTTGCAAATGTGTCTGTGACGCCCAGCAACCTCCAGTGGGGAAAAGACTGCACACCCGGAAAGGTAAGAACAGCAAGGCCAAGAGATTCCTGGTTTCACACCCGCCTGGAGACAGAGACAGCGGGGATTCAGGGGAAACGCAGCTGGGTCTCTCCAGGAGACACAGTGGAAGAACTGAGACTCCGGCTGAGTTTCGAAGGGTTGATCCACAAGGGGAGAAGGGAACCGCAGGCAGTGAGCACAGCAAAAACCAAGGCACGGAAAGACGGCAGTGAGCTGCTGTAAGGGAGCCCTGGGATTTGAGGTGGGAGGTGGGGTCGCAGACAGCAGGTTGAGGAGTGTGTAATTGTTCATACAGGACTCTCTTTGGTACCAGATGCCATGCCGGGCGGGTGTCTTGGCTTCAGGAAGCCTGTAGTCAGGAGGGAGCCACTGAGTGTTAGGCTGGGGTTGAGGACATCTCGAGGGAGGAGGAGAATTCGGGCAAAGTGGTGGGGCAGCCATTTTTTTTTTTTTTTTTAATTTTTTTTTTCTTTTTTTTTTTTTTTCCAACGTTTATTTATTTTTGGGACAGAGAGAGACAGAGCATGAATGGGGGAGGGGCAGAGAGAGAGGGAGACACAGAACCGGAAACAGGCTCCAGGCTCTGAGCCATCAGCCCAGAGCCCGACGCGGGGCTCGAACTCACGGACCGCGAGATCGTGACCTGGCTGAAGTCGGACGCTTAACCGACTGCGCCACCCAGGCGCCCCCCATTTTTTAATGGGTGGGCATGGCTCTGGGAGGAAAGCCCGTGAGCAGAGAGAGCTGGGGCAGGGAGAGGTCCAGGTGTCAGGCCATAGGTCTCGGCCGGCAGCAGCAGCCCAGGAGAAGCGGTGGGAGAAGGGGAAACATCCCCACCCACTGGTAATAGGGTGACAGTATGTGGGTTTGCATGGGGCAGGGGGCCGACTGTGGCCCCCACACTGTCTTCCACCGCAAATGTGCCTTGTCTGACCTGCACCGTGATTATTTAAAGCCAGGAAAACTTCGTGTAGCTATCCAGTTTTCTGGCTTCTCTTGACCAATGGAAAGTCCTGGACCTTACGGGCCCGCACCCGGCCTTGCAAGCCAGAGCCGGTCACAGCGGCTCCTAGGACTCCAGGACTCGGCCCTTCGATCTCCCCAGTCCCCGCTCTTCTGACTGCCTCACGCCCGAGCCCCTCCTCTCATGGCCATTTATACCCCTGCCCTGGGTGGCGCCTGGGTGGCTCAGTCGGTTAAAGCGTCTGACTCTTGGTTCCGTCTCTTACAGTTCATGAGACTGAGCCCCACATCGGGCTCAGTGCTGGCAGCACGGAGCCTGCTTGGGATTCTCTCTCTCTCCCCTTCCCTCTGCCCCTACCCCACTCATGCTCTCCGTCTCTCTCAAAATAAATAAACGTAAAGAAAATTAATAAAATATACCCCCGTCCAGGCCCGTAGACGTTGGGCTTGCAGTCCGCACGCAGATCACATGTACACAGGACACAGGAGGGACCCGAAGGAGTGACACCCAGCTTGTTCCCATGTCCGTGCTCGCTGGAGTGTTCTGCCCCAGAGGAGAAGCCCCTTCTTCTAGTCGCACAAGGATGCGTGGATGAGAAGCGGCCCAGCCTGCAAACTCTCCTAAGCATTGTGTTTTTCTGAGTTCTCCACTGGTCACAGTGGACGAGGTAGCCCATGAGAAGGAGAACAACTCAGGCAGCTGGGAATAAGGGCGGGGGGTGGGGGCGACTGCGTTCTCGGACACAATTTCTGGACACCTTTAAAAATCTGCAGGGATCAGGATGCCAGTGCACAATAACGCTCAGCTTTGGGAAAGGAGCACCTAACTGGGCCGTTCAAAGTGTGGAGGTTTGAATGAGTTGCTACTGCCGGTGTGATCATCTACAGCGTACGAGGATTTTTCCTTCTGCACCTCACAGCCATCGAGTGTAGCAGCTATTTTTATTTCCCTATTTTGCAAATGAGGAAATGGAAGCTCACAGAGGTTAAGTGATTGGCCCCGGGCCACCGCCGTTAATACTGATATTAACAACCAAGGTCCCATCCCGGCCTGGGCTGAGTGTTTCACACACATTTACTGTTTTAATCCTCACCTTGTTGGAGAGCTGCTGCTACTCTTCCCTGTCTCCGAGGAGGACACTGAGGCAGGCGGGGCTCAGATCTAGGGCTTGGCAATCCCCACCCCCCACAACGGGGAGGGAGTCTGTGCGGGCAGAGGGGTGGGCCATTTCAGAGCAAGGCCAGACAACGGGCCGGACAATGGGCAGAATCGGGCTCCAGGGATAGGCTGGAGGGGGCAGCTCCTTCTTCCGAGAAGCACACACCCCAACAGTGGGGAGGGGGCTCCTGGCTGCTTCTGCAGAGGAGCACTGCCCTTTACGAGGGTCCAGCCCCCAGGGAAAAGGCCTACACTCTCCCACCCACTCATGCCACTTACAGATCTGGCCCTTTGACCACTCAGCTCCCAGTCCCCACGTCTCCGGATGGTCCCAGGCAGCAGGTAGCTCTTGACCTTGCCTCCCCACAGCCTCCCAGCAGTGCCATACATCGAGCCATTCTGCTCTTCCAGAAGCTTCTGTGTCCCAGGTCACGTTGGTCATTCAGTTATCTTTGCTCTGTCCCTAGGCTCGCTGCTAGGCTTATCACAAAATCCCAGGAGTCTGCTTGATCAGGACTTGGGGGGAATAGGAACCCTGTGCCCACTTCCCAGCTCCCACTTACAGGCACTGCCCTGCAGGTCTGGGGGTTTCGCCATCCTCCAGGGGAGCCCCACGTGGAGGGGACCATTGGCCCCCCAGCTCCTGAACCTTGCCCCAGCATCCTTCTGAAGATATTGAAAATCTATTTAGAAGAAAAGAAAGAAGGCCGCTTTATGGTGCTGAAGCGGCCCTGACAAGTGCCGGGCCGGTTGAGCTGGGGCAGGGGCCAAGTGCCAGCAGCCAGGAGGCCTTTGTTGTCCTGGATTGTTTGTCCAAGGACATCCTGTGAATATGCAAAGCTCTCTGGCCCCTGCCCATGGCCCAGAGCCCATCCTCCACACACTCAAACATTTGAGAGCAATTACAGTAGTTGGAGTTTCTGGCTGGGCTGTTTCTTCCTAACCAGGCAGGGTCCAGGCACCCATCCCCCAGCAGAGGGGGAAAGGCGCCTGTGAGGAGCCAGGCCTGAGCGCTCTTGAGGGAGGAGCCTGAGGAGATGGACTAGGGAGGAGACTAGGAGTGGAAAGGCTCTGTCGTAACAGGTACGAGAACGAGAACATTCCCTCCCTTGGGAGCTGGAGAGAGAGGGCAGCTTGAGGGCCCTTGGGGAGGGTGGGGTAGGGGTGTAAAAAAAGGAATAAGAAAAACAGGACAGATGGGCCTGGAGAGCGAGGGAGGAGAGGGGGAGAGGGACAGGGACGGGAGGAGATAACACACTTCCGGGTCGGGGTGGGCAAAAGTTCTTTGAAGGAAAAGTGTGCAGGACGTGGGAGAACAGGAAGGGTGTGAGGTCTCCAAAGTTTCTCTCAGGTGCAAATGACGTCTCGTGAAAATAGGCACAATCTGAGATGCTGCCACCAACTTATCCACCTGGGGAATGGGTCAGGGAGGTCACAGGAGGGAAGAAGGTTCCATGAAGGCTGAGAACCAGCACGGGGTCGTGTTGCTTTCAGAGCTAGAGGCCACTTCTCATGAATGAGAAAGCCGAGGACGTTCAAGTGGCATTAAAATGATGTGCCCAAAATAATCCAGCCTGAATTCAAGCCCTGTGTTCAAACCAATATACTATAAGAGGACAGCTCAAAAATATGATGAAGGTATATTGAATCGTTATGTTGGAAGCAAATATAATCTCAATTATACCTCAAAAAATATATATATATATATATATATGATAAAGATAGATGGCGGACCAGCAGTCAGTGCTCTCTCCGTGATGAGACTGCCCACACCATCCTCCTGCACATGCTGGAACCCACCTAGAAGGATGGCATTTGATGGCTTCTTCTCTCTAACAGGTGTGCATGTTACAACCCGGTGTGCATTAAATGGTGTACTAATAAAGCAGGATTCACACAGCCAAGCAACAGCCTCGGGTACCTTGGAAAGCTGCACACCCGTATTTAGCAATTGAATACACACTTGGTAATTACTTTCAGAGTAACCCATCCATCATTCATTCATTTCTGAGTGCCCCTGGGAGCCCGACTCTGGAATTGGCAACTACAAAATAGATAAGACAGGGTTCCCACTGAGTAATTGCTAACCATAATGCCATACCGTAATCAAGGTATTAAAAAAGAGTCTGGGAAGGTGAAGAAGGCAAGACTGCAACCATCTCTGAGCTGGGAGGGTTGGTGGTATATATATATATATATATATATATATATATATATATATATATTTTTTTTTTTTTTTACCATGTGCTGCCTGGAGCAGGCATCACTAATCAATTACCGCATCCTCTCCCAAGGAAGCTGGGTCAAGCTCAGCATCTTTCTCAGCCTAGCTGAGAAGCTCTGATACTGTCTCTGATTTGCCAGCTGGGAGTCCAGCTGAATCTGCCCACTTGCTGGAGGAAAGTGAGAGCCAGAGAGTTCAGGAGCAAGGCAGAATCTAGAATCCAGATCAGCTGACATGGGAGCTTGAGCAGCTCGCAGAGACCTGTCCAGGAAGCAGTCAAAAACCGCAGTCTCCATTTCATCCTCCTACCCCCATTCCTGGCCTTGGATTCACACACAAAATTCGCATTCACGAGAGCAGTGGTTGGACTTTATGAGACACCATAGAAAATAATGTGTTTTTTCCTTCTCTTACAATTTTTTGTTATGTAATACATATTCTTTTCAGAAAAATTAGAAAATGAAACTAAATAAAAAGAAAAATGAAAGTCACCTGTAATCTGGGGCGCCTGGGTGGCTCAGCTGGTTAAGCGTCTGACTCTTGATTTCGGCTCAGGTCACGATATCATGGTTCGTGAGATCAAGCCCTGCATGGGCTCAGCGCTGACAATGCAGAGCCTACTTGGGATTTTCTCTCTCTGCCCCTCCCCCACTCTCTCTCTCTCTCTCTCTCTTTCAAAATAAATAAACATTAAAAAAATGCATAAAGGGAAAAGAAGTCACCTATAATCTAACTAACCACTGCTATATACATTTACACTTTGTTGGATATCTTTCTAGTATCTTCCCAGGCATTGTTTTTATTCTCTGCTTACGTACCTGAATGGTGTGTAACTTTTAAAAAATGTTTATTTATTTTTGAGAGAGAGACAGACAGACAGAGCAAGAGCAGGGGAGGGGAGGGGCAGAAAGAGAGAGGGAGACGCAGAATCCAAAGCAGGCTCTAGGCTCTGTGCTGACAGCTCAGAGCCTGACATGGGGCTCGAACCCGCAACCCTCGAGTTCATGACCTGAGCCAAAGTCAGACGCTCAACCGACTGAATCACCCAGGTACCCCCTGAATGGTACGTGACTACAGAATGATGCATTCATCCCATTGTACAGATGTACACGTATGCAGATATATGCATATACACACATATATATTCATACAGCCACATACATATACACACATATATAAACATATGTAATCCTATTGTATATTTATTTGTAAGCTTTCTTTTCCACTGACCAATATATTATGAATCCTCAAAATTTCTCTCTGAATGCCTGCTCTGTGTCACTGCCAATATAGCCTCTCCTGCTCCTCTGCTATTCCCCACACCAAGGGTATTATGGGTATTAAACCCCTCGGCTCAGGCAGGCTTCCCAGGCAATGGGGGCTGGGCCTGGCAAATTCAGCCCCCACACCGAGTGCCATAGGGCTGGAGACGAGATGAGCCAAAGGAATGGAGAGTTCCAGATAACAGAATGCAGAGTAATGCCATGGCCCGTGTCCAGCAACCAGGAGAAACAGAACTGGGAAGCAGGAAGTAGGCCAAAGCTGCCTCTGCTCGCCAGGAGTCAGGGCGCCCAGGGAGCCTGCTGTCTGGCCTCTGCTGTCCCAGGCTTCCAACCAGGGCACAGCCCAGCAGAGCAAGCCTACTAGACAGGGAGTCAAAGGTGGGGCAGGAGAGGGCAGCCTTTTATGTAAAAGCTAATTCTCAGATGGGCTCCACCCTCTGCAGCAGTTGGCAAGACAGAAAACCCTGGCAAAACCATCGCCCGGGGCCGTGACTCAGCTGTTGGACTTGCTAGAGGAACCCAACTCAAAACAAAGAAATCCAGAGCGGAAAAAGCATCCTAGTCGAATTTTTTATATATGTAAAACTGGAAAAAAGAAAAAACATCACTAGATCTCTGAAGTGTCACCATCTAGAAATCCACATGGGTCCCGCCCATTAACCTAGTGAAGGAGGTGTGCACGGTGGTCGGGAGGTTGTGATCGGGGGTTTGGGAGGCTGATGGGTGCACCTGCCACACGGTGGCTGTCATTCATCTTTCACTCCCTCTCCCTCTTTTCCTTCTGCTGCCCTCTCTAAAGGGAGTAACCCCAATGCTCCTTGAGAGCGAAGATCTCATTTCCCTGCTACCTCCAACAGGACCGCGCACGCAGCATCTCACCATAAACATGCTGAGTCGGCAGCTCTTGTAGGCAAACAGAAGGAAGAATAGTGACAGTGACGACAGAAAAGCCCCTTGCCGTGGGCCTTACTCTGACATCTGAGGTTTCAGATGAGCTCCAAGTGAAGAGTCCCGGAACTGGGTCACAATCCCTGGCAGAGAACAGGTGCGGGCCTCAGTGGGCAGCCGGGCTCGAGAGTGGCCTTTTCAAAGACAGACCAGAAGCAGACCCCATCGAAGACACCGCAAACACAGAAGGTGGGGGTCTTAGAACCCAGGATGGAAAAATATCTTACCTCTAAAACAGTCTCGGGGATCACACACTTGAGGGCTTTCCAGAAAGACTCTAGGGCAGAAAAAGCTGAGGAGGTATGGGTCTAGGATAGGAACCTTTAGAAAGAAATCGCATCTGTGGTCTCCTGCTGCCGCGGGCAGTGATTATGACTCAAACGTTTGCTCTTCGCTGGCTCCTTCCACACGTCTGAAAACAGAAGTGCTCTCACCCATTCAGGAGAGCCCAGGGAAGGTGTGAGCACTGCAGTGATGGAGGGGCTCCGGGAAGGAGGAAAAAGGGAAGAGGTGGTCCCGAACCCAGGTTCGGCCTGTCTGGAACATTTTGCTCATTATTCTCGTTCTTTGCATGGTTGAACGAGCTAGCACGTGCTTCTGGGCAAACTGGGAGGGAGGCTGCAGCCTGACCTCACCACGGGGGAGATGTCAAATGGAAGGAGTGGGGAATGGCTTGGGGGATTGGCCTTTGGACTTCCCTGAAAGGATAGGAAGCAGCAATGAGAGAAATCCCTTCCACAAAAATCTAGAAAACAATGGGTCAAATCGATCAACTTGCAAAATTAGCAGGACTGGCAAAGAAAGATCCCCCCAGAGAGGCGCCTGGGTGGCTCAGTCACTTCAGCGTCCAGCTCTTGGTTTCAAGTCAGGTCACAATCTCATGTCTTCCTGGGTTCGAGCCCGCGTCAGGCTCTGGGCTGGCAGTGCAGAGCCTGCTTGGGATTCTTGCTCTCCTTTTCTCTCCTCCACTCCTCCACTCGTACTGTCTCTGTCTCTCTCAAAAGAAATAAAGTTTTTAAAAAAGAAAAAAAAAAGAAAAATCCCCCTCCCCCCGAAATCACCAAGGTTAGGGGAAGATGGTGAGAAGATCTTACACACTAGAATAATGTTTGCTAGAAAGCCAGGCTGAGGCTCCCACCCTATCTGGCACCCTCCCAATGCATTACCCACTATAGCAGGGTGGCCCCCGCTGCCCAATTGATGGCCCCTTGGACTTCTGGCTTGTTTTATTCCTGGCTGGCTCCTAGCTTCTGGCACAGTGCCATCCTTCCATCCATTCTGCGTTCTCAAGGGCCAGCCCCCTCCATTCCCAGCTCAAAGCCACCTCTCCTCCCCCCGACACTCCATTGAGTGTCTTCCCCAATCTTGGGGCACCACGACTCCGTGTGCACATCTTACTCCCTCTAACGCAGTGGAGTGATCTGAGCGCAGGACCGGTGTCTAATTAATGGGCGGTTTCAATAAAACTTAGCACAGAGTCTGCCGCAATGTGGGTGTTCTATGAATGTTGGCACAATGACCGGGAAAGGCACTAATTACTTAATTAAAGGCAAAGATGTAAACATACGGTGATGGACGAAGCTTCAGTCCGCCTTCATTCTGGATGGCTACATCTTTCTCTCCCTGTACTCTCAAGCAATCGGCACGTTAATAATTGAGTATCTACTGTGTGCGCTGGAGGTACCGTGGTTAGTAAGAGGACACGGGCCTTGCCCTTCAAGGAGCCAACACTTGAGGTCACGGGGTCAAGTTGAAAACAGACACACGGGATGGTGGAGGCTGGGTTCCGTGGGAAGTGGACTCTGAGACGGGAGACCGTATTGATTTGCTGCCATGACACAGGACCACAGTCTGGGTGGCTTAAACTACCGAAGTGTATTGTCGTGGGTTTCTGGAGGCGGAAGTCTGAAACCAAGGTGTCAGCAGTGAGGGAAGGCTCTGCTCCAGACTGCTCTCTTTGGCTCGTAGATGGCCTTCTTCATGCTCAACGGCGTTATCCCTGTATGTGTGTCTACGGTTAAATTTCCCCTTTTGATTCAGGACACCAGTCATGTTGGGTTTGGGCCAAGCCTAATGACCTCATTTTAACTTGATTAGCTCACTAAGACCCTAGCTCCAAATGAGGTCATATGCTGAGGTTCTGGGAGTTAGAACTTCAACACATGAATTTTGAGGGGGACAAAATTCAACCCATAGAAGAGGTAAGCGGGTAGCATGTTTCCTACGGGGTGTTCTCAGGGACAATACACCTGTGGAAGGAGGAGAGGAAGCAGGAATAGAGGTGGTGAGAGAATAGGACAGAGACATGGAGCTAAGAGCCTCAGCTGGCCCCAGACGGAACTCTGGAGCTGGAATGACCCAGGAGAGTAGTCCCCAACTGGGCCAAGATGGGCTTGCTTTTATGCCCCCACAGGAGGGGGTCTAACCTTAGCTCTCTGTAGCAGCTCCCCGACAAAGCCACAGCAGGAAGCTGCCAATACCCTAAGTCCTTCCTTGTGGGGTGGGCCATCACAACCTCAAGCACAGAGAGAGACTCAGCAGAGGTGCTGAGAGTGGAGGGTCAGGAGGGTTCCCTCCCCATGGGAGGTCAGGGGAGGCTTTCATGCAGCAGGTGTCATTTGCCCCTGAATGTAGGATGGGAAAGATTGGCTCAGGGGAAGCAGGCAGGGGACCTGGGGGACTATGGGGACTTCCCAGGTGGTGAATCAGAGGGAAGAAATGTGGTATAACTGTGGGGGGCCCTAGAGGCAACTCCAAACATTTGCTGTGGGCTGTGTCAGACAGTTCCTGGAGAGGAATGAAGACTGGAAATAAGGTGGGGGCCTGAGCTGCCCAACATGGAGGCCGGATCTCAGGTTGGCAGGTGATGGGAGCCACTGCTGTTTCTAAACGGGGACAATGACACGGTCAGAGCCACACTCCAAGAGAGTTCCGGAGTGACACCATAGGAAATGAGCTTCTGGTGGGAGAAGTGATGCATTGCCACAGTGCCAGGGGAGGAGGGGACACTGCTCTGGAGTGACAAGGGTGGACCAGTGGGGACAGGGGAGAGGGACCGCGGAGGGAGACGCCAGGGTGTGCCAGGAGCAGCAAGGGAGAGGAAAGTGAAGACTTGACCGGGGCATGGGAGATTTCCAAGCAGGAACCTCGGGACAGGAACAAATTTGAAAGAGAATACGGTTTCTATGGGAATCCTCAACAGGCAGTTGAAAATGTGGAATGAGAATCTGAGAACCAGTCAGGGTTGAGATAATGGACTGGGAGCCCAGCCACAACCAGGAGTCCCAGAGAGGGCCCAGACATAACCAGTCTCAAGGGACCTCTGTTCGGGAAGGCAAGACCGATGTAGACAGCCATCCGTTCCAGTGTCAAATCCCACCTGCAGAGGAGCTGACCAGAGGTGCGTGGCTGCAGGGGGGCAGCGTGGGCAGGGGTGGGGGAGGAAGGCACTTGAGTTGCGTCGTGAAGACAGACACAGTTGGAAGTGATAAGCAGTTTCAAGATTGGGTCAATGATTCCCGATGCAGATGGAATTTGGGAAGCTGATGAGTTGGAGAGGGTCACAGACGGCACTGTGGTTCCCAAGTAGTGCACCCGCTCCTTTACTGGTGTCTCCTCTCCTCTCCCCACCCGCAACCCCCCCCCCACCACCACCATTAAAGAGATCTTGTACTCACTTTTTATCCCCAGAGACTCCCCCTCCACAAAGCTCTTCCCTCTTCCATCCATACCAAAACTCACTCTCGGTGAAGGATCTGGAACAACTTGGTACGGTTCACTAGGACCCTGTGTGGGAGAGGAAATCAAAGATGGCACGGTGGGGGGGGGGGGGCGGGCGCAGTAGGCTGCATCGCATGGCTCGAAATCCCTAGAAAGCATTTCCATCATTTCCATCATTCCCATCACCAGAAGCTTTTAGTGACCAGAAGCCTGTGGCCCTTCTGCCCGCACCAGCCACTGCGGGTTCCCCCCAAATTCCCCACCCTCCCCCACAACTTCAAGCTTCCATGCCTCCCACGTCTAGCAGTCAGTAGTCGTTCAGCTCAGTCCCAGCCTCTCAGCCCTGGAACATGGAGACATTTAGGAAAACTGAGTAACTCGCCGAAAGGGCCCAAGCAAATCACTTTAGATACCATTTCCAGCTAAAGACAAAAGAAGATTCGGGGGGGGGGGGGGGGGGGCGGGGAAAAGCCAACGATAGGAAGTTTTTAGGTAAAGCACAGTAACCAAGGGTATGATTGTTATGCAGATTACACCCGTCTCCATTGTTAAGAGTTTTTAGAGATTTAGTCCGGCCCTTCTTTTCCTAGTACAGGGAGGGAGACCCTCTTACACATGGAGATTTTCCATATAAATGTAAATGCTTTTACAAAAAAGATAACTTCTGTTTGGTTTTCAGAGTCTGCTGAGTCTGCTGTCGTTTTTTGGGTTTTTGTTTTTGTTTTAAATAAACAGCTCAAAATGATCTTTAGGCTGAAGAGGCATGTTTCAGGGTGGCAAATTCGTCCCTCTTCACCAGGCAGAACCTACCGGCCTGATCTAAAACAGACACTGGGACCCCCTTCCTCAAACATCGTTGAGGCCTAAACTTCAAGGGCAGGGAGTCCTGAGATTTTTATGGCAAGGGGAGCCTCCCCTGTGCAGGGCACTCTGAGGGAAGGCCCAGGGTGCAGGCTTCCTTGGGCTTCCAACTGAGATTTTCTCTTCTCCCGATTTCAGAAGGAAATAGCCGGTCGTTCCGTCCTCGTAGTCAATGCCTCTGCATATTTGAAGACAGTAGTTAAGTCATTCTTGAGCTTTCTCATCTCCAAATGAAACAGTCACAGCCTCGGTAACCTTCCTTGGCAAATTCTAAGGCCCATGTGCAGGGAAAAAGCAAAACAAAGCCGTCTGACGGGGAAGGCCTCCCATCTCCGACCCAGACTCTGGGATTTGAAATTCGGGTCTGCATTCGGGTCTTTATTACATGTAAATTCAGGAGCTTCTGAGCCAGTGAGAGACCAGGTGCTGGTCCTCAAGTCCCTTGGAGAAGCTCGCGCTGCAAGGCTGCGTCAGCTCTTGGCCACATTTGCATTTCTTCTGTGCACAGATTCATTTTGGGGGGTGAAAAGATACACTGGGGAGCGATCCAGGAGCCCAGTTTGCTGAGATTTCCGGCCCAGGTCCCCCTGGGGGTGGGTTGGGCCCCAACAGCCTCCAGAGAGTCAGGCAGCCTGCTGGGAAGGCTGCCCTTTGACCCCACAGAATCTGGTAAGACCGGTTTCCCTGGTACTCGTCTTGGAGGCTAGTAACCCTACCTCCAGCCAGCTGGAGGGGCGGTGGGGGGGGGGGGTGTTACTTCTTGCTGCTTCTAAATCGGAGGAGGCTGCCTAGGCTGAGTGACCTCAGCAAGGCCCTCTGGTCATATTCAAATTCCTCTGGTGGTGGTTTTCCCTGGGTACCTTTCCCACATTTTCACTGGGTTGTCTCAGGAGACTCAAGGACATTGTATTCTCTGCCCTCAGGTTTGCCGCCCCCCCTCCCCCCCCCCCTGCAGCCTGCTCCTCCCCCCTCTTCTCCAGCCATTGTCCTTCTTCTGGTCTCCAGGGCCTTTTTCTTCCTTCAAAGGCCAGTGTTTGCACTGGCCAAGCTTCCAGGATCGGGAGTCACGTTACAAGCCCATACCGTCACTTAAGCAAATTCAACACACTTTTTAAAATAAAAGAAAAAGTTGTTTGGACAGTGCCAATAATTTTGTGCGCCATTCCATTAATACTCAAAAGCGGATCCGGGGTACGAACCCTGATCTCTCTGTGTCTGGTCCTTCCTGCTTTGCTGCTCTGCTTGCAATGACGGACTCTTCTTTAAGGAGACATAGTATCGACCATTCCAGTTCCTAAGTACAAGTCTTCGACTACAAGAAAAGAGAAAGCACCTTTTCTAACACTGGAGAAAAGATGCGCGGTGTAGACTTTTCAGCCGCAAGAAAATCTGTCTCACATGAGGTGTCTCCATCAAGGTTTTCCGATGTTTGGGCTGTGTGAAAAATGTGCCTTGGGGGTGACTTTAGAACTTACCCCCCCCCACCCCCACCCCAGCCCCAGGCAGAGGTGCCTCTCCTGTGTGGCTCCTGGCCAAGTCCCTGCCCCTGGATGGTGAATTCTAGGCACCTCCACAACCTGCTTCCTTATTCTTCCATTTCCAGCACCCCAGGACCCTGCCTGCCACTTAGGGCACCTTCATAAGTATTTTTTGGCTTTGTTGCAGTATTTGAATTAACTCCTTAGGGATGCAAAGTCCCACTTGGGTATTTATGAAATGTCTACTGTGAATGCTGCTCTACGGACGGTAGAGGGCAGGGATTCAAAAAGACAAAAATCACACTTTCCTTCCCTAAAATGTGTACAAAGCCACCAGAAACACAAGACATAGAAATGTGGAATGTAAGTAAAATACAAAATGATGTACCCGGACAGTGCCGAGGGTATGATCACAAAAGCAAAGACCCTCTTGCCAAACTCGTGTATTTTCTAAGCAGCTTTTTCTAAAGCATTATTCTTCAGGATGGTAGTCACTCTGGATGTTCGTGTGAAAAAGCTTTGGTGGTCAGATGAACGCAGGACCAGGTTAGGCAGATTTCTTTAACATAGGATTTCTTGAAAGAAAGAAACTCAATCCTTACTTCACATCAAGTAAAAAAGTTCGCTCACAGATCATAGGCATAAATGTAAGAGCTAAGACCCTAAAACTCCTAGAAGAAAATGTAGGAGAAAATCTTAGTGACTTTGGTCTTGGCAACAGTTTGTTACATTCAACAGACATAGCACAAATCACAAAAGCAATAATTTATTCACTGGATCCCACCCAAATAAAAAATAAACGTTTGCTCTTCCAAAGACATTTATGAGAATGAAAAGGAAAGCCACAGACCGAGAGAAAATATTTGCAAAACATCGATATGACCAAGGATTTGTATCTAGAATATAAAAAAGAAGTGATTTATGAGAAGACAAACAACATACTTTTTTTAAAATCCTTTTTTAAAGGATCTGAACGGATACTTCACCAAAGAATGTATAGGACTGGCAAATGAGCACTTGAAGCTCGACATCATTAGTCATTGGGGAAATGCAAATCACAACCACAAGGAGATACCACTGAACACCCACTAGAACGGATAAAATGAAAAAGACTGACCGTACCAAGTGTTTGCAAGGGTGTGAAGCGACTGGAACCGCTCGTTCACTGCTGGTGGGAATGGAAAATAGTATGACCACTTTGAAGAGCATTTTGTCGGGTTTTTTAAACAGTTAAAAATATATCTTCCATATGACTCAGCCATTCCACTCCAGTTATTTACAATACACACACACACACCACACACACACACACAGAAAACGAAAGCATATATTCACACAAAGACTTGTACTCAAATGTTCGTGATAGCCCCCCCTTTTTTGTGAGATGCTAAAACTGTAAATTTCTTTCACAATCACTTTTTAAAACAATATAAATTATGTATGAAAAATAAAAAGACATTGGCATCCTTTAATCCAATAATCTGATTCATGGAACGATGCTTTAAGGGAAGAATGAACCCAAAGTTTATGAAGATCTTAGGCCCTTACCTGTTAAAAAAAAATACTGGAAATAATATGAATGTTAAATAGTAGTAACTCTGATGTATTGATTCCTTTATTCAATATTTATTTAGCTCTTACTATATGCTAGACACTGGCTTAGGGCCTAGGAACTTAAAGACAAAAATGGTATGGCCCCTTCCTCAGGATCTGCTGGGGGAACATGTTCATGATGGTTTTATTTGAAATTGTCAAAACAAGGAACGACCCAAAGGAACTCCAGTAAATGAATATATGAACAAATTGTGACCTATAAATACAACAGAATGAAACTCCACAATTAAAAGGAAGAAACTCTTGGTACACACCAAAGCATGATGGGATCTCAGAATCCTCATGCCGAATACGAGAAGTCAGGCAAAACAAAGTGCAGACATACTATGATTCTAGTTACATGAAATTCTAGAAGATGCAATCTATAGTAACAGGAAGAAGCTGGGGGCAGAGACTATAGAGGAACTACAAAGGGCCAAAGGAAACTTTTGGGGTGACATGTATGTTCATTATCTTAATTGTGATGATAGTCTCAGAGATGTATAAATATGTAAAAACTTCTCAAATGGACACTTTAATTATGCAAAGTTTATGACGGGACAGTTACACTTTGATAAAGCTGTCACAAAGGAAAGAACGCTTATCTTCTGGAGATATACACTGAATGTTTTACAAACAAAATTATCTAAAGACTGGACTTTGCTTCTAGATAGTAGAGGAGTAGGGCGTGAAGTGGGTCGTGACATCAACCCAAGGGTGACGTAAAAGATGGGCCACCAGTTGACAAATGTTGAGGTTAGGTTCATTTTCATGTAGGTCTGAAATACTACACTGAAAAAAAAGGCCTACTAGAAAAGGTGACTTGAATCCTAAGAATGTGGTGCAGCTTACGGCCACATTTCTTTCTTCAAAGCTAGTGAGGGACCTGGTTTTATATATATATATATATATATATATATATATATATATATATATATATTTTTTTTTTTTTTTTTAACTAATCTCTACACCAAATGTGGGACTTGAACTCACGACCTCGAGATCAAGAGATGTATGCTTTATAGACTCAGCCAGCCAGCCACCGTGAGACTTGGTTATCTTGGATAGAAACCTCAGTAGGTTTTATTTAGTTCCAAAAAATATATATATAGGTGTTGTAGTCCACATGAATTGATTAAAATTAATGTGAGACAGAATTAATTGATCATATCAATGCAGGTCTTTCGGCAGGCTGAATTTTCTCGAAGGAATACTTGACAGGGGCTGAGAAGCCATCCTTAACAGGGAGGTCTTGAGATTGCCTCATAGCTGCCCTTGTACTATGCTTTATGGACCGATATAGTACACGTGCATCAAAGTAGTGAAATAATTGAGAAATGTGGACTAGGAATGAGGAGGTGAACCTTGAAGGCTTCCTCAGTATTCAGCTCCCCAAGAAGGAGCATCATTATCCCACACCCACGCCTCATACCCCAGCAGCATCGACACTGCAGCACACAGTGCATGGAAAATTCCAAGCCTGCTAACAGTTGGGACAGTGCCCCTCTAATGAAAGGATCTGGCTGTGAAGTTTTCTTGAATGTCTAGTGTAGGAATGTGTAGTGAACTCCTTCTATAGTAAATTCCCAGAGGAGTTTACTATCTGTGAGGGTTTGGTAACTTATGGCTGAGTGGAGGCGTTGTCCCGGGCTTGGTGCAACTTGGTGAGCGTCCAGACAGGTGAGTGGGGGCATAGGCACACTATCACAAAGGGACTAGAGGTCATGAGGGTAGCCAAAGATGTCGGTCAGAAAAGGCACACGGGTCACTTGTCTCTAAAATCCACAGAAGTTTGGGGCGCCTGGGTGGCGCAGTCGGTTAAGCGTCCGACTTCAGCCAGGTCACGATCTCGCGGTCCGTGAGTTCGAGCCCCGCGTCAGGCTCTGGGCTGATGGCTCAGAGCCTGGAGCCTGTTTCCGATTCTGTGTCTCCCTCTCTCTCTGCCCCTCCCCTGTTCATGCTCTGTCTCTCTCTGTCCCAAAAATAAATAAACGTTGAAAAAAAAAATTCTTAAAATCCACAGAAGTTTGTTCGCATGGACCAGGCATCCTGTTATGGCCTTTTTAATTTTAAATTTAAATTTCATTTATGCAGTGTTTGAAGAGATAATGCAGTCTGGTGACATCAGCAAAGTAAGTCACGGAGTAAGGACCTTTGAAAATTCTATTTTCTTATAAAGCAATAATAAAACTGAGGGGGGAAAAGAAGTTAGGATCAGCTTTTTCAGAACTCTGGACATTAACTGAAGGCTTGCAGCCATCTAGGGAATGTTTATTCAAGCAAAACAGTTGAATTTCATTAAGACCAGTGAGCTTTGCGGCATTTTAAATCTCCCCATGACCATCACTCTCTCTCTAGCTCCATGGTAGCATCGAAAAACCAACGTCTTCTAACCGTGGAAAAAACCAATCTGGTGGTTCTCTGGAAGACCCCACTTGAAAACCTGTCATTTAACCTGCCTTGAAGTCCGCTTAGTGTGAAAAGCCATTTCCTCTAGCGCATTTGTTAAAAATATTTAGAGGCAATTGTTTAACTTCACAGATGCTTGAGGCAGTGGATAACAGTTGGGGCAAACAATAAGCTAACCAAAACATTGAAAGTAAAAACTGGGAAATGGGATGTCCCAAGGGGCTTTGAGAATCTCTGACATATTCCGGGGGAATCTCAAAGGCCACAAGGATGAGTAAGACTTTGTCTATACTCAGGGCTGGGTATATACTCAGAAAAAAGTCACCTCTGACTACCTTGGTGTTCTGCACAAGGAGAGGCTAAAGTAGGTTGTCAGCTGCTTGGCTGAATGTGGAAGGCATGTCCTAATATGGTTACAGAGAACCTCGGCAAAGACTGGAAGACTTACTCCTAGACCTTCAAGAAAATCATTAACTGACCATTAAGCTAACCAAGCAGAGACGTTAGTGCCTACACAGGACAAAGACTATAGATTTCACAGAATTACATCAGAAAAATCACTGAACAACAAACAAACAGCAACAGCAACAAACCCTGGGGACTGGAAGGGAAAAATCTGATTTCCAGAATTGCCACATTGTGTTATTTAAAATGTCAATTTTTCAACAACAAAAAAATTACATGGCATGTAAGGAAATTAAAAAAAAAGGATGATACATACAAAGGAAAACCAAAGTTATCAATAGAAATGAATAGAAACTGTCCCCCAGGAAGCCCAGACATAGGAGTTACTAGACAAAATCTTAAATTTGGTTCAAAAAGCTAAAGGGAGCCATGTCTAAAGAACTGAAGGAAAATATGAGAATGATGTCTTGCTTAACAGAAAATATCAATAAAGAGATGGAAATATTAAGAACCAGGGGTGGCTCAGTTGGTTAGGCATCCAACTCTTGGTTTCAGCTCAGGTTGTGATCTCACAGTTTGTGGGTTTGAGCCCTGTGTCAGGCCCTGCGCTGACAGAGCGGAGCCTGCTTGGGATTCTTTCTCTCTCTCCCTCTCTCTACCCCTCCCCCATTTGTTCTCTTTCTCTCTCTCTCAAAATAAATAAATAAAACTTAAAAAAAAAATAAATATAAAAAAGAACCAAATAAAAATTATGGAGTTGAAAAGTACAATAAGTGAAATAAAAAATTTACTAAAAGGGCTCAACAGCAGATATGATCAGGTGGAAGAAAGAATCAGCAAATTTGAAGAGAGGTCACTGAGATTATTGAGACTAAAAAACAGAAAGAAAAGAATGAAGAAAAATAAAACAGAGCCTCAGAGACCAGTGGAACACCATTAAGCACGCCAAAGTACACATATGGGGAGTCCCAGAAGGATCAGAAGAAGAGAAAGAGGCAAAAAAAAGTAGTTGAAGAAATAATGTTGCAAACTTCTTAAATTTTGTGAAAAACATTACACTACTCACCCAAGAAATTCACCCATGCACTCCTATGATACACTGAAGGAGAAAATAATGGAGGAATAGGGGAACAAATAGACATAAGACATGTAGAGAACAAATAGCAAAACAGTAGGTGTAAATCCTATCCTAGCATTCATTATATTACATGTCATGTGATGAAACATTTCAATTGATAGGGAATGGCAGAACAGATTTAAAAAATAACGTGATTCAATTTTATGCTGTCTACAAGAGCATTAAGTTGAAAGAAACAAATAAGTTGAAAGTAAAGAATGGAAAAAAGATGTATCATGCAAACAGTAAATCAAGAGAGCTGAATGGCTAATTGAATATCAGATAAAACAGACTTTAAGGTAAGATTATTGATAGAGGAAAAAAAGGACAGTTTGTAATAATAAAAATTTCAATCTATTAAGAAGATATAACAATATAAACATATATGCACCTGACAACAGAGCCCCAAGATACTGAAGCAAAAACTGGCAGAAAAGGAAAAACTGACCGTTCATCAATTAAAGTTGGAGTCTTCAATAACCTCACTTTTAATAATGGACAGAACAACTAGGCAGTTGATCAGCAAGGAATAGAAGCCTTGAACAGCTCTTTAAACCAACTAGATCTAACAGACATCTACAGAAAAGTCCACCCAACAACATCTGAATATGCATTCTTCTCTGGTACACAGGAAACATTCTCTAAGATGGATCATATGTTAGGGCATAAAACATGCTTCAATAAATTTAAAAAGATTAAAATCACACAAAGTATCTTCACTGACCACAATGGAATGAAACGAGAAATCAGTAACAGAAGCAAAACTGGAAACTTCACAAAATGAGGAAATTAAACAATGCACTCAAAAATAACCAATGTGTCAAAAAAAAAAAATCATGAGAAATGCAAATATTTTAAGATAAATATTTTGAGATAAATGAAAATTAAAGCATAACATACCAAAACTCATGGGATGCAGCAAAAGGCAGTGCCTAAAGGGAAATTAATAGCTGTGAAATAAAAGATAGGAAGTTAATAAAGAAAAACAACAAAATCTTTGAAAAGCTTTATCTTTGAAAACTGATAAACCTTTATCTGGATTGACCAGGAAAAAAATGGGTTTGCTCAAATTACGAATATCAGAATAAAAGAGGGAACATTATTACCAACCCTAAAGAACAAAAACAAGCCTAAGGAAATACTGTGAACAAATCTATGTCAACAAATCGGATAACCTAGATAAAATGGACTAATTCCTAGAAAAACATAAACTACCCAAACTGACTTTAGAATATAAACCTATATTGTATATGTCAAATAGAGAGATTGAATTAGAGCTCAAAAAAATGTCCCACAAGAAAAACCTCAAGACCAGATGGCTTCACTGGTGAATTCTACCAAATGTTTAAGGAATAAATGATACAAGTCTTTGACACATTATTCCAAAAAATAAAAGAGGTAGGACACTTCACAATAATTCTATGAGACCAGTATTACCGATATCAAAACCAGACAAGACCTCTGTAAAAAACTACAGACCAATATCCCTATGAATACAGATGCAAAAGACCTCAATAAAATACTAGCAAACTGAAACCAACAACAAATAAAAAGGATTTATCCAAAGAGGACCAAGTAAGATTTATCCCAGAATGCAAGTTTGGTTAAGTATACATAAATCAATCACTATAATACACTATATTAATATAATAACAGACGGAAACCACACTATCTTCTAATACACACAGAAAAGCATTTGATAATGTCCAGCTCCCTTTCATGACAAAAACACTCAACAACTAGGGATAGATAGGCATTGTCTAAACTGATAAAGGACATCTATGCAAATCCCACAATTAACATTTTACCTAATGGTGAAAGACTGAAAGCTTTCTGCCTAAGATCAAGAATCAAACAAAAATACTCATGCTCACTAATTCTATTCAATTTTGTACTGGAGGTTCTAGGAAGGGCATTTAGGCAAGAAAAAAAAAAAGTCACCCAGATTGGAAACAAAAAGGGAAACTATCTCTGATCTTGTATATAGAAAAATCCCAAAGAATCCCCTTTAAAATTATTAGAATAAAAGAATTCAGCAAGGTTGCCAGATACAAGATTAATAGGAAAAAAAAATCAGTTATATGTATTTCCACATATTAGTAATCTGAAAATGAAATTATGAAACAATTCCATTTATAATAGCATAACAAAGAATGAAATAATTAGGAATAAATTTCATCAAAGAAGTACAAAATCTATACTCTAAACTGAAAAACACTTTTTAATTTGAAAGAAATTAAAGAAGACCTACATAAATGCAAAAGCATTCCTTATTCATCATCATAAGACCTAATTGTTAAGGTGGCAATACTCTCCAAAATAATCTACGGGTTAAATGCAATCCCTACCAAAATTCAGTTGACTTTTTGGAAAAACTGACAAGCTGACCCTAAAATTCATATGAAATGTTCAGGAACTCAGAAGAGCCAAATAATCTTCAAGACAGCAAAGTTAAGAATTCATACTTGCTGATTTGAAATGTAGTACAAACTACCGTATCAAGTCTACATGATACCAGCATAAGGAAAGATGTATCAATCAAGGAAACAGACTGATCGTCTAGAAATAACCCCGTATATTCATGGTCAGTTGATATTCAAGGAGGGTTCCAAAGCATTGGGAAAAAGAAGAGTCTTTTTAACGAACGATGCTGGGACAACTGGATATCCACAGGTAGAAGAAAGAAGTTAGACCTCGTCCTCACACCATACCTGAAATTAACTCCAAATGGATCAAAGACCCAATGTAAAGTCTAAAACTATAAAGTTTTTAGAAGCAAATACAGGTAGGGGGTGCCTGGGTGGCTCAGTCGGTTAAGTGTATGACTTTGGCCTAGGTCCATGATCTCGTGGTTCACGAGTTCAAGCCCCATGTCAGATTCTGTACTGACAACTCAGAGCCTGGAGCCTGCTTCGGATTCTGTGTCTCCCTCTCTCTCTGCCCCTCCTCTCTCTCTCTCTCAAAAATAAATAAAAACATTAACACAACTTTTAAAAAGAAGCAAATATAGGTATAAGTCTTTGTGACCTTGAATTAGGCAATGATTTCTTAGATATGACACCAAAAGCACGAGCAACTAAAGAAAAAGTAGATAAACTTAACTTCATAAAAACTAAAAACTTTAGTGCTTCAAAGGACACTATCAAGAGAGTGAAAAGATATCTCACGAAAGGGAAAAATATTTGCAAAAAATCATTTACAAATCATTTGGATATATGATGATTCTAGCATCCAGAATGTATAAAGAATTATTATAACTCAACAATAAAAAGATAAATATCCCAATTTAAAAAAAGGATGAGGAATCTGCATAGACATTTCTCCCCAAGAAGATCTACAACTAGTCAAAAAAACAAATGAAAAGATTCTTACGATCATTAGCCATGTGATAAATGCAAGGCAAAACCACAATGAAATGTCATGTCATATCCGCTAGGACAATTAAAATAAAAGAGAGATAAACACAAGCAGTGTTAAGGATGTGCCAAAATATGATCCCGCAATGCATTGGTGGGGGGGACGTAAAATGAGTGCAGCCACTTTGGAAAAAAGTTTGGCAGTTCTCAAAAGTATAACATAGGGTTACTGTGTGACCCAGGGGTTTCAATCCTACATAGATATCTAAGAGAATGAAAAACATGTTCACACAAAACTTGTACGTGAATGTTCATAGCAAGGTATTTATAATAGTCCGAAAGTCAAAACACCCCAAAGTCCATCACCTAACTGATAAATAAACACAATGTAGTATATCCATATAATGAACTTTTATTACTCAGCTATTAAGGGGAATGAGGTATTGATGTATACAAAAACCTGGACAAAATTTGAAAACCTTGTGCTAAGTGAAGAAGCCAGTTTCAAAAGGTCACATTCATAAGAACTACCTAGATAGGCAGATCCATTGGGACAGAAAGTGGATTAGTGGTTGTCAGGGCTGGAAGAGAGGGGAATGAGCAGTGGCAACAGTATCAATTTTTTGTTTTCTTTATTTGAGAGAGAGAGAGAGAGAGAGAGAGCATGAGCAGGGGAGGGGTAGAGAGAGGGGAAGAGAGAGAATTCCCAGCAGGCTCTGTGCTGTCAGCGGGGAGCCCGACACAGGACTCAGTCCCACGAACCGTGAGACCGTGACCTGAGCTGAAATCAGATTCTGACGCCCAACCGACGGAACCACCCAGGTGCCCCAGGTACTGATTTTTTTGTGGGTTATTCACATATTTCAGTAGTGATAGTTGTACAACCTCGCGAATATAAAACCTACTGAACTGTGTACTTTAAAAGGGTTGAATTTTATAGTATGTGACTTGGTTTCCATCTTCTAAATAAAGATCATGCAGTCCAATGGTTCAAATCCAAAAGACACAAGGGTCCGCAACGACAAAGTCTTCCCTCTTCCTCTGAGAGCAGCTGCTCATGAGCCCTGCAGCCCTTTGGACACCTGTGCATCAGGGACTCCGTTTTCTGGTCGTTCAAGATGAGGTTGTGTGCACACATTTTCTCTTTTTTATACTCTACACGCTGCTTTGAACTTTGCTTTCTTCTTAGGCATTTATTCTTTTATAAAAAATTTTTTAATGTTTATTTTTGAGAAAGGCACAGAGCATGAGGCAGGGGAGGGGCAGGAAGGGAGGAGACACAGAATCTGAAGCAGGCTCCCGGCTCTGAGCTGTCAGCACAGAGCCCGACAAGGGGCTCGAACCCACAAACCGCAAGAATCATGACCGAGCTGAAGGCAGGCGCTCAACCGACTGAACCACAGCCCCCTTAGGCATTTAGTCTCGACCATAATCTACGAGCCCCTTATAGTCTACATTCTGGGACAAGCCACTGCAGATGAATGTATCCTCCAGACTAACAGGATATATCTGTCTATAATAAATATTATCATGATGATATTTAATTATATTGCATCATCATCAGGAAACAATCTTTATCAAGCCCCGTCCAGATCAAGGAGCTGGAATTAAATCTGGTCTCATCTGAGCTCAGGCAATCTGGGTCTTGGCCAAGACACCCTAGTGTTTGCCTGGGATTTTGTCTTCAGCAGAGTTTGTGGTATATGATTCCTGTGAAGATGTACATACTCGGGTGAGCTTCCACTCGTGTTTCTTTTTTTATTATTGAAACAGTTTTTTTAATGTTTATTTATTTTTGAGAGAGAGAGAGAGAGAGAGAAACACACACACACACACACACACACACACATGCACAGAATGAGTGGGGGAGGGGCAGGGAGATAAAGAGAGAGAGAATCCAAGCAGGATTTGCACTGCAGAACAGAGGCCAATGCGGGCTCGAACTCACCAAACCATGGATCATGACCTGAGCCGAAATCAAGAGTTGGACGCTTAATTGACTGAGCCAACCCAGGTGCCCCAATCCGCCACTCTTCTGAACATTTTTGTTTCCTGAAGAAACAAAATGTTCCTGCTTAATAGAGTTAGATATGTGAAGAGATGGACTGACAAGCCTTGGGCCACGGTAAACAACACCAAATTACACAAGCCAAGGACCACATTTGGAAACCCCCTCGTGGGGCCTCTGCCGAGCCTGGGCTGTATGTGGTTACCTGTCGCCCTGCGCAGAAGCCCACAGAACTCCACAGCTCGAGTTAGAGCAGCAAGTTCTAGAACAAGGCCCCTGTTGCTCTCACTAGGATTAGATTGCTAATTTGTGCCGGACTCCTTAAAATCTGATAGAATTGAGGGGAGCCTGGGTGGCTCAGTGGTGAAGTGTCCGACATTCAGCTCAGCTAAGGTCGTGATCTCACTTCGGGCTCTGTGCTGGACAGCTCAGAGCCTGGAGCCTGCTTCAGATTCTTGTGTCTCCCTCTCTCTCTGCCCCTCCCCTGCTCACGCTCTGTCGTTTCTCTCTCTCAAAATAAATAAACGTTAAAAAAAAAAAAAAGTCGTTCCAGAACTGAGGTCTCAGGGTCAGTTTTGTTCATTTGTTCCTCGGTATGATAGAAATTCTGTATGGAAAACCACTGACAAGGGAGCTTCTGTTGGTCCATCTCTCCTCTCTGAGTCATGTGGCCATTGGTTCCTGCTGGTGCATCACAGGGAGAGCCCCCAACGTCTCCTTCGCGGTTGTAAAGTTAGTAGGACACGTGCCCTGAGTGGTGTTTCTCATCGGGCTTTCAAGTCACTTCCCAGTGAGGGTCCCTCTAAGCCCTGATACCAGGGGATCAGTATCATGCAGGCATGCTGCTTGCTCCTCCGGGTAGAGTGACTAAACCCTGCAGAAGAGGAAGGCGGGGCTCCTCCCATACCTGGATAAGGAGCCATGGAAGGGGGCGGAGTCAAATATGCTGTGGGTTTTAAAGCTGGAGACACAGAATCAAGGGTAGAGGCTCTGGATACAAACGGACCCTAGCCCACACATTGTGGAGAGGATTAAAGGAAATAATGCAGCCAGGCACCAAATGCGCTTAGAACAGCTGCGGCTCGAGAAGCGTTGGCTCGAGCCATGAGAGCGTGGAGCAAAGCAGCTGTCTCCAGAAGAGAAGGCCCATCGAGGAAACTATTTTGCAGAAACCACAGAGGCCATCTGGCCTGGATTAAGGGCTTTGTGAGGGTCTGGGGCAACTATTATAGGGAATGCAATAAGGAATCCAACTGGGGAGAAATCAATAGCTTGGCATCTGCCAGAAGGGTCTACCTGAAGTAAGAGAATCGTGGTGGAGTCAACAATGCCTACTGACAAGTGATTCTCAGAACCTGATTGTTCTTACCCATTGTCATATTACCTAAGTCATAATAAGATCACTGTAATAATATTTGTGAATGCTGGGTCTTCCGCTGGACACAAGATGCGCACCCAATAAATTGGTGGTGATGGTGGTGGTGGTTAGACTCCTTCTAGGGCAGACTCAAGTTCGTTGAGCAGGTGTTTTGGGAGCTCACCTGGGTATAAACTGCTAGGGCAGGGCACCTTGGCTTCCGAGGGACAAAGAAGCTCCCTCTGTATCGGAGAGTAGGAACTCCGTTTTGCTGGGTGAAGACAGGGATTCCAGAAGGAGGAGAGTCAAGGATGAGGCCTCCAAAGAGAAAGAGCTTTGGGAAAAAAGAAATGTATCCACCCGGTGATATATTTTCGGCTCTGAGGTATGTGAGGTTAGCCCTCTTCCTTGGGCTACTCTACGTCACCTGCAAAGTCTACGCTTCTCACTACCATTTCGGAAGAGTGGACTCTCCGGTTATCTCAGAGAGACTTGAGTCCTGTGCTGAGTTAGGGATGTGATTCAAAATAGACTCACCCCATGGAGGCAGGATCCAGACGACAGAACTGCCGACATCCGGGATATACTGTGATCGCTGTGATCGCGGTGAATCCAGAAGAGGGACCAGCGTTGGCCCCAAGGAGATGCAGGTGAGGGCTGAGAGCATGGTCAGTGGAGAGCAGTGAAAGAACTCCCCTTGAAACCAGCCCCAGAGGGAAACATAGCAGGAAGGAGAAGATGCTTTAAAACCTCAGAGAAGCAAGAGGGTCATGAGGTGCCAGGTAAGCCAGTGCGGAGAGTCTTGAGCCAGATCGTGGCAGACAGTGCACTCTGCCCAGGAGGTGGACGCGTCGAGATCGTGCTGAGAACCTTGGTCTTGGGTCTGGATTGGATGACCTCAGATTCGGGTCAGGAGGCACTACATGTGGGCAGTTTGCACTTTTTTCTTGGGGTGGTCTTGGAGAGGGCCACATTCCTTGAGCTCTAGTGGCTGACATATTCCTTGTGCCCTGAAGCATAAGTGGAGTTGACTCTCAGGTCTCTAGCATCAACTAGAGGAAGGTGAACAGCTTGGAAAGAGACACAGAGGTAAGCAGAGCTGGGAAAGCCCATTTATTCAGGCTTATGGTTCAACACCAGGAGTATTGATGGAGCACCTACTGTGTGCTTAGCACTAGACCCCAGTTTCCAAATTGGAAAGACACAACCCCTTTCATCCAATCAATAAACATAAGCATATAGAGTTTTGGGTTCCATGTACCAAAAGCCATCTGGGATGCCTGGGATATAACTGTTCTCTTTCCCTTTTCCTCCTTTCAACTGCCCTCAATATTGAAGCCTATTTATAATTGCCTGCATGTTAATTTTACTGAAGAGACATTTGGTTTAGTCAAAACCCAATATTATAATGAATATTACTTCTGTCAGTCTGAGGCTAGAAAGTCAAGACGTGACCTTTTGGTAGGACTTCTTTTTTTAAATTTTTTTTTAATGTTTTCATTTATTTTTGAGACAGAGAGAGACAGAGCATGAGCAGGGGAGGGGCAGAGAGAGAGGGGAGACACAGAATCCAAAGCAGGCTCCAGGCTCTGAGCTGTCAGCACAGAGCCCAACACGGGGCTTGAATTCACAGACCATGAGATCATGACCTGAGCCGAAGTCGGACGCTTAACCGACTGAGCCACCCAGGCGCCCCATATTTGGTAGGGCTTCTAACTCACCCATCCTGGCCCCACTGGTCCGTGAAGAGGAGAATCTGGTGGCTGTTGTTTCTCAAGGCTACCAGGACTCCATAATATGGACCACATCCAATAAAGCCGATACACGGTTTTAAATTATATTGTCTTTAACTTTGTTCCATCAAGGAAGCTGTGAAATCCCTGACCCGAATCTTGTCTTTCCACTAGGTAAGTAAAGGCTGTGCCCTTTTAAAGAGCCTTAGATTATTACTGGGAGCACCGCTGGGGTTTTCACATTTAAGCTTATTTAAATGGCGAGACTTTTCTACCTGCCCCTTACTGCACAGGGTATTTTATGTGTTATAGATGGATTGATTTTTAAATGTTATTTACGTATTTGGAGAGAGAGAGGAGAGAGAGAGAGAGAGGCAGGGAGGGGCAGAGAGAGAGGGAGAAAGAATCCAAGCAGGCTCCGCACTGTCAGTGCAGAGCCCAACACAAGGCTCGATCTCACAAACCACAAGATCATGATCTGAGCCGAAATCAAGAGTCAGATGCTTGGGCGCCTGAGTGGCTCAGTCGGTTGAGCGTCCGACTTCAGCTCAGGTCATGACCTCACAGTCTGTGAGTTGGAGCCCCGCGTCGGGCTCTGTGCTGATGGCTCAGAGCCTGGAGCCTGCTTCCGATTCTGTGTCTCCCTCTCTCTCTGCCCCTTCCCTGCTCATGCTCTGTCTCTGTCTCAAAAATAAATAAAACCTTAAGAAAAAAAAAAATTAAAAAAAAAAAAAGAGTTGGACGCTTAACCGCTGAACCACCCAGGCGCCCCATACTTTTTAAGATTTACATTGAGGACTAGAGTTACAAATGCTTTTGCTACCTTTTTAGAAGATTGATGTTGTATTATATGTATGAATGTACCCGTACTTAGGCAGGTCCACTTATGTCTTTTTATTCTCCGGTTGATGTTTGCTGCTTCCAGGGATACAGGATGGCTACGATGGTTAATTTTATGTTTCAACTCGACTGGGCTAAGGGGTGCCCAGAGAGCTGGTAGAACAGTCTTTCTGGGTGTGTCTGTGAAGGTGTCTCTGGAAGAGGTCAGCATTTGCCCTGGCAGACTGAGTAAAGAAGGATCGCTCTCGGGGCGCCTGGGTGGCGCAGTCGGTTAAGCGTCCGACTTCAGCCAGGTCACGATCTCGCGGTCCGTGAGTTCGAGCCCCGCGTCGGGCTCTGGGCTGACAGCTCAAGCCTGGAGCCTGTTTCCGATTCTGTGTCTCCCTCTCTCTCTGCCCCTCCCCTGTTCATGCTCTGTCTCTCTCTGTCCCAAAAATAAATAAACGTTGAAAAAAAAAAAAAAAAGAAGGATCACTCCATCAGCGTTGGGGACTTCATCCAACGCATGAGGGCCTGCATTGAACAGAAAGGCAGAGGAAAAGATGAACTCATTCTCTCTGCTTGAGCTGGGACATCCATCTTCTGCCTGGGACATCACTGTTCCTGTTTCTTGGGCTTTTGGACTTGGACCAGGACTTACACCATCATCCCCCTTGGACCACCCCCCACCACCACGATGCCTTCAGACTCAGAATTACATGATTGGTTTTCCTGGTTCTGCAGCTGGCAGATGTTTTTTTTAATGCAAAATTTACAAACTCTGAAGCACACACCTCTTAGATGTACCTGAGATGACTTTGGGCAAATATCAAGATAAAGAGTGTTGCTGTCACCTCAGAAAATTCTTCTGTGCTGGGGCACCTGGGTGGCTCAGTCGGTTAAGTGTCCAACTTCGTGGTTTGTGAGTTCAAGCCCTGCGTGGGGCTCTGTGCTGACAGCTCGGAGCCTGGAGCCTGCTTTAGATTCTGTGTCTCCCTCTCTCTCCCTCTGCCCCTCCCCTGCTTGTGTGTTCTCTCTCTCTCTCTCTCTCTCTCTCAGAAATAGTAAGTGAATAAACATCAAAAAAAAAAAAGAAAAAGACAATTCTTCTATGCCTTCTTTCCAGTTATCCTTTCTTTCCAAGGAACAACTATGGTTATGATTTTCTTCCGGCATACATTAGTTGTGTCTGTTCTAGAACTTCCTATAACGCAGAGAGCACGTGCTTGTTCATGTTCACCCTCTTTTGTTCAGCATAATGTTTCTGGGATCCATCCTTCTTGTGCTATCAATAACCACTCCTTTTAATTGCTGTGTAGTATTCCATTTATGAAGATACACGGTTCACTTCTCCATTCTCCTGTTCATGAACAGCTGATATGTGTCCAGTTTTTCTACTCCAATGAACAGAGCTGCCGTGAAGACTCCTGTATGAGCCTTTTTTGTGAATGCATGTTTCCATCTTTCTTGGGAAAATACCTGGGAACGGAATTGCCGAATCACAAGTTAGGTGTTTAGTGACCTGTATAGTTTTATAAGAAGTTGCCACTTCAAAGCCTTACTAGTATTTGGTGATGTCAGTCTTTTTCTTTTTCTTTTTTTTATTTAAAAAAATTTTTTAATATGAAATTTATTGTCAAATTGTTTCCATCCAACACCCAGTGCTCATCCCAGCAGGTGTCCTCTTCAAGCCCATCACCCACTTTCCCCTCTCCCCCACCCCATCAACCCTCAGTTTGTTCTCAGTATTTAAGAGTCTCTTATGGTTTGCCTCCCTCCCTCTCTGTAACTTTTTTTTCCCCCCTGCTCCCCCTCCCTGGTCTTCTGTTGAGTTTCTCAGGATCCACATATGAGTGAAACATATGGTAGCTGTCTTTTTCTGCCTGATGTCAGTCTTTTTAACTTGAGGTAGGTCTGTAGTGGTGTCTCAATGTGGTTTTAATTTTCATTTTCCTGATGAGTCCAAGACTGAGTGAATTTCATGTCCCTATTAGCCATTTGTATATCTTCTTTTGTGAAGTGTCCATTCAACTCCTTTGACCGTTTTATTTTTATATTTATTATTTTATTTTAGAGAGGGAGAGCACAAGCGGAGGAGAGGGCAGAGGGACAGAGAGAAAGATTCTGAAGCAGGCTCCACGCTTAGTGCCCAAGGTGGGGCTTGATCCTATGATCCGGGGATCATGACCTGAGCCAAAATCAAGAGTCGGACACTTAACCAACCGAGCCAACCAGGCGCCCTTCAACTCCTGTGACCATTTTAATTGCACTGTCTTTTCATTATTGAATTGAAAGAGTTCATTACATATCCAGGATATCAGTCCTTTTTCAGAGGTTTGCAAATATTTTGCCTCAATACATGCCTGTCTATTTTCTTAATGGAATCTTTTATCAGCAGAAGCTTTTAATTTTGATAGAGACTAATTTATTGATTTTCCTTTTTTTCCTTTTTGCTTTTTCTGACCTGTTTATCAAGGATCTGCCTATCTCCAAGTTACGAAGATATTCCCATACATTTTTTCGAAAAGCTTCATGGCTTTACGTTAAGGGCCATGGTTATTTGTTCATGGTGTAAGAAAGGAGTTGAGGCTTTGCTTGCTGGTTTCCATACGAATATCCTGTTAATACGGCATCATTTTTTGAAAAGAGTGTTCTTTCCTCGTTGGATTGTTTTGGTACCTGTGTCAGAGACCAAATGGCTGTGTACGTGTGGGCCGGTTTCCAGGCTCTCTCAGTAGATCTAGTGATGTATTTGTCAATCCTTATATCAGTTCCACATTACCTTGTACTGTGGTTTTGTACTGTTTTCAAGTCAGGGAGTTTGAGCACTCTGGATTTGTTCTCATGTTTCAAGACCATTTCAGATATCCTAGACTCTTCGCATGTCCATGTAAACATTAGAATCACTGTGTAAATTTCTACAAAAGATTCCCACTAGTGATATTTTTAGGATTGCAGTGACCCTATAGATCAATTTGTAGAGAACTAACATGTTGACAACACTGGGTCTTCCAATTTGTGAACATGAATAGGTCTCTCCATTTATTTGGGTCTTTAAAAATCTCTGTCAATCATGTTCTGCAGTCTTCAATGTAAATGTCTTGTCCATCTTTTGATAAATTTATCCTGAGTCTTTTATGCTTTTTGATGATGTTATTAACGACATGGTTTTTCTAATTTCATTTTCCAAATTTTTGCTGCTAGCATATGAAAAAACAATTGACCTTGTATCCTGCAACATTGTTGAACTGATTTATTAGTTCTAATAGTTGGCTTATAGCTCTTATAGGATTTTTGACATAAGCAATCATGTCATGTGGAGAGCTATAATTCTTTGCCCGTCTTTATGCCTTTAATTTCCTTTACTTGCAAAACTGCGATGGCTAAGACTTCCTAGTTCAATGTTGAATGGAATTGGTGTGAATGAGAGTAGATATCCTTGTATTGTTCCTAATATTGCAGGAAAACATTCAATATTTCACCATTAAGTATGACGTTAGCTGTACGTTTTTCATAAATGCCTTTTATCAGATTGAGGAATTCTCTTCTGTGCTTTATTCTCCAAGCATTTTTATTACGAGTGTTGTTTCTGCTTTTCCTGTATCTGTGTTCTATACCTGTTGAAATGATCATATAATTATTTTTTCCATCATTCTGTTAATATGGTGGATTGCATTGATCATTTTTTCTAGTATGAACCCAACCTAGCATTTCTGGGTCAGTCTTACTGAGCATATATTACCCTTTCTACACATGGCTAGATTCAACTTACTAATGTTTTGTTAAGAGTTTTTGCACCTGTGGGTTTTGTTTTCTAATCTCTTTGTCAAGTTTTATATTAAAATTAATGCTGGCCTCACAAAGTAAGTTGGGAAGTGTTCTTGCGTCTTAGTTTTCTGAGTTTGTGAAGGGTTTGCACTATTTCTCTCTTAAACATTTGACAGAATTGATGAGACTATCTTGGGCACAGTTTTCTTTGTGGAACATTTTTTTTATAATGAATTCAGTTTCCTAAGTAGATACAGTGTTACTCAGATTTCTGTTTTATCATGTGGGAGTAAGTTACATTTTTCAAGGAATCTGTCCATTTCATGTAAGTTGCCAAAGTTGTTGCCATAAAGAGTTTTATAATATTTCATTACCGTTTTAGTGTCTGTAGCACATTCAGTGTTACTCCGATACTGGTGATTTGTGTTCTGCCAGTGTGGGGCTCAATCCCACAACCCTGGGATCATGACCTGAGCCGAAATCAAGAGTTGACCACCTAACCAACTGAGCCACCTGGGCGCCCCGGATCTTTGTTCTTTTCTAATGTAACCACTAATTTCCCTCTGAATACTGCTCTAAATACAGTTCATGAGTGTTAATATGTTATTTTCATTACAATTCTGCTCAAACTTTTTAAATTTTCCTTACAATTTCTTCTTTGGGTTATGCTAAATCACTTAATGACTTGGGCCCTAGATCAGCTTTATGTTATGATATTTCTTTGGGTGCTAAACAAAGTTCTCGTCATTGCTTTTGGAGGTATGATCTTTTCTGGATTATTTTAACTCCCAAATCTAAAATGAAAAACACCCACCTGAGGATAAAAGAAAAAATCTGCCACTTACAAGGAAAGTTCTTGGTTTTAAAGTTCTTAGTAAAAAGATATGTTTTATATTATTTTTTGAATTAAAGATTCACCCCAAGTAGAACCTTGAGCATTTTAAACTTTTTTTGCTTTTAAAGATATTACTCAGACTAAAATCTAAGCCCCACAGCATGCCGTGTGGGTGTATATTTTCAAACTCTGCAAGAATTTGGGAGTCAAATGGTGGCCGATCTGAAGGTGGGAGACTTGCAAAGAGAGAATAAAAATGTTCACCCTGTTTTCTCTAACTGGAGCTGCAGGAGGAGATTCGTGTCATTCTCTTTGGGAGCCCTCGTGTATATACATACATGCATTCGCCCCCACGGACGAGTACAGCTTTTGCTGACAATGGTGTGCAGCATTTAAAATTCCTATAGTCAGACCCAGTGCCGAAAAATTTCGACCTAACGTTACTTTGGCTCAGTAAAGATTTTAGTTGGAAATTACAGTTAATAGCCCAGGTATTATTTTCCAAAGATCTTTAAGGCTGACTAGCAAAGACAACAATGACCACAATGGTCATCACAACTAGCTGCTACCACCTGTTGATCCCATAATATGTGACCGGACGTTATCGTCATCCTCCCCACAATCCATTCTCAGACCACACACACCTATGGCACTGGGGAAAGGGGAGAAAATATCAAGGAGTAAGAGACTGGACCAAGCTGCTGTCCCCTCCAGGTATGACCGAAACAGGAGATCCAGTAAACACGGTCTGTGAAAAGCTAGTTCATTTCTTGGAAAAGGGATTCCAGAGAGTTCTCAAACACATAAATAGCAGAATCATAAAGACAAACGTAACCGTTCAAGGAATGGAGAAGTATATTCTCAAAAACTACACTCTAAGCCAGAGTTGTGGTTCAGAAAGGGGGTTTTTATGTTGCTGTTTTTGTTGTTTCAGTTTTGGCTTCAGAAAGGATTTGCTGCCTGCTGTAACACATTCCCTCAGCGGTGGGCAGGGACGTGTCTTCACAGCAGATTCAGACATCTAGATCTTGGCACAGACAGAAAGACACAGAACCTACCCAGGGTCGGTCTTGGGGTGCCCTCAAAAGAAGCAATGCTTTGAGAGAGAGCATGTCTTTTCAGGAGCTGGCATCCGGGAGATTGGTTCCAGAAAACTGGTCGTGGATGTGTACTGCCGTTTTCCCCCACCTACTTTCTGCAGCTAAGGTTGCCATGCTTCTCCGATGGACCAAGAACCTAAGGCTTGAGCTGACTCTCTCAACACTGAACGCATAGATGCCCAAATTGACAAAGGGAACTCTTATGCAGGCAGGAGCATCTGGAAGGGGATCCTCAGATCCTACCAGGTCCATGGCTGCTGCCTTGTTGGATCCTGGGTTAACTTCTGCACCTGACCAGTGGTCCACCCTACAACACCCTCCACTTCACGCAACACTCCTGGCCATGCCTTGTCGACCAGCCTGCTTCTTTCCAGTAAGGTGCTAATAGGAGTCGATCTCAGAAGAGCAAGGATCCGAAGAGTTCCTGGAATGTGTTAGAGTAGAACCTCACAGTCCAACGGGCTGCTTTGCAGATGACCCCCCTTATCTCCAGGAAGCGGGACCTTGGAGAACAATAAGATGTGATTCGAGATGACCCCCTGTTCTTCTCGGGCAACCACTGAAACAGAAAATGTGCCTGCAGGGAAAGCCTCCTGTAGGGGAAGTGAAGAGGCTAAGGTTCTTTATTTTGAAAATAGAGAACCACCCTCCTCGCAATCCTGTCCCCCCTTCCTCCTTTCCAACTAGAATATTATCCCCCCCGCAAAATGAAGAGTCAGTCAAATTTCGGGGGCAGCCAGGCAATAATGAAGAAAAAGCTGAAAGGCAAACTTCATCTTATAAGCCGTGGGTCTCTGAACTTTGGAGACAGCCACTCCCCAGGGCAGAGACCCTGGCCTCGTCACTCATTGAACGCCCTCTGGGTATGAGGGTTTGGAGCTCCTTAGGGATAGAAGTAGCCAAGGAGGAAGAAGAAGAAGAGGAAAGGAGAGGACCAAATGGAGGTTTGCTGTTCTTTGTTGTCAGGCACTTTGGGGCGAGCCAGTCTGACTTCCTTTCTACCACCTCCAACCTCACTGCACACACATGCACGCTGGTCCCATGGCCCCTGTTTGGTATTGACAGCCCACCTCTCAACCAGGTGGGTCGTGAATCTGCACCAAGTCATCTGTCCGCCCTCAGCAACTTGCAGCACCTGCCACAGGACCTGCAGGGACATGATAAGACCACTTCAAGGCAGCTGATGGCCGGGCAGTGGTCTACACTGAAGGCTGGTGCACCGAGGTCTGGGTCAAGAGGCAGGCTGGGCTCAGTCCACCTTGTGTGCCGGGTCTTCTTGCCGGGTAGCAGCTCATTCAGGTAGAGTCCAGTGAGCTCCCCAAGTGGGTCCAATGTATCTTGAGCATCTTCTTTTGGACTAGAGAATACAGCATTTGCTGAATTGAAGATTAACCTTGTGTATGAACTTCTGGGTCAGAGATTTTTCAAGCAATTGTTTTGATCAACACTTAGGAGTGTAAGGGCGCCTGAACGGCTCCATCAGTTCAGTGGCCAACTCTTAGATTTCAGCTCAGGTCGTGATCTCACGGTTCATGAGACTGAGCCCCACATCAGGCTCCACGCTGACGGTGCTGAGCCGTGCTTGTGATACGCTCTCTCTCCTTCTCTTTCTGCCCCTCCTGCCCCCTGCCTCCCCCTCCTTTAAAAAGTAAAAAATAAAAATAAAAAAGGAGAACACAGGACTCTTGATCTTGGGGTTGTGAGTTCGAGCCCCACGTTGGACGTAGATATTACTTAAATAAAACTTAAATAAATTGTTCAAAATCATCAAGCAAATCAATGCCCTGTAATATGAAAGGCTTTATGAGGATGTGACTCTAAACGACTTCCTCTCTTCTGCAATAAGAATTTAGAAATCAAAGCAAACCTTGCCGGAGGTTGGGTCTATCTCAAAAGCACTGGGGTGGCTCAGGGGTCTTGACAAGGTCGCTGTGAAGTGGGCCAGTGCCTTAGCAAGTGCCTGGGCCTGAGAAGCCAGATTTCTTGAGCCAGAGAGCCAACAAAGCTTGGCTGGTCCAGCTGCCGTTCACCGGCAGAGACTCTGCAGGTCCAAAGGACAGGGGGTTGCTCAGGCCCGGAGAGCAGAGGACCACTAAGGCTGACGCTCAAACCCAGGTCTCTTGACTCAAAGCCTCTCCCCAGGGCTTGCCCTTCCCTCTAACGATCTGTGCCCTCAATTGTCACCAGATCTCGGGAAAGCACTGGCCTTGTCTGGCATAAACACCAACCCTACAGCACACCCCATCATTACCAGATTGGTAGTTCTTGTCTAGATCTTGTTGCTTTCTTTGGGTTTCTCTAGTGTCTCTCTCCCAAACCTTTCCCCTTTCCTTTGATTATACTCACATAAACATTTAGCGTTGTAGCCCTTAAGGCATTCTCAAACGGAGCTCAGTTTACCCAGCTGGATTTCCCGGAGCAGTGCCCGGTCGGGCCCCTGTGCAGCCGCCCTTTACTACTGTCTCACGTCCACCCCCAGCTGCCCTAAACTGACCTGCCCCTCCACCTTCTCCTCCTCTCTTTTTCCCCTACTCTTCTCAGGGGAAGATTCATCTAACGGTCCTGAAGGAGGAGATCGGGGGTTCTTCCCTCGGGGCAAACGAGGCTGGAGGAATGACATAATTCCTTTAAGTCTTAGAAAAACAACCTTGTGGCTCTTGGCTCTCTGGGCCCTCATTTTGGTTGCCTCTGGGCACTGGGCAGAAGGCCAAGGAGCCCGGCTCTAGCCTGAGACTTGCAGAGCTTCGGAGAGTGCCAGCGATGGGCTGTCTGATGCTGGAAGCAGGCTCTGACACTCGCCATGGAGTCTCCCACAGCCTGCAATTGCTTGATCACACGCGGCTTCAAACTTACTTCCACGTCCTCTCCTTGTGTGTTTTGACGGATAACCTGACTTAACCTTCTGATGTCAGAAAGTGGGGCAGCGGCTGCTCTTGCCTCAGGAAAGGGCAGGTTCCCGGAAGGCTGAATGCGTATTGTTTTGGACCATTTTCAAGAAAAGTGAGACAACCTGAAGAAAAAATGGAGACCAGATCCTGAAGGGCTTTACAAAACTTAAGGGGGAGAAAGCTCAAATGTCCATCAGGAGTGGGATGGGTAAGCAAATCGTGGCATATTCACACAACGGAATACTGCCTCCCGATGAACACAAATGAGCTACAGATGGACAAAAAACCGTGGGGGAATCTACCAGACATCATGTGTGAGAGAAACCAGACAAAAGGGTATGCTATGCAATTCCATTTATATAAAGTTCCAGAGCAGACTAAGTGATCCATGCTGATTACTGAGGAGCAGGGGAGGGTGGTGGATTGACTGAGAATACAAGGAGCTTCTGGAAATGTTCAACATCTCATTCAAGGTGGTGATCACAAATATATATGTTTGTATAAAAATTCATCCAGCTCTACCCTTAAGAATTATACACTTTATTTGGAGCGCCTGGGTGGCTCAGTTGGTTAAGCATCCGACTTCGGCTCAAGTCATAATTTCATGGTTTGTGAGTTCGAGCCCCGCATTGGGCTCTGTGCTGACAGTTCAGAGCCTGGAGCCTGCTTCGGATTCTACATCTTTCTCTCTCTATTCCTCCCCCGCTCACCCTCTGTCTCTCTCTCTCAATGGTAAATAACATTTAAAAAAAAACCAATGTTTTAAAAAAAGAATTATACACTTTACTGTATGCATGTTATACCTCAACAAAAACTTAAAAACAAAAAAACCAAAAAAGACAAAGGGAATAAGGAGTCAATGGAGGAGACGTGGAGGGAATAAATATAGATTCATGTAAAGTAAAGATAGCGTGTCATGTTCTCTTCTCCACAATTTCTCCCAGTGGTTAACATCTTACCTAACTATAGTGTAATATGAAAACCAGGAAATTGATATTGATAAAATGTGTGTGTGTGTGTGTGTGTGTGTGTGTGTATCTGTGTGTGTGTGTGTAGTTCTACACCATTTTATCATAGATGGAGATTCCTATGACCATCACTGCAATCAAGACACAGAACCACCCCATCGCCACAAAAATACTATGATTAACTCCAATATAGAAATTTGACAGCTTACATGAAATAGACCAACAGCCTGAAAGGTACAACTAGCACAGCTCATCACATGAACTAGATAATTTGAATAGCTTTATGATGATTAAAGAAATTCAATTCATTATTTATACATTAAATAGAAAGAAATTTTCAGGCTCAGAGGATGTTTAAAGAATTAACACCGGTTTTTACCCAATGTCATCCAGAAAATGGTAGCGAAAGGAAGGTATATTTCCTAATTCATTTATGAAACTAATAATACCTTGATACTAAAACCAGACAAAGACAGGGCAAAAAACTATAGTTTAATATCCTTCATGAATATAGACATAAAAGTTCTTAAGGAAACATTACAAATAGAATTCAGTACTATAAAAAAGAAGAATACCCCATGACAAAGTGAGTTTTATTTCAGGGATGTGAGACAGGTTCAGTATTCTAGAATCAACCAATGTAATCAACAATATTAACAGAGCTAAAGAAGAAAAATCACATGATCATTTCAACTGATGCAGATAAGACAAACAGCAAACTCAGTGCCTGTTCATGATAAAAAAAAAAACAAAACTCAAAAAATAGGAATAAAGGGAAACTTCCTTGACTTGACGAAAAACATCCGCAAAAAACCTCTAGCCAACATCATACTTAGCAATGAAAAACTTAATGCTTTCCACCCAAGACCATGAACAAGATGAGGCTAACATAGCCCTGGAAGTTCTAGACAGTGCAATAAAGCAAGAAAGGGAAATAAAAGAAATAAATCCGTCCCTATTTGCAGGTTACATACAGGTATGTGTAGAAAATCCCAAGGAATTTACAAAAAAAACTTTTAGAACTAGTAAGTGAGTTCAGCAAGGTCACAGGATTAACATAACGAGAATCAAATGTATGTCTATATACTGGCAATGACCACATGGAAACCAAAATTAAAATAGATGCTATGTATTATCACACAGAGAGAGAGAGAGAGAGAGAAAAGGAAAAAAGAAATACTTACGTGACAGTGTAAGAAAAGAAAACTCTAGCAAGACTGACCAAAGAAAAGGGAGAGAAGACATAAATCACCAATCCCAAAAACGAATCAGGTGATATCTCTGTAGACGTCTGCAGAATCTTGCTAGAAGTTTACCAGTTTTTTGAGCTTTTCGAGGACCAGCTTCTGTTTCACAGATTTTCTCTCTCTCTCTCTCCCCCCTCCCCTGCACCTCTTTTGTTTTCCATATTCATTACTGTCTGTTCTGATCTTTTATTTTCTCTTTTTCTGCTTAGTTTGGGATTAGTTTGCTCTTTTTTTTTCTAGTTTCTTGAGGTGAGAATTGATATTATTGATTTGAAATCCCCCCTTTTTTAAAGTGTATTTATTTTGCGGGGGGGAGCCGAGAGAGGGGTGTGATGAGAGACAATCCTAAGTAGGCTCTTCACTATCAGCACAGAGCCTGATGCAGGGCTCGAACTCACGAACTCTGAGATCATGACCTGAGCCAAAGTCAAGAGTCGGAAGCTCAACCGACTGAGCCACCCAGATGCCCCAATTTTCCTTTTCTAATGAAAGCATTAATGGTATACATTTTTCGCTCGGCCTGCTTTAGTGCATTCCACAGATTTTGATGTGCTGTGTTTTCATTTTCCATTCAGCTAAATTTCTATCTCCCTTGAGACTTCCACTTTGAAATGGATTTTCTGAAAGTGGATTGGTTTCGTTTCTTTGAGATTTTTTGGTGATATCTCTTGTTAATTTCTAGTTTGATTCCATCATAGTCAGAGAATATACTGTACATGATTTCAATTCTTTTACATTTGCTGAGGTTTGTTTTACGGCCCCAGACCTGATGCATCTTGCTGTGTGACCTGTGGGCACGCAGAAAGAACGTATATTCTGCTGGCTTGGGGTGGAATAGTCTACAAATGCCAACTAGATCCTGTTGGCCGATTATGCTGCTGAGTTCTACGTCCTTGGGGATTTTCTGCCCAGTTTCCTATCATATTACAGAGAGAGGGGCACTGAAGTACCCAACTATTACTGTGAATTTGTCTATTTCTCTCTTCAGGTCTATCCATTTTGCTTCACGTAATCTGAATGCCTCCTTCTCATCTGGGGTGGATGTCCAAGCTCCCCGATGTGCTTTCCACTTACACTGCCGGGGACGAATGTCAGCACGTTGCTATGGCCCCACCAGGATGGGATTCCTACGTCCTGGCTTTCCACTTTGTCTTCTGTGACACCACCCCCAGGTGGGGGGTTTGGAGGTGCAGAGGTCCTAGGCAGTCTGCCTTCTTCTCTATACTTTTCAAGGTCTTCCCGTCTATTTGATATAATGGCCAGGCTTTTTAGCTGTACTTAGTGGGAGGAATAGGGAAAAGTCTACTTCTTTGCAGAAGTAGAAGTCTCAAAGTGTTGGCACTTTAAAAATCACTAGCCGAGCTGGTTTCATCATGCTAGATTTGAGTGGTAAACAGGGCTGGTGTGGGGCACCTGAGTGGCTCAGTCGGGTAAGCATCAGACTTCAGCTCAGGTCATGATCTCGCGATTTGTGGGTTCAAGCCCCACGTCGGGCTCTGTGTTGACAGCTCAGAGCCTGGAGCCTGCTTCGGATTCTGTGTCTCCCTCTCTTTCTGCTCCTCTCCACCTTGCACTCTGTCTATCGCTCTCTCGCTCTCTCAGAAGTAAATAAACATAAAATTAAAAAAAAAACAACAGGGTTGGCGTGTCCTCATCTCTCAGAGGTAGCAGACGGGAGAGGAAGTGCACACTAAACCAATGGGGGTAGTATGGGGTGGCATATCTCGATAGCAGGCTGGACACAGGCCCGGAGGTAGGAGAAGTGTTGGCTGGACTGGGGGAATGGGGGGGGAAGAGGGGCAGGGGGCTCAAGGTGCTGAAAAACCACTGATCTTCCTGCAGTCCCAGAGCTGGCACCACTTGGGACTGTGGTTCTGAGACGGCGCAGTGGCAGCCGCCAGATCCCTGAGGCCGGTGGGCCCTGGGGGTGCCTGGCCTCCAGCGCGAGAGCAGAAGAGCCCGCATATGGGTTCTATCAGGTGAAGGGCAGGTTAGAAGCGTCCTGTTACACACGCACAGCCCTCCGAATGTTACACCCCAGATGCTCAGAGCAGGAGGAAGCCTTGGAAGTGAATGTTCAGTGCTCTTGTCATGCTTTACTCCTTCCAGATGCCAGAGTAGCATTTTTTTTAAGTTTATTTATTTATTTTGAGAGAGACAGAGACAGCGTGAGCAGGGGAGGGGCAGACAGAGAGGGAGAGAGGGAGAAGCCCAGGCAGCCTCCACACAGCCAGTACAGAGCCGGATGCGGGGCTTGAACCCACAAGCCGGGAGATCATAACCTGAGCCGCCATCAAGAGTGGGAGGCTTAACCGACGGAGCCACCCGGGCGCCCCCATATTAGCATTTTAACAGGGCTTTGCCGACCCCCAGCCCGGGAGTCACAGATACGCCACAGGCTGTGGCTCAGAGGAGAGAGAATGGGTGATGCTGAGGTCAGAGGCTCCCCGTGGCACCTGGTCACCTGCAAAGGGCTGACGCTGCCTGCAGGGTGACAGCGACAGCGGAGGCCTGAAAGACCTTGAGGTGTGTGGGAGGGAGGGCTGCCCCCCAGGAGTGAGAGGAGAGGCAGAATGGGCGGCACAAAGCCAGAAATAGATGAATTTTATTCTTCTCTCATGGATGAATGGCCGTGTCTGCCCAGAAAAGGAGCAGGTTCCAGAGCTGTGACTGTGTTTAATTGCCATCCGGCAGGGGACAGGGAGGAAGGACATAGGGATGCAGAGAGGAAAAACGCTAGGGAGAGTGTTTTCAGAGCCCTGTTTTCTCTGTGGGAGAAGAGCTCACGTGGCAGTAGCAGCCGCAGAGGTGACAGGTGGCGGTGGTGGCCGTGTATGGGTGTCGTATGTAAGTGGGGAAGAGCCATGGAGCTGGGCCTGAGACGTATCCTGTGGTGTCCCTCACTCAGCAACCTCAGGGGCTGTGTGGCTGACTCAGCCAAGGCCATGGCCTCCCGTGTCCCCAGACCTGAACTCCAGGCCCATGCCCCACCCAGCCCTGGCTCCAGTGCCCCCAGGGCCACCAGATAACTTTGTGCCTCACCCTGAGCCCCCTCCAGAGTCTGAGCAACTTGCCCAGTTTTCTCACCCATCTCCTCTCCCCGGCCCCTTCACCCCCAGCAGCCCTGCTCCTGCCCTGCACGGGACCCTAGTCCTGGCCACGCCACGCTCATCCACCCCGCACTCGGTCCCTCCTGTGTTCATGACCCATCCCGGCTCCCTCTCAAGGCCTCTCTCACATCTTCCTTGAATCTCCCTCTCTCTTGTCTTCCCAAAGCACCTGCCAGGAAACGCCCCAAGCCCCAAGGGCAATCCAGCCAGTCACCCCTAGGACCAAAGAAAATCACGCTGGTGTGTGGCTGAGGTCCAAGGCTCAGCTGGACAGCCCCCCAGTGCCTGGGGACCTACTTCCCCTCCATGGTCCCAGGCACCCCCACTCCCAGGGCCCCCTGTCCTCAGCTAAAGGTCCTGTTCTCCACCCTCCAGAACTAACTCCTTTCACGCCTACCTCCGTGCATACCTTCCTTTCCCCCCTCTTCCTTTCCAGCAGCATCTAAACCTTTGCATTCTATCCCTCCCCTGCTCCAACCAGCTGGTCTCAGACTAGCCTTCCTCTCACCTCCTTCAGAAACAGAGCCATTTGCTGAAAGACAGTTTGCCCAACGCCAAACGTCAGAGTGACCCATTCCCCAAACCTCGATGTTAAAATCGATTTGCCAGTGACCGATTCCGTAGACCGCCAAATCCCCCCCAAAACTTATTTACATTGATTGTTTGCAACATGTGTAATAATACGCGTTGCACTGGAAGTTTTGAAAGCTGTCGGTGATGTTTCTCAGCATTTTGGCCTTTGGTTTTTATCTAGTTCAGAAGTTTTACTTTGGTTTCCGCACCACTGTTTTATATTGGATTTATGTATGATATGGGACTCCCGTTTCTGAAGAGCTTGCCTCTTTTTCAAAAGTTACTTATAAAGGTTTTGGTAATGCATGCGCCTTTTTTTTTTTTTTTAAATTTTAACCTTTGGTTTGCAAAAAAAGTGGTTTTGTCCTTCAAGGGTAATTTTATACCAATTTGCATTTTCTCAATTTTGTTAAAGTGGTTTGGCGGTCAGCCAGATAAAAGTTTCTTCTGCATGTTAATTTTCACATATCCATGACAACTCCCCCAGTGGCGAAATCCCAGAGTGGGTGTTATAGTTCAATTTAGGCACAAGTCTTTAAAATTAGAGCTGACAGTAAATGCAGCTGAGGAAAAACCCATCCGTGGACACCAAAAACTTTGTGCACCCAAGAAGTGTCCTGCTTCTGAAGTATGGAAACTCACAGAAAACTGACATTGACCAGAGAGGGACTGAGAAATCTATAGGAAAATGTCTGGTAAAAATATAACTGACAACTTGTAAACCAGAAGAAACTGCTAGACGTTAAGTGAAATAGCAAAACAAATCTATGGGAAAATCTTCAGTGTTGTGGAGACCATTGCATACAAATTGCTATACATTTTAAGTAATTAACCCAAACAACTTTTGGGTGAATTCCAGGGATCACTCATCGGGAAATTGGTTCTTTAGCAAATGGATTTTCAACAAATTGGTTATTTGGCAAATTGATCCATTTTCTTCAACCTCTCCGGCTTTCCTGACCTTCCTTCTATAAGCCTAGGGCGCCCACACCTGCCAGCCTCCTGCCTATTTCGGTCAATAAAATGGGCTGGATCCCCTCCCAGTGAGCAGGAAGGAGGGACTAGGCCACCCTGGCACTAAGCGTTCACGGAAGAGCGCCTTTGACCGGGCACCTTGTCACCTTTTCTGCCCAATCAACCCCTCACTCACATTCTAATACTTCTGGCTGTCTCTTTCTCTTCTCCCCACATTGATCTAAGACCTTCTGTCCTAATTGAGACCTCTGAGCTCTACTCTCAAAAAGTAATTGGGCATGACTGACTTTTACCGAGGTTTGAGGTTACCTGGCCAAGCAAATAACTTCAAGTAGAATCTTCATCAATCCTGCCCTTCCAAGGCCTGGCCTGGCTGCACCCCCACCCCCCACCCCAGCAGCTCTCATCCCCCCTTTCCGTCCAGGCATGCTGCTTGGGCCCTCCCCTTCTCAGCCTCTCCTCCTTGCGGCTCATTCTTCCTCCCTCTCTCTGGCCCTTCCTCAACACTGCCCTCCCTCTCCCTCTGCCTCCCTCCTCCCCCCCCCCCCCCATTGAGTTTTCTTGTAGAACAACCCTCACTCTGTACTTTATCCTGTTCTCTATGTTCCACACGCAGATGGGAGAAAACTCACTTTCCAGAGCTGAGCAGGCCTCTGAAACTGTTGTGCCAGCAAAACAAAAACAAAAACAAAACAAAAACAAAACAAAAACTATGCCACTCCCCTACAAGATGGAAAAGGGTGGCTGTATTTCTATATATTGCCATTTAAAGAAATGGTCCACGCAACTACATGCCCTGAAGTCTCCCCTTCTTGACACGATCTCTCTCTTGACCTCTCATTCTGACTTCTCACAGCCAGCTTCCTGACCAGTTACTAATACTCACTGTTTGTCCTTTGTCCCAAAGGACATAAATAGACACCTACTTCCAGAAACTCTTTTTTTTTTTTTTCCCAAACGCTCTGACCAGGACTTCTCAAGCCTTTGTGCTGTCCTTTTCTCTCCCGTTACCCTCTTAAAGGTCAGTGACCTTGGCTCCGGCCTTAAGACTCACCTCCTCCATAGCAGGCTCTCTGACTGGTCCCACCCACCCAGGTACTTACCTCCCTCTACTACTGTGAGGTCTCGGGTCTTTGTTCTGGTCTCTGGGCAACTCAGAACAACACTTGGATGTCTCTTCGTTGTCTAGAGTTCAACATATACAAAACTGAACTCATCCTCTCTCCCCCAAACACGCGTCCACTGCCTAAACCAGAAAGCTCCCTTTTCCACCACCACCAAATCCGAGTAGGGCAGCCTCCCTTCTTAATCCTCTGAAAGCCACTCCATGTTCCTGATCTTACTGCTTCTGCTTGGGCACAGCCATTTATCACTTCCTCCTTGGGGTAAGACCATTACCCTTGGCCTTCCCATCTTTTTTTTTTTTCTTTTTCCTTTTTTCTCCACCCCCCCCCCCATCTTCTAATCCTACAGCCACCACACCTGCCAAAGGGAACTTTCTTAAATGCCAAGTTAACCTTACCCTCCCTCCCCTGGTTTGCCTGAAATCTTTCGTGAGGCTCAAAAAAATCTTCATGATTTTGAGATAACCTTTCCAGCACACAGAGCCTTTTGTCATTGTCTTCTGTCTCCGACTCAAACTCCAGTGCAGTTTAGGTTCCGTGTCTTCAGGGAAAATTGCCTGGCCTCACTCCTGCCGGGTGTCCTGTGCCTGGCTAACAGAACTTTTAGCCTACATTACTCTGGTCATGGACTTCGTTGCCCGTGAGCTTCTAGAGGGCAGGCCGAGTTTAACTTGGCTTCGTCTCTCCGGAGTCTAGCACGTGGTAGAATTCGATACAGTTTCATAGAGAGAGCAGGAAAATCTCGGATTTCTCCGCTCATGATGTCCCAGTACAGACTTTGACAGCGTGTGAGAGGGGGAAGAGATAGGGAGCCCCATAGGGAACCCCAGAGTCCAAAGAAGCCACAGTATGGCTGAGCCACTTCTGAGGGCCAAGGCAACCAAAGGAAGTGCCGCCTTTCCTCCAACTAGGGAAGATGTAGTCTCCAGTGTTCTATCTCGTCTGTACTCTGCTCAAGGAGTCTGCTACCCTGGCCAGAGGAGGTGGTTTTGCTGGAAGGGTCTGCCCCGCTGTGAAGGTAGTCATGGGTGCTTGGATAGCATAAAAGAACCACAAACATTCATGGATTGTAGATACTTTGTGTGTGAGTCTGCCTCAGGCAGGGGACACGTTTTGTGTGCCAGGACCTTCCCTTTTGTCCAGCATGCTTGAATGCGAGAGCCTCTGGCCCCCTCTTGGCTGTCACCTTCTCGGCACTGAGGGGTCAAGCACGGCACCATGGTGGCAGTTGAAGGGGATGAGTTGGTTCAGAGCCTCCTTGGGTGAGGCCACCAGGCCTTGAGCAGCTTTGCTTCTGGGTCACCCCTTAAATGCCACTGACCTGTAACCACACACAGTCCAGGTAGAGCAAATGTTTTCCCAGGCCTGTGCCCATTGGACACTCCAGGTATAAACGTCACAGGAAGGGCAGCCAAGAAGGTGGACCTGGTGCCCAACGGCAGCCCAACAGGCCAGTTCCTAACGACACGGGAGACGAGTACCTAATTCATCATGGCAGGATAGAACCCTTGCCAAGTCCTCTCTGAGAGAGGGGGGTGACCGCGTCAAAACAAAACAAAAAAGCTAAAACATGGCATTCCTGGCGTCAGTGGTTCGAAGCGACAGGTCCGCCATGAGCTGGCAGAAATTCTGTGAAAGAAAATAATTTTCAAGGTATAAAACCAAAGGGAAAGGTAGCAAGGCATTTAACTGGCTTCGAGCCATGGTGACTGAACTAGTCTAAGGAAAGAATTCCACGTTTCCATTTGTTTGTCGACAAAGAACCACGCCTTGGCCTAATACATTAACAAAATTAATGTTTTAATGACAATTTGCATGCCGGCAAGGATATGGTAAAACTCCTATCTTCACACGTTGCTCTCTCGACAGTATATATTTGTACAATCTCCCATGGAGGGCAATTTATCATTACATGTCAAGAACTGCAAGAGGCCACGACCGTCTCTCCAGGAAAATAATCCAAGATACGGAGAAAAGCTTCATCAGAGGGTTAATCGTCATTCTGATAGACGTATCGAGTGCTCCAGTCCTAGCTCATGACAAATGCTTTAATCCTGCGTTGTGTCTTGAAATGATGACCGTAAGAACAAGGTAGCAACACGGAGGAGTGGCTGTAGCCAGCAGAAGACAAGACGCCATGTGTCTACAAGGATGCCGAGTGAGTGAAACGCAGCCTTCGCAGGAAAGAGGAGCCCAAGGGGATCCGCCAGCACGATTGGTAACTGTGGTTGTGTCTGGGTGTGAAAGGGGTAGGGGACCTCTTTTTTCTCTCTCAGATTCAGTATGTGGTACTATAATCAAACAAAGTGATATGTTAGGGACTTGAGTGTCGCCGAGCGGAGATAAAAAGGGCAACGGAGAACCCTCCCAAGGAGGCAGGAAGGAGGCTTCAGGAAGGGCAGGGTGGTCTCACCTTCGAGGGAATAGATTTCGCTGTGGTGTGGCTGGGCGCAGAAGCAAGGGCAGGCCTTTGCTGCCCAGCATTTTCTTGGGAGTCTAAGAAGTCTGGAGAAGGGACAAGCTGACCTTAATCGGGGAAATGTTGGAGAACTTACATCAGACCTCCTTGGGAAGCCTGCTGGCTCTAAAATGAGCGATCTCTGAACACATCTGGCATAGGCCCACGGGGACCCCAGGGGGAACCCGAGAAAGTGATGACATCAACTCTGAAGAGCCTCCAAGGAACTGGTTGGGGAAAAAGGCCAAGGAGAAGGAAGGGGGAGGGGGGCTTGGAGGCTCTCATGGGCAGTGACAGGCACAGTGCCTGTGCTTGGGTTTGCTGAAGAAGGCAGCCTCCTCCTCCAATGGAAGGGAAATGGAGTGTGGCTTCAGATGTGCTCATGATCATGTCTTCAGAGAGCAGCTGAGGTTGAAGGAGTCACACTAGACCAGGAGTAAGGAGTACAGGGGCACACATGTGGTCCAGAGTCTAGTATCTGAACTTCAAGTAATGAGTTAGCTGACTAAATGGAAGTATGAATGAGGGAAAGCACGAAGCTTCATGCACAGCATTGGGGGTAATACCACGGACTCCGTCGGATCCGACTTTGTCTCGTCAGAACTCACCTGCATCACTCACATGGGTCCTGCAACTAGCTCTTAGAAACATCAGATGGTTTCGCTACATTCAGATCGTCTTCGACTTCAGACGGGGTTACCTTCCGACAAACCCATTGTAAGGTGAACATAACGTTAAGTCAAAAACGCATCGAATGCCCCTAATCTACGAAACATCATAGCTCAGAACATGCCCAGAACAGTCACATTAGCTTGGAGTTGGGCGAAAATCAAATAACACAGAGGCCTATTTGTTAATCAGGTTGATTGTTTTCCTGTCATTTATTAGCACTGTATGAACGCGAAAACCAGAATGATCGTGTTTGCACCGTTACCCTCACGATGGCGGGGCTCACTAGGGGGCCACAGCAGTCTGCCACTGCCCCGCTTCATGAGAGAGTATGAACAGCATATTGCCAGCCCAGGAAAAGGTGGAAATTCCAAATTCCAGGTTTCAGGGGGCGCCTGGGTGGTCCTCAGTCGGTTGAGCGTCCGACTTCAGCTCAGGTCACGATCTCGGCGCTCCGTGAGTTCGAGCCCCGCATCGGCTCTGGGCTGATGGCTCGGAGCCTGGAGCCTGCTTCCGATTCTGTGTCTCCCTCTCTCTTCTGCCCCTCCCCTGTTCATGCTCTGTCTCTCTCTGTCTCAAAATAAATAAAATGTTAAAAAAAACAAAACAAAACAAAATTCCAGGTTTCTACTGAGCGCTTATCAGTTTTGTTGGCATCCTAAAGTTGAAAAATCATAAACCAACTCTCCACATTGGGAACTGTCTGTCATCCCTAGTGAGAAAACTTACCAATCAACCAGAAACCACAAATGGAGATACTGTGAGCTTCGTAGAGCTAATCGTTACATAATACAAAAGAAGCCCAACACGGAATTCTATTATACAAGGGAGGCCCCATCTACTCCCTATCCCCAGGTACTTGTTTGGGTCTTGTCCGATATTCTATCAGAGCTAGCATTACAAAATCAGGGCATCATATTTGAAATGGCCACAACACATAATCCGTGGGGCAAGAGAGAAGGGACGACCCATGAAGTGAGAAACAAACCTGAATGTAAATCTGGTGAAGGCAAATGTCTTTTCAGAGTTAAGGGCAGACAAGACAATATGCAAAATGAAGAGGAAACCATTCATCTTCGTGAGACAGGTTCTACACTCCCCTTTGCACTGGGAGTGACTTTGACTCACCAGTTTATTTGCATATGGACAAAAAGGAACCTAAAACACTTTCATTATCTTCAAAGAGCTGGCTAATTAGCCAGCTCAAAGAATGTTCCTCCTGACAGCAGTGAATCTTGGCCAACCTCCTCTATGCTCCCCAGGCCATTGCTTTGCTGAGTCATTTTGCCATCCGTGCCCCTCCAAGTCATAGCCCAGCAGCCATCTGGTCACCAGAGGCACGGAGGGCCGGCTGCCCGCGACCACCGAGTTTTAAGATCTTGTACTGGGGCTGTTTACCCTGCTGCCAGGGGTTTGTTGTTGTTGTCGTTGCTGGCCTTCGATCAAAAGCGTAATATTTATGCAGAATTACATACTCAGGTAAAAATCCATATTTAAGATCATGTCAGATCTTAAACCCTGGATAAAATTGGCGTAATCTTGGAATCCAAAGAGAGAGAACTTTCTGTTTCATCTGGTTTTACCTTCTGCTGCCAAACAGCTGTTTGTTCTGTTTTATAAGGACTTCTAAGTAGAATGCTGAAGTGCAAAAGAGGAAGCAGCAGAATCACACGTATGCCATAACTCCGGTTCTGGCAACACACGCAAACGCACACGCACGCGCGCGCACACACACACACACACATGCGTGCGGCCATAAAAATCTCAATGGCTTATAGAAGATAGTCAGTTTCTAAATCTTGCTGCCCTCTAATGTGTGATTATTTTACATAATAGTCACATAGTCATTTTACATAATATTATTCACAGTAATATCTATATTACTTTTGCAACTATAACCAGTAAAGGTCAAACGTTAAAGATGATCAGACACTCTTTGAACGGGAAGTTTTCCTAGTGGTGAAGTGTCTTCCTAGTTAAGCTACATATGCTCTCTCTTACAACAATTATTTTGGGGGGCCCCGGGTGGCTCAGTGGGTTAAACGTCCACCTTCGGCTCAGGTCATGATACTGTGGCTTGTGAGTTCTAGCCCCGTGTCGGGCTCTGTGCTGACAGCTCAGAGCCTGGAGCCTGCTTCGGATTCTGTGTTTTCCTCTCTCTCTGCCCCTCCCGTGCTTGCGCTCTGCTTCTCCCTCTCTCTCTCAAAAGTAAATAAATTTACAAAAATAAAAAACAACAGTTTATTCTCATTTCCTTTTTTTGCCCCCTGGAAATGAAGTGGTCATTGCCCTCTCTAGATCAGAGAGACTGTGCATTTGCTTTTACTTCTATTGAGAAAATCTCAGGGTAAGCAAAAGGGTCTAATGAACCCCCACGTGCCTATCGTCTGCTGTCGTCATTATTCACTTTCTACCTTTCTGATGTTTTTACCTTCATCGACCTTCCACTGACACCAAATTAATTTATATGTAGTTCTTTTTGGTTCTGAGGTACAATTTACATACCATAAAATGCACAAATCTTCACATTAAAATTTTGAAAGATAGATAGGACTGTGCAACCCATGCCCTCATCAAGAAACAAAATATTCCCATCAGCCAAAAGAGTGCCCGTGCCCCTTCACAATCTCCACTTTATTTGAATATTTCCCTGAAGAAGTCATATGGATGGAAATCAGCATCATCAGCTATTAGGGAAATGCAAATTTAAAACAGAGGGTGAGGGGCGCCTGGGTGGCTCGGTCGGTTAAGCGTCCGACTTCGGCTCAGGTCACCATCTCACTGTCCGTGAGTTCGAGCCCCGCGTCGGGCTCTGTGCTGACAGCTCAGAGCCTGGAGCCTGTTTCAGATTCTGTGTCTCCCTCTCTCTCTGCCCCTCCCCCGTTCATGCTCTGTCTCTCTCTGTCTCAAAAATAAATAAACATTAAAAAAATTTTTTTAAAAATAAAACAGAGGGTGATACCACCGCACATATTTTAGGATGGCTAACGTGAGAAAGACCGACCACACCAAGTGTTGGCAAGGATATGGAGGAACTAGAATCCTCACACGCTGCCGGTGAGAATGAAAAACGATACAAGCGCTTTGGCAAAAACAGTTTAAAGCTTCTCCGAAGTTCCAGATGCACCTACCACGTGTCCCAGATGTTGAATTCCAAGAGAAAAGGAAGCAGATGTCCATACAAAGACCTGTACCCAAATGTGCATAGCACCTTTATTGGTAACAGCCTCAACACGGACACAACCCAAATGTCTGTCCACAGATGAATGGGGGGAGAAATGTGGTACATCCATACAATGGACTACTACTTGGCAAAAAAAAAAAAAAAAAAAAAAAAAAAATTTATTGATAAATACAACTTGGATAAAACTCAAAAACAACTATGTTGCAAAAACGAGGCCAGCCAAAAAAAGAACTACATGCTGTATATTCCATCTACGTAACACTACAGAAAATGAAAATCTTTAGTGAAATGAAACAAAGAAGTAGGGAACGAGGGGAAGGAAAGGGAGATCTGGAAGAGGTTACAAAGGTGCATGAGGAAACTTTTGGGGTGGTGTCGATGTTCTCTGTGTAGACTGCGATGATTTCATGGATACACAAGTATGTGAAAACTTAGATTGTACATTTTAAGTATGTGCAGTTTTTCGTATGTCAGTTATACTGCAATCAAGCTTCCAGAAAAATAAGTAAGGTAGGGACGCCTGGGTGGCTGTCAGTTGGGCATCCGACTCTTGATCTCAGCTCAGGTCATGATCTCACAGTTCGTAAGTTTGAGCCCCGCATCGGGCAGGTTCTGCCCTAACAATGTGGGGCCTGCTTGGGATTCCCTCCCTGTCTCTCTCTCTGCCCTTCCCCCGCTTGCACTCTCTCTCAAAATAAACAAATTAAAAAAAAGAAAGGCAATGGAGAGCACCAAGACTCTGCTCTCATGTGGCTGCTCTCTATGTGGCCTGCAAACAGGTGCACACAAAATTTACACATTGAACCGGAGCCTGTCAACACCTCTGTAGCATTATGCAAATCACACCGAGAAGGAGACAATAATTCTGTTAGAACCACCAGAACACAATTGTTTCCACACACCTTTTGTTTTGTTTTGTTTTCAGATCTGGGTTGTCTGCAGCACGCGGCTGCCAGTTAACCCAGCGTGGGGCTTTTCTCTTCGGGTTTAGAGAATCTGAAATCGAGCTCTTGCCGGAGTTAAATCCCTGTGGTGGCTCGTGGGTGTGGAAAGTACCTATGGCTGACCACAAGCCAGTTCCCTACGACTGTATCATCGGTTGTTTGCTAAAAAAGAAAAAAAAAAAAAATCCCATGGTCTTCAAGTTGATCACTTTTTATTTATTTATTTATTTATTTATTTATTTCTTATTATTTTTTAAATATAATGTATCTTCAAGTTAGCTAACATACAGTGCATACGGTGTGCTCTTGGCTTTGGGAGTAGAGTCCCATGATTCAACACTTACATACAACACCCAGGGCTCATCCCAACAAGTGCCCTCTCATCACCCATTTTCCCCCTTCCCCTCTCCCCCCACCACCCATCAACCGTCATTTGTTCTCTGTATTTAAAAGTCTCTTATGGTTTGCCTCCTCTCTGAAACTATTTTTTCCCCCTTACCTTCCCCCCATGGTCTTCTGTTAGTTTCTCAAATTCCACATGTGAGTGAAAACATATGATATCTGCCTTTTTCCAACTGACTTATCGCACTTAGCATGATACCCTCCAGTTCCAACCCCGTTGCTGCAAGAGACAGGATTTCATTCTTTCTCATTGCCAAGTAGTATTCCAGTGTATATATAAACCACATCTTCTTTGTCCATTCATCAGTTGACGGACATTTGGGCTCTTTCATAATTTGGCTACTGTTGAGAGTGCTGCTATAAACGTTGGGGTACATGTGCCCCTATGAATCAGCACTCCTTTATCCTTTGGACAAATGCCTAGTAGTGCTATTGCTGGGTCGTAAGGTAGATCTATTTTTAATTTTTTGAGGAAGCTCCACACTGTTTTCCAGAGTGGCTGCACCAGTTTGCATTCCCAGCACAGTGCAGGAGGGTTTCCCATCTCTCCACGTCCTCTCCAACATCTGTTGTTTCCTGAGTTGTTCATCCGAGCCGCTCTGACAGTGTGAGGTGGTATCTCTCATTGTGGTTTTGATTTGTAGTTCCCTGAGGATGAGCGACGTTGAGCACACTCCGATCACTTTTAAATGAGATTTACTTCTTTCGATTCTTATGATTTCCTAACTTTTAAGATTTTGCTTTTTCACCTCCGTGGGAGATCTTGTCGCACTAGAGAATGAGTCCAGCATTATGTTCACCTCCCCTTCCCCTCTTCTGCATCCCGAGAAGACCTCTCAACCCAACTGCTGTGAAGGGACCCAGATTTAAGGGCTGTCCTTGGCGCCCCAAATATGCCAGGTCTTGTCACTGAGGCGGCCCCGTTTGGGCACGGCCATTTGAAGCAGCACTCTGTTTCTTGTGGGAAAATCTTGTGCCTTTGCACAAGCTTTCCCTGGAATTAGCCACCCTGAAGGGAGGGGGACGGTGGGGCAGAGAGCCAGCTGGCCTGGGTTATAGAAGCCCTCAGCAGCTCTGCACCTCATCTCTGCCGTAACATCCTGAGGGAAGCACTGAACTCTGTATCTGTAAGAGAAGGGGGAGAGAGCACTGGTTGCATTTCCCGTCGCTTTCCTGAAAAGGATGCCATGCCAGAGAACCATTGCAGCAGACTTTGAAGGTCAGTATCGACCCAGAGGAAGCTCGGAGAGCCTCAGCCGCGCGCTCACGCCCAGGTCTCAGCGAGATGGGGTCCGAACAAGGATTCAAATCCAAGCCAATCTGGCCGGAGGACCCACATGCTTTCTTTAACTCGGCATGCTACCTCACCACGACTGCCGGGTCACCGCCGGTCATGACCTCCTGAGTCACCACCGATCACCACAACCACTGTGCTACCACCACTTTACCAGCACTGCCGGGTCACCGTTCCCCACTGCTCCCTACCAGTCATTACTGCTGCATCATCACGTTGATAGCCACTGGTGGATTTCAATCGTCAGTATTTTCTTTTTTTTTTTTTAATTTTTTTTTTCAACGTTTTATTTTTGGGACAGAGAGAGACAAGAGCAATGAACGGGGGAGGGGCAGGAGAGAGGGGAGACACAGAATCGGAAACAGGCTCCAGGCTCTGAGCCATCAGCCCAGAGCCCGCACGCGGGGCTCGAACTCACGGACCGCGAGAATCGTGACCTGGCTGAAGTCGGGACGCTTACCGACTGCGCCACCCAGGCGCCCCATCGATCGTCAGTATTTTCTAGGTAATCGACACATTAGATGTTCAGATGCAGACATATACAATCACCGTTGATATTTTCTGGGGGATCTGACAGACCTAGACTCAAACTGGATGCCACTAGAACCTTCTAAGATATGACGTAACTATACAGATGGCTGAGCTTCCTAGATGCTGGGAACGCTGTGTTCGGACCCTCCAGGTTCCCCTATAGGTAAATCCATTGTCTACAAAGTCAAGAAGGCAGGCAGGGGACCTTCACATAGAACCTGTCAGGCCAGGTAAGAGGTTTTGGACTGTAGTCGGAGGCAGGGTTTGCACAGGAGAAGCGATATGGTCAGGTCCTTCGAGAAAGGAACCTCGGGGACACCAGCCCAGAGTCCGCTGCAGTAATTCAGGCAAAAGAGGGTGGGGGCTTGGACTTGGGTGGTGCTGGGATGAAGGAAAGAAGTAGATACACCCAGAAAATGTTAGAGATACAGTCAAGCCAGACTTAATGAAGAGCTGGATGTGAAAAGTGAGGATAAGGAGAAGAACCAAAGCTGACGCATAGGATTTTGTCTTGAAAAACTTGAAAAGCCAAGACAAGCAAGAGTGAGGTAAAATCAGAAATCTTATGCTTTGCTTGGGATAAATTTGAATTAGAAATCGCCTGTTAAAATCCAAGTAGAGAAGACCATGTGTACGTAAGTGTGGACTCTGAATGCATACAGAAATTCAGGAGTCCCGAGCACAGAGATAGCACTTAAGGTAGCGTGAGCAGGGGCGCCTGGGTGACTCGGTCGGTTAAGTGTCCGACTTCGGCTCGGGTCATGATCTCAAGGTCCGTGAGTTCAAGCCCCACGTCGGGCTCTGTGCTGACAGCTCAGAGCCTGGAGCCTGTTTCAGATTCTGTGTCTCCCTCTCTTCTCTGACCCTCCCCTGCTCATGCTCTGTTTCTGTCTCACAAATAAACGTTAAAAAAAAAAAAAAAAAAGATAGCGTGAGCAGATGGATCAGCCAGGAGGCAGTGTGCATACAGAAGAGCAGAATGGGAAATGAACCCTGAACACCATGGCTCTTAGAGAAGAGGCAACAGGTATGGCCATGAAGGCTAATAAGAAAGAACAGTTGGTGTAGCTGGAGGAAAGCAAAGAGTGTGCGGTGTTCTGGAAGCAAAGAGAATAAAGGGCATCCGGATGGAGGACTGGTCAACTGTGTCAAACAAGGTGAAGACAGGCTTGCCCACTGAATTTGGTAGGACTAAATCATGGCACGCTGCCTTATCTATATCTAAACTATCTAAAAGAATATTGTTTATTCTCCCTACATGTAGTAAGTACCTACTATGTGCCACATAGTCTTTAAGGCTATGTTGATCCTGCAACAGCCCAGTTCGTCTGTCACGGACATGTTGCCAATAAGGAAACCGAGGCAGGGGAGGGCAAGATATGTCTCGGATAGTCAGTGACAAAGCCAAGCCTTGACTATCACATCAAACTTCCGAACGGGAATTCACAAATGTGGTTAGGAAATGGCCAAGGACCAGACATCTCAGCACCAAGAGGACCACTCGTGGGAAATACAGATGGACTTAGGACAAGCTTGATGCTTTCCAGTCCAGGCAGTGCAGACTCAGACCAAGTGCTCACTGCCACCCACCCGAAGACTCTTTTTTTTAAAAAAAAATTTTTTTTAACGTTTATTTATTTTTCAGACAGAGAGAGACAGAGCATGAACAGGGGAGGGTCAGAGAGAGGGAGACACAGAATCCAAAACAGGCTCCAGGCTCCGAGCGGTCAGCACAGAGCCCGACGCGGGCTCGAACTCACGGACCGCGAGATCATGACCTGAGCTGAAGTCGGACGCTCAACCGACTGAGCCACCCAGGCGCCCCTACCCGAAGACTCTTAAGATAAAAATGGCTCTACCTACACTGACAAAGCTGCCAAGGTCATTTAATGGGGGGCCGGAAGTTTTTTTTTTTCATCTTTTTTTAAAATATATTTTTAAAGTTTTTATTTATTTTTGAGACGAGAGAGACAGAGCATGAGCAGGGGAGGGCCAGAGAGAGAGGGAGACACAGAATCCGAAGCAAGCTCCAGGCTCTGAGCTGTTAGCACAGAGCCTAATGCGGGACTTGAACTCACAGACTGTGAGATCATGACCTGAGCCGAAGTCGGATGCTCAACCGACTGAGCCACCCAGGCGCCCCGTTTTTTTTTAAATAAAGTTTCTGAAGCAACTAGATTTTATATGGGGGGAAAAAATCGCGACACCTACCTCATACCGCACATGAAAATTAACCCAAGATGGATCATAAACCTAAGTGTAAAAACGAAAACTATAAGGCTTTGAGAAAAAAACAGGAAATGTCTTTGTGAGGTGGGGGTGGGCAAAGACTTCTCAGGACACGAAAAGAGCGGTAACCATGAAGTTGAAAAACCACGAGACTTTAACTGAAGTGAAAATGTCTGTTTATTAAAGGGCATCCTTCCAAAAGAGAAAAGGCCAGTTAAAAACTGGGAGCCCCTTTTCACTACATATAGCTGACCAATGACTCCAATCCAGAAAGCATAAAGCATTTCTTCACCAGTGGTCTTGATTGCATGCCTCTAAATCACTTCCTTCTTAAAACAAAATTTCAACATAAGGCAGCCTTGGGAAGCCATACACGTTGAAGCAGGATCTGTTCCAGCTTTGGGGAAGGTCCTTCTGCCTGAGGACAGTGCCCCTGCCTGGTGGAGACATAACACGCCCTCAGCCATTTTGATCCCAAGAAGATGAAGAGTTTAGGAACAAAGAGTTTTGAAAAATTAAAGCCAGTTCATGGGTTCGTTTTTCTTTGCAAGTGTCAGCCAGGAAAAGAACTTAGTGGGCTCTGTGGTTCAGGACTCCAGACTGGCCCTCCTGACATTTTGTGCCAGGATTCTCCAGAGACACGGAACCAGTAGTGTGTGTGTGTGTGTGTGTGTGTGTGTGTTGTGTGTGAAGAGATTTATTTTGGGGCTCCTGGGTGGCTCAGTCAGTTAAGTGTCCAACTCTTGATTTTGGCTCAGGTCATGATCTCACGGTTTGTGAGATCAAGCCCCACATTGGGCTCTGTGCTGACAGCACAGATTCTCTCCCTTATCTCTCTGCCCCCCTGTTTGCTCTCTCTCTCTCTTAAAATAAATGAACATTTAAAAACATTTTATTTTTTTATTTTTTATTTTTTAAAAAATTTTTTTTCAACATTTTTAATTTATTTTTGGGACAGAGAGAGACAGAGCATGAACGAGGGGGGAGAGAGAGGGAGACACAGAATCGGAAACAGGCTCCAGGCTCCGAGCCATCAGCCCAGAGCCTGACGCGGGGCTCGAACTCACGGACCGCGAGATCATGATCTGGCTGAAGTCGGACGCTTTACCGACTGCGCCACCCAGGCGCCCCTAAAAACATTTTAAAAAGAGAGAGATTATTTTAAGGAATTGACTCACATGGTGATGGAGGCTGGCAGGGTGGGTTGGCAGGCTGGAGCCCCAGGAAGAGGTGATGTCACCATTCACTCTGAAGGCAATCAGTCCTCTGGCAGAATTCCTTCTTATTCCAGGCAGGTCGTCTTTTGTTCTAGGTCTTTAACTGATTGGATAGGGCCACCGACATGATGGAGGGCAATCTGTTAGACTCTAAACGTCCCCCAATGAAAATGTAAATGTCATCTAAAAACGCCCTTGCCGAAACGTCCAGGATGATGTTTGACCAGATATCTCGGTACTGTGGCCCGACCAAGTTGACACAAAGTCACCATTTTACCACCAAGTGTGCTAGTGAACCGTACCCACCTAGGGGAGACGTGATCAGAGACTGAAGAATTTTCCCAACGTCTGGATACACCTATACGGTGCAGCCCATAATGGTTTTGCCAGACAGGAAACGTCAGAAGTCACGGTGGGCTTCCGCAAACACGAAAGGTGCTTTTCACTTCGTGAGCTGTGTTCCTGTCGGTGGAAGGTTTGTGCATCAGGTGGACTGAGGGAAAGAACTAATTGATTCGGGCACATACATCAAGACGACTGGAGAGCCTGGTGAGGCTCTCAGAAAAAGAATAGAAAAGCATAAGGGAGACAAAATTAGGTTTGCCTGACGGCCATTGTTGCCTGAGTAGAAAATGGTATACGAATGAAGACAGCAGTGTGACAAAGGCAGCCTACACAGGAGAAACCCAAAGACAGGAACATGGTAAGTGCTGTTCAGTCACAGGTTGCCCCAAACCAGGGGTTATTGGAGAAAACCAAAAATTAACATGCTATAAGATTATAATGTAAAAAGAAAAGAAAAAAAAAGAAAAAAGAAAGGAAGAAAGAAAGAAGAAAGAAAGAAGAAAGAAGAAAAAGAAAGAAAGAAAGCCATAATGATCTGCCTTTCTTCACAGGATTATAAAGATATTTAGCAGAACACTAGAAAAAAAAAAAAGGCAAAAGAATCTGACTGCAAAGAAAACTCAGGAAGCCCACTGAAGATGGAACCCAGAATCCAATGCACACTTGGTGATGGTACCTGTCTGTGGACCCTCTTGTGGCCCCCTAACCTTCCCCATCAGCACATCTACAGGTAATACAAATTGAATAAAAGTGAGGGTAGGAGTCATTTGCCCAAATTCCATTATCTTACATTGTATCTCAGAATTCCTGTTGGTTTTGTTGGAAATAACCTACTGCAACGGATCTAGAAAATGCACAAACGGTATTGTGTGTCTGAAAAATGTTCTCATTAACTTTTGATCTTTTGCCCAGTTAAACCTTATTATTATTATTTTTTAATGCCAGGTCTTTCTTTAAACTGTATCTTGCTTCTTCTCATCATAATAGAAGAAATTTGTCTTTAGCTTTGAGACCTAATTGCTTTGAGGATTTTTTTTTAATACTGAATTTTGTTTCTTACCTTTCGTACCCATTATCTGAAAAATTATGGTTTTAATGCAGATAATTTGGAAGGGATAAAAGCATTACGCCTACTAATTTCTTTCTTTTTTTTTTAACGTTTATTTATTTTTGAGACAGAGAAAGATAGAGCATGAACGGGGGAGGGTCAGAGAGAGAGGGACACAGAATCTGAAACAGGCTCCAGGCTCTGAGCTGTCAGCACAGAGCCCGACGCGGGGCTCGAACTCACGGACCGCGAGATCATGACCTGAGCCGAAGTCGGCCACTTAACCGACTGAGCCACCCAGGCGCCCCTCGCCTACTAATTTTCATATTGCTGCCAGTAGAAAAGTCATAAACCATGCCGATTTATTTTGGCAAAAACATTTTTTTTAAATGGGCATGTACTTCCCAAAAGAGGATATCTAAACGGCCAATAAGCACATGAAAATGTTCTCAACCTATTATTCATCAGGAAATGTAAGTTAAAACTGAAAATGAAGTTTCACTCCATACCCACTCAAATGACAATGCCAAAGGTTGACAAAAATGTAGAACCAAGGGCAGGTCTCGTTGCTGGTAGTAACACAAATGGCACACTAACACTGGGAATGTTTCTGGCATTTTCTAGGACAATTAAACATTCACCTCCCAAACCAGCAGCAACTTCACTCCTAGGTGTTTCTGTCCAAGAGAAATGATGGCACATATCCAGTAAAATGTTCACAGGTTTCATTTGAAGATAACTAAAGACAAGAACAACCTACAGATCTGACAAAAGTCTATCCAGACACGACCCACTTGTGCTACGGCCCTAAAGCGGAAAACTACTCGGCACCGAAAAACAACAAACTACTGATCACTCAAACTTGGATGAATCTCAAAAACATGATGCTGGGCGAAAAAAAAAAAAAAAAAACCCACAACAAACTAGACACAAAAAGTACTCAATACCGTAGGGTTCCATTTTTACAAAGTTCAAGAACAGGCAAAACCAACCCCAGGATGGTAGAAATCAGAGATTTCAAACCTCTGGATGGGGGGGTGTTGACTGGAAGGGACGGGAAGGAACCCTCTGTCCCTTCCGGACCTCGATCCAGGTGGTTGTGGAAAGGGGGAATACGTAGGCAAGTTTGTGCATTTCACTGCATGTAATTTAGACCTCGATTTTAGGAAATGCAGGAATGAAATAAAGGTGGGGGCAGGGAGCCCTGCTTCTTCTACTTTCTACCATGTGTCAGGAGGGGTCTCTGCTGCGGGGGGCTCAGGCTCTAGCAGCTTGGAGGTCCAGAGCTGGCTTAGAGCCAAGGCCAGGCTGGTCTTCTCTTCAGCGAAGGGACCAGGGCCTCTCTCCACTTGACGGAGTCGCCCAGCCCCAGCGTGGTGGCTTGCAAGGGATGGCAGTTTCTCCGTACAAAGGCTGGAAGGCTGCCCCTCCCCTCAGTGCGGCCGCCTCCTTGACCAGCCTCCGCAGGTCTCGGAAACCACAGACAGCACCTAACCAAAGCCCACGGGATTCTCCACGCCTGGCCACAGTTAGAGGACACCAAGTGTGACCTCTCAGGGGGAGAGGCAGGCTTGCTTTGAGATTCTGTACGTGGAGTCAGGATCACCTGTTCCTGCTTGGTCCCCCGGCGCAGAACCAGGGGTTAGCGGCACTTGGGACAATTCTGCCATCTTGGGCTGCTCTGGGCTGGGCCTCGAATTCAGAGCTCTCTTTCTCAGGCGCTAATGCTTTTCGCCCTCAGGGTAAGTCAGGATCCTTCCTCCAAGCGGCAGATGGCTGAGCAAGACAGGCAACGGATGACTCTAGACTCTGCTGCAACCCCTGGGCTCCGGGTTTCTGGACAGTGCGTGTGCAACGCTCAGTCCAGACACGCAGGTGACAGAGCTAGAGCGGAAATCCCAAAGAAGGCAATTAAAATGTGTTAACCAAAACAGGAAACACTGGGAGATAAACGAGAGTGTATTTGTCTTCAGCCGTGTGATTTCCTCAATACCTTTATTGTTTGGAAGCTCCTACTGTATGTTACTTTATTATTTTTTAAGTAATGTGAACGCTGTTTATTAGTTTAAATTTTAAGAATCAACCTCTCAGCAAAGCTCAGAAGTTCCCCACCCACCCACGCCCCGCGCCTTTTTTTTTTTTTAACTGAGGTCTAAACGACCTATAAAGAACCCTATTAGTTTCAGGTGTATAACATAATGACTCGATACTTGTCCCTGTTGTAAAATGATCACGAGGAAACATTTTGTGGACAGTGGTGTGCCGAATTTTATTTTGCAAAGTTACTTTCAAAATGCCCAAGTTTCACTTCTCAACTTTTTCTAAATTCTTGTGTTCTTTCTGTACTTGCTTTCGGGGCAAGATGGAAACAAAGCACAAACACTCTGTAACAACGTTGGAGCATCGGGGTCTTTGCCAGAGGTGAAAAAGGATTCTTATGCAGAGATCTTACTTAAACAGAGATGCTGGAACGGCCGGGTGGCTCTGCCAGTTGAGCATCCGACTTCAGCTCGGGTCATGATCTTGGTGGTCATGAGTTCGAGCCCCATGTTGAGCTCTGTGCTGACAGCTCAGAGCCTGGAGCCCGCTTTGGATCCTGTGTCTCCTTCTCTGTCTGTTGCTCCCCTGCTCGCTCTCTCTCGCTCTCAAAAATAAATAAAGATTAAAGGATGTGCACCAAAATGTCAACAGTGGCTAGCTCTGAGTGTTTTATTTCCTTCTTCTTGCTTGTATCTATTTTCTAGGTTTGTCTAAGAGGTTTGTGAACGTTTACAAGGTTTTTTTTTTAAAATTGTATTTATTTATTTTTAAATGTTGGTTTATTCTTGAGAGAGTGCAAGCGGGGGAGAGCCACAGAGAGGGGACAGAAGATGGAAGTGGGCTTGGTGCTGACAGCGGCGAGCGTGATGTGGGGCTCGAATCCACGAACTGCGAGATCATGAGCTGAGCTGAAGTCAGGCGCTCAACTGACTTGAGCCACCCAGGCGCCCCTCTTAGAAGGCTTTTGTTTTTGTTTTTGTTTTTAAAGCTGGCAACAGACACTGAAGGGGCCAAGAACCCATGGTAAACTGGTGGGTACGTCTAGTCTACACTGCTGTGATTTAAAGACCAGCTTCTCAGGCAGGCAGCCCTCGAGGAGAGCCATTAGCTCCCCTGCCTCCCCCAGGCAGACATGAGAGCGAGACCGCCCTCCTACCGGCTCTAATGATCAACCTGAGCTACTGAGAATATCCTTGATATTTTCACATCCACGTTTTCCTATTTCAATTTCTGGAAAGAAAGCACAAGGCAGGACTCTCATGTTCAGAACAGACACCACAGCAGGCAGTCCACTTAGGCTGGGAGATTAAGGAAACTCCGACTTGCGTTTAGGCAGCGTAGACCCCAAACGGGCTAACCCTTTGGGGGCCCTGCAGACAGACACCCTTCCCCTCACGACACAGCTTTCATTTGCGGCACTTGTGACTTGCCGCCGATTTCCGTGAGGCACAGACAGCGGCCTTCCAACGAGTGGGCACGATATGGCACCCTTCATACAACAGCCCCTTGGGCAGTGGCCAGCCCACTCTCCCCGCTCGGTTCTGCCTGCCTTCAGTCTACACCGGAAGGGTGGCCAGGGCCCGAGCAAGAAGGGCTGGAGGTCCAGGGAGCAGGTGGGATGTCAGACAAGCAAGCCTTCACTTTAGCACCTGCACACAGGTATAGAGAAGCCTCTGCTGTGTCAGGCTGTATCAGGGTGTGTATGGAAATGTCCAGCCTCTACTGTTAGTGAGTCACACTGTTGCCAGAGTCCAGACAAACAGGAAAAAGCTCACTACGAGACAACTTCCTCAGGGGTGGGGAAGGTTTGTTTTGTTCGCTGCTATCTCTCCAGTGTCTCGAACACTGCCTGGCGGAGAACAGGCGTCCAATACATTAATTCATCACTGGGCGTGTGAATGAATAGAACCGGCTAGTAGTCAAAGAGGCGCACGTTGCAACAGTTACGTGGCATTATGTGTATACCGAGCTGCCAAAGAGGAACATACTGAAAAATGCACAACCCTGGTGCCGTGTTATGGGATCTGTCCTGCGTAAAAATCGCCCTCAAGATGTAGTTTCTAATAGCAAAGAAATGGATGGTCAAATAACTTGTGGTTATTGAGGCCTGGAAAGCAGTGTGGCAAAGTGGTAATTTAAAAAAAAAAAAAAGCAGGATGTGGGGCGCCTGGGTGGCTCAGTCGGTTAAGCATCCGACTTCAGCTCGGGTCACGATCTCACGGTTCGTGGGTCTGAGCCCCAGATCGGGCTCTGCACTGAAGGCACAGAGCCCACTTGCAATCTCTCTCTCTGCTCTCTCTCTGCCCCTCCCCCACTCACGCTCTCTGTCTCTCTCAAACAAATAAACTCAAAAAAAAAAAAAAAATGTAAGAAGGAGGTTACATCCTGTGGAGAACCTCTCATTCTTGCGGATTCATCAGTAGGTGGTAGCTCTTAACCTCACTGCACACGCAGATTACCTGGAGGGCCTTAAAAATCACGGATCCCTGGCTCCCTCTTCCAGAAATTCTGATTGAACTGGTTCGACGAACGGCCCAGGGCATTGGAAATTTTATTACAGACACAGCCAGGGTTGAGGTCCACTGTTGTATGGTTATCAGTGGCCGAGATCGATCCTGAAACCTATTCAGATTGAATCCACAGATGGGCATGTTCTCTGCACAAAGACAAGCAGGAATCTGTGCTAGGCTTTGCAAAGTTTTGCTGTCTTGCTCTCAGGAAGCAAAGCACAGGGCCAGGGGGCCCAGGAGGTTACAGCTTACTGAGACCCCTCAGGCTGGGTGCAAAGCTTCTACCTACTAGCTCTGCAAACTTGGGCAAGTTGCTCACCCCAATGGGCCTCCCTTTCCCCATCTGAAAATGGGGCGCTGTCACCATGCCAGCCTCGCAGGGTTAGTCAGGATGTGACGAGTCAACGTAGGGAGAGGTAGACACCTCGGGAAACGGGAACGCAGCTGTTCTCCGAGATCGTGTGGGCACGCGCAAGAGTACTGACACAACAGAGCTGGGCCTCCATTCTGACCGCCCTTCCTGGATGGGATCGAGAGCCGCACACCCGTGACTTATCTATTAATGAATGAGAAGCCTCGTGAATCAGTGGGTCTGTAATTTGCGGAATATAGGAAATGGAGACAATGGAAAAAGGGCAGACGTCGATGTGAAACTCTCCCGAGATCTCCACCTTCAGAGGTAATTCAAGTATATTTAAGCAAGAATCGAAGCCCATCCTCAGGTGAGAACCTGACCCGTTTAAGAGCAAAAAGGTCTCTTTCAGAGCGTGGAGGAGCAAAGACGGGAAGATTTCTGGGACCCGTCCAAGGAGAGGAGGGCCCCAGACTCCATACAATGTAGGGAAATTGTCAGGGGGCCAGGAAGCTGACCTCAGGTATATTCCTGAATCTGCATGTCTTGAGATAGATACTCTTCAATCCTTCTGACACTGGAAAAAATACATGAAGAACTGACACCAGGGTGCACGGAGCCACAACTAGAGTGAGCTTCTTGTTGTCCCTCGAGGGCCCTGACATTCACCCCTCCGGTAAGTCATTCCAGGGAAAAGGAATCACTTTTCCTTTGGCCGTTTAAACTGAAGAGCAAAAAGGAAACATGTTACATTTTAGGAAATGCATAATGGCCGCTGGCTTCATAGATGCTCATTTCTTCCTCCGTCCTAGAGCTGGGCTGACATTTCATAGCTGACAAAGTTAACCAGAGAATCACATCCCTCTCTCCAGTTTGGCCTGGAAGGGATCTGGCCTCTGACGTTGTAAGTGCGGCTGACACTCCATGAGGCTTCTTGCTTCCTGGTTCGGCCATGGAAGTGGCTGTAGGTCAAGGCCACACCAAGGAGACCAAGGTGGGCAGCCCACCCTGCCTTGGCTACCAGCCTCTCCGCCTTTGCTGTGGCCAGGGTACTGCAAGCAATCATTAGGTTGTGTTGAGTTCTGTCTTGTGTTTTAAAACGAAACCAGACCAAAAAAAAAAAAAAAAAAAAAAAAAATCTGTTTTTTTTTTTTTTTTTTAATTTTAAAATATGTGTGTAGTAACCATAGAAACCTTCTTTTGCATTCACTAGTGTTTTGGAAAAAATCCCTCCTGTGGGTCTGTCTGGCTTATGTTGTCTCCATAGAATTGTGGGCTCCCAGGGGAAGGGATCTGTGTCTCGGAGGGGAGTCTGAGGGAGGCTCCAGACTTATCCATGCAGGTGAGGTCAAGGCTCTAGCTTCGTTAGCCTGGGGAACCCACAGGAGGTAAAATATTAGAGACACCCCATCCCCCCAACCCTGCTTTGGAGATCTTGTAAGCTGAGGGTCTGGTATAGCAACTCATTTCATCCTGGTCACAAGGCTCTGGGCTCACTACAATCATTAGCTCCATTTTATAGATGAAGAAACCGAGGCACAGGGTGGCTAAATACCATGCCAAGGTGCCACAGCTACTGAACATACAGGAACAGGACTGTGGACCCAGCTTGTGGGGCATCGGAGCCCACAGTCATGTGCCAGGCTGCGAAGGGGGGGACCCAGGGGCTCCCAAACCTGGCTGGCCCAGCATTCCCCAGGAGATCTGACATGTAGATGCTCACCCCCACCTATCCCCCTCCACACCTGCTGAATCAGGCTCCTGGGGGAATTTGAGTTCCAGAAATCTGCATTTTAATTCTCTAGGTGATTCAACGTGGTGAGACCGCAGAAAGGTATCAGGTTAAAACCAGATGCTGCTTCCTGAATGGACCTGGTCTCACTTCTGGACACAGACAAATTCCTGGAAAGGCCTGGGTAAAAGCAATTGTGGCCTGAGAAGCAAAGCCTAAAGATTAGAATCTTCACTCCCTCGGTGGAGCTGCTTCTGGAAAGGAGCCCTCCAGCAGCTGCATCTAAAGCCAGAGCTCCGCAACCAGACATCTTGGTCGCAGGGGACTTAGCTCTTCCTTTCAACACACTTGGAGTGAGCCTTTCCTATGGGGCAGGCCAACCAGCTTGGTCCCTGCTCCACACGTGGAGGAGGCAGCTCTCTGGCTGTGCCAGGAGCTCCTGGCACCACGCCCAGCACGGGGGGGGGGGTGGGGGTGGGGGAGGACCCGGGGCCCAGCAGCTCGCTGCTGACGCCGAAAACATCCAGGACACGTCAGTGACCCAGCCGAGCCTGGCTGAACTCAAGCACAGAGTGCAGACGATGGTAATAATAACGCCCGCCCGCCTTATAAAGTGGTAGGGAGACAGGCCGTTTTGTCATCGACGACAGACAGTCTCCATGTGCTGAGTGTTTTGCTGACATTCTTTCTTTCACCCACTCCGTGGTCCTGAGGGCCAGAGATTATCATGCCCATTTTACGGAGGAGGCGAATGCGCAAATGCAGACCCGAGATCGCACCTCAGTCTGCAGCCCGCAGAGCATTTTCACTGTGTAGACGGAAGAGTAAAGACGAGGAACACAGCGGTAACGGTATTGGAGCCTGCCTGTGGGACCCAAGGCTGGGGGCAGAGGCCCGTGGACTCCAGATTGAACACCCTTGAGGCCTGGGTGGGAGGGGGAAGTCACTGCGGGCTGTATGTATTGCTTACTTCAGCAGTCAGTGCCTTCAATGATCGAGGGAGAGAGAATAAAAATTAAAAAAAAAAAAAAATTTCATGTTTATTTTCAAGACAGAGAGACAGAGTGCAAGCAGGTGACAGGCAGAGAGAGACAGAGAGACAGAATCCCAATCAGGCTCCACGTTCAACACAGAGTTTGAAGCGGGGCTCAATCCCACGACTGTGAGATCATGACCTGAACCGAAATCAAGAGTTGGATGCTCGACCGAGCCACCCAGCCGCTCCTAAAATGGGGTCGTTTTTATTTATTTATTTATTTATTTATTTATTTATTTATTTAATGTTTATTTATTTTTGAGACAGAGAGAGACACAGCATGAGCAGGGAAGGGGCAGAGAGAGAGGGAGACACAGAATGTGAAGCAGGCTCCAGGCTCTGAGATGTCAGCACAGAGCCCGACGCGGGGCTTGAACTCACGAACGGTGAGATCATGACCTGAGCCGAAGTCGGCCGCTTAACCGACTGAGCCACCCAGGCGCCCCTGGGATCATTTTAAAAGGTAATACATATGGAGTTCTTAGCATCTTGTCTGACACACGGTGTCAGGATAAGTTACTGTTATCATTGTTATTATTTTTATCATCACGAGCCTTCTAAGTGGTGACACTGTGTTTCATTACCATAACACCTGATTGACAGGGTGGAAATCAGACTGACTCCTCCCCTCCCCACTTTTCAGATGAGGAAAAAGGAAGATCCAAGGAGCAAATAGACTTGTCCAGCCAGCCCAGCTCCAGAGCCCGAGCCGTGGGTGGGAAGCAACGTTCTGCCCCCCCAGTGTGCCTGCCTCTTTCATTTTTCCCCTCGGGAAGAGCCCCCAAGCCTTCCTTATGGGTACAGCCTCAGCTGAAAGGTACTCCAAACTGTCCATTAAAACGCACTGCTGCTTTATGGTTTGTTTGGTCCTAAAGAGATAAAACCGAGCCTATCAAACAAAAGTTGCGCTTAGCCATGCCATCTTGAGGGGTAAATTCCATCATTATCTATGTTCTTCAGCCCCCACAAAGAACACCGAGTTCCCCGTGGAGCTGGACACATGTTCCAAAGATTGGCCTTTGGTACCACTCCCCCCTTCAGCCACAGGCCCAGTCACGAGGCAAGCGAGGTGGGGAGCCAGATAGGCAGGGGAGAGCCCAGAGATCCTGCTCACCATTCGGGCACCTTGGGGAAATTTTTAAACTTCCCTGGATCTTCTTATCCTCAGCTGTACGATGGACTTCATGATGGGAGCCTCCTCACTGGCTTGTGACAAGCAGTAATCAAATGATCTCTTTCTCTCTCTCTCTGTCAAAAATAAATAACAATTAACATTTAAAAAAGGGGGGGGGGCACCTGAGTGGCTCAGTCAGTTAAGTGTCCTACTTCAGTTCAGGTCATGATCTCGAGGTCCATGAGTTCGAGACCAGCGTCGGGCTCTGTGCTGACAGCTCGGAGCCCGGAGCCTGCTTCGGATTCTGTGTCTCCCTCTTCTCTGCCCCTTCCCAGCTTGTGCCCTCTCTCTCTCTCTCAAAAAAAAAAAAATTAACATTAAAAAAAAAGAAGGAATCAAATGATATGATCAAGCATCTAACCCAGTGCCTGGCCTCTGAGAAGGGCTCGACGTATTGCAGCCAATAGAGGGAAGTTGTATTGTCTTCTGGGAGTCCGGACCGCATCTCCGAGGCGGCCCAAGCTGGGCCTGGCCTGGGTTTGGAGAGACCAGGCTGGAGGCTCGGGGGAGGGGGGGGTGAGCTGGGAGTGGAGGCAGGGCTGTGGACACGAGTAGGGAAAGAAATGCCTACCTCATTGCATGACAAAATTGCATGACAAAAAGCCTAGCTCACAGAGAGGTCAGCTGTCATAATTGGTCACTTTCTCCTCTCCACCTCTCCTCGCCCCCCAGGTCAGGTGTGGCCGTGCGATTGCTTCAGCCTATGAAACGGAAGCAGAAGCAACAGGCAGTATTGCAGGTGGATGCTTCGAAGAGTTGGTGCTACACTCCCTTCCTCACACCATAGTGACCGCATGTGGTAAAAGCTCCGTCAGCGCTTGTCCTCGAATGAGGACGATGCGGGGGGAGCACAGCCTCCCTCAAAACATGGTGGGCCTGCTAGTATGAAGCACGTGCGTGCCCGCCACCCAGGGTGAAGTCACGGAGTGCTGGGGTTTACTTGTTACTGCACTACAAGCAAACTCCCTGAGAAGCTGGTGAGACCGATCCAGTGCGTGCGGGAGAAGAGCAAAATCCCGAGACAACAGATGGTAGAGATAGGCTTGTGCAACGGCCGGGGGGCTCAGGAAGGGCTGGGCAGGGGCTCCCGGGAGGGGCACCGGGGCTGGGCCTTGAAGGCTTAGCAGGATGTGAAGGATGCTGATGAATGGATCAGACCTGCTGGAAGTAGCCGTGGAGGGCGGTGCAGGTGTGCGAGGGGAGTGGACTAGGAGAGAGAACAGTGGGATTGTCGGGCAGCATCTAGGGCCGATGTGAAGACCGAGACGAAGACTTTACAGCAAGGCAGCCAGCCCTGCTGTGCGATTATCTCCAAAACCAGTCAACAGCTCTGGTGCGGCCCCGAGAAGGCGGAGGGGAGGGCTCATCCAGGGCTGGGATTTTGCCAGGGGCGGTGACAAAAGAGAGACAGGCAGAGTTGCCGAGGGAATTCACACTGGGGGCACTTAGGACAAGCCCAGGAGCGGAGGCTGGACGGGGAGGAGAGAGAAGCCAGGAGGAGGCCTGTGGTGGGGGTGGAGGCTCAGTGCATTCACATTCCCAGCGAAGCCACGGAACGGGCAACGGGAGCTTGAGCTGCAGGGCTGGCAGGACGGGGAGAGGCGTTGGGAATCCGGATTTGGGGGCGAGAGCGACGAGGGGGTCCAGGCACGACTGCAGTAAATGGGCCGCTGGGGAGCTCTGCCCTGGCCACCAGAGGAGGGAGGGGGATGGTGCCCCGCGGTCCGGCGGCCTGGATGTGGGTGTCACCGAGGATGGTGATACAAGCGGGCAAAGTGAAGGCTTTGGCTAGGAGGGGGTGCAGCTGTGTATTAGCTCTGAGAGCCAGGCAGGGCACCTGGGCTTCCCAGCACTGCCCAGATGCTGCTTCTTTCTAGATGAGCGATCCGGGGACCCCTTCCCCTTGCGATGCTTTGGTATCCTCACTTGCAAAAATGGCAACGATCATTTGTGCCTGCCTCCTGGAGCTACTGTCAAGACTGTGGGAGAGAATTCAGGCAAAGCAACCTAAAGCAGTGCCTGGGGCAGATTAATTGCCAGTAAGTATTAAATATTACCCCTTATAGGGGGTTGAATTGGAGCACCCCCCTGCCCTCTGCCCCGGAATGATAGGTTTACACTCTAACTCCCAGAATCTGTAAATGTGAGCTTATCTGGGAACAGGGTTTTTGCAGATGTAATTAAGTCGAGGCTCTTGCATTAAGATAATCCTGGATTACTCAGGGAGGCCCGAAACCCAATGGCACAGAGGCAGGTGCCCTGGTAAGAGACAGAAGACATACACACACAGAAGAAGGCCACATGAAGACAGAGGCAAGGATGCTGCCACAAGCCAAGGGGTGCCTGGAGCACCAGAAGCTGGAAGAGGCAAGGATGTCTTCTCCCCTGGAGCCATCAGAGGGAGTGCAGCTACCAGGTTTCTGGTAATCTGTTATGGCGGCCTGAGCAAAGGAAATATCCCACATGTATCTGGGCCCCGACAATCCTTACCTTCGGAGCCTGGCACCAGCATTAAAGAAGAAATTGCATGAAAATTTCAGGGGTAACAAAGGTGACCATAAATACTGGGCTGTCCCTCCCATTCTCCACCACACTGGTATATGTGTGTGCACACATACACGTGCACACACACACACACACACACACCCTCTTTTGGCACATATGTTGCTCTGAACAGCCAGGTTTTTCTAATGCATAGGCTTTGCTTAGTGTATTTATTATTCATTTTTAAATTTTTTTTTAAACGTTTTATTTATTTTTGAGACAGGGAGAGACAGAGCATGAACAGGGTAGGAGCTGAGAGAGGGAGACACAGAATCCAAAGCAGGCTCCAGGCTCTGAGCGGTCAGCACCGAGCCCGACGCGGGGCTCGAACCCACGGACCTCGAGATCACAACCTGAGTCGAAGGCCGCTTAACCGGCTGAGCCACCTAGGCGCCCCCGCTTAGTGTATTTGGAACTCAATAAGATACCGCTACCCATGACCACAGAGAGGCGGATCGCACAGACAGATACCACATACATGAAACACAGTAGGGACAAAGAAAGGTCCAGACTGGCTTCCAACCTCACATAATAATGTCGGGGGAGGAGAAGGCGGTGCGTCTTCGGACTGCCGGTGGTCCACTGTGAGGACAGTGTGACCGAGGGGGCTTAACTTCATGTGCTGACCACAGGCCGGGCCTGGGCCCCCGCACGTCTGAAGAGGCGGGCACTGCAGTGGGGAGAGATGTGAGTCCACTTTGGAGTTTCCTGCCATCTGGTAGCTTTTTTTTTTTTTTAATAAGTTGTTTATTTTGAGAGGGGGAGTGAGGGGCAGAGAGAGAGGGGAGAGAGAATTCTCAGCAGGCTCTGTGCTGTTAGCAGAGTCTGACACGGGGCTCCAGGTCACGAACCACAAGATCATGACCTGAGCAGAAATCAAGGGTCGGACAATTAACTGACTGAGCCACCCAGGCACCCTTTAATCAGAACTCACAGAGAGGGTGGGGAAGAGGCAGCCCTCAGGACTAAGGGTAGGTGGCTCCGGGCTGTCTGACTGATCAACATAGGTCAGTGTCCTGTCAGTTTCAAATGCTGACCCCCCCTCCCCTCCTCCCCCCCCCCCCCCCCCCGGGGAACTTGAGTCTGTGCGCTGCAGTCACAAACCTCCCCTTTGGGTCACATTCCCCGCCTCTCTGAGTCATGGGCAATGGGAGTCTTCCTTGAACTAAACTCACACGGGGCAGGGCTTGCTTCCATCTTGGAGATTTTCAACTGCAAATCATACAGGCTTATGGAAAATAACTTTCAGTTACAGAAAACATGAAAAAGAAGGTTCTTGGCATTTGGGAACTCTGGTAAAGAATGCTGTCTCTCTGAAACCGGAGTTTTATTTGATGTTTCTTGGAAAGAAACCATTCAACTTACTTTATAGTCTCTCAGTTCTTCAAAGGGTTCAGAATTAGACACACACAAAAGCATAAATAATCCAAAAAAAATGTTGTACTCTATCTCGTGAATGCTATTTCCTTCCTCCTCGTAAGGTATATTTATGAACTCTGGAAAGTAATTTCAGGGGGAAAAATGCAATCTTAGTCCAGTTTTATAACAATGGAAGTGGTTTGTTCCTGCCTTGTGGAGTTTTTAAGATGGCGTGGTATTTACACAAGTGACATACATTGACTCCCTGAGGCCAAAGTCCTTCAGATTTTACATCTGCCTTCTCAGGTGCTTATGCTTTTAGAAAAGGCGATTTGCAGTCCGAGAATGTGTTCAGTTAATCCAAACAGGGCTTTCCCGCTGTCCAGGTGTTAGACTTTACCTGTGGGCCCACCTCCTCCTTCCCCCCTCCTCCCTCCTCCTCCTCCCTCCTCCCCTCTTCTCTCCCCTCTTCCTTCCCCTCCTCTCCCTAGTCCATGTGTAATTAATTGGCTACACTGGCCATACGCTGGATTTTAGCCACGGGAGAGGCGGGGCAAGTGTATCCTTTCCATCTCAGACTGTCTGTCTGTCTAAACTTTCATGGCCCCGCTAGGCAGGTCAGTCCCATGGGCTGGACCCCGGTAGAGGCAACAGAGCTGTGACCCGTGAGGGCAGCTGACAGCCCGGTCTCTTTGATGCTCTGAGAACAGCTTCCAGAGGCCTCTTTGTAGATGGCCATCAGATAAGAGACGCAGTGCCCCAGGGCTGCCCCAGTCATTTGGTAGGCAAGTATTTTAAGCCTGATTTCTTCTGGAAAGAAGTTCTGAGAAACTTCTGCCCTGGTGCTCCACATCTGTGCACAGTAAAAGTCTACACGTGACTGGGTCCCACAGAGGGAAGCTATCAGGGGTCTGGAGGGAGATGGGGGAGGCTCTCCCATTCCCACCCAATTTAGTACTCCCTTGGCCTGTCCAAGGGGCTAGGGTAGCCATGCGTTTTCTCTGAAAAAAGAACTACATCGTTCCACTCATGTTCCTGGAGCACCTACTATGTGCCAGTGCTGGGATGCAAGGAAGGGGGCCCACCCAGTCCTTGCTCTCCCGGAGCACACAGCCCAGGCCTTACCAATCACTGGACCCCAAGTTCTAACAGACACCAGACTGGGGGGCTCCAGGAATGTGTCCAAAGCCTCACTGCGCAGAGAACAGAACCAAAGGTGAGATTGAGTGGGGCGGTTGGGCAGGGCCACACTTGGGAAGGTGACCTGGGAGCTGTTGAAGAAGCCAGCCCTGTGGCTCTCTGGGGGAGAGCACTTCAGAAAGAGGGGACAGCAAGACCATGATGTGGGAGTGAGTGTTCCCTGGGGTATTCCAGGAAACAGCCCGTATTTGTCGGGATTGATTTCCCCAAAGTGTCATGTTCTTAGGATTAATGAAGACTTCTTACACTAGCCACCCAGATTAGACAGCACCTGACCACACCTGCCAGTGGCACTGTGAGAGGCTGACTTCATCCAGGCTTTATCAGGCATGTGTGCTCTAGGGGAATTTATTTATCAGCACCCTACCAGCACCATGGCTCTCGGCAGCAGCTTTTAAAGGAAAGGGGTTTTGTTTGTTTGTTTGTTTGTTTTTTTACATTTATTTTTGAGAGAGAGAGAGACAGAGCATGAGCAGGGAGGGGCAGAGAGAGAGGGAGACACAGAATCCTAAGAAGGCTTCCAGGCTCTGACTTGTCAGCACAGATCCTGACACGGGGCTCAAACTCACAAACCGTGAGATCATGACCCGAGCTGAAGTCGGATGCTTAACAGACTGAGCCACCCAAGTGCCCCTAAAGAAAGGGATGTAGAGGAAGTTTAGTGGCCCTGGGGTCCGCACGCAGGCACGGGGTGGAAGGAGGGAGGGGCCACCATGAAGTAAAAGAGGACCCCACCCACCCACCTACTCAAAAAAAAAGAACCATTTTGCCAAAGTTCGGACCTGCCTCTTAGGAAAGAAGTTTGTCATTCGTATAGGCCATTGTTCCCACCACTATTTTTTTAAAGGCAAAAACCACAAATCGTGGTCAAGCAGCCAAGAAGAGACTTGGGCTTACACGAAAAATTATTTATCACAGAATCCTAATCAGACATTTCATGGTCACCCATGCAACCCCTTGGTCATGCATCGAGTGCCCACCAGGTGCCGGGCACCACGTTAGATCCTGCCTTGACCCTTATGATCCAGAAGGCAGGGAGACACAATTCCAAATAAAATGTCCTGGCGGGGTCCAGAGCTTCTACCTGCGAGCCAACAAAAGTCCAGCCCCGGAGCTCAGTGACTGGGAGCCTGAGTCAGGCTGAGTCACCTGGGAGATTTGCTGGCCTGAACCCTCACCAGGCCAGGTGGGTGACAGGAGTCGTGCCCTCAGAAGGACTTGGAGGAGTCCAGGCTGGGCCTGTAGGGGCTCACACAGAGGCAGTTTTGGCCGGGGGGGTGCTGACCCAGTATCCTTGCATAGCACTGAGCATGCATAGGTGACCTCCCCCACCGCGAAGAGTTTCTTTTCCAGCTGGGGATCATACAGGCTGTGATCTCTTCCCCAGCACAAGCGACCGTGTGACCCCTCTAGGCGCCCACACCTGAATGCATGCTCTCAGGCCCATTGTGCGTCCTCCTTGCTTTTCAGGGGACCATGACACTTTCCCCTGGATTCTGAGATTCCTTCATGCACCACGCCCATCTGAGCTGTGAAGGCCAGGTTCAAGCACACTACAGTACTCACTGTCATCCATCACCTGTTCCACTCCATGTCTTACGCCCTCCTTACCACACACACACACACACACACACACGTGTGCACGTGCACACGCAGGCATACAGCCCGGCCAGCGACCCGTTCTCCTGTCTTTGTCCTTGCTGAGCCCTTTCGATCTGTCCTACCTGATCGCTCGGGCTCTCCCCAGGCACAGAGCCTCACCGACACCTTGCAGTGGCCCTGACCCCGGGCCCTCCAGCCCATTCTGTCTGTCCTTCCACTCACCCCCAGTGTGGCAGGAGGCACGAATGCCAGTGCCAGGGCAAACTGACAGAGGGAAAGAGAAATGAGGATTGAACATTTTGCAAGCATAGCAGAAATGTGAAACAAGCTGAAGGTACCTGATTGGACGTCGTCCTTCAGAGCGTTCTCCCTGGGGGTGAGGCACTCTATCCCGCGATGCTGTGCCAACTGGCCACACCGTTTCTGAAGTTATCTGTGGGAGTCCTGAGCAAACTGACTTGGCGGTTCCCAAGCCTTGCCACCCACTGCAGTAAAAAATACAGACTGTAGCGGTGCCTGGGTGGCTCAGTCGGTTAAGCGTCCAACTCTTGATTTTGGCTCAGGTCACCATCTCACGGTTCGTGAGTTCGAGCCCCGCGTGGGGCTCCACGCCGACCGTGCAGAGCCTGCTTGGGATTCTCTCTCTCTGCCTTTCCCCCACTTGCACTCTCTCTCAAAATAAATAAAAATAAACTTAAAAATATACGACACTAGAATCGCACTAGTTTTGGGGAGGTGGATCCCGGGTGTGGGTTATTTGGTGAAGGCCTAACGTCCTCCCGGGCTGAGCGTCCACATCCCCTACTTCCGGGGCAGCGTCCGGCCCGGGTTCAGTGGAAGCTGCCTATGGGTCATGAAGATGGCATTGTTCGCCCTGCGTCCCTCCCGATCGAAGGCTCCGTTTCCTCAGATTTATGAGTTTATAACCTCAGTTTTATAAGTTTTTAAAGTGTTTCATTAAAGTAAATGCCTAAACATTGATGCAGCCTTTCTTCAACGGGCTAGTGGTTTACAGCCCAAGTGGCTGGGATTCCTTTCCAAAAGCCCAACATTTTCCCTTTAAAACGAATTGATAACACTTTGTTTCTGGATCAGGCCTGACTTGAGTTGGCAGATCAACACAACAGAACTCGCCATTGGCCCTTCTTCCCCCTCCAGCTTTCCCCAAATCTCCTCCCCTGCCCTGCCCTGTTTCTCTTCTCAGGAAGTAGCCTCCTCCCCTCCCCGCCCCTCCCCAGCTGCTCTGGCCCAAGTCCTCCCTGAGGACCCTCGAATCCTTCTCTCCTCTCTCCCTCCACCCTGGGAGGTGCTGTCTCCCTTCCCTCCAGAGCATCTCTCCCTCCGTCCAGGTCCCGGGCCTCCCGTCCCCCGCATCTTAACATTTCTACTCGCTGCCACCATCCAGGCACGGCCAGCGGGGTCTCAAAGCTTGAACTTTTTATCTTGACATAAGCTCGGACTCCCAAAGAGATTGCAAAATAGTATAAACAGTTTCCTCACACGGCCCTCACCCAGATTCCCCAAATGTTAACATTTTGCCACGTTTATTTCATCCTTCCCCTTTGCCTCACCGAACACATATATGCACCGCCATATGTTTGTCTGAGTGTCTGCGCGTAAACTGCAGACATGCAATGCCCCCCACCCCTAACTGCTTCAGCCCGTGTCTCCTAAGAACAAGGACATCCTCTTAAACCACCCTGGCTCAATGACGAAACTCGGGAAATTAACCTGGAGGCAACATTATTATCTCATCTACACATTTTACTCAGATTTCCCCGCTTGTCCCAATCGTGTCCTTTCTAGCAAGTGGAAACCCCAGATCATTTATGACATTCTGTCATCGTGTCCCTTCAGTCCCTCAGGCTGGAGTTCAGAGGAATCTTTCTAAAATTACTCGTATCAGCTCATGTTGGTTCTGCAAGTGCCCTGTGGAATCAGAGGGGCCCGGTCTCTGGGGCATGGCCCACCCGGCACTGTCCCCAGTGACTCTCTATGGCACTGGTTCCTGGAAGCAGCCTCACCGGCCTCCTTACCATGCTGGCCTTCATGTCTCTGGTCTCTCGGTCTGGAACCGCCCCCAGCTTTGAGCTGGCTGCTCCTTGCCCGCCCTGAGTCAGAGGAGAGACCCTCCTTGTTCCCGCCACACCACCAGACCTGCTCCGCCACACTTGGCCTTGCTCGTTGCCTTCACCTCTCATCGTCCGTTCATTTGTTCATCCCTTTATCTTCTGTCCCTCACCCCCCACCGAATATAAGCCCCGCGAGGGCGGGCAACTCAGCAGTCTGGTCCTTGCTGAGGCCTGAGCACTTGGAAAAAATTGCGCCTGGCACATAATAGCTGTTCAATAAACACTGGTTGAATGAGTGGATGAATGAGTGAATGAATGAGTGAACGCAAGCTTTATCAGACTATTTGCATTAAAGACAATAAAACCCTTTCACCTACACTCACACGGGTTAGAGATTTTATAGAAGTTGAATGAAGAAGAAGAAAAATGTTTTCTCCTCAGAATGTCCGCCAATGACCTAGGAAGCTTCGGCGCACTGCTCCCCTCTTCCAACTGGCCAGACGTCAAGATAATAGACTCGATTTACTTTTTAAGAAAATGTGCCAGGTTGTCTACACCCAGGCCTTTCTGTGACAGGGCTCTCAGCAGAAATAAGTGACACGTATCGACTTGAAGGTCATGGTTGAGTAACATGGCGAAGAGTTTCTGACCAAGCCACAGGCTGCCTAGAACCCACTCAAATAGCAAAGGGGGCTCCCTTTCCTGCGAGAAGGGCCTTGAGAGGCCCCAAACGCCCTTGGAGGACCCCAGCCAGATCCCCAGGCCCTCCTCATGCCTCTGCAGAAACAGCTCCTGGCCAGGGGTCCACCGAGCAAGCGGACAGGGGAAGGGTGAGCCTCGACCTTGGACAGGCAGGATGGAACCGCTCTCGCTTGCAATTGGACAGGTCCATCACGGAGAGCACTCCTCAGCTCTAGACACACGTTATTCTGCCAGGAATGACACACATGCAGTGGGGCACCTGGGTGGCTTCGTCTGTTAAGCGTCCAACTTCGGCTCAGGTCATGGTCTCGTGGCTTATGAGTTCAAGTCCCATGTCGGGCTCTGTGCTGACAGCTCAGAGCCTGGAACCTGCTTGGGATTCTCAGTCTCCCTCTCTCTCTTGGGGATGGCCTGCGGGGAGGCCCCCCACTGCCCATCCCCCAGGGAGCCCAGTCCTGACTGCGGTTCTACAGATTTCACCAGAGAATGAGGTAGACAGGGGAACAGGATGGCCTGAACCCCAAATTCTGCCCTGGCCTGGCACACAGGGAGGTGCACCAGGATAAGACACGCCAAAGGAACATTTGTACCCGGCTGGGGCAGAGGGAGGGGACCAGACTGAGGCCACACGTTACAGGGCCACGGGCAGCAGTCGGTAGGCTCAGACAATACCCAGAACTCTTGGGGCAACCCGCACGTCCACAGGACGCCATCAGACAAGGTCACCAAGAGTTGCAGGAGGTCTGACTCGAGAAGGGCAGGACTGGGGCCTCTAGAGGATGTGCCCTTGGTCCAGCTGAAATGGCCTGGTGGCCAGAGACGCGAGGGAGCCCTGGGGCCTACAGCGCTCACCCCCTCCTGCCCCTACAGGGTGGTTTAGACCAGACCACAGTGTCACAAGTCCCCAGGATGACCGGAACTGTTCTCGGGCAAGGTAGCCTCTTGGTCCTGCTCTGCAGGGACCTAAAAGGAGGAAGGAAGGAGGTGGTCATCTGTGCTCTGGCAGAGCCACATTGCCTGGCGTCTCATCCCTGGCTCTGCCACTGATGAGCTCAGTGACCCCGGGCAAGGAGCTTAAATGCTGTGTGACTCAGTTTCCCTACGTGGACACTTGGGGTGATAAGGGCAGTTTCTTCAAAGGGCTGTCGGAGATGTGATACTTTTTTTTTTTTTAATTTTTTTTTTCAATGTTTATTTATTTTTGGGACAGAGAGAGACAGAGCATGAACGGGGGAGGGGCAGAGAGAGAGAGGAGACACAGAATCGGAAACAGGCTCCAGGCTCTGAGCCATCAGCCCAGAGCCCGATGCGGGGCTCGAACTCACGGACCGCGAGATCGTGACCTGGCTGAAGTCGGACGCTTAACCGACTGCGCCACCCAGGCGCCCCGGAGATGCGATACTTTGAGCAGGGCCTCACACATCTGTGCCCAGTGGTTAGTTGTTACTATTAGAGGTATCATCACAGGGGGCTCTGGGGCCAGGTGGGGGTGGGGGAGACACCGGTGGAGCTGCCGATCTCTCCCTAGGGTCCCACCCCAGAATTTTCTCTTGCTTTTTTTTAAAGAATTTTTCTGCTTACTGCCCATGAGATCTGGAGCAACACAGCTCCCTAGCACGTCCTGGTCTTCCGCCTTTTCGTTTTCATTTGTGCCTGGGCTACGGTAGGGTCTGACTACATACTTGGATTGAATGAACGAATGTTTTAGGAAAACCACTACCTAAATCACTAAAAGAGTAATGAGCTCACATGAAGTCTCTGGCGTCCTTCTGGGCCGGAGGGTCAACAACGGAACGTGTTATGTTTCGGGCGTATTTTAAGAGTGGTTGCCCACGTTTGATCTCGTTTAGTTCGCAGGTAAGGGGTTCTTGTAGAGCTGATTCTCCCCAAATCTGCTTTAAGGAGGGCAAAGGGGAGAAGTTGTGATGATTTTCCCTTGCTGAGTTCCTTTTGGTAACGTGGGTATTACAAGGCAGAACATTCCAGAAACGAGGACCTTCAACGTTCTAGTGTGTCTTCTTGGGCTCAGGGCGTGACCCGGGAAGCAGTGATCAGGAAAGGAGACCCCGTGGGAGAAACCAGAAAACTTGGGGGAGTTTTTGCCTTGTTTTCCATCTTCTCACAGACCCCATCTGGTCTTGCCTAGTGGAGAATTTTAACAACTTGTCACCTCTCACCTTCTGATTTTGACTGCCAGCAACTGAAAGCAACTTGGGTTACCTCAGCACACAGAGAACTTACTGGAGGGGTGGGCACCGAGCTCAAAGAACACACAGGAAGCCAGAGACCAGATACTGGCGTGCTGGTGGCTGGACAGGGAATGCCACCATGCCCCTGCAGACCCAAGGATGTTGCTGCTCTCGCAACAACCCCTCTTTGCCCTGCTTGCTGCAGATTCAGAGAGCGTTGGATTGGCCAAGCCTAGGAAATGGGTCTGCCCTCAGCTGTACCAGGGGCAGGGAGATAAAGGGAAATTGTGGTAGAAATAAGGGGAACGGGGATAGGCGGGTTGGATGGCATAATCCTCCCTTCCTCTCATAAAGAAAAGCTAGCAAGAAACATGCAGGATATATGGAAGAGAAATCAAGTGTACTAAAAGCATCAAAAAATAAGCCTCATGAGGCACCTGGGGGGCTCAGTTGGTTAAGTGTCTGACTTCGGCTCAGGTCACGATCTCACGGTGTGCGGGTTCGAGCCCCGCGTCGGGCTCTGTGCTGACAGCTCGGAGCCTGGAGCCTGCTTCGGATTCTGTGCCTCCCCCTCTCTCTGCCCCTTCCTGCTCATGCTTTGTCTCTCTTCTCTCTCTCTCTCAACAATAAATAAGTTAAAAAAAAAAAAAAGCCTCATGGACAGATCAAAATACTACCCACCGTGAAACACATCTTGGAAAAATGACAGTGTTCCCCTGGTAGTCACCATCATCCCAAACAAGATCTCCACAGAACTACTCAAGGCACTTAAACGGATTCTAAAATGCATTGAAGACAAAATGTAGAATGGCCACGATAATCTTGAAAAATAAGGATAAGAAATTTCAAACCTAAAACAATAGTGATCAAGGAGGGGGGTGCGGTGGAGCGATACACAAAATGGGTGAAGGGCGTTAAGAGGTGCAAGCTTCCAGTTGTCAGATAAAGTCTCAGGGACGAACAGGGTAGCATGGGGAGCATAGTCATGTTGTGGGGACTTTGTATGGTGACAGATGGTGGCGTGGTGAGCATATTGTAATGTTTATAATTTCAAATCACTCCGTTGTACGCCTTAAATGAGTACAATACATTTTTTTTCTTTGAGAGAGAGAGAGAGAGAGAGAGAGAGAGAGAGAGAGAGAATCCTGCAAGGGGCAGAGTGAGAGAGAGATAGAGAAGTGGGGCCCACCCAGGGTTCATGTTTTACCCAAAGCGGGGCTCGAGCTCACCCGATGTGGGACTCGAACTCCTGAACTGTGAGATCACGACCTGAGCCCAAGTCATTTGCTTAATGACAGAACCACCCAAGTGTCTTTAAACAAGTACAGTATTATATCGACTATACTTCAATTAAGAAAAGCTATAGGAATCAGAATAATGGAGACTAAACGAGAACAGAGGAATAGAAAAGAACTGAGAAACAGAAGCACTATAGGAGGATATGGTGGATGTCAAAAAGCCGTTTCAGGCTGGTGGAGAAAAGAGGAGTCTTAGCTGTCTATGGGGGAAAAACAAAGTGAGATTCATACTGCAGATCGTTCAAAAAAGTCCAGGCAGATTAAAGACGGAAACAACTGTAGAACTGTATGAATAAAATGGAACATATTTACAACTTTGGCATCGGGAAGGTCTTTTAAGATACGAAAGACAGAAATTTAAGATTAAGTCTGACTTCTAAAGTGGTGACAGCGACGAATACACCACAGGCAGTTAAGAGACACACAATGGAATAAAAATATGTTCACGAAAAGATATGCAGAAGGATATTCACAGCGGCTTTATTCCCCTAGCCCCAACCTGGTAAGAACTCAGGTGTTCATGAACAAGACAATGGCCCAAGTGTGGTCTATTCCTTCATTCAGTAGAATACTTGGCTTAATACGAAGGAAGCTACTGATTTTAATTTGGGTCTCAAAAACATTAAGCTGAGCAAAAAAGAAACCAGACACACACAGAAACACATACTGCATAATTCCATTCAAACTATCCACAAAACGAATTCGTGGTGGAAAAAAAATCAGAACAGAGGCCACTCCTGGGAGTGGGATGGGAGGGATTGCCTGGGAAGGAGCTTCAGAGAACTTTCTACAGCGATGGCAAGGTTCTTCATCTTGAGAGGGGTTTGGGTGACAGCTTTATCTTTGGTCAAAACGTAGCAAATGCACACTTAAGATGTGTGTTTTTCTGAGAAATGAATTAAAAAAAGTTTTATTGTAAATTTTATCTCAAAAGAGAACATTAAAAAAAAGAACCAACTTTATTAAAAAAAAATTTAACATTTTAATTTTTGAGAGACAGGGAGACAGAGCGTGAGCCGGGGAGGGGCAGAGAGAGAGGGAGACACAGAATCCAAAGCAGGCTCCAGGCTCTGAGCTGTCAGCCCAGAGCCCAACGCAGGGCTCGAACCCATGGATTGTGAGATCATAACCTGAGCCAGAGTTGGACGCTCATCTGACTGAGCCACCCAGTGCCCCCAAAATAACCAACTTTAAATGATATGTGTGCTGAAGTATTTAGGGATGAATACTGATGTCTATGGTTTACTCCAAAATGCATCAGAAAGGAAGATAGATTCATGGTTGGATAGGTGACGTTAAAAATAGTAGGGGCACCTGGGTGGCTTAGTCAGTTAGGCGCCTGTCTCTTGATTTCGGCTCCTGGTCATGAGATCGAGCCCCACATTGGGCTCTGTGCTGACAGTGCAGAGGTGGCTTGGGATTCTCTCTCTGCCTCTCCCCGGCTCTCTGTCTCCCTCTCAAAAAAAAAAATAAATAAATAAACGTTAAAAAAAAAAGTATAGTAAATTGTGAAAGGTAGAATCTAGCAGGTGGGTATACTGGGGTTCTCTGTGAAATTCTTTCAAATCTTCTGCATATTTAAAGATCTTGATAATAGAACATCGGGGGAGAAAGCAAAAGATTCAAGTTAAGATATTTGTGACACGTAGAGATTTTTACTCATGATACATAGAGCTTGTCATCAACAGAAGAAATGAAAAACCCAAAGGGCCGTAAGCGAAGGCCTCTAGACAAAAGGCAAATGCCAACAATATCTGACAAAATCATCCCATTTGTAACTAGAAAAACCTGAATTTGACCAACCACGCTACTCTTCCCCGTCCAGGCTGATACCAACATGGTATTGACACTTGGCGGAGAATTGGAGGAGAAGCGGATGTTCTCACGTGCCGCCGGCGGTCGTGTGAGTGGAGCCAGCCTGGCAGCATCCGTGAGCGGGAGCGGAGACACCCACCTCCCTGTCCCACCACCGCGCAACCCTCCCGCTTGCTGGCCAGGCAGCCCGGGGCAGCACTGAAGAGGCAGAAATACCAGAAGCAGGCCGCCATCGGCAAGCGGCGAACCTGCGTGCACTCGATGCAGAGGTTAGAATGGAGTGGAGTCACTCTGGAAGCTCTACGACCTACTGCTAAGGCAGAATCACGTACAAATTGCTGCATTGATAGAAAAGGCAAAATCACGGTAGTCTGAGTGCGCGTGCACGCACACGGACCCACAAAGAAAAGGATGGGGAAAAATTTGAACGCGTGTCTGTTGGTGAGGAAGTAGGATGGGGATGGGGGCCAGAACACCTTTGATCTGAAGTATGATCTGCAATAAATGTATACACACACAGATGTGTAGCAACAAGACCATAGTCATGCATTGCTTGCTTAATTAAAATGAAGCACATGAACAGATGACCCTGTTGACAACCAAGCCCGGCCAGTCTTTAACTCTCCCAGCATTTGCTTCCAAGCAACAGTGGCAAATTCTACAATTACTTATTTAGGATTTTATAGCCTATGCCCCCAAACCAAGCTTTACGGTCTCTGTCATCCCTTACACCAAGTGCACACTCACTGTGGAGCACAGTGCCCCCAGCACTCAACTCAGTGAACCCTCCCAAGGCGGCAGCGGTCAGTTCACACCCGGGGCCCCAGACACGTGTTGGTGATCCCCTCGGCTCTGCAGACAAGCCCTTTCCGCCAGAGTCAAACCAGACTTCCCACCTTTTGTTTTTTCTTCCAACTATGAGAGGGGATGAGATGGCAGGGAATCTGCCCTGATCACTAATCAATACAGAGCTGGCTCCTAGTACCACCCCCTCCCCAGGTGCTGAGTCATATCTGCCTATGGGGCAGAAAACCATGCAGAAGGTCCCGCCAGCCACTTCAAAACTCTTAAGAGTGGTTTGCTTTTAAGTATGCTACACAGAATTGTCTTCGAGCGAGAATTCACAAAACTACACGTAGGTAATACATTCTGTGACTGACAAAGGGCAGAGGTGTGGGTGTGCAGATACTGATGCAGAACTCCAGCTGTCTCTCCACCGTTCTGTGAAACAAATCACACAGCTCACCAAAACTAGTTGAAAGTTTTATTTGTATAAACTTCATTAAGAACATAAAAGATTAAGTTTCTTAAAAAAAAAAAAATCTGCAGTTATTTACAGCAGTATTGCACAAGTAAAGTGGCAATTACCCTGTCGAAATTCATCAGTGCAAAACAAGTAAGCCAGGGAAATTGCAATACAAATGCTACATACGCTGGGTCCTAGGAAACAAGTTAGTGATGGGTCAGTATACAGACAGATCAGTGCTATTTATAAATGTGTACCTGATGAGTTCTGATACAGTAACTAGTGGTCACAGAATCTGGACATACGACTTAGGAGAGTTTCTAAAGTCAGGTTTCCGGACGAAAGTAGTCAAGTTACCTAGCTGGGAGCTTGAGGAACGCTTCTCAGATGCAATGCCATTTGGAGAACAGGAGTCACCTCAGCTGGCTTAGCGTCACGTGTGGACACACACCTGCACACGCGTGTGTGCACAGTGGGCACACACAGGCACCAGGCTAAATCAGCAGGGATGACAGAACCATCTACTGACACGGACCCACTAGGAAGTCTCTAAAGCTTCCAAGAAGCTTTCACATCGTAACATCCAGTCTAGTGGGATCCTCAACCTCTCTCAAAGGCAACAGAGAAGCAGAAGACGACAACCTGAAGAAGCAGGCTGATCAAATGTAGGGACCAAACGGCTCAGGGCTGGGGACGGGGGTAGGGTCTGTACAAGTAGCTCCTGAAGACCATTTAGTCCACACCTCAAAGCACAGGACACAGCGGGTGGGGGGTAATTCAACTACTCACCAGTTGCCAAAAAGGGATTAGTGGCATGAGGTGGTCCTGAAGTCACTCCCAAGGCAGGAGCCACCTGTCTCCCCTGTCCCTTCCTCCTGCCCCTGAACCACTCACTCCATGGCAGTACCTCCAGAGCGGGCACGCTTCTATTTCTCTGAACGCTGAATTGTCAGGGGCAAGTGTTCAATAGAAAGATCTGTCCCAACTGCCAATGATACATTAAAAAAAAAAAAAAAGATACGGCCCGGTGTTAATAGAATTTGCTTCCATGAGAAGCTCGCTCTTTTGGAATAAAAAGCCACTGGATATTTCTTGTAAAATTTGGTAACCTGCCAAATGGTCCCTCATTGATGGCGACGCACAGACTTCATCAAAAGTAGAGCAAACCGCAAGAACTGAAACCCATGTGACCAGAAACTACAGGAACCAAAGCTGGAGGGCCAGCCTGGGAAGACCGTGTGGCTCAGGGAGCTGAGCGGTCACCACGTCAGAGTCAAAAAGCGATTAATGGTACAGCAGGGGGGGGGGGGGGGGGCAGGGAGGTCAACACTTTTCAAAACTTAAGACATTAAATAAGCAGGAAATAAATATACAATATTTCTACAAGTTACAGCATTATGAAACAGTAGGACACATTACACAGAAAAAGAATCTACAATATTTACAATCCTCAATTCTGAAAAGTTTAGTAAAAACAGTGATTTTACTTATTTATGCTGTACAAAATTTTACAAGAAAGGTAAAGGAAACACAATTGCACACAGACATTTGGCTCAGTTGGTAAGTAAAATGTGACCTCCTAATCTAATAAATAGTCAAAATATATACATAATCAAGAAGGGGGAAACAGGAGAAAGTTGTTCTCTACTGCATACACTTCCATCAGACGGAATTTTTACCTGGTTTCTCCACAACCACCCAAAAGAGTTCTTCGTAAACTCCCTTCTAGGCAGGAGCACAGTTAACTGGAAGCATTACTCATGAAAGTATTTTGTATGTGTTTATTGCATTTCTGTGCTAAGTCACAGGACACTTTCTACAAACCTCACGTGAGAAGAGGTGGTCAAGGCACAAAACCCGCATTCAGTTTCCAAAAAGGGATCTAGCCACGTTGTGTTTTCTACAAAAAGTAAAAGACAGAGAAAATACAAGGTCTACCACAGTAGGCATACCTTCCAGAGGCATCTTGATAAACAGACGCATACAGTACAGAAACGTCCAGTCATCTCTCTTGAGTCCTGGTGCGATAGCCTGCTCCTTAATACTACAATTCATAGAATCTCCTATCTCCTCACGAGCTGCTTCCGCGGCCGGCCTGGAGGCCAGGAGGCCACCGAGCCAGAGGTAAACCTGTACATGTGGCCAGCACACAGCCCTCGGGCCCCGCTCCCAGGGAGCCGCAGTATTGCAGAAACAGAGTAAAGTGCCCCAGTCGGAGAGACTGGCACTGAGTGTGGAGGTCTGGGTCGGGGCGAGGCGTCCAGAACCGAATGTCTTTGGTGTGTGGTGTCCAGCAGGCCCACCGTTGCCTTACAGCCGCGTGGACTTTACGACCCTACAAAGGGGTTCGAGACACATCGAAAACGCAAGCTGACACTCAACACAGCTTTAAAAACTATTCAAGACCCCAAGGAGAGTTTGGGGGAAACGAAAATTCTAAAAAAGGAAGGATATTTGGAAGCAAATCTCTCTACCTAAAAGAAAAAATGTATATGCTATAGATACATATATATATATTTATATTTATATAGAATTATGAAGATACAAATGAATGAATTTCCCCACTTAATTTAATAATGTGAAAACACTGGTCCTCTTAGGGGCCAACAGCAAAACAAGAGCTGTTGGTGCTGACTCGGTTTGATGTATTTCTCTCAAAAAGCTGTTTAATGGTCTGATGTTTCAAAGACTGTCAGAGTTATAGGGTTCACGAAATGATCTCCACCTCCCTTCTTTTCCTGCTTCCTGATCTTTTTCCTGGGTCTCCCCAGTTAACTGCCTTTGCGATGATGGCCCAACTCACGGGCTCTCCGTCCCAGAAAGGGGGAGAAAGAAAGAGCAGCCCCAACAGAGGTGGACGCATGCAGGGCGCTCCCACAAAACCCAACCGTCCCGAGGGAAATGGAACAAGTCAAACCGACAGCTGTCAGGAGGCTGAGAGGCCGCTTCAGATCTGTGCTCCGACGGAGGATTTTGATGGCACTGCCGAAGGCGGGATTAAGCCTTCATTTCAAAACGGATTCAAGGGGGTGGGAACCAAGCGTCAGGCATCAAAGGCCAGATGAACTTGGGAGTTGGGACGAAAAGCCCGGATGCCCAGGAAACAGCCGCCTCAAGCCCCAAGGCCTGTGCCAATTCCCACGAGGGCCGGGGCTCGGACACCTGCAGTCCAAGGAACTCAGCTGTGAGGGGGCGTGCTCACCACCTGTGGCCACACGCAGACAGACAGTGCCTGTGACTATGGGAAAGTCTGCAACCAGAAAAGCCGACGGTGCCTGTGTGTGTTACTGCCAGTCCTTCTCAGGACACTTCTAAATGATGAGCCCATCGAAACCAAAGAAGACCAACATCAAGCCCGTCCCAGCGTGCATGATACAGGCAGATCCTAACTCATGTCCTGACCCCATTACCTTTTATCACGAGCACACGCTGGACCAAATCTGCGCATCGCCGTCCAGGCAGACCAGAAGAGCCATCGCCAGGGGAGATAAGGAAAAACACACGGAGAAGAGCCTTAAACTTTTTGCCACAGGTGCAATTGAATTTGAGGAGGTAAGTAAATATTTACAAGATGGGAGTGGCATATCAATACAGGCTGGTAACAGACCCTCTGCCCCTTTAATCAGTTCCATTTCATAAGAACTTTTTGGTATTAATAATAATGGTTAAAAAAAAAAAAAAAAAAAAAAACAAACCAAAACAACAAAGTATGTCAAAGAGGCAATGGCAGGGAAGGGAGGGGGCCATATCATACCTCTCCCGTTTAAAAATTCTGTACAGTAATCTCTAAAAAGAAACTAAGGCAGCTTTATAAATTAGCTGGCTCAGTTTCCACTGCAGAGTTTACATAATCCTCTGAGAGTAGGCAACAGGTTCTTAAAATTTTAGTACAAAAATCATTCACGAGTTGGTTAAAAAGTTTCCATTTCCTTTTTGAAAAACCTGCTCTTATTAAAGAAGGTGGAAAAAAAACCCACACCGCGTGTAAACACCATTCTTGCATAAAATCCTGCTCCAAAGAACCATGATTTGTACATAATTTTTTTTTTTTTTTTTTAAAAAGAATCCTCCCTCATTTACATTCACAACAAACTTCCATTAGAAATTCTGCTGTGTGGTGAACAGAAAGGTCCGGTCCACATGCAGCGCGGTGTCCTCGGGAACGCGTTGGCCGGCCTGCCCGCACGCCCCATCGGGGACAGGGCCGCTGGCTGCACAGCAGTGGCCCCCAGAAATTGTGGTGCTGGGGCCTGCTGGCGTGAACACGTGAAATGTCTGCACACATGTGGCTCGCGAGGAACCCGTCGTCACTGCAATCGCCATACCAGGCGGACGATGTAACGTAACAGTCGTAAGATAATCATTTGGGGCTGGGCTTCGGCTGCTTGGTAATTATTCAAAAAGACCTGAAACGACAATAGGAAAGCTTCTTAGTTTCTCAGCCCTGATGTTATTTTCTGGGTGGGGGAATGCCTATACTTAAGCGAACCACCAATCCCACTGTTACCCAGCTCGGGAGGCACCCCATCTTCTGAACACGGGTTCTTCCCCGAGACTGCGAAAGGGGAGGCCCTCCTACAACCTCCCTTGCAGAGGAAGACCTCACTGCGTAGACAGCAGTAGACTGAATGATCTGCTGCTTTACAGGAACCCAAAGAATGCTTGGAGCCTCAAAGAGAATCCTTGAAACTCTGTTTGCTTCTCTAAAACACTATGCTTTCTAGGTCATCGTTGGCCAAAACTGCCTTGATCTGGAAATGCATCAACCTCTGTGCAGGTGCTGGAGAAAAGCCATGCCATTCCCATACCCCCGCCCCCCCCCCCCTTAACTGGAGTTGGGTGTCCCTTTGAAAGAGGCAGGGGTGGAGGGGACAGAAGAGAGATGTGAAGGAAGTCTCTAACTACCCAGGTTATTAACCTTCAAATCCGTCGACACCCCAAGGGTGAATTTCTGGTAGCTGCAGTTTACTTGAGCACACACGGGCAGCGTCAACCCTCATCCCGCTCCACATGGGGAGCAAAGAAAAAGCAATTAAAAAATTTTAAAGAGCCTCCTTGCCGGTGACTACCCTATGTTTATAAGCTGACAAACTGCTCAAAAGGAAACTGCTGGATTAAAGATCTCAGCGGTCTCAGAGGTCCTCAGGTCTTCCGAAGAGTGCCCACCTTGGCGTTCTAATCCATTCTGCCGGTAAAGCGCAGGGTGTCAATTCAGAGCAGCCGAAGCCAGCAATGGAACACACCTGCCTCTTACACCAGGAGCTACAACCCGTTTCGCAATCCAGGCCTGCAATCCATCCTGGTCGTTTCCTTAATGAGTCATCCGTGCCCAGGACCGGCTCTTTGCCATCCGGGGCTCTCCACGAACCCCGTGCTCACGTGCGCAGGTGAAGCTTCCAACGCACCACCACGGAACCGCCGGCCCCAAGTCGGGCTGGGAACGAGTGTCCTGTCTCACACACAAACAGGGCCCACAGACGCCAGCTGCGAGCGGAGCCCCTGCCCTGTTTACACGAGCTCCCCAAGCCTGTCTGACAGAATGGGATTGTGATACGGCCAGGGCATTTCCCGTTCTCCTTCCATACCCAGACTGGAGGAAATCAGCTTTCTGTAAGCGATTCCTGTACAGGCGCTCTGTAACCACAGTCTGTGATTTTTATCTGTTTTACACACGAGATTGCTTTGTTTTGATTTAACTTTCAAAATTACTTTGCTTTTCTGTGTGTGTGAGAATAATTTAGGGGAAGGTTAATTTTAGTTTAGACTAATATTAATAGGTTGAAAGAGGCTTATTCAAAATAAAACCACGACTTACTGAAACTAAGAAGGCGTAAATGCAGGGCTAAGCAATCCCGTCAAGGTGGGAAATCTCATGTCAGCCAGGTGTCATTACCAGCCTCAGGGAGGCCAGAGAATGGGGTCTAAGTGACACCAGCAAGGCCCATTAGTGACAGATCCCAACTGCTTACACTTAGCTAATTTTACGTTCAAGAACTGGCAGCGTCGGCGAGGAGAAATCTTCCACCCACCCTTTGAGGACATCAGGTGGACGAGAGTGGCCATGACAGCAGACAGGACTCACTTCGCCAGAAGTCTTTCCAAGTGTTTAAGAGTCCTGCTTTCATCTTAAATGTAGGGGGCATGGGGCGTGTTCCAGGGAAGGCGGGGCGGAGGCGGGGGCAACGCAGGAAATTCTGGAGAAAGGAACCCCCAATCCCTGACAGACGACAAGATGCTACCACCACTCAGGAAGGGCAGCGGGACGCCTGCCCCCTCAGGCAGCACGCGAGACAACACGACACGCGCTTTCAAGCCAGCGAGAAACTGCTTTTGGACAGCATTCAACGGAGGAAGCCGTTACGACCGAATCCAAAGAAGGGGGCCAGCCAGCCCAGAAAACCTTTGACAGCTGGCGCGGCTGGCACAGCTCCGTGGGCACGGCCCATCCCTCCAGAGCAGCTGGATGACGGGCAGCTCCCGCTTCCCACAGACTCCCGCCTTCCAGCACCTGCAGCCGTACGAATCAGCTGGTTTGCGGGAGCACACCGTAGGTGCCCGAAGATGCCAGTGTGGGGCAGGCGGCGCGAGGGCCACTGCGGGTGAGGACGCCCGGCCAGGCTCCAGCTATCAGCGCCAAGCACACGACAGCGGCACAGCCAGCACGAGATCTCAGACCTCTGGCCTCCGGGGCTGTGGATAAACACATTTCTGTTGTTCAAGCACTCCCTCCCCCGCAGTCTGTGGTACTTTGTTACAGCAGCCTTAGCGAATGAACACACACTCTCGGGCTACGTGCTAAGCGGACGTTCTTGGTCCTTCCCCTTTAGAAAAACAACACTTTCAGGTCAGGGTTGTGGAACGCTGTTTTAATCAAACTCATTCAAGTCCTTTAGTAAGGTACATCAATATGATGCATTTGGATAAAGGGCATCATTAAAAAAATGAAACATGCTACTAAGTACAAAGAATTTATGTATTACAGTGATCTCTTTCACTCATACACACACACACACACACACACACAATCACAAGTGCTCAAAGTGTAGGCCCCATCCTGTTGGGTCTTTTTAGCTCCATGGTCTAGATCAGGAACTATATTATTTGGGGCAATTGACTTTTATGGCTATCCCATGTGCCCAGAAGATGGACTCCTTCAACATTCAGCTTTGTGTCTCCCTCCAGGAACCAATTCTGACAGTTCATGCTCCTCTCTGGGCGAGGGGCTCCCGCAGCCCCCATGCCTCCTTGCATGGGGGCAGGGGGTGTGCTGGGGCCCAACTCTGAAAGCAGTTATCTGCATCCATAGGCCTGATGGGCAATACCTATGTCATCGGCCACGAGTGCAGAACAGCGTCGCACAGCCCATCCCAAAGGCTACCCGTGGGTGCTACCCACAGCGACCACTGCCCTGCCTGTGGAATCATGATGCAGGTTCTCACTTTGCAGGTGGAAAAACACCTACACGTTCTGGCAAAATGGGAGCTCTGTGCCAAAACGGAGTCAAGATGCTGAGGGTCCTTCCTGTTGAAAGAAAAAAATGCAACAGCATCTCTTTTCAAGAAGCTCACACTCTGGTGGGGAATCGCCATACAAATAAATAGCAGGATAGCAGGACAACGGCAATACGGAGGTTAATAAAAGGACAGAGAAAGCAGCGCTTGCCAGAGGCAAGTGGGGGCCTGGGAGAGCCAGGGCAGGAAGGCACAGAGGTGAGCCCAGGTTCCCTGGTGTAGACTCGAGTTCTCTGCTTTGAAGATATGGAAAGTGTCCTTGGAGACAGCGTCACGAGCATTCAGCATCCCTGAATGGTTCTCTAACGTCCACACCAGAGGACACAGGCTCACCTGGGAGGCAGCTGGGGGGCGGGGCTGTGCCAGGGAAAAGTTCTCAAGTGGGGACGAGGTGGACTTACCAGGGCCGACGGCGTACAGGGCGGGGAGCTGGGGCACTCTGGGCCACTCCAGCCTGAAACACATGGCTGGGGCGGGGGGGCTGGGGCTCCCTCTGTCTACAGCAGCCAAGAGGAGAGAGCACGAGCGGACAGAGCACCAGCCGCCACGGTCGTTTCCGCACAAGGACCATCTTCAACTTACACTTGACACAATCAACCAAGTACTGGGATTTAATTACACTTTAAGGCCAAAATAATCACAGTAAAACATCCTCTCTTGCCCAATCCAGGGAGGCAGGTATGCAGATACAAGAGACCCTGATCCCATCCCAGGCTGCCCGGAGAACTGGCCAGGAGGACCACCGACCGCATGCCTGCAGAGCACAGCTCTGGACTTGGCTCCACACTCCCGCAGGCAGGGGCGAGCCCTGCCTCTGAAAAGCAGCCCAAGACATACCAGGTCTTCAGACTCTGTGCGCCCCAGCTTGGGGTCCAGACGAATCACCTGACGCCACCATTAAACAAAATGGCGTGCCACACACCTCTACAGTCTTCACAACAATGCTGCGAGCCAGTACAGCTCGCTTCTCCACGTCACGGATACGATGACATTGACCAAGCTTGTGGAATCAGAATCAAGAACCATCAAGTGCTCCCAACAAGTCAACTCAGACTTCAGCACTGCGTAGAACACACGAGCTCATCGATCCGCGCACCAAAGGCTGGTCCAAACCCCATGTGGCTGCACCAAATGACTCAGTAAGTACAACACACACGTATTCACTCAGCATTACTCAAAGGAGCTTAACCATAAAAACACAAAAATGAGATAAAAACAAAAGTTAAGGGAGGTCAGAAATGACATCGAGGAAGAGAGACTTATCCTGGGAACCAGGGAGGGCTGAGATCTACTGCAGAAGAGCCATCGTTCAGCCGAGAGTTTCCTGGCAGTCAAAGTAACAAGGAAACATGGCACTATCTTTACCATTTTATCGAGGCAGATCAATAGCAATTCTAAGAGACAACCCAAAAAGCAAGGAATACCTATAAAACTCTGAGACACACAGCAATTTTTAAACTTGTTCAAAAACCCCTTTCTCATACATCTCACACCGAATACCTAAGAGGCCCTAAAATGTTTTCTGTCTCTTTTTTTAAAAAGGACTTATCAACTTTGAGAGGGAGCACGCAAGCTGCAGAGGGCAGAGAGGAGAGGGAGAGAATCCCAGGCAGGCCTCATGCTCAGCGCAGAGGCTGGACGCGGAACTCGATCTTGTGAACCGCGAGATTACGACCTGAGCCAGAATCAGAGCTGGATGCTCAACCGACTGAGCCACCTAGACGTCCCTTCTCTTTTTAAAATGATACACCTTGCAGTGGTAACATGCTAGAAGAGACCGAATTCTGGCCATGAGACTCTGAGAAACAGGGAACCTGTGCTCCAGATCAAGCAAGTGAGGATACGTCAGGTGACTGTCTGTCTGGATGGTGTCTGCTCCCCAAGGCACTACGGCGGCACCTTCCGGGACAGTCCTGAGTGTCGCCACAATCAAAGATGGCAGGGTGGGAGGGGACAGAAGAGCGGCGTCAGTGATCCCGATGGAAGACCACATCAACCTAGAGAGAATTGTTAAATGACGAGAGAGGGAGACAGAGAGGAGAGAGGAAAAGGGCCCCCAACGTGGACGTCTCCAGGAGGATGTGGGCTCTCTGCACCCTGGCCCAGATTGAGCGCTCGGTTTGCCATCCCACTAGCTGTCAGGGGTCGAGCTGATGCTGCGGTGCTGCCCAGAAGCCAGATTCATTTTTCTCTCCTCACAAGGCAACGTGTGCATTTGCATAGCGCGCGCCTCGCGTGCTATGATGTCAACACAGCTGTGGCAAGGGTGCCGGGAGGCCCTCCCCCGGATGTGGTGTTCCCACTCAGCGACCAGGAGCCAGCTCTCCCGCAGTGCTCGCCAAGCGACCGGGGCCGCGGCTGACCTGCGACGGTGGAGCCGCAGACGAGTCCCATTTGCATGAATCCAACTCCTTCATTTCTGATGCATCATCTCAAAGAAGAGGTCCGTGGAACAACCACTTCTCCGGGTGCCTTCCAGTCAGGCCTGCTGTGCACTGGGTTGGCTTCTGGCAGGGCACAAGCCACCCCTCTCCCGGGCACGTCTCTAACTCGCTGGCCCTCGGACCCCAGACCCCACCCCGGCTAATGTGAAGCGCCCCCCGATCGTCCCCGGAGGTGTGGCACCACACCGTGGCCCACACAGAGAAGCCAGAGATGGTTCTCAGTCTCCCGTGTGAGGCTCCACCAGACGAAATAAATGTCAGCCTCGGAGCAAGAACACACAGTTGCGAAATCCCCGGCCTCAAAAGGCGAGAGACGCAACTGTACCCACCACCTGAACCTCTCTGCTCTGGTCGGCTGGGAGAAGTCTAGCGGGGGGCGGTGAGAGTCTGCAGGCCGGCCAAGCCCTGCCTCCTGCGCCTCTTCATTTCCTCAAGAGATTAAAAAACCCCCGTTAGACCTCTCTGAAGTCTCACCTCCAGGCACCTGCACCTCTGAATGGTTCTGTGTGGAATGGCCCAGCGCCCCCCCCCCGCGAGGCAGCCGTCCAGGTGGTACCCACCGGCCACGGCAGATGCAGCACTCGCGGGCAGGGTGAATGGGCGCCACGGCAACCCGGCGATGCCCACCCAGCTCATTTAAACACACCCCAGCGCCCCAGTCTCACCTCCTTTTTTGTGCACCCAGACGGACCCAGCACGCATCAGTAGGGCCGAACACAACTTGTTCCACAAGGCAGGGTTGAATGAAACATAGACAGGTGGAAACTCTGGTAGCATCTCTAAACTTTGAAGACCACCGGGAACTGTTTCAGTGCTAGTTCAACGAGACGCCAGAACGATGGGCCAGGGACGAGAGCGATTTCTAGCCCCATCCCCTGAACGTTTCCGTGCAACCTTCACCACATCCCTAAGAGACGGACAGAAACTGGGGCTCCCAGACATTAACGGATGGAGTCGGGATTCCAGACCTCACCCCAAAATTCTCACACTTGTCCACGAGTCCTGCTTTCCTGTAAGCTCACGCTTTATCCCCAAGTCGCGGAAAACCCTTGTTCAGAAAACCTGTGATCCGCAGTCACTGCGGGGATCAGCGGAGGTCTCAGAGGTCTCAGGGAAAAACAGGAAGGGCTGAAGCCATAGGAAGGGTGACTCTTGGATCACACAGGCTCCAGCATCTCTGTGATGGGGGTTGTTGGAAGGCTCTTAAACCCACAACACCGAACGACTTCCTCCAACTGCGAGAAAAACACGAAACCTGAGAACTGTATCACAGATAAATGGTGGGCACCAATTTACTGAAGCTACTCCCAATGGTTTTTGCCATGAAAACGGTCTTTCTGTAAACTCATGGGCAACTCACCATCTCATGAGATAGGTGTAGTTTTAAATTTAATATGTGATATGCAAATTTCCCACTATGGTTTGCTCAGACAGTAATAGGAAATGGCTTATTTTATTAAACGCCTACATTCAATTAACGAAGGCCTCAAAAGAATGTTGTCAGAGAACACGTTTTCTCTGGGTGGATGTTCAGCTTATGCTATTACCAAACAAGCCACAAATTCGTTCTCTCCCTTGTACGCTATCTACAGAATATCGTTTATAAAACGAAGAATCACACAGCACAGGGGATTCACATCACAGGAAGGACAGCACAGAAAGATTTCAAATTCGGATACAGTCTATGAAAACGCTAATGGCTGGCTCTTCAATTAAACTTTTGCTTCCATCTAAACCTGTCTGCAAGCCACCTTTCCCTCTCTATTTTGTCTGGTTCGGTGCTACTCTTCAGTCTACATGCAGTTCAGCCAACTCGTGCCCGTACATGCCTGGGACAGAAGTAGGAAGTAGGCAGTGTAAACAAAGGATACACTGTTTCTCCAGACCGAACAATGAAAGGGTTTTCATTCACTTCTTGGCCCAGCTAGAGGGTCTGGCGTAGCTTCCCATGCTGTTGCTCATTGCTGTCCACTCACCAGGACGTCCCAAGTCGTTGCCAACCGAGAGCAGCCCACCTTAGCACAGAGCAACGCAGGCCTGACAACCTGAGTGCAAAGCACCGAGGAGGCCACAAGAGGTAAATGATCCCAGCTTTGGTACGGGGGTGGGGGAGGCAGATGCTGGTTAAAAGACTGGTCTAATTACCCCAAGAGCACATGTGCTTATGTTCTGAAGGCCCAGCACACGCTCCACAGACTTGGACTGCGCCCTTAGCCCACGGCTAAGAGTCCCACCCGAGTGGACGCTGTCCCGAGAACTGGTGATGAGCACACGGCGCTCCACGCTGCACCACGGCTACATGCAAGCCGCTCGCTCTCTTCGTGAAGCTCGAGACAGAGATCTAGCTTCTCCGAGACATCTTTCTCCCTACAGGCCCACTGCCACCCACACTCCCCAGAGTTCACCAAGAGCCCGGGCACGGGGAGCTGGGACAGTCAGGGCACCGTGTGGGTGCAGGTCATCATTCAGCCTTCCAGGGGCTGCGCGACCTCCACGGGCCCCTGGGCTTTGTCCTGTAACACGCGTTATGTGTGCCTGCACTGCTGGGGCCCTTGTATGCTTGATGACAGGTGAAAATGCACCAGCGGGCTGCCGCTGGCCAGATCTATCATAAGTTGAAGGATCCAAATAAGCACGGAGAGTAATGCATAGTAACCTGTTGAACTAAAAGTGACCCGTGAATTTAGGTCCACAAACAAAACGAACACACACTCGGGAAGGGAACTTCTTCCTCCTCTACACACACTTTCCTTCCAGGGCAGATGGAGACACACGGACTGGAGAGTAGAAGACGCCACCTCTGACCAGAGTCAGCCTTGCCAGCAACAGGACAAAGGGCCTCCCTGGGCCTCCCAGTGCAAACTCTGGATGGAGGAGGCCACAGTGTCACTCCTGTAGTATTCCTGCCCGAAACACAAAACTCAAGTCTCATCGTGAGGGGAGATCAAACAAACTAGAGTCTCTATGAAGTGTCTTCCAAAGTGTCAGCATCATGAAGACTGAGAGAGAATTGGTTCCAAGTCAATGGCATCAAAGCGATGAAGACAACTCAACTTAACACAGGATTCTAAACCGGATCTTGGACCGGAAAAAAACCTTTTTTTAATCTTACTATAAAGGACATTTTGGCACAACTGGTAACATTTGGATGAAGTCCACAGATTACATAACGGTACTGCAACATTGTTAATTTCCTGATTTTGAGAACTACACTGTGGTTATGTGAGAGGCGACTTTCATTAGTAGGAAATACATACGATGCACTGAAGAGTAAGAGGGCATCACACCTGCCACTTACTCTCAAACCGGGCAGAAAACAACGCGCACACGGGTAGAAAGAGGGAGAACATTAAAGCCAATGTGGCAACATGGGAACAGTGGGGAACTTAGGTGGCGGACGGAAGGGGGTTCTTCGTACCATTCTTGCAACTTTCACGTGAAGTCTGCAGTTATTTCAAAACAAAAAAGTCACAAAAATACACCAGACTTGGAGCAGTCAAACTGACCAGGCAGAGGGGGGGCACACAGGCCACTCTGCCCTGGCAGGGTCGTGCGGGGGCAGTGACATGGAGTCACAAGAGAGAAAGGGAACATGCACCGGGACTTTGCGCTCACCTGTGCCTCTCTCACCTCCTCCAAGGGTTCAGACTGCACAGCTCCGTGGCACAGGCTTCCCCACTGCCCTTAAGTGGACTGAACACATGACAACTACAGGACACCTTCCTCTATTGCTCTAACTGAAAAAACGGGAAAATATCCTGTCAGGCTTCGCAAGGCTCATGGCAGTAAAAGACCAACACTTTAGAAAAGGCACTGTAACAGTATTAAGCACATAAAGACACTACGTATTTAAAATGCTAACATCCATTAAAAAGCAACCGTCGTAAAGCAAGGCAACGGCGTGCACCACTCACCGAAGAAGTAACTCCTCCCAGCACCCCCCCCCCCACCCCGTGAGCCAGCGGGTGACGTGAATGCATTACTTCCCGCTACAGCCTCCCATTTCCTCCCCAGATTCCCACCCCCACTATTCAACAACAGACCGTCCATCAATGTGGCTGCAGGCTAGGGATTATTTTTAACCTAACAACTACCAAGACAGGCATCTGGAGCTTTGGGGGGGGGGGGGGTGTCACCGTGTCACCATCCAGGGTCTGGTGTTTTGAACTGGTTCTTCATTTAAATCTGGAGAATGTATTTGCCTCTGTTTTAGAAAAATCAGGTTATAACCTACAGTCTGTCCCTATGCCTCCCCCGATATCCCAGCCTACTTAGAAAGCTAGAGTCCCTTAAATGATCAGTGACTGCATTTTCCCAGTGGTTGACTTTTTTAAAGGGATGCAAAACAAGGTTCACAACCAGAAAACCATGTGATAGTGCAATGAAACTAACGGACATTTATTTCGCCAAAAGCACTGAGAACAAGCAGGTTACAACTCATTTGAATAAACAGAGATGGCCACCTTAAATATCCTCTGAAACACTGGACTGTGACAGAACCTGGGAGAAAAGGAGGAGAGGAAGGATATAACCTGCTAGACACCGTTCCCTCACCTCCAAGGGACAGGCAAGGTAATGGCAACAACACAACGGCCTGTGACCCAAATACACGTGACTTGGGACTATCCACCTCGAAGGCCTATGTGAAGATGGCCGTGGGCTTGGCTGTGCGCCAACCCTCATGCCACACTTGGCCCGTGTCTTAGCGCTGACCACACAGGCCACCACAGTGTGCATGGTGCATCAACCAGGTCCATCTGGGGGACGCCTTATAGAGTCACTGATACTCCGTGTAAGTTTAAAGAGAAACTTGCACACAATATCCTTATAAGACACCTGGCTCTGTGGCCAAAGGCTCTGATCCAGTCCCTGAGAATGGAGCTGTGTGGGCTCATGTTGGGTGTCCAGAGCTTCTGGAATCTGAAGGCAACAGAGCCCAATGGCCTCACGTCTCTTGGGCAGCCCCAACAAGTCAGATCTGGCCTGAGGACATCTATAAACCCCTTCAAGATGGGGGAAGAAGGCAGGCCCAGCACAGTGGTCACTTTGCTGCTTAGGCTAACCCAAGAGGCCACTATACCATCTTTTCCCGCTGAATTATGGACATGTCCCCCAGAATCAGCCTGCCCTCTTCAATCGCGGTCAGCCTCCCCACCCCAACGTGACGTCCTCATCATGAATGCACTGGGGTCCTGATTCTGCCCAATCCCTCCTGGTCCACCGGGAGGGCCGAGTCCAGTCACACACAGGAACACCAAAATGCCTTCAGGGAAACCAAGGCAAAGGAGCTGGGGGTGCTGGGAGGAGGAGAATAATTTTAGTGGCAAATTACAAACCAATCAACCTTGCAAAAACAATGACCACTTCAGAGCTAGGCTGTGAAGGAATTTATACGCTGTAGCCATCAGATGTAGGATGCTCGGTACTCTTGCCAGCTAAAGACAGCCACGTAAGAAACTCCTGAACTCATTCATCAGTGTGACATTTCTCATTTAATAAGAGAATCTACTAAAGCACATTCCATCAAACACAACCACACATACCCACAGGAATGTATGAAGGGGATCCAGGGTAAGTTTTCAGAGCATCCCTGGCTTCCGTACCAATGACTCTATACTGAAGAAATTAATGAAAGACCCTCTGAAAATAGGAGGATGTCTCCATGTGCCTAAAAAAAGTTTGAAAAGCATCATATGGACGGGAAACAAGAATGACTAAAGCAATTAACAGGTAACGTCCACTTACTTAGCAACAGCTAGCTACCAAAGAGGCCAACGATGAAGAGGGACAGAAGTACTGGGGTTATTCTAAGCATGACCTCTCCTTCCAGAAAAAAAGATAGGAAAAAAAAAAAATCTCGAAGAGATACTTCTATGAAGTATAACGTTCAGAAGCCATAATATTCAGAAAGAAAGAAAAAAAAGGAGCCAGAAGACAAGACACCATAAGAAAGGATGGTAATATCAATTATAACATTTTCTACAAAATAAGATGTGTCTTCTTTTTAGATAAATCCACAGAAATATCTTCATACTTGGTTGTTTGAAAAAAATGTCAACAAGCCAAAATTTCATTATAGGACACATCTGCTCGTGTACCCTGTGCAGAAGTACTCGCCTACACTCCTAACAGCCCTAACTCCCGGAGTTGAAAGCTTACTTACGCATTTTAAAATGTCGTCCATGGGCTAAAGGTGTCCAATGGTAATATCTGTTGCCACTGGGCAAAACAAACAAAACGTACACTGTGTTCTACAGAAGAAGATGTAGGGAAGTTCTGTTTTGTTTTGTTTTTTAATCCACAGCACACCTCAGAATTTCAGTGGCAGTCAATTCAAGGTATAAAATGGTTAGACCCCAGATCACAGACCACTGACTGATGGCTTCCTGATACATTTCTGTAAATGGACACTCGAGGATAGCAATGCGGACTGAGAGGGCAATGGTTGTCCTGCTCTGACTGTCACATTACAGGGGTGACATTATATGACTCTCGCTGGCATCATTCCTTTTGGCTGAGTAAAGATGCAAGTTCTCCTACTTTTTTAACTTTGACCCAAACGACCCAGAGGGAATGAAGAAACACTATATACAGATTGGAAACCATACTGCTATTTATGTGGGAGTATTTCAAAGCCTATTGATAATTCCTTTGTTAGCACGGATGTGTTAAGGTCTGTGCTCATGAAATCCCTTTGCCACCTTGTACTGTATTTCATTACCAGCACTTAAAAAACTCATCCACAAAACGTTTTAAAATGGGAAACGGGAAAGGAGAAACCCTGGTAGGTAAGACATAAGTGATACCTCACATTTCCAGAATAAGTACAGAATTATGACTGGTCGTCTTAAAAAAAACTTGTGGGGAGGGGGAGGGTGTAGGGAGAAGGGGTAAATAAAACATCATTACCCTCCTTGGGTAATATGCATTAAATTCGTCTCCGATACGCCGCAACTCTTGTGCAATCCATATCTCCGGGCGCATATCTGCGGGTACAGCCTGAGGCTGCCTCATGGAAGCTGCATCAGAACAAACAGAACAAAAATCACATGGTTTTCCATAAATCAGTTAGCAAGTTCCAAAGGCAACTTTCTAGAAGCAAGCCCATCTCACACACTCCGTTTTGTTTTGTTTTGGGAACCTCCCTAACTTCAGGACTATGCACTAGATTATGGCGGGGTAAGGTCTGTCACATAAACTTGGTTATGAAGAATAACGGACAAAGAACAACTTACTTTTTTAAAACTGGAGACTCAGAACTGCAAAATTAAAAAAATATCCTGGCCAATTAATTACATGCTCCCATTTCAAGAAGATACACTAACACAAAAATGGTACGATAAATATCACCAAAAAAAAAAAAATCATACTTGAAACACAGAACATAAAAATTTAGGCTGTCAGTAAATACTTTGATCTTACACAAGGTAGAATTCCTAGGGAAATTTCAAACATCACGTAGAGATACGAAATGAAATGGTTGTCCTATTTAAAGCAAAATATGGGAAAACCTGAGAAACAGCAGGCTACCTACCTGAATGAGCTCGTTTCTACAGAAGGAGGTGACAAGGAGGTGATGAGACAGCCTATGTAAATACTAGCATGTGGTCAAATTAAAGCATAAATACGTGTTTTGTCTCAATATTAACGCAGCCAGTAAAGGTGGATTCAAGTCTGCAAACACCACATGGGGAGAGGAAACGTTTTGGCTGAAGGAGCAAAGGCATTTTTGAAAGAAGAAAAAAGAGGGACTTGGCCTCTTCATCAAGTTGTCACTAACATTCACACCCAGTCCACTCAACTGTTAATGAAACCATTTGAAGCCATGAAGGGGAGCGAAAACGGGAGTCATCAAAAGATCCCACCATGCACCAGGAAGATGGCATTCTCCATACTCAGAAAAGACCGGCTCAGTGATGCAACTAGGGAAAAGAGACGAGGCTCTTGGGTTTGTGACTTAACTTACTGAGAAAATAGGCACACTACTCACAATCTAACACGGATGTTATGTCCCAACCATGGCAAAATATTCAAAAGCCTGCAATAATCAGATTTTGCAATGCCATACATATGGCTTTCTGTGTTGTGTTTTTATAAAAATATTTTACATTCTGGGTTTCTGAATTTTACCATTTTAAGTAAAAGTGATGGGGATTCATAGCTCTGTAAAAGCACTGAAAAGTGCACTCTGAAAAAATGTAAAAAACTGAGTTTTTACCAGGTCTTCTCAAAACTTTTGTCCCATCTTCTTTGTCCCCCCCAACCCCCACCCAAATGCAACAATGACCTCACAAAGAGTGAGTGCCTGAGAAGCTGGGCACTAGGGTGTGTGTGTGTGTGTGTGTGTGTGTGTGTGTGTGTCTGAAGAAGAGCACAGAATTATCTGTGCTCTGTGAATAAACCAAGGGAAGACTCCTAAAGAAAGCCCTAGGGGCAAACACGAAGGCTGACCACAGAGAAACTTTTAGGAGAAGTCAGGCATGTCCCCCGAATACACCTGCAACCACATTAAAAACTACTTTGGCTGTATCTTTGCCACACAAATATTTTTATCATTACTCTGTAAAAGCCTATTAAAATTAAGTTTCATTTAAATGGCTTAAAACTGGCAAAACCCAAAATTTCAGGGTGGATGTAATGCCAGGTGGTAATGTAACAGTCTACTCCCTTTTTGGGGGTTTATAACACTTTAAGGATTTTACTCTATCAGAGGTACCCGATCGTTACTATTCTTTTCATACTGTCAGCAATCAAGTATTTTTTCCCCTAACTTCAGAAGCTGTTAAAAAGGTCAACTCACCCCCGAGGGAAAGGAAATCTCTTTTCTTCGAGTGCCGACTACACACCAGAGCCTGCAATGTTTCATGTGAGCTGTGTCATACAATCCTCTTACCCGGCCCTATAGGGGAGACACCTGCCCCCATACACAGGCGACCAGACCAGCAAGCAAGACGCCTCATGGCCACTTAACAGCTACCACCCCACCCCTCCTCTGGGCTTCAAAGGCCCACTGGTTTCTTACTGTACAAGCCTCTCTTTAAGAGAGTAATCTGCCTGCAGGGGCACCTGTCTATGGCTCAGTCCGTGGAGCATGTGAGTCTTGATCTGGGGGTTGGGAGGGAGTTCGAGCCCCATGCTGGGTGTAGGGTTTGCTTAAAAATAAAATTAGGAGTTCAAAAAAGGGCAATCTGCTTTCAAACCTAGAGTCAGAAGTGAAGAAAATACCAATTATCAAAAAAAAAAAAAAAGTGTGAAATATAGGTTATATGTCTTATAAAGATGGTAGGTCAAAACTGTTGGCAAGTTACCCAATGTTTAATAAATCAAGCTGTTCACGAACATACCCAACAAATACGAATGCCCGTATGCTAGGCACCATTCTCGGAGGTGCTCTGGGTACAGCAACCAAACAGGCCAACCCTTGCTCCTGTGGAATTTACATTTTTGTGGATTAAATTTCAACATTTATTATTTCTTTTAATGTTTATTTTGAGAGAGAGAGAGAGAGAGAGAGGAGAGAGAGATGAGACGAGAGAGAGAGAGGAGAGAGGAGAGGAGAGAGAGAGAGAGAGAGAGAGAGAGAGAGAGAGAGAGAGAAAGTGTGTGAGCTGGGAAGGGGCAGAGAGGGGAGAGACAGAATCCCAAGCAGGCTCCGTGCTGCCAGCACAGAGCCCGATGTGGGGCTCAATCCCACGAACCATGAGGTTAAGACCTGAGCTGTGATCAAGAGCTGGACGCTTAACCAACTGAGCCACCCAGGCACCCCTCCATTTCAGCATTTAAATGTTAAGTTTCTCTGGACACAGACACTTTTAAGTAAACTTTATACTTGTTACAACATGAAACAGAAGTAACTCCCCTGGTTAATTTCCCCCAACCCGAAGATGAAACCTACTGCATTCTATTTAACGCCCTTACTACCTGTGTGGTTTAGAAGGTTCTGCCTGGCTGATGCTTGGGCTGGCGACCATCAAAGGAGCCAAATTGTGTCAGAAGTCGGCTTATCATCAAACTAGCACCTAGCCAGTAGCAAAGAAAGAAATCTGGAACCTTGGTGGCCAAGTCTAACTTGTTCACCTTAGAGATAATTGCTCTGCTATATTTTGGGGAAGGAAGCAAAGAAGGTAAGTAGATGTTTCTTCTATGGAAAAGAAAATTTCAGTAGCTCAGATAAACGTACAAACACAAACATACCCTCGAGGTGTGTGGCAATGAGATACAGAGGGTAGGTGTGTCTATGGGAGGCCCTGGAGGCCACAGCCCTTACGGTTCCCTACACAACTCTGGTGCAGATGCTCCAGACTAGACCCTGAGAAAACTGAGCAACGGGTAAGAAACCACAGGGAGTTCCTGGAGGCAGAAGTAACCAAACATTATGGATTAGACCAGGGTAAGCATGCACTAACTGGCCAGAACAACAGATTAGTAAGAGAGCTATCTAACTGTAGTTAGGTGTATTTTTTTTTTTTTAACATTTATTTATTTTTGAGAAAACATGAGTCGGGGAGGAACAGAGGGAGAGGGAGACACAGAATCCGAAGCAGGCTCCAGGCTCCGAGCTGTCAGCACAGAGCCCTATGTAGGGCACAAACCCCCGAACTGTGAGATCATGACCTGAGTTGAAGTCGGATGCTTAATCAACTAAGCCACTCAGGTGCCCCTATGTGTATTTTTTTTTAAGTTGACTTAGAACAGTAACAATAGGGTATAATTCAATAATAGCAATATAATTTAACTTTTGCCAAAGAGACTGATCCGCCTGGGCTACTCTAACACGGCATGTGTCACCATTTGGCTTTTAAAAAAAACTGGCAGTGTTTGTTTTTGTTCCTTGCATCTATAAATCTAAAATTAATGACCATCACTCGTCCTGCAATAAAACCTACCTAACATGTACACAGAATAGACCGTTACTATACTAAGATTATTTAAGACAGAAATCCTATTTTGAATATTTTAAAAGGCATTGTATTCCTGTATTTTAAAAGGGTAGTCTTTTTCAAAAAATTTTTATTAATTAATTCATTTATTAAAGAGAGCCAGAACATGCACATGCTCATATAGGGGAGGGGCAAAGAGGGAAGGAGAGAGAAATTCCCAAGCAGGTTCTGCACTGTCCACAAGGAGCTCCATGCGGGGCTCGAACTCACGGAACAGCGAGATCACGACCTGAGCTGAAATGAAGAGCCGGACACTTAACTGACCGAACCACCCAGGTGCCCCTAAAAGGGTAGTCTTAATCTCAGTTAACAGAGTGCAGTTTTCCAATATAAATTTCAAAGATTATTTTTGAAGTGACAAAAATATCTTCTTTTTCTTTGGGGGGGGGGCGGTAGAAGAAGCTTTTCTTAATTTCATCACTGGTTTAATCTTAGTGACTGTCACAATTGGTCTGTTACACGAGAACCCACCAGAACAAAAGAATGGGGTCTGGCTGACCCCAGAGAATTGGTTTGTTAGCCCTACGGCAGTGCTGGTCAGAGCTCAAATTAATTTGCTTAATTCTGTGCTACTGTCACCCTGAGCATGAACCACCACAATGAAGAGATCCACAGTATGGTCTTCCAAAGATGCCCCTGGAGCAGGTGGGGCTTGGGGGCAGGGAGTAACTCAGAAAACATGCTGCTCTACCCCCACTCTCCTAATCCTATCCAGGTACTGACCTGACTATTCCCATTATAGTAAGATAGTCCGCCTATGAAAAAGATAACTTACATTTACATTTCTAGTCTATAGTATCGAGGATAAATATTTTACTTTCCCATGTGCGTCGTGCTTCGCAACTATAAATGTTGATAGCTGATCAATAAAATGGGTCTTTATTTGAAACAAAAACTCTTGGGGCGCCTGGGTGGCGCAGTCGGTTGAGCGTCCGACTTCAGCCAGGTCACGATCTCGCGGTCCGTGAGTTCGAGCCCCGCGTCGGGCTCTGGGCTGATGGCTCAGAGCCTGGAGCCTGCTTCCGATTCTGTGTCTCCCTCTCTCTCTGCCCCTCCCCCGTTCATGCTCTGTCTCTCTCTGTCCCAAAAATAAATAAACGTTAAAAAAAAAAAAAAATTTAAAAAAAAAAAGAAACAAAAACTCTTAGTACTAGTTAAGAAGATAAAAATTTTAACTTCTAGGGCAATTGCACATGAACATAAAAAATTCTCCAAAGGGAAATTCTGGTGAGGTGTTATTTTTTTTTTTAAACAATTTTTTTAATGTTTGTTTTTGACAGAGAGAGAGAGACAGACAGACAGACAGACAGACAGAGCATGAGTGGGGGAGGGGCAGAGAGAGAGGGAGACACAGAATCCGAAGCAGGCTCCAGGCTCTGAGTTGTCAGCACAGAGCCCGATGCGGGGCTCGAACTCACAAACCATGAGATCATGACCTGGGCCGAAGTCGGATGCTCAACCGACTGAGCCATACAGGCGCCCCTGGTGAGGTGTATTTTTGCCCACAGAAAATGTAGTTTCAGCATTTAAGAAATCATTTCACTCCATAAGCCTGGCACTAATTTAGGGGGGAAAAAAGCAGAATACAGTACGCACCGGATCTGAATGTAAAGCCACCCCACAGCTGTTACCTAAAGCCCATGAAAAGCCAGCTCAAATCCTACAAGCACCAGACTGAGCTGGGGGGGAACCTGCTAGGTCCAGATTTTCTAACCAAAGCCACTAAGCAAAAATAATGCAGTTGTGTCACACACAAGCCATTCTGTCAAAAGTATGAGAGGTTAGCTGAGTTTTCATCGAAACTCTTAGAAATTATTTTTTGCAATCCAGAATTTCCTGGTAACATCACTTCCTACAGAAAAAATGCTGAGGTAGTATTAATTCATTTTTCTATACCAGTGTGGGGACAGTGGGGTGGGGTGGGATGGGAAGGAGGACATGTTTTAATGTCAAAGAACTTTGTGTTGCGAAAAGACGGGTGTTACTTCATTAACAGACCGTTCCCGTTCAGTTACAGAACATTTTCCAACCCATATGGTAATTTCAAGTTCAGCAATTGAAAAAATTGATGTCGTGGTTAAGTGGCTGATAGTGAAATCAGGCTGGGGCTTTCGGAAAGGGCTTTCTGTAGCACCACCAGCTAGGGTGGGAAAATGAAAAAAAAAAAAAAAAAAAGGAAAAAGAAAAGAAAACGATTGTTAATTCATAATGCGCACAGCACCAGCCCAACCACACCTCCTGAATTTTCCTGAACACCCAAGTGCCTCCACCCTGGTTATCAATGGCAGGTGCTCAAAGGAACAGTGACCCCATCACAAGGCCATTGCTGCTCTTTCTACACCCAGCTGACTTCCTCTGTGAGGGTGGAACTGAGAAGTCCCGCTGAGTGGGGCATACACGCGTGCCGTCCATCGCGCATATCATGTGCGTCCCTACCGCGTGTGCCGTAAGACACAGCATACATGTGCGCGCACGTGACTGCGGCCTCCTGCCTGGGGGCAGGACTGGTCCGGGTCCCACTTCTGAGAGGCGGTCGCTATTTTAGTTCCCGGCGTGTCGCTACGGGCTTTTCAAGTGTGGAACCAGAATTAAAATTCATGGCAACACTTCACACTATCCTGTCTTCAGATGTCCAGTAATCCACAAATACTTAGGCAGAATCAAGATGAGCCTTTAAAGTAGTCAGCGTGAATTAAGCACTGAGTGTGTATTCAACTCACTGCTGAGAAAGGATTTCTCAGTCTCTAAAGGGATGGATATGGAACGGATGACTTCGAGGAAATGATCATTTTAAACACACAACAGGTCACACTTAAGCGCACGTTTTTGCCTGGCACTTACCGGGGACCGTGGGGCCCTTCCTCTAGACACCTCAGGGTCATCCATCTTTATTTATTTCCCCAAGGAGAGTCTAATTTAACCAAAGCCATAAAGGACCCCCTAAAGGACCATTCCTCTGTAGGCACTGAAACCAGTGCCAAACATCCAGTGATGTCCACAGGAAGCACTGCCTTTGCAGGTGGCCACCCTGAAGCTCAACATTCATTTTGGGGAAATAAAAATCCTGGGATGTTAATTCAACCCAACAGTCTCCTTATTTAAACGCGTATCTTCAGAAATATCAAGGCACAGTTATCCATAGCTTACAAGAGGAAAAAAGGAAAACAGCCTGCCAGCCTGCTAAGAGTTCCTTAGGAAACCCACCCGAGTGATCAGGCTGTCCCACCTGCCCCAGGATTCCCAGGTGGCCACAGGGGAAAAGACAACTACCACTCTAGTAAGTTTTGCTGCAGAAAATGCTATCAGAATCGCCTTCAGAAACTGATGATTCTTGGAAACTGAGCTAGAGACCAATTTCACCACGTGCACACGCACATGGGCCTGTTTCTCTCTTGCATCGCTTTATTTGTTGGTAAACTTGCATCAATTCCACTGAGCCACTGGAGAATAATGAGAGCAATTAGAAATGGAACACAGTGATCATAGTTAGCATCAGTGCTCAGAAAGTTCCTCCATCTGTTCTCCCCTGGTACACATCGGTGTCGAGCCTGGGCGGTTGCATGAATTCAAGACAGAGCTTTGCAAACAGCTGCTGGGATATACCACCGCAAGTAATGAAGCTCATGAGAGGAAGCCAGTGTTTTATACCCACTCCTTTCAGTGGGTGGTGCCCACGCTTTTACGTGGCCTTGAGTAAGAAAGTCAAAACAAGCTGCTTTGATCCATTTCCAGTCTGACCATTCGGAAACTGCCAGTAAACCAAGGCTGCATCGTTGGACAGAAGTCTGGAAACCGGCATTCATAATCTTTCCCTGTCTACCATTAGGCTTCAGCCAATGAAGTTTGAATCTAAGGCATTAAGACCGATGTGTGTTGTGCCTTTTCACTCATTTACTATGCAACATCAGGAGACCCAGTTCCCCAGCTCACCTGAGCTACACCCCCCTGCCCCGCCCACCATATTTACATCTTTACTAGAAGCCAGTGATGTGCTGGGAGCAAACGCAGACGGAGTTCTCAGGTCTATGTCCGGGGTCATACCTGCTAGCTCTCAGCCACAGCAGAAGCCCAGCATCTCAGGCAGGTGGGACGCTGGGTACAGGGGCCGTCTGCGACACGATGCCAGGTCACCTGCCCTGTGTGCCCACTGCCTGGCAGAGGTGACATGCTTTGTCCCGAGGCAGTGCGGTCCTCACTGAAGGGCATTGGGCGCTACAAAGATTTTCCTTTCCACTGAACCTTTCCTTCCACTGAACCTTTCCACCCCCATTCTCAATCTAATGCGTCTCCTGGGCCTATAAAGATAATCTATAATCACTCTCAATCGTCACCCCTCTCTTGAAGTCACCACATGCCCCAAACCTGGTCCTAAACCAGTTCCTTCCATGTGCCTTTTTTTTTTTTTTTAAGTTTATTTATTTCTTTTGAGAGAAAGAGCACATGCAGGGGAGGGGCAGAGAGAGGGAATCCCAAGCAGGCTCCGTACTGTCAGCGTGGAGCCCAACACGGGGCTCGAACTCACAAACCGTGAGATCATGACCTGAGCCGAAACCGAGTCGGAGGCTTAACCGACTGAGCCGCCCAGGCGCCCCCTTCCACGTGACTCAGGAAGACCCACCATGACCACCCTGGTCCCCTTGGTGCGCTCCTGAAACGTGCTGCCCTGAGCAGCGGGTGGTGGAGGACTGTACTAGGGATGACAACCAGGGGCAGACACAGGACACTGCTCTCTGCTTTCCCTCCACTGACCCTAGCCACACCAAGTCTCTGCACAGCTGCAGCTCTATTTCTATAGCTTCAATTTCTTTCAGAGGATTACAGAGGATTGGACTGTGCCATCCTATTTTGAAAAACAAATAAAAACAACCCCCAAACTAAGTAGAGTCAAACGGAGAGCAGTTCTGAGCTTGCTTTAAGACAGAGACATAAACCCTATGTCCCTTCTACTGATAGTGTATGCAATTTTCCATCCAGTTTATTCCACCATTTACTCCATCACAACTATGAAGAAAAAGTGTTTTTCGGAGACCTTTTAAAAGGAACGTACAGGGGCGCCTGGGTGGCTCAGTCGGTTAAGCATCCGACTTCAGCCCAGGTCATGATCTCGCGGTCCGTGAGTTCGAGTCCCGCGTCGGGCTCTGTGCTGAGAGCTCAGAGCCTGGAGCCTGTTTCGGATTCTGTGCCTCCCTCTCTCTCTGACCCTCCCCGTTCATGCTCTGTCTCTCTCTGTCTCAAAAATAAACGTTAAAAAAAAAAAATTAAAAAAAAAAAAAGGAACGTACAACTCCACACATTAGTTCACTTAGGAAAAAAGTGTTAAAAACTTTTTTCAAGTTACTACATTTTGGTGCCATACATTAATTTGGTACCATTCCTTAAGAAGGAAATGTTAAAAACAATTTGAAGTTACTACCTTTCGGTAACTTACATGTTTATTCCTAGCCAAAAATCTCATCTCGGGGAGGAAATGAAAATTTAAACCACAAATATAAAAATTCCTGACTACAGAGTAAGTGTGGCTTCCTTTACGAAATTTAACACTGGCACCAGGAAACAGGTGACAAAAATCTCTTCTAATTCACATTAAGGCCTGAAAGTCACTGTATTTCATCTCAGTGATAGCGAACACCAAGACCTGGGGCAAAAACAGAGGCCTAAGAAGCGCCATCTTAAGCAGTTTTCATCAAAACACACAAAAGTCTATCAATCTCATTCACACAGTTAGGATTTATCACAGCTATACACAAAGTGAAACACTAACCTGTTAGCAGAAATGTACGGGCAGTGGTGACACAGCAGAAGTCTGAGGCACCCTGAAAGCGTCTCACTTAACACAAATTCACGAAAGGGAGCCGCCTCTTTTCACCTTGCATCACAGGAGAAGAGAGACAAACTTTACACCTGAATCCCAGGCCCTCTTTTGTGTAATCACAAAGATGTAATCGTTGAGCTTGGACATTTAATGGTTAAAAATCCGTCCTTAAAACCCAGATCTGTCACAGTCAGGCTGACTGGCTCCTCCCTAGAAAACTCACAAAGCTTGCGCATCTTGACTGAGCACACACACACTGATGCTGAAGGCAGGGTATCTCACCTCTAAGGGACACAGGTGAACACAGGCCGACAGCCTTGTGTAGGAAACACGGTAAGAAAGAGAAATGCTATGAGAATTTACCGCTGCACATAAAAGAATACTGGAAGGCCCAAGCCAGCGGAACACCAGAGTGGTACCGTGCATGGTGGATGAGGACGACGGTTTGAGCCTCAAGTTCCTTCCTCCACTGACCAGCCCGCACTAACGCTCAAGACACCATATAACTTGTGCACCACTGAGCAGTTGTGCTGAGGGAGAACCCCAGGCCTCGCCTGTAAACCATACAAATGTTACGGAAGTAAGTGTGCCGTGTCCTCCCACACGGGAAAAGCATGGAAGCTAGTGTCACCAGTGGTGCAAGCCCAAGCCTAAGTTGTGTGCAATTCTGTGCTGAAAGACCATCAGGTCTGGTGGTTTTTGAAGATCTTAGGTCTGTTCTGGTTCACACATTCTTCCTCTTCCTCCCCAGTACCCGTTACCCCTCGGGGGTGGACACGGCTGCTGGCCCAGCTCTGATGCTTGACGCGCTCATCAACGGGGCAAAACGGTTTGGCCACCCCTGTGCTTAGAAGCCCCTGTGCAATACAGATTCAACTGGGGTTGTTCTAATTCAGCACAAGCCCCGCCCCCAGCCCTCTGACCACTACTGAATGGCTATGACACCCTTCTACAGCAAGAGAGGACACTGGTGCCCAGCCAGGTTGTGGGACGAGGCCCAGGGGCTGTAATGGGTCAGTGGAGGGATCAAGACTGGACTGGGTCACCTTCTGTAACTTTCCACTCCCACACTTCATGACATACTATCAATAAAAAGAACTAGAAAGAAAACAAAGCTGGTATATATAATATGCCGGGCTTTCCTCACAGAAAACACAGTTCTAAGCTTTAAATAAGCACAATGGGAAAACCCAAGTGAAAAAAAAGAGGGAGTCATGGGCATTCATATATTGCTTTAAATATTACTTGAATTCTCATTAAATCTACAAATATTTGGGCTCCTGCCATTATGCACCAAACTGTTTTCCTATGTTGATAACTTGTTTTAACTAGTTTAGTAGAATTTATGCTCAGGTATGAGTAAAACTGAAGTCTAAATTCAAATACATAACTAACATAAGGTATATCTAGAATTCATTTCTAGACTACTTTGTGTTGAGAAATTTCTCAAGAGATGCAAAAACAAACCAAAAAGAACCCAAGAAATCTGTTAGTCTGTCCTCTAACACACTTATTCCATAGAAAAGTTAGTTCTCAATAAACTAAGGTTGACAAACTCAACTCATCTCATACACTTTCACACACATCCATCTGTAAGAAAAAAGTAGGTCCTTTCTGCTGAAACCAGCTTTTTAAAAAAAGTCTCAAATTACTCATTAAATCCACAAATTGGTTATATTAAAACACTTCAGTAGGGGCGCCTGGGTGGCTCAGTCAGTAAAGCATCCGACTTCAGCTCAGGTCATGATCTCATCTCACAGTTCGTGATTGGAGCCCCAGGTCGGGCTCTGTGCTGACAGCTCGGAGCCTGGAGCCTGCTTCAGGTTGTGTCTCCCTCACTCTCTGCCCCTCCCCAGCTTGTGCTCTCTCTCTCTCAAAAATAAATAAATAAATAAACAACAAACAAAAAAAACACTTCAGTAAATGGAATAGGAAGAATGCTCTGGTCCAGAATGGGACATGTTTAAGGGGAAAAAGTTTGCAGAGCAACTCATATAGTGGAGAATCATCATGTTGAACCTGTTTCAATTTGAACACATACACCCTTCTCAGAGTGAAATGACTGATTCCATTTTTTAAAAGATTTTAGCTTGAGGGGCACCTGGGAGGTTCAGTCAGTTAAGTGTCCCGACTCTTGATCTCGGCTCCGTTCATGATCTCGAAGTTTGCGGGATCAAGTCCCACACTGGGCTCTGCGCCGACTGTGCGGAGCCTGCCTGGGATTCTCTCTCCTCTCCTCCCTCTGCCCCTCCCCTGCTCGCTCATGCTTTCTCAAAAATAAACAAACATTAAAAAAATTTCTAGCTCTAAAGCCATCTTCACTCCTAAAGAAGGTCAACAAAGCCTAAATTAAAGCAAGCATCATGCACGGGGCAGAGAGTAAGTTATGAGTGCCAAATGCCTGAGTTCCCACATCCAACACTAGATGTGCCCTCAAACCCATTTCCAAATCCTGGGAGCTCTGTTTCTGAACAGGACAGATAATCCTGGTCTCAGGGTTGGAGACACAAACCCATGCCATCAACCGGCCTGTGTCCTCTTTGGGTGCAGACATTAGAGAGAAGGGGAGACAGGCTTAGGATGTAACTCAAGCACGGACCCTGGTCTCACGCAGGCCCATGGGTACATGTGGCCCAGGAAGAACAGAAGACGACTGTCTGCAGGGGCTGGTTCTCTCCATCACTGGCTGAGATACAACTCTATTCACAAACCATGGGGATCTGCTTCAGGGTAGAGAACAGAGAAAATACCAAGTGAATTGGGGTTTCCCAGAGGACACTGGGATACCATACCCATTCTAAGCAAATACTTCAAACCCCGAAGGCACAGGCTTTTAACCAATGGAGCTTAAGCTCACCCATCAGGGAAATGGTGTGTGCTCTAACTGTTGGCATTGGTCACCTCATAGCTCGTGAAGACAAGTTCTCAAGAAGCTTTCGTGATTCATTCACTCAGAAATAAAACCCAAAATTTAACAGCCAAAGGAGCATAAATTCCCTCAAAGGGAAAAAGAAAAAGCTGTTTTAAAACTTCTTAATTCTAGGGGTGCCTGGGTGGCGCAGTCGGTTAAGCGTCCGACTTCAGCCAGGTCACGATCTCGCGGTCCGGGAGTTCGAGCCCCGCGTCAGGCTCTGGGCTGATGGCTCAGAGCCTGGAGCCTGTTTCCGATTCTGTGTCTCCCTCTCTCTCTGCCCCTCCCCCGTTCATGCTCTGTCTCTCTCTGTCCCAAAAATAAAAAATAAACAAAAAAATAAAAATAAAAAAAATAAAACTTCTTAATTCTATACAGGCAACAAGTATTTCTCATGTGAAACCAACAAGCAAAATACCTCATTTTGAAAACGTTTGCTTCACTTTTGACTGCAGGAAAAAGTAGTTCAGCCTATGCCTTGTCTCAAGACCTTCTTTCTCCAAAAACACTGAACTGAAGTCAAGTTTCTGCCAAGTGCAATGGGCCATCTCCCACAGGTGTACCTGATGCAGGCCCAGCTCAGACAGTGTGGTTTCCAGATGTCTCTCGACGGTCCAAAGATTTGCCAACCACACCAAGGTTCTTTTCAGGGTGATGTGTGGGTCACGGGCAGGTTAGGGGTGATTCAGACCTCCCTTCCCCACCCCCACCAGGCAAGTTTCTAGAAAGGATCTTTTTTGCTTGTATGTTTGCTGTGGGACCTGAGGGACTTAGAATTACAGTAGCATTTCCAGATGAATTCACTTCCCTGTGAGTTTCCTACACTCCTCAAACAGCTTCTTTCTACAGAAAGTAGGAGGGAATACTCATGACCATCACACTTGCTGACCCGCCATGGCTGCAGCGGGTCATTGAGGAGCAAGGAAAATTAGTGACTGAGGTTCCATCGGATGCTTTCCGGTAGCTTATGTGGAAGCTCCCCACGACCCCCAGTGGTGAGCACTTCTGTCTTCATTTGATCGATGAGAAAACGAGCTCATCAGACAGAAAAACAGGTCTGCCGAGGTCCTCGGCGCGTCTGGGAACAGCTGGGGTTCCGTCTAGACCCTGCCCCAGCCTGACGCACGGCCCTGCAGGTGACACAGCAGTAGCCCACCGGTGCTGAAGCAAGCTGTGACCCCTCTGGACGGAGACGTTCACAATAAAAATACTTCGCTAAATAAAAAGCCGACTCCAGAAGAGTCTACTGGGGGCTAATGTCCATGCGGATTACTTGCGGTGGTGGGCCACAAGCCTGATGTTACCCAGATGAAACCTTTACCAACATAAGGGGCACGGTACTTAATACTGAGTCGTACGGGAAGATGAACGTGTCACGGTGACAAGCTGCCGGGGATGCCAAAAATGAAGATTAAAATTAAGACAAAATATAGCATACATATTGTTGATTTATTCTATATATATATATATATATATATATATATATATTTACATTAATTGATTTTTGAGAGACAGAGTGAGACAGTGCGTGAGTGGGGCAGGGGCAGAGAGAGAGGAGACACAGAATCTGAAACAGGCTGTCAGTACAGAGCCCGATGCAGGGCCCAAACCCACAAACCGTGAGATCACGACTTGAGCTGAAGTCGGACGCTCAACCGACTGAGTCCCCCAGGCGCCCCGGATTTATTCTATTATAAATGCCAGTCGTGACTGTGCACGCTGTACAAAAAGGCACACAGATAAGACCACCGGACACTTGAATACAAAATATTTGCTTTTAACATTTTGATATATTTTCCTTCGAATCTTAAACTCCACTGTCTGTGCCTCCCACAAAACTCCTATGCTAAACCTAATCTCCAGCGTGATGGTATTAGGCGATGGGGCCTTTAGGGGTGATTACGTCATGAGTGTGGAGCCTTTATGAATGGGACCAGTGCCTTTATCTGAGGTCAGGGAGCTGGCCTGCTCTCTCTCCATCACGTGAGGACACAAGGGAAGGTGGCTGTCTATAAGTTTAGGAAGAGGGTCCTCCCCTAGAGCTTGAGCATGCTAGCACCCTAATCTCAGACTTCCAGCTTCTAGAAGTGTGAAATCAATGTTTCCTGGTTAAGCCACCTAGTTGGTGCTATTTTTGTTACAGCAGCAAAGACAGACTAAAACACTACGATGTCCTCAACAACTTTGTAACTGTTTTTAACTTAACTTTATGCCAGAAGCATCTGCCACATCATTCTTCTTCTTAATGTCGTTAGGATGACAGCACCACAGTCTGTCAGAAGGATGCGTAGTTTAGAGATTTTTGCCAAACCATTAAGACAGTCAATAGTTTTTTTTGGGCTGGGATAAATAATGTCAGGATGAACAACCCCCCCATGCCCTCGGTACATGCATTTCGCCGAGTATTTCCTGCAAAAGAAAGGAATGTCAGGCTCTCTGCTCTGTGCCTGCAGAGCAGGGTCTGAGGGTGGGTGGGCGGCAGGGTGCTTAGAGCCCAGAGCACAGCACGGGACCGAGTCCACAAGGTCTTACAGGACAGGTGTCTGGTCTGTGTCAATAGGACCTCCAGAGAGAAGGAAAGCAGTCTCGGGTCACATGCCCTACCATGGGTCCTGGCCACTGACCAAGCAGAACAACTTGAGGACACTGAGCAGATGAGAAAGCAGCTAGACATTTTGTCACATAGGGAGTATGTCGGAAGACGGAGGCTTCGTTCTCCACAGAAAGGAACGGAGACAACTGGATTCCGGCGTGGGACATGATGCGTGAGACAGGGAGAGGTGGTGGTCCATGGAGAGTCCCCTGCCCCAACACAGGCAGGGTGACCACAGACCAGGGGCACAAGGAGACCTGGGCACTGGGCAAGTATTCTAATTCATTGGTTTAAAAATATGTCAGGAGGCAAGATATTAGACTGTCTAGCATTTAATTGGCAATTACATGCATTTCTTCGAATCTAATACCACAACACAAATAAATAGACTATCTCTTTTTTCCTGCCTTATAGTCCAATCACGCAGGACTACAGGGCTAGACCTTCTCCAATAAGGAGTTCCCCTCTGGCATGCGGAATCTGACTTGAGTCACCCATTTGGTTTTCAGGCAGTACATTTGAGAGAAGCAAGGTGTAGGTACACCTTGCAGGCTCACCACCAGGATCACACGCAAGGCAGTTACAGCTATAGGTGCACCGTAGTTATTATCTGAAAACAATGGCTGGGACTATTGCCCAATCCCCTCTCAACTCTATTATCCCATAGGGTAAAAACAGAGGGTGTAAGAGGTGACGGCCAAAATTCCGAGTAGTACTTTGCAATCAGAACCAATCAATACCCATCATAAATATTTAGTTAAAAGAAGATACAGGGGAGCCTGAGCGGCTCAGTTGGTTAAGGGGCCGACTTCAGCTCAGGTCATGATCTCATGGTTCGTGGGTTTGAGCCCCACGTCAGGCGCTGGGCCAACAGCTCAGAGCCTGGAGCTGCTTTGCGTTCTGTGTCTCCCTCTCTCTCTGCCCCTCCTCCACTTGTGCTCTGTCTCTCTCCCTTCTCTCTCTCAAAAATAAACACACATTAAAAAAAAAAAGAGAGGGGCGCCTGGGTGGCGCAGTCGGTTAAGCGTCCGACTTCAGCCAGGTCACGATCTCGCGGTCCGGGAGTTCGAGCCCCGCGTCAGTCTCTGTGCTGACTGCTCAGAGCCTGGAGCCTGTTTCCAATTCTGTGTCTCCCTCTCTCTCTGCCCCTCCCCCATTCATGCTCTGTCTCTCTCTGTCCCAAAAATAAACATTGAAAAAAAAATTAAAAAAAAAAAAAAAAAAAGAGATTTCTAGTGCCACCAAGATAGGGTCGCCCCACCCATTCCCCCAAGTCCAACCTCGTGCTACTAAAAACCCTAGGGAGAACACAACAGACAAGAAAATGCTAGGGGCACCTGGGTGGCTCAGCCAGTTGAGCGTCTGACTCTGGCTTTTGGCTCAGGTCATGATCTCATGGTTCATGAGATCAAGCCCAAGTCAGGCTCTGTGCTGACAGTGTGGAGCCTGCTTCAGATTCTCTCCCTCTCTCTCTGCCCCTCTCCTGTTTTTTCTCTCAAAATAAATAAATAAGCATTTTGTTTTTTTTTAAGAAAGAAAGTGAGCATGGATGTGAGGTGCAGAGGAAGAGGGGGAGAGAGAATCCGACATGGTGCTTGAACTCACAAACATGAGATCAAGACCTGAGCTGAAATTCAGAGTCGGACGCTTAACCGACTGAGCCACCTGGGCACCCCGAAACTTTTTTTTTTAAATACCGAAAGGGGAAAGAAGAAGGTAGGCTGCTTGGGGACCCCGGGACTCGGGGAATGACATGGCAGAGAGGTCCCCAGCTTCCTCACCGTTTTCCATATATCCTGGACAGGGTGCCGCAGAGGGTCTCCAATGGTCACAGACGCGAAGAGCTCCCGGGGAAGCGAGTTCTCCCCAGCTAAAGCACTGGGGAAAGGGTGGCCTTGCAACAGAAAACCCTTTGGCAACACCTGCCCTACCCCAGCTGACCACCACGTGCCACAGTGTCGGCGTGGCCAAGCCAGGGATGGATCATCCACCCATCCATCCCCTGCTCGGTGGGAGGTGTTCATGCTCTGATCCCACCCCCAGCTTGTGTCAGCAGGCGAAAGGGGAGCTGAGCTGCCAACTTCTGCCTGGCACAAGCAGGCGGGGCCGATCCCGCTGCCCTGCCAGAGGGGTGCTGGGGAAATCACGTGGGTAGCTCTCTCATCCCTGGCCAGTGGAAGCAGATCATGTTCACTCCCCCCTTCCAGGGTAGCGCTGGTGGGGCCCAGCAGCAAGCTGGCTCCCCACTAAGCAGCGAGGAGGTGGCACGTGGCAGGTCAGTTGCCACTGCACACATGCGCGCACACACACACACACACACACACACACGTGCACGCACAGGCACGTAGTCTCTATCTGCAGGCCCAGTAACAAGCTGGGCCTTCACCCGCACCAAGTGTCAGTGAGCAATGAGACAGAACAAGTCAGGGCAAGTCAGCACATCACTTCCCCCACCACTGGTTAGGGGAAGGCCCAGCGGGGAGCTGAGCAGGTATGAGACTGAACAAGGTGGCAGGAAACAGGGCTGGTGGCCCATAGGTTTTCCTCACCCTAGTCTTGGGAGTCTGTGAGACCCAGTGGGTCACTGGGCCTCCACTCTGCCCTGACATGAAGGAGAACGATCGGGAACTCATACCCAGCATCATGCAGGAAACAGGGTGGCGGGAGGCAGGGCTGGTATTCTACCCCTCACCTGCACTCTGGCGGCAACGAGGAGGCGAGAGGAGCTGAGCTTTAGTCTCCACCCTGCAGGAGCCGAGCTGGGAGTCAGCCCTCTACCACTTCCCCCTCCCAGGGGTCAGCAGGGGCTGCGGGGAACCAAGCATATACCCCCAAGTGAACTCAACGGAGCCACGCGATTTGGTGTACCACTTTTGCTGGGAAGTATCAGCAAGGCCAGAGAAGGATCTGAGCTTGCACCTCACCTGGTGGGAAGAAAGCAAAAATTTTAAAATTGAAAAATGCAACAAAGAGAGGGGGAAAAAAGAAACCCCAAACTTCACTGGCTGGGCCAAGTATTAGAGTGGGGAACAACAGGCCACAGAATCAGCGGACACCAGGCTAGGTCCACAGAATTTACTCAGTCCAAAAAGAGAACACAGAATGAAAACTAAGAGTCTCAGGGATCTGTGAGACCACCACGAAAATACACTTTTGTCATCAGAGTTCCAAAAGAGAGGAGGCACTGAGAAAATATTCAAAGACATAATGGCTGAAAACTTCCCCAACTTGGCACAAAACCTACAACCACAGATGTAACTGAGTGAACATCAAAAAGGATAAACCCAGAGAAATCTAAGACACATAATTAAACTTCTGGAAACGAAGAAACAAAAAACCCTCAGAAGCTGCCAGATGGAAAGGACTTGTTACTTCTAGGAGAATATCTGAATGATGGCAGACTTCTCATCTGAAACAATGAGAGCCAGAAGGAAGGGGCATGTCTTTTAAGTTCAGGAAAAAAACAAAACAAACCAACCAACCAACCACCGCCATGGACTGTGAATTCTATAGCCACTGAAAATAGCCTTCTGGAATGAAGGGAAAACACAGACTCTCTCAAACACAGGACTGAAGGATTGTTGCTAGCAGGCCTACTGTTAAGAAATGACTAAACAAAGTCCTCTGAACAGAAAGGGAGTAACAGGAGGCTAGAACTTCAGAAAGGAAGAATACTGAAATGGGGAAAAGATAGGGGTGAATATAATAACCTAGCCTATTTTCCAAGAGCTTAAGGTATATTTGATGGCTGAAGCAAAAAATGTGATGCCATCAGATATGGTGCTCAATGTATATAGAGGAAATGTTTAATTTTTTTTTTAATGTTTATTCATTTTTTGAGAGACAGAGAAAGACAGAGCATGAGCAGGGGAGGGGCAGAGAGAGAGAGGGAGACCCAGAATCCGAAGCAGGCTCCAAGCTCTGAGCTGTCAGCACAGAGCCCGACGTGGGACTCATGAGCGGTGAGATCATGACCTGAGCTGAAGTCAGACGCTTAACTGACTGAGCCATTCAGGCGCCCCATAGAGGAAATGTTTAAGACAATTACATTTGAGGGGTGCCTGTCTGGTTCAGTCAGTTAAACATCTGACTTCAACTCAGGTTATGATCTCATGGTTCATGGGTTCGAGCCCCACCTCAGGCTCTGTGCTAACAGCTCAGAGCCTGGAGCCTGCTTCAGATTCTGTTTCTCCTCTCTCTTTGCCCCACCCCCACTTGGCTGTCTCTATCTCTCTCAAAAATAAACATTAAAAAATTAAAAAAAATAGACAATTATATTTGAAAAGTGGGACATGTAAAGGGATCTCAATGGATTTAAGGTGTCTACACTGCAGATGAAATAAAAAACACTGATACCACTCATGCCAATAGATCATAACAAATTACATCTGTATAACTGCACAATCACTAAGGATATTATTCTAAACAATGTATTTAAAAACAAGGGTGCCTAGCTGGCTCAGTCTATGGAGCATATGACTCTTGATCTCAAGGTTGTGAGTTTGAGCACCATGATGGGTACAGTGATTACTTAAGAAAAAAAAAAAAACTTAGAAACAAAGAACACTAGAAATAAATCAAGATGGAATCCTAAAAAATGCTCAAATAACCCACAGTAAGATTTACTTATTTTGACTTATTTAATTTTTTATTTTCAAAGTTTATTTATTTTTGGGAGGGAGGCGCAGAGAGAGAGTTACAGAGGGAGAATCCCAAGAAGGCCCCGCACTGTCAGCACAGAGCCTGAAGTAGGGCTCAAACTCACACATCATAAGATCATGACCTGAGCCCAAATAAAGAGTCAGATGCTTAACCAACTAAGCCACCCAGGTGGCTCCCACAGCAAGGTTTAAAAAAACAAAAAACAAAAAAAACCCACAAAAAAACAAACACAGATAGGAACAGAGGAAACAAAGACAATAAAATGGCACACTTAAGCCTTAACATATTAACAATTACCATAAATGTAAATGATCTAAATTCACCATTTAGAAGACAGATTTGATGGGAGTGGATTACAGTATTATCTGAAGATGTGGGAAAAAATATGCCAGGTAAACAGCATTATTTTTTTTTAAAAAAAGCACGAGTAGCTATATTGACATCACATAAAGTAGCCTTTATGATAAAAGGATCAATCCAATAGGAATAAGTTAACAATTCAGTATGTGTGAACACCATACAGCTGTGCCTCAAAAATACATGAAGCAAAATCTGATGGATTTAAAAGGAGAAATACACTTACAGTTGGGGACATCAACACCATTTGTCTCAGCAACTGACAGAACTACCAGACAGAAAATCAGCGAGGATGTAGAACTGGACAACACAATTCAACCACTAAGATCTGATCAACCAGTAAATATATAATGAACGCTCCAGCCAACAGCAGAATACAGATATTTTTCAAGCACTCATGGATCATTTACCAAAACAGACCTCAACACATTTAAAAGAAGTGAAATCATACATAATGTATTCTTTGACCATAATGGAATCAAACAAGAAAACAGTAACAGAAGGACAAGGTAATTGCTATGCACTCAGAAACGAAACAACACACTTCTAAATAATCTAGGGTCAGAGAGGAAATCTCAAAGGAAATAAAAACACATGAAAGACACTGAAAATGAAAAAACCAACAAACAAAAAAAGAACTGTAACGAAAATGAAAACACAACATACCAAGAACTGTCAGACACAGGTAAAGCAGTGGTGAAGGGAAATTTATGGCACTAAATGTTTACGGTGGAAGAGAGGAAAAGTCTCAAAACATTACTCCAAGTTCCTATCTCAAGAAACTAGAAAAGACAAACACAAAGCAAACTAAAGGAAATAAAAATGAGCAATAAAATTGAAAACAGGAAAAGAGAGTAAAATGAATGAGACAAAAAAGCTGATTTTAAAAAATAAAACCAATAAACCTCCAGAAAGACTGATAAGGTTAAAAAAATAGGAAAACCTAAATCACCAATAATCAAGAATGAAATGGGCTATCACAACAGATCCTGCACCCACTAAAGATAATAAGAGAACAACATAAACACTTTAAATACCCAACATTCAACAACTTAGAAGCAATGGACCAATCCCTTGAAAATCACAAACTACTGCAATTCAACCAAGATGAAAGAGACAACCTGAAGAGTCCTACAAACACTAAAAACCTGAATTTGTAATTTAAAGACACCCTCTCCCCTCCTCAGCAAGAAAGAAATCTTCAGGTCTACATGTTGTCATTAGAGAACTCTACCGAAACATTTGAAGAATTAATACGAATCTTACACAATCTCTTCTGGAAAAGTGAGAAGGGAACATTCCCAACACACTGTAAAGGCCCTGATCAAAACCAGAACAGTCTGAAGAGAAAACAACAGGTAAACAGTTCTCAGGAACTTAGGTGCAAAGTACTAGCAAATTCAATCCAGTGCAGCAATGTATGAAAAGAACTATACCCTGACCAAGAAGGACTGATCCCAGGCAAGTAAGGTAGATTAACACTGAAAATCAATGTAACTCACCACATCAACAGATTAAAATAAGTAAACTCACAAATTCACATCAATTGATGCAGAATAAAAATTTTATAAAATCTAATACCTATTCCATTCATGCTAAAAACTGTCAGCAATTCAGAAATAAAGAGAAACTTCTTCATCTTTTTAAAGAACATCTACAAAACAGCTGCAGTTAATAACACACTCATTGGTTAAAGACTGAAAGCTTTCCCTCTAACCCTGGGGATAAGGCAAGTATGTCTGCTCTCATTCAACATAGCACTAGAAGTTCTAGCCACTGTAATACAGCAAGAAAAAGAAAGAAAATGCACACAGATCAAAAAGGAAGAAATAAAACTTCCTATTTGCAGATAACAAGACTGTCTACACAGGACGCCCAAGAAATTTACAAGAAATTACGGAGTTCAGCAAAGCTCCAAGATCCAAGAACACACAAATATGAACGGCATTTCTATTTATTAAAAATGAATGTTTAGAAAGTAAGTTTAACAACATAACACCATTAATAATTGCTCCCAAGGAAATGAAATCTAAGAAAACATGTATGAGATCTGTATGCTGAAAATTACAAAACCCATAGACCTAAAAACTTGAAGAGACATCCGTTTATGGATCGGAAGACTCAACACAGTGAAGGCGCAAATTCTCCCCCAAACTGATCTGTTAAGTTTAACACAATTCCTATTGAAACCCCAGCAAGGTTTTTGTAGGCAGTGATAAGCTTATTCAAAAATATAGATGAAACGGCACAGGACCTAGCTAAAACAATTTTAGAAAAAAAAAAAAAAAAAAAAAGAATAAAATCTGAGGAATCACTCTATCCATTACTGTGGCCTAGTATGTGACTAGAGTAATGAAAGTGTGGTATTGGTGGAGGGACAGACACACAGTTCAATAGAACACAAAAGAGAACCCAGAAATAGAGTCACAAAAACACACTAATTTTTAAGAAAGGTGCACAGCCAATTATAGTTGACCCTTAAACAATCAGGTCTACTAATAGGTGAATTTTTTTCAATAAATGTGGTATAGTACTGTAAATGGATTTCCTCTTCCTTATGATTTTCTCAGTAACATTTTCTTTCCTCTAGCTTACTGTAAGAACCGAGTATTCGATACGTGTAACATACAAAATATGCATTCATCGACAGTTTTGTGTTATTGCTAAGGCTTCCAGTGAAAAGCAGGCTATCAGTAGCCTAACAGTAGTCAAGTCTGGGGGGAGTCAAAAGTTATGCATGGATTTTTGACTGTGCAGAGAGCTGACGCCCCTCACCTTGAGGGGTTCAAGGGTTAACGGTAGGTGGAAAAAGGGTAACAATTTTCATAAATGGTGCAGGAGCAACCAGGTACCTATAATCAAAACGAATAAACGTCGATCTACATCTCTGACCTTAAACTCAATGAACATGAATCATAGATCCAAATGTAAAATGTCAAACCATAAAAGTTTTGGCAAAACAAACAAAAACAACTAAGCAAAACTCTTGGGACCTGGGACTGGGAGAAACTATCTGCAAATCACAAACCTGACTGGAATCTAGGATGGGTCTGAGCTCTCAAAAAGAGTGAAGGAGTAAAACACCCCAACAATCCAATTAGAAAATGAGCAAAAGACAGAAACAGCCACTTCACGGAAGAAGGCGTACATATGCAAAGGGACACATGAAAATATATTCAACATCATTAGCCAGGAGGGAGATGCAAATTACAGCAATAATGAGGCATGTGTCAGGATGGCTAAAACAAATAGTGATGACACCAAATGCTAGGTAAGATCTAGAAGAACCGGACCCCTCATACATTGCTGACGGGGACACGAAACGGCAGTGCCGTTTTGGCAAACAGCTGCGCAGTGTCTTAAAAAACTAAACCGCTATATGTTCCACCAACTGCACTTCTGGGAACGGAAACTCACGTACACGCAAAAACCTATAGGGAACTGTCCACAGTGGCAGTTTGTTGCCATGGTACAGCGTCATGGCCAGTCACCTGAAGGAAGCCTGTGCCCTTGGTCTTCAACTGGCAGCTGCCGAAGACGTACCGGGGATAACGCACGACACGCAGTGCGGGCTGTGACCCTCCCCAAGTGCCTCCCCAAGTCCCTACCATGACTTGCAAACAACTCCAATGTCCTTCAACAGGTCAATGCACCGTGCTACATCATACTGTGGAATGCTGCTCAGCAATCAAAAGCAAGCGATTATTGATTTATACAACATCCTGGGTAGATCTCAATGGAATTACGCTGGGCAAAAAAGCTAATCTCAAAAGGTCGCCTGTGACAGAAGTAGAGCCATGGAGACTAGAGTAGTGGTTGTTAGGCGTTGGGGAGAAGGGAAGTGGCTGTGGCTTTCAAAAGGTAGTATGAGGAACGCTTGGGCTAGAACTCTTCTGTCTGTATCCTGACGGTAGCGGCCATCACACAAACCCCCACATCGGATAAAATCGCAGAGTAGTGAACACACACTCACACGCACACACAGCATGGAGTACATGTGGAACTGGGGAAACGTGAGTAAGGTAGCCGGAGTCTATCCACGTCCCTTCCAGGCTGTGATATTGTACTAGCATGCATGATGTTGCCACTGGCAGAAACTAGGCAAAGGGCATAGAGGATCTCTGTTGTTATTTCTTTACTTCTTTTTTCTTTTTTTAAAGGTTTTATTTTTAAGCAATCTCCACACCCAACATGGGGCTCGAACCCACGACCCCAAGATCCATGTTTCATGCTCTTCCAACTGAACCAGCTGGGCGCCCCAGGATCTCTGTATGATTTCTTCCAATTGCATGTAAATCTGTAATGATCTTAAAAAGTGGTTTTTTAAAAAAAGATATAAAATTTAGAACTGTCTACACAGCCATTAGTCACTAAACTTCATTTGGAACTAGTGAAGAAAAAAAAAAAAAAATTCTTGCACTTTACCTCCTCCATCTGCAAAGCAGCCCACCCAGGTAAGACAGAATGCTAGCCACAGAGCTAATGTGACATTGTTCTCGAAGAAACACTTTCAAAAAGTAAAGACAAACAGATAAAATTCATATAAAAAATATATTTTATTTAAAAGCCAACAAGCATTATGAAAAGATGCTCAACGTCACTTATCATCAGGGAAACAAAAACCAAAACCTACAATGAGATATCACCGCAAATGGATGGTTCCTACTGGGAGAGGAAAAAAAAAAAAAAAGGAAAACAAATATTCAAATGTTGGCAAGGAAGCGGAGAAACTGGAACCCTTGTAGGCCATTGGTGGGAATATCAAATGGTGTGACCACTGTGGAAAACACGGTGGAGGTTCCTCAAAAAATTAAAAATAGAACTCCCATATGACCCAACAATCCCACTTCTGGGTATATATATGCAAAAGAATCAAAAGCATGATTTTGAAGAGATGGTTGCACATATCAAAAAGAATCCAAAGTATAATCTATGAGATATCTGCATACCCATATTCAAAGCAGCATTATTCATAACAGCCAAGAGACGGAAGCAACCCAAGTGTCCGATGACGGATGAATGAATTAATCAAGTATGTTGCATAAATACAATGGACTATTATTCAGCCCTAAAAAGGAAGGAAGGTCTAGTAATGATGAATAACCTTGAGGACGTTATGCTAAGTGAAATAAACCAGTCATGAAAAGATTAATACTGTATAATCCCACTTATATGAAACATCTAGAACAGTCCAAATCATAGACACCGATAAAACGAAGGTTGCCAGGAGCTGGGAGGAGAGGAAGTGGGGAACCGACGGTTAATGGGTACAGTGTTTCAGTTCTACAAGATGAGAAAGTCCTGGGAGTGGGTTGCACAACTGTGTCAATACGCTGAACGCTACTAACTGCACACTTAGGAAAGGTGAAGGTGGGGCGCCTGGGTGGCTTAGTCGATGAAGCGTCTGACCTCGGCTCAGTTTTGATCTTGCGGTTCATGGGTTCGAGCCCCACATCAGGCTCTGTGCTGACAGCTCAGAGCCTGGAGCCTGCTTTGGATTCTGTGTCTCCCTCTGTCCGCCCCTGCCCTGCTCACACCCTCTCTCTCTCAAAAATAAATTATCTAAAAAAATTTACAAACCCACGTTTTTAATTTAACCCAGTATATTAAAAATATCTCAACATGTCATTCATATGAACACGGCTGAGATATTTTATATTCTTTCTTATGCACCAACGAAGTTTTCAACCTCCAGTGTGAACTGACAGGAACAAGCACATCTCAATCTGGACGAGTTGCATCTTAAGTGCTCAGTACTCCGCTGTGGGAAGCTGTGGCTTCCCCACTGAGCCAGACCTCACCTGTCACCCCCACATGATAAACCTTATAGTTAGAGCCAAATAACTCAAAATATTTGGCGGGGTAGGGGAGACACACAGGGTCTTTTTCCTGCTGCTAGACTTTTTTGAAATCTTATTTGTCTTCAGGTAGCTCTATGGAAAGGCTGATGGGCAAAACTCCAAACTCTGAACATCTCCTGAGCATGTCCTCTTTGTCAGGCCCTCATTACGACCTGCAGGACATCATGCCTCTCCTCGGAGGGCTCACAATCTGCCAGATAACTGCCAGGTGCAAGAGGACTAGGCACATCATGTGGAGGAATACCAAGAACACGACTGACCCCTACCTATGAATTCTGATGTTCCAGAGAATGTAAGGGTTAAGTCATTTGACACCCGGAAGTTGTTAATTACGGAGCTTTCACCCTGTTCACAATATTCACTGGCACATCCTGACCTTTCTTAACTCTTATCTCCACCAGCAGTAACTACACCTTCAAAGTACAAACTTGTGCAGAAAATAGTACACAATTTGTATTAAAAACGCACATGGCACACGCACGCTCACTAGCAAAGGCACTCAGAAACCCATACCTCTGTCAACGATTGTGAGCAGAATAATCGGTTATCCACTAAGAGCTCATTTGTTAATTGACCCAGGATGTAAGGCGACTACAATTTGATTGGTAAAAGCGAAAAAAAAAAAAAAAAAAAAAAAAAAAAAGGGAAGAAGAAAAAAGAACCCTCTCTCTCTCCTCATGGAAAAATATTTTTTAAAGACCTCCAGAAAAATCGGGGATATCGAGAAAAATAGGAAAGCATTTCTAGAATAAACAAAACATCTACTTGCTGCACATCCCAGACAAGAATAGACTTTCTCATCAGAACAAAGATGCAGGAGCAGAACTACCAGATCCGCTGCTTCCTTTCCCCACTCTCGGAGCAGAAACTATTTTGTGGGTGAAGGAGCAGGAGCCCCTGGCAGAGGAGAACCTCTCTATAACCTCACATTTGTGTTGCCCTGGGGACAACCAATCATAAAGACTTCTTTGTGAAAAAGAAAAAAAATGCGTTTTGCAATAAATTATCAAAAGCTTCATTGAAGATCTTAACGGACATGGTTGAGTAAGGAACACTAAACATGACTACAAAGAGAACAGAACCCAATTTTATCAACTCAGCAGATTTCAGGGGTCTTTAGGCACTGGATTATTAGAAGAATAACCATGAAAAAAAGTTATAGACTACAAAGGCTGTCAATTTTATTCTGCAGTTAATAAAACTCATATCTATCTAAGTCCTCTCCAGTCCCCCACTCATCCCCCACCCCAGCAAACAGATCCCCCCAGAACTAAATACTGAAAACTTACCTTGATGCACTAACTCAGACAAACTCCTTATAACTTATCATTTACTCCTTGCATTAAACTCTCGGTTATCATGCCAATCTACCGGAATGTAGTTAGTGCTATGAAATTACACCTCAGGATCCATGACTTGACTTCACAGGTATAAACATAACAGTCTTTAATAACTTAGACTGTGATCTCTAAAGCTTTACATCTGTCATCTAGAGTAACAGGACTTACCTTATAATCTCGCTAAACAGTATGTTACCATACATACTAAAAAAAAAAAAAAACAACATTATCTCACCCACTATTTCTGGTTCACAAGGTAAGATAAACTCTATCTATGCATCAAGCCACCACCTGTAGAGGCGGATTCATAGGTCTGCAGGGAAAAACTATAAGGCTTCCGAAGGATCCTTAAAATACATAGGTTTTTAAAACTACACACCATTAAGCCCTATTCACTCATTCAGTGAGCAAGAACGCTACAGGTTCATAAACTCAGGAGCACTTTCATGGGCAGAGAAACATTCCCAAGCACCAAGAACTTCTAAGCTTTAAATGAGTTCAGGACAGTAGTGAGAGAAATAAATAGCAGCAATAAAACTTCTAGCTCCTTTTCTTAAGGAGGGATCCTAATGAAGTAGATCTCAGTTTGCAGCGGGAGACACCTAGCCAATATGCATGGTTACCAATGTTTTTGCCGTCTCTGCTTGCCATTTCCCACGTGTGCCCAATCTGACAAGTGACCAACCTTCTGAGGCTCTAATTCTGTAACATGGGGACAGACCTGCATGGTTTCCCCATCTGAAGATTAGGAGGCACAGCCCCATTCTATCTGTAAATGCAAATTTGCCATTGTGTTCCAGCAATCAGATGTCTAGCCTGATGACTGTTTAGTTAGCTTCTGGCAAAAACGTGATCTACATTCTAACAGTCTGTATATACCAGATCCTTCAGGAATAATGCTGCCAACTTGCTTATATTTCATTAATCCAGGAAAGGCTAATCTGTCCAAATGGGAAGCGAGATTTTGGTGAATCCTTATCAAGACATGAACCTTTTCCATCAGTGGGGAAGAGTGACTTGAATCAACACAGACTTACTCACTTACCAAGGTTGCCAGAAGCAAACATGCTCAAAGTCACATGCTGGGGGCTCAAGGGTCAAATCTAGCCTGCAGATGTTTTATCTGGCTTGCACAGTGCTTTCAAAGTTCTAAATTAATTGCCAATGTCTAAACATCAGGATATTTGGCATCAAAATCTACATTCCTGGGTTATCTTGCACTATACAATAGGAAAACAACTACTACTCTCAGACCACACACCCACACAGACACAGTTGGGGGCAGTTCTAATGTAAAAAGTGCAAATGCTCCCTGATTTCCCATAGTTAGTTCCCACAAGGTCAGTTCCCTCTGTGATTATATGGTCAGGTTTTCCTGGGCATTTATGTTTGCCACTCCTGGTTCAGACCCCAAAACACTGTTTAATCCCTGAAATAAAAACCCACAATCTAATCTTATTAGTGCTATACCTAAAACCTCTGAGCAAACAAAATTAGCCCAAAGAGAAATGTGAGGAGAAAACAAACCATTTCCATGGTTCTATGTTGGTACTGCCTTTACAAACAAGGTCGGTTTTTTAAAGCGTCCTTGTTGAAAATGGTTAACTTGTCTCGTTTCCCTCCATACATTTAGCCATGTTTTTAAGCTATTTGCTGTAGCTGACTGAGTCCCCTTCAAGCAGAGGGTCATTAATAAGTGAGTCTTAGTGGTTACAACAACACCTACACTTCAGTGAAGGCAGGAACAGGGATTCCGGCTTTACTACTCAACAGGCAGATACTGGGTGTATTTTACTGCTGCTACAAAACCTGATTTAAAATCAATGTTGGCTTGATGTCTTATTTGACACATCCTCCCCTCCTATCAAAACATGGAATAAATCAGTAAAAAGGTTTCTAAAAGGGGGTTTAATGTAAATGTTACACACAGCCTTTACGCAGAGTCAAACAACCACACGTTAACTACCTCTTACCCGGGTATTGCTTACCCATTGCACTGAGATAATGGTTGAAGGCCTGGCAAGGAGGACTTGGGGTTTGTGTTGATTTGTCACAACTCATGGGTGCCGGGCTCCTGTCTGTGTCAAAAGAGAAATACCCACTGGAGGATCGAGACAGCAGGGAGGATCTTCTGACAAAGATGAAAAGCGGGGATCTGGTAGCAAAAGGCCCGGGGCTGGCTGGTGGGGCCAGCGGGCCCTGAGGGCTGCCTTGGGGGCAGCGGTCCCCTTCGCCTTCAGGATTACCTTGCTGCTCGGTCTGTAGAGAGGTAGGGGCCCCAGGCCTGAGCTGAGGAGGCCTCTCAGCAGGCTGCAATTGTCCACCTTCTCTGTCACACTCAGAACTTACATCTGAAGGTTGCTTTGCCATTTGGTCTTTTTTTCTGCAAGTAAAATAAAAACTAAGATTATCTTAAGCAAAACAGTAACCGTAACAAGTAACTAAATGTAGCTAACTTTCACGGACTCCTTCAACATTTCTAGAAGAGCGAATGCTTTAACGTTAAGTCGTCAGTTGGTATATTTTTCTGACAATCTTCCAGGTAAGAATAAAAATAACACCTAAAATAACAAAAGTTATCTCTCTCTTTGCGAGGTGGGGGGGAGGGGAGGGGGTGGGACTAAAACTTCCTGCCACCAAGCAAAATACAATTACATCCTCAACGTGTGACCGGTGCTCTAACGCACACGGACACGCACACAAGTTTTAGGAGAAGCAGCTCGTGTTAAGTCTATTCACACGTGCTCTTTGCTCAGGGCCGACTTGAAGAAGTCGGAAACTCCCAGCGGGCTCTGATTTCCCGGGATCAGATACCGCGCTGGAGCACAGGAGCGGGCGCAGATGCAGCGATTTGCAGGCGGCTGGCCGCGTTCCCCGCTCCGGCCCCATTGTTCTGCCGAAAGTGCTGAGGGCAGCAAGTCTGGGGAAGGTTTGGCAAGGGCCGTCAGTCGTAGTAAGTGCGTCACAATAGAGTTTGTAACTCCGAGCGAGCGCGGCTCGGCCCGGGTCGGGCGCTCCCCGCCCGCGGTCCCTCCCGCTCCCAGCCCGCGCGCCCCTCCTCCCGCAGGGGGTAGCGCGCCGCCCCGAACTCGACAGAACTTCTCCCGAATGCACCCACACTACGAGGTGCACACCTCCAAATGGGGGGGGGGGAGTCCCCCAAAGCCGTCCCCGGCTCCCCCTGCAAAGTCCCCAAGTAACTCTACACGCTAGGCGACACCGGAGCGCGCGCCTCCTTCACCCCATTGACCCTCCTCTGCGAAGGCAATCGGGCCGAAACTCACGTCCGCCCCTTCCCTTCCGAGCGTCGCGTCCGAGCCCGGGCCGCGCGGCGTCCTGCCCGCGCCCTTCGCCGACCCGGAGCCCCCTGACCGTCAGCACGAAGGTAGCGCGGGAGACAAAGCCTAGAACTCGCGTTCAGAGCCCCCGGGGCAGCGCAGACCCGACCACTGGCCGTCCACCCGCCGCCGCGCTCCGCCGGGCAGCCGAGGGCTCCGCGCGCCGCGCTTCTGGCCCGCGCTGCCCCGGCCGCCGCCGCCGCCGCCGCCGGGAACATCCTCCGCCTCCTCCCGCTCCTCCCCTCGCGCACTGCGCCCGCCGCCGCCGGCACCGCCGACCTCCCCGCGCCGCTGGCGCCGGGTGCCCGAGCTCCCAATTGGCTCGCGCGCGGTCGCTCTGCGCCGCAGCCAATAGCCGCCGCGGGCGGGGGCGGCGCCTACGGGTCAGGCCGCCAAAGGCGAGGCGATTGTTGACAAACTCGCCTCCGAAGGCGGCCCCGGCTGCGGCGGCGGCGGCGGCGGCGGCGGCGGGAGTCTCGGGGCCCGGAGCTGCCCAGGCTTCCCCAGCCCGCCCCCCGCCTCTGTGACCGTCCGGACGCCGCTCGAGGCTCCGCAGCTCCCGCCACCCCAAGCAGCCGGTCACCTGGAGACAAAGCAGGAGCCTCGCTCTCTCCACACCCGCAGGGCCGTTCTCAGCCCCTAGTCCTTGCTGCGGGCCGCCGACCCCGCCCAGGCCGGCTGGGCTGAAGACCCCAAAGGCCGCCCCCTCCCTAGCTGCAGCACCGACCCTCCTCCAACTTCCTCCCTTTTTCTCCCCGTGCGCCGCGGACACGCTCCAAATCTAAGCGATCACCACGGCCACTGGCACGCATATCTGCGCGCACCCGTGGCCACTGCAGACAGCGAACGTATCCACACCCCCATTCCCAGCGTCCCGCGGGTCTTCCACTACCAGCACCAGGACCGAGTAACAGGCCTTCGAGGGCACCGCACCGCCAGCCAGCACTGCAAGTGAGTCGCGGTGCCCGAGTCTCTACGACAGTCCGGCCCCCGGATGCAGCAGGTTCTGCTGCTCGAGGCTCGTCCACTGCGTGGCCGCGGCAGTCGGAGGAAGCCCTCAGTCTCCCGCTGTCTATGGATGGTGCGGCTGGTATCGTCTGCAGCGCACTCGCAGACCGGGCAGGGCTCCCAGACACGTCCGAGAGAACGAACGCAGTAGCTGCCCTGAAACCTCGGCCTGAATGGGTACAAGGAAAAGCCGAGTCCCGTCAGTTAAACAACCACCTCAGTTCCGCAAATCCTCCGCAACGGGCCCAAGCACCCGAGAAAAGTCAAGGCTCCAGACCAGCTCGTACCGCGCAGCCGCTACTCGGGGGTCTCCGGGAGCCGGCCGCGAGGCTCTGGCCGGCTGCCGCAGCCCAGTGTCGTGGAGCGGGGCCCCAGCTCCCGGGACTGAGCGGAGAGCACGCGCTGCCTTCCCAGCCGGCCCTGAGAAGCTTCACCACTCCCTCGCGCGGAATCCCGGCCCGAGCCGTACTTCGGCCAAGTGCCCGTAGCCTTTCCACGGATGACCCCTCACCAAACTGGACCTGCAGGGGAAGGGAACCCGACCCACCTGATCGCCGCCTCCCACCCAGCGACAAGTGGGACGGGTACGTGCATCTCTGCCTGCACGTGCTCGGGAAGGGAGCAGGAGGTGGAGCCGATCTGACTCCGGTGTTTGTGTTCCGTCGGCACCCGGCCCGCTCCCGGGGATTCGGAGGTATTTACCTTGCGTTTCTCAGTCCGAGAGTCAGAGTCAGACATTGGGGGGACGAGGGCCAGGGAAAGGGCGCCGAGGGGGTGGCGGCGGGAGCGGGGCTAAGCGAGCAGCCCGCGGCGATGCTGGCCGCAGTTGGGCTGGGGCGCGCAGGGCGACTTCAAGAATCCGGTGGCAGTGGTGGCGGCGGCGACGCGAGACGGAGCGCTCTTACAAGATCAGAACCTGGAGGCTGCGCGGAGCGAAGTGAAACCTGCACAGCCCTGCAGCTCGGCTCTGGCTGGTGGCCCCGCGCCCGCACCCAATCACTGTGAGCTCCGCCCCCGCTGGGTCCCGCCCCGGCGCGCGGGCTGGCAAGCCCCGCCCCCGCCGCGCAGCAGCCGCTGGCGCTTTCAGGCTCCGACAGGTAAAGGCGGGGGTGGCCCCGCCGGGTTCCCCTGCGCGCGCTGCCCCCCCTGCCCCGGCGGGGCGTGTTTACTGGAGCGACTAGGGCTGCTGGTGGCTTGTGCGCACCCATCCCCCTCCCTCCAAAGTGTACCCTTGCCTTTCCCCCATCCAGCAGAGGCCAAGACGTGCGCTTGGAACAGAGGGGGCGCTCCGGGCACGCAGAAGCGGGCTGGGCCGCTGCCGCCAGCCGAAGGCCTCAGGAGGCGCCCCCGAGCCCTTGATGGGCTGCAGGAATTTCTCTCTCAGCCTCTTTGGGGCAGACGCGGGGACTGGGTTGACCCGAGAACACGCAGGTCCAAGGTTGAGCAGAGGGTCTCAAAGCTCTCCTCACTCAGAGTCTGGGGTGCTGGGAGAGACCCCGATCTGCAGGGCTGCTCACCTTCCTCGCTCTCGCCTCACGTGATTGTCTTAGGCTCCCTCCTCTTGCCATCTGGCAGGGACACCTAGCCTGTCTCCCGCGCGGAACCTCCGATAAGAGGCAGAGCCCTTCGCGGGGCGAGTGAAGAAAGAGGCCAGGAGCTGATCCCCGGAGGCGTCTGTTCGTAGCCCCGAAGCGAGAAGGGGCTGAGCGCAGAGCAGGTAAAATAGGGAAATGAAAAAAGAACTCGAAAAAAAAAAAAAATCCTTTTAAGAAAAAAAAAAAAAAAAAAAAAGCCCAGAAGAATCTCGGCCTTCAGGTGGGAGAGAGGATGGTAACTCTGCTCGGGGAGTTAGGATCCTAGAGACTGGTGGGGCTCTCAGAGAGACGCCAGGGAGGCGCGGTGAGGCCAAGGAAGGCGGCGCGCATGGTGAGCGGTGTAGAGAGCGAAGTGCTCCCCCCCACACCCCTTTTCCCTGCGCGCTCCTATCCCCTTCCTCCTTGGTGCCCGCGGCCCCACTCCCACTCCTGCTGGGGGGGACGGTACCCCTTTGGGTCCGCACCCCCATATCTGTTTTGCTAATGTGGATTATGAGTTCTCACCGTTACCCCTCACCGCTAGGAGACAGCCGTGGCCGGGGAGTGGGGGCAAGGTCGGTCGGGAGATGCAACACCCTGCCACGGGGGAGACCCGGTTAGACGGAATAAAGAAACTCAATTTAAGGATCACCTAACCCCCCCCCCCCCCACCCCAGAACGAAGAAGGAAGGGTCCTCAGTTGCAGAGGAGCAAGTCAGCGAGGCGTTTGTCCCGCTGCTGGCCACCTCGGTCAGTTTTATGCTGCATAAGCAGACATAGAACGTCAGCGAGACAGCACAGCCCCTGGTTAAAGTCTTCTCAGCACATCCTCCCGCGAATCCTGAGCCAAGTGTGGGAGGCCAGGGGTTCCCGGATGGACTCAAGGACCCATGGCCCGTTCTGCCTCGGGATTTCGTCGCAAGAGGGAGAGAACGAGGGCGTGCACGCGGCGAAGTGGACGCAGAGGCCAGATGTCTACCCTGACCGTGGCTTGGAGCTGCTGCCTTCGACCTCAGGTGGCGGCCACGGGTGATCTCTGAGCCTTAGCCGCCCGGTGTAGTAGCACCCGGGGAAAATAACAGAACTCCTGTGCCCGCTGGGAGCCCCAAACCCGACCTAGTGCTCCGAGCTCTCCGTGGGGTTGGCCGACGCAGACGGGGACAGGAAAAGAACCACTACGGCAGAAGCCGTAGTGGTTGTCATCTGCTTCTGTGCAGCTCCGCCGCCCCCGCGTCGTCTGCTTTAGCGACCCTGTGAACACTTTAAAACAACAACAAAAAATAAAACACACACACACACCAAAAAATCAAAGGCATCAGGGAAAGCAAATGGTTAAGCGCACTTATTTGGGACACGAAGAGGAGGTCGTCTCGGAGTCTGCTGTTCATGCAGCCCAGACTGTGCTGGGGAGCTTTGGCAGAACACCCCACGCTCTTCCCGCCCTCTCCCACAGGGGCCGGAGGTCCTCTGGAAAGGGACGGTGTGGGAAGAGCAGGTGGGCTCTCTGCTCCGGTCCGGTCCTGGATGTCGCCCTCGCAGACACAAGCAGAGCTATGCCCACTCCTGCCTCCGCCAGGAGAGGAGGAGAGGGAGTAAGGAGGATGGCTTGGACTGAGAGAAAGGAGCAAGAATGAAGTGGGGCAATGATCTGAAAAATGAGATAGGAAATCTACAGCCCTTGCCCAGACCACAGGCGTTGCCGGTGTGGTGTCTCCGAGTTCCGAAATCGACTTAACTGAAATGTACGGCCCTAGCCCGCCTCCCCAGCCTCGGAAGTAGCCGGAGCGCCTTCCCATCGCTTAATGTCTTTATTAAACTTTGTATCTATGCTCCTCTAAAGAACAGATTACAATTTCATATGGTAAAAATATTTTCCGCTCGTTGTCTTACGGTCCGGAAGCCGCCTGCCAGAGAGGACGAGCCGGAGTTCGCGCTCTGCGGAGAGCAAAACTCCAGGCACACGCTCCCCTTTCCACATCCGTGCGTTTCCTCGAAGACTCCAAGGGGGATCTGATTCACTGGAAAAGCATCATTTGCTGAGCTGAACTTTGCCCACGAGTGTTTGATTTTTATGCTTTGATTTTTCCCCCCACGCAGCACCAATGCGTTTTCCAAAAATCACTGTAATTCTGAATCACCGCTGACAGCAGGAGACCTTTGGCGACACCTGGGTGTGGGGCGTGTTCGCAGGGGAACCCACTGTCTAGGGGGATCAGGCGCCTAAGCTGGGAGAGGTTGCGGCTGGGCGCGGCCGGGTTACGTGATAAGGATCCGTGTTCCGGGGCTGCCGCCTGGCTTCCTTTCCCAACAGCCCATCGCGAACCGCGCCAGCCTCGGTGGGAACCTCGCTCTGCGACCGAAAATCCCCGAGGGCCCAGCGCGTGCCAGGCCGGCCTCGGCCCCAGCTCCAGGCGTCAGAGAAGCTAGTGTCGTGGCAACTGCAAGCGAGCCACCACCCTTCCCGCCACGCCCGCTATAACTTGGCTCCCAGCTTGGGCCGCTGGGAGCGCGCCCCTTCTCGGGCCTGGGTTGAAGGCCCAGGCCGCCTGCGCATTGGTGATTCCGGCGATTGGTGCATGGAGGGAGGTGTGTGGAATGTTAAAGGCGGAGATCACCCTCAGGGCATCATCCTTCACCGAGTCGCACAAATCCAGTAACTGCAAAACATGACACAAAGTGACAGATCAGATGTTGGCTCACTTACAGCGCGGGGTGCCATTGGCTTTGCGCCCACTCCCAAGCACCTGCACAGGTAGCCACTGGGGAAACTAGTTTCCCTTGGGATTTCCCGGGACCCAGGAGGGTAGAGGCCGTTGGTCATGAATAACCATCACAAGACTTATCTTAGAAATTCCTAAGTCTGTGACAGCTGGTCCTGCAGAAGTCCACTTCTTCCATACAGGGTTGGGGGCAGGCTCCAAATTAGATGGGAATCTCAGGACCAAGGCCTGGGAATTTTATCAGCATTCCCCTTGCCTGCCCTGCCCTGCCCTCCCCTCTCCTCCAGTCCCCATCCTTTTCCTCACCTCCACCTCTGGAGTGCCTGGGGTGCCCCCCTCTGGCGTGCTGACGCAATTGAACAGGAAGAGCATCAGACAGGTGAACCCATTGGAGACTAGCCCCGGTTCTCTCCAGACTAGCACCTCCCCACCCCTGGCTGGCAGCAGGCCATAGTTCCCGAAATGCAGGCACAGTGGGACTAGGGGTACCAAGACCAAGCACTGGCATCTCTGTGCATCTTACACCTGGTTACTGCAGCAAATCAACCTGCAGTTAAGGCGAATACCGAGGAACCTGGCAGATGTCCATGTGTATTCTGATAACCATTGGAAAACACAAATATGACATCTCGGCAGAAGGGAGGGGGAAATGTAAGCTAGTGATTTTGGAGGAGCTGCATTGGGTGTATTTTAATTTCATTTTCCATGGATTAGGTGCCAATGCATTTTTTTTCTTTTTATTCCCAGGGCAAAAAAAAAAAAAAAAAAAAAAAAAAAAAAAAAAGCTACCAAAAAAAAAAGGTTGTTTTTCTTAAACTCAACAAGGACAAGGCGGAGGGTCTGCTTTCCTTTCCCATAACCAGCTGCACAATTTACCCCTCCATTTTTTAAGTTTTCAGCCAGCCATAAATTTCTTTCACTCACCAAATTACAGTTAGCCCCCAAGTTTTTATGGTTGTAAAAACAACACTTACACCAGCCCCACTGTAGCCGCCCTCACAGCAGTGGTCATTACTGAGCTACATTAATACTGTAAAGAGCACAGTTCCCTTACAGCAGTCCAAAATGCCATTTCAGGTGTTCAGAGACAATGGGGGGGGGGGGCGTCCCCAAAACAGGGGTTGGGGTAGGATAGGGGAAGATCATGAATTTTAATAGTCTAACAATACATCTGCCTTTAAAATGTGCTCTATTACACCAGTAATTTCTAATGAAAACCTTCATTCTTTACACACTGTGGTTAAGCATCATAAAATCAGTAGTGAAAAGACTTTGATCATATTTGCAAGATGCACTATGATGAACTTTCACTGACCAAGATTTCAAAGTTTGTAATTAATACTCTTGACAAATCCCTGACTAATCTGTCAACTCTCAAGGTCTTTAACCACACAGCTCAAAACCGTGAGATGGTGTAGGAGTCCTTAAACCTTCTATGTATTGTAACGTCATTATTCAAGATAAGTTTTCCTTTAGGTCTGCATTATGAAACTCAACCAATTTTTGTCACATATTTGACAATGGGGGAGATTCAATTATATGAATGAGCGTTATATGGAAGAGAGTATGGGTTTGGTCTGGCCAGTACCAGACACAGAATAAGCACCGAGAGAGAGAAATTGCAGGAGGCAGATTTATTCAATTCCACAACTATTCCACAATTCCACAATCTATTCAATTTCCACAACTTTATTCTCTTAAAACATTTTTTAAGTGTTTATTTTTGAGAAAGACAGAGCGAGCCCAAGTGGGGGAGGGGCAGAGAGAGGGAGACACAGAATCCGAGGCAGGCTCCAGGCTCTGAGCTGTCAGCACGGAGCCCGACGCGGGGCTCGAACCCATGGACCATGAAATCATGACCTGAGCCGAAGTCGGACGCTTAACTGAGCCACCCAGGCACCCCTTCACAACTTGAAAAATAAGAATAAAGTGATACAAAAGGATCTAACGGCTGGAGAAGAGGAGGGTTTTCTCACTCATAAGTGTTCAGGGAGCAACCCCTTCAAATGAAACTCTACAGATGAATGCTGTTATAGAAGGGGAAGACCATGTGTCAACTGCTAAGATTCTTTGTTCAACCTAAATTTCTGAGGCCGTCTAAAATATTCCTCCTTCTCCCTTTCTCCATTTGTTGCAGACCGCAACAGGCCCATTGGTCCAGATCCAAGGATCGGGCATCACTTCTTATATAACAAGTTTGACTCCGATTCCAGATACTCCCTTACCTCTGCCTGTGGGGATGATCATTATTATTATCGTCCTTTCCCTTACTAAATACATACTGGAATCCTATCCTGTGGTACGGATTGTGCGGGGTACTGGAGATTTAGTGATGGATACTGCAGACACAGGCCTTCTAGATCAAGGAGATGTTGAAGAATTTCAAAGACTTTTTACAAATAGGATCTCCTTAATAGAAAATAAACTTAAGTAGCGAATATAGCATTTATTATTATATATACGGTAGTTTTTTCTTATTACGAGGGAGTCCCCTAGGACTAAGCAAAGGGCAGGCATACCTTAGAAATATAGGAGGTTCAATATGTTTTCACTCCTATGTGGATCCTGAGAAACTTAACAGAAGACCATGGGGGAGGGGAAGGAAAAAAAATTGGTTCGAGAGGGAGGGAGCCAAAACATAAGAGACTCCTAAAAACTGAGAACAAACTGAGGGTTTATGGCGGGGGGTGGGTGATGGGTATTGAGGAGGGCACCTGTTGGGATGAGCACTGGGTGTTGTATGGAAACCAATTTGACAATAAATTTCATATTAAAAAAAAAGAAATATAGCAGGTTCAGTTCCAGACCACTAATACAAAGCCAATATTGCAACAAAGCAAGTCAAAGGAATATTTTGGCTTCCCAGCGCATATAAAAATTATGTTTCACGCTATAGCTTAGTCTGTTAAGTGTGCAATAGCATTATGTCTCAAAAACAACATATGTATGTTGATTAAAATAGATTTTGTTGCTAAACATGCTAACCATCATCTGAGCTTTCAGCTAGTTGTAGTCACTCATCACAGATCACCACAACAAATAAAATAATAATGAAAAAGTTTGAAATATTGCAAGAATTACCAAAATGTGATACAAGGACACAAGGTGAGAAAATGCTGGTGGGAAAATGGCGTCAACAGATTTGCTTAACATCGTGTTGGCACAAACTTTCAATTTGTAAAAAAAAAAATAAAACGCAATACCCACGAAACACAATAAAACAAGGTACATCTGTACTTTTAAAGTTTAGTTTTATGGGGCGCCTGGGTGGCGCAGTCGGTTAAGCGTCCGACTTCAGCCAGGTCACGATCTCGCGGTCCGTGAGTTCGAGCCCCGCGTCGGGCTCTGGGCTGATGGCTCAGAGCCTGGAGCCTGTTTCCGATTCTGTGTCTCCCTCTCTCTCTGCCCCTCGCCCGTTCATGCTCTGTCTCTCTCTGTCCCAAAAATAAATAAACGTTGAAAAAAATAATAAAGTTTAGTTTTATTACCAAACATATACGTCCATAATATAAGCACAAAAATGGCGCATATAGTAGCCTCCCCCGCTCCCCATTATGCCAGTATATGACCCAACTATTCTGGTCAAAGCACCCCAAGCCCACCCGTCCCTTTACAAAGAAAATTCGCCAGCTTTTGAGAATACACCAATGCATAGGTGTCCTTTAAAAATAAAAGAGCATGAACAAGTTACAAATTCTTATAGAAAAAAATTTAAAGAACCCATAGCATGGGCAGTATTGCTCTAAAAATAATAACATGAGATCCACTGGAACTATCCAGGGACGGGGATCTGAGACTATTTACCTTGAAGAAAGTGGAAGTGCTCAACACTCAAGGGACAGTGGGTAGGCAAGTTGGTATGTGGATTTTCAGGGGGAAATTTATAATGAGTTTGCCTTCCCACCCCTACCTAGTTGCAGTAGTTTGTCTCTTTTCTTCCTCTTTGTCCCAGCATTTTCCTTATTCCAGGTGGGAGACTAGGATGGTCTAGAATGGGCAGTATCTAAGCTTTACAGCCTTCTAAACAAAATCCAGTTTTCCTTGTGTTGGTGTTAATTATACAATAGATGCTCAAGGTATGAGGTGTCCAATGACACCCCAGCTATTCCAAAGACTCTGTGCAGAAGGTTTTCCTGCCTCTTCCCATGCCCCCCACCTCTGTTACCAACACCAGGGGACCTCCTGCTGTTCTCTGTGTCAAATCCCTTACCTCAGCTTGAAATGGCCCTCAGTTAGCCCCTTTCTTGTGGGCACTGGGATAGCACCTTTTTCTCCATCCCTTGAATCTGGGCTGCCTTGTGACTTACCTCGACCAATAGAATGTGGAGAAGGTGACACTGTGTGACTTCCAGAGGTTAGGTCTCAAGAAGCCTTGCAATGCATGCCCATTCTCGCTTCCTGGGACCCTGAGACCACTTTGCTGTGCAGGTCTAGCCTGCTGGAGGATGCCCAAGGCCATGTGGAGAAGATCCAAGTTCCCTCGGTCAGCAGCCGAGGCCCACTCTCAGATATGTGAGTGAGGCCATCCAGGACCTTCTAGTCCATTTGAACTCAGATGACGGCAACCACAGGAGTGATCCTACCTAAGGCTAGTCAGAGAACGACCCAGGTTGCCTACCCATGGAATTGCAAGAAATAAACAATTGCTTTGTTACGCCATTAAGTTTTAGGGTGATATGTTATATGGCAATGGGTAACGAAAACAGACATCTACCTTTTAAGATTTTTTTAATGTTTATTTTTGCGAGAGAGAGAGAGAGAGAGAGAGAGAGAGAGAGAGAGACAGAATCTGAAGCAGGATCCAGGCTCTAAGCTCAGCACAGAGCCTGATACGGGGCTTGAACCCATGAACATGAGATCATGACCTGAGCCAAAGTCGGACACAACAGATTGAGCCACCCAGGCACCCCAGGTATCTTCCTTTTAAAATTCAAATTGTGGGGCGCCTGGATGGCTCAGTCGGTTGAGCGTCCAACTTCGGCTCAGGTCATGATCTCACAGTCCACAGGTTCGAGGGCCCGCGTCAGGCTCTGTGCTGACAGCTCGGAGCCTGGAGCCTGCTTGGAATTCTGTGTCTCCCTCTCTCTCTGCCCCTCCCCCCACTCATGCTCTGATTCTCTCTCTCTCTCTCTCTCTCTGTCAAAAATAAATAAACATTAAAAAAATTAAAAAAAATAAAAATAAGTAAAATTCAAATTGCCATCACGGGGGTGGGGAGGAGAGGGTAATCTTCAGTTATACTTCTACCCTCTTAATTATCTGAGGACAATATCTTTCTTAACTGAAAGAGAATTTCAGGTCGTAAAAGAGAAGTTTATAAAGCCAAATGACTATCCAGTTGGTGGGGTATCTGGGAGAGAATCTGAATAGCAGAGTGGAAGTCCCACCGCGCACCAGCACCCACCCCATTTTCCTAACCCAGTATAGAAGGCAAATCACCACGACGTGGCTTATATAACCCATCTGCCATGCCTTTACCGTCTCTACAAGGGACTTGAGCTTCCAACAAAAATACTCCGTAACATCAAAGTGTCAGGGATGGGGGGGCAAGGCAGAAAATCATTGCAACTAGGGATTCCAAGTGTCCTAAACGTTTAGGTTCTCCTGCACCATTAGAAGAGAGAAACAGATGGGGCCTGGTCAGACCTAACCAGAGTCAGCTAGTATGATGGGATAGACTAGCACATCTCTATGACTTTAGTTCATGGGACTGCAGTGTTTCCCTACTCCCAGAGATTTCTTAAACAAGGTGGCCAACAGGGGTTCATCTCCATGGCCAGGAGTCTGTCTACTATAAAGGGTAGATTAAGGGCTCCTGGGTGGCTAAGTTGGTTAAGCATCCAACTCTTGATTTCGGCTCAGGTCATGATCTCACGGTTTGTGGGTTGGAGCCCCGTATTGGGCTCTGCACTGACAGTGCAGAGCCTGCTTGGGTTTCTTTCTCTCCCTCTCTCTGTCTCTGCCCCTCCCCTGCTTGCGCTCTTTCTCTCTCTCAAAATCAATAAATAAACATGATAAAAATTTTAAAGTGTAGGTTAGAGGTCTGACCTCAGAATTGGTTGGGAGGATAGAGTGAGGTAATTATGTGAAGCCCATACTGCAAAAGGCAGCAAAAGAGTTGTTGACGCTTTATTCCCCCCAATACTATCAGTAGGGCCTTTAAAGGCTCCCGAGAAACTCAGACCAATAAGTTTCAATGTGAATTTGTCTATTTACATGGAAGCTTGGGGTCTGAGTGTGACAGTATGTGGAAATCCAGCCCATGTATAGGGACCCATAATTTGCCACTTCTATCCAAATGGATGTCTCTTTTTATTCTAGGATGCGTAAGGTGCTTCTTGTTTAAAACAGCTTTAAAGAGTATCCTTCTTGAGAAAGGTCATATATCAACACATAATGCCATTCATCAGCCGAGTGGGTGGGTTCCACTTGTGCTGTGATGGGAGCCTGGAAGTGACAAGCTAGGGAATAGGTACAACGATGCTACTTATTGTATGAATTGGGCCCCTTTTATATGTCTGAAAGCTTTTATAATGATTGTGTGTGTGTGTGTGTGTGTGTCCACATGCGTGTGAATGAAACAATAGCAAAATGTATTGCTGCATTTTAGTAACTACCACCTTCTCTAGAAGGTTGTTAAGAGTGTGAAATAAAAGGAGTATCAGCGTCCATCCCTCAGGCACACTGCTAAAACCTCTCAACAAGAGAAAGGTTGGCTTATTTTTGTTGTCTGTCTTTATCCCCCGTGGAAAAGTCATCCATAATCCTCTGCTCTGTTGTTATACTAAAAATCTGGTGTGAGAACCCTTTCCACTCTTGTTTTGTAGCCGCCTGATTCAAACCCTCACCAAGTTCTTCAGATTCTTGCCTCACAACATTACCTTTCTCGAGTGTTGTTTTGATCTGATCATTTTTCTTCTGAAAAGCCCAGAATCACTTCCACTTGCTACTCAGTTTAGTTTTAAAGTAAAATTCTTGATTGTGAACTTGAGTCCTTTAATAGAATTTGATTGATGGAGCTCCCACAACTAGTTTCCTCACCTGCAACCCAAGCACAATCTGCCCCTTCTGCTTGGGCCAAGCAAATTTATCTTGCTTTCCACTTGACGCTCTTCATTACCTTTCACTGAATCACCACATTTCCCATTCCCCCTTACTTGGCCTACCATAACTTAATTAAGCCTCTTTCAAGCTTTCTGTTCTTGGTTACAGGTTGACTGCCTGAGTACGGCCGTCGGGAAATAGTTGCTGTGTTAGCTGAAGGGACATGAACATGTCATTTAACTTCGCTCCAAGTAACATACCTCATAACTGGCACAACCAGGGTTTTAATCCAGAGCTTTCTTTCTGCTTCTACAGCCCCGTCTCTACCCATTCTGCCTCCATCTTTACCCCCGTCCCCTCCCCCCCCGTTTCCATCTCTGGAGGGTAGAGGGTTGCCATGAGGAAATGCCTCTGCCCCTGTCCAAACGTGTGGCCCCTGATGTTCTCTCGAAGTCAAAATCGATATTCCATATGTGCTGAGTGTGGGGAATGTGGGTCTGGCCAGCCACGCTGGCTCAGACTCCCCAAGAGGGCTAGGGCAGTAATGGACCGCCCAGGGGGCCTCTAGGATCTTGCCACTAGAGGGAGGTGCTGAGGGCCTTGGCTTCAGAGCCAGCTGCCATGATACAAAAGGGCCAGCCTGGTGATCTGGATGCTTTTCCTGAGAAGGATAAGCCTCCAAGTCTCCAGAAACGATGCCCGGGCCAGTGGGGCTTAGACACAAGGGTATTCAAGGAAACAGCTTTTCTTCCCGTAAAGGGAGGGCCACTTGCTCTGCAGATTCTTCTTCAGGAAGTTGGATGCGCTCTGCTGCACAGGTCTACAGGCCCTCTCTGCTCCTCTGATCCGTACCATAAGTCACCAAACACAGTTCAAATCCCTTCAGAAGAGAAACATGCTGATCGTCACAGAGTGGTCAGTGAAAACTGTCACAATCAAGTAAAATTCAATTTGCAGCTATCACAACTTTTTGTGGAGACGTCCAAACTCACTGGATTCACACAGGCAGGCTGTGATCTTGTTTCCCGTCCACTCACCTTTCCTAAAGAATTGACAGCCTCTATAGGAAAAGGGTCACAGTGGTAGGTCTGTAACAGCTGATTTGCCATCTTAGTCCAAATGCCTGGCTAGTGGTAAACGTAAAGAAAAACATACCTGAAACACTCACATGGGGGCATAATAGCACACGACGTGCTATGATTCTAACTCTCTCAATTTACCCAACAATCACTGGAAAGGGGAGCTCAGCTCTTGTTTTTACTGGCCGCTCGCATCTCAAGCCTGCCGGAGCTTAGCATATTGGGCCTCCTGGTCCCAAAAACATGTACGTTCCCATGGTTTTCTCTATAGCCAAGTTCCATTAGCAAGAAATGAAATTCTGTGGTTGTATTAAATAATCAGGACTCCAGCTTAGTATTTGCTCTGAATCAGTATAAATTATACTTTATGTGATTAGTTCTTCAGCTAATAAAAATATTTAGTATAATCTGAAATGTTAGAATGGAGAAATTGCCTTCCTTAACAAACAAAAACAAAATACCTCATTTCACCTAACCCAAGAGTTCATTTTGAGGAGAGACAAATTAACCTTCAAAATGTTCTTCCTATCACAATGTTTTTCAACTGGAGAGTACACAACCCTGGTATTTTCTAAATATTACTGACAATGCCCATTTCAGTAAAGGAGTGGGACTTTTGAACCCTGATGTTGTGACCTCGAAGCCATGATTACCTTTCTTATCTTTAAAATATAAGGATTAAGCAAGTTTGGCACAAAGCGAGTATTTACAAATATTACTATTATCATGTGTTCTTTACTTAGTAAGAAAAAAAATTTCTTTAACACTCTGGCATTTTCCATTATGAAGTCTGCTTAATCATCATTACCTAAAACAAGAATGCTGAGACAGAGACATCAACTTTAACCACTTAATAAGAACTTCTGACATTTATTCATACTGCTACTGATTCATAAGAGGAAAAGTTTTAAAAGAAGAAAAGTGCTTATAGCTTTCCCTTTAGAATACAGGAAACCATATAAAAGTATTGGCAATGGAATTAAAGTAACCACAATGCCGCTCTTGGTAGCATTTTCTACAAAGACATTTACGTGAAACTAGAAAGAATATTAAATTAGGTGGTTATAATAAAGCTTCACACCTATTAGCTTTACACCTTTTCAGACAAAAGAATGCAGTAGTTTAATCAACTGATAGTTCAACCTTGTAAATACAGACCCAAAGAAATGTAAGCATACCCAAGAAGGAATAATTTTCAGTCCAAACATTTTTTCAAGAAACAGAAGCCCCACAAACTGCCAAACATACAGTAAAACCCAAGATATTAGGGAGAAATTCTGTGTCAGTGGGTCCTGGAGCTTTGAATTTCATGGACCCAAACAATTTCAAAAGTAATGTTTTCTATCAAAAAATTTAGTTTATTTTCTTAACATGAACATATGCATGATTGGTATATTTGAGAAAAATCCTTCCTCGTTTTTTTCTTTAACTAATATTTCATGAAAACTTCAAAAATAATCAGGACCTGAAGCAGTAATTTGAAAACACTGTGTCCTGATGCTTTGAAAGAAATTTGGGAGGACTTGTACTTCTAGTTAGAATGTAGAAAGATTCAAGAGAACTTTGATCCCATAGTTACAACCAGAAGTTGAACCCAATGGAGAATCGAAGATATCCCAGACTATAGTCTAACATCCTCCCAGCTCAACTGCTGACAGGACAAAAAAGGCAGTATGGGAGTGGGGGGTGTGTGGGAATTGGACTAGGGACAATGACCTTGGTCTAATTAAAGCAGCCCTCGCTCAACTTGACTCTTGGTGGGATCTTTATAAAACATATAGGTTGAAAAGAAAGAAGTAAGTCTTGTATTTTATTTTATTTATTTATAAAAAAAAATTTTTAATGTTTATTCATTTTTGAGAGAGAGAGAGAGAGACAGAGCATGAATGGGGGAAGGCCAGAGAGAGAGAGGGAGACACAGAATCTGAAATAGGCTCCAGGCTCTGAGCTGTCAGCACAGAGCCCGACACGGGGCTCGAACTCATGGACCGCAAGATCATGACCTGAGCCGAAGTCGGACGCCCAACCGACTGAGCCACCCAGGCGCCCCAAGTCTTTTTATTTTTAGATGTCATGATTGAGTACTTAGAAAATCTCAGGGAATCTACAAATAAAATGCTTGAACTATTAGGTGAGTTAGTGAGCTTATGTATACGAGGCAATGTACAAGAATTAATTGTGTGTGTACTAAATATGAAACACACATATAGAAAATTAAAATTTTGAATACATAATTTGCAATAGCTTTGAAAAAAAAACACTTTGTAATAAATTTAATGAAATCTGTTCAAGAACTCTATTACTGAAAATTCTAAAACATTGTTGGGAAGAATTAAATAAATGAAGAGACATACCATGTTCATGGACTGTTAAAACATCAATTCCCCCCAAACTGATATATAGGTTTAATGGAATCACAATCAAAATCCTAGCTGTCCCTTTCTTTATTCCATGAAATTCACAAGCTAATTCTAAAATATGTATGGAAATAGGCAGTTTTCAGAATAACAAAAACAATTTTGAAAAGGAATAAAAAATCTGAAGGCCTTACATTTTCTGGTATAAAATTTAATATAATAATAAAGACAGAATTAGCAAAATAGGAGATAAGTACATCAGTGGAATAGAATAGAGAGCCCAGAGACAAACCCACACTTACATGATCAATTTTTTCTTAATAAGAAGCCAAAATATTTCCACGGATAAAGGACAATCTTTTTTTTTTAAGTTTATTTATTTTGAGAAAGAGAGAGAGAGAGAGCAAGAGCATGCACGCACGAGTGGGGGAAGGGCAGAGAGAGAGAGGGAGAGAGAGAATCCTGAGCAGGCTCCACACTGTCAGTGCAGAGCCTGACACGGGGCTCGAATCCATGAACTCTAAGATCATGACCTGAGCCAAAATCAAGAGTTGGACACTTAACTGACTGAACCACCCAGGTGCTAATAAAGGATAATCTTTTTAACAAATGTTGCTTGAACACTTGGATAACTGTATAAAAAATAATGAACTTCAACCCCTACCTCATACTATACTCAGAAATTTATTTGAGATAAGACATAGACCAAAATGTAAAAGCAAAAATCACATAGCTTCTAGAAGAAAGCATGAGAGAATATCTTTGCAAACTTGAGTTAGGCAAAGATTTCTTAGACAAGGCCCAAAGACACTGACAAAAAATTTTAAGTTGACAATTTTTTTGTCCATTGAACTTAAAACCTTCAGCTTCTTAAAAGATACTGTTAAGAAAATGAATAGGCCGCAGACTGGGAAAATTCCAGATACTTGTACGTAGAATGTATACGTCTTATAACTCAATATTTAAAACAACAATAACACACAGTTTAAAAATGGACAAAAGACTAAGACATAAGAAGAAACAATAAGCACCTTGAAAGGGTGCCCAACACCATTAAATACTAGGGAAATGAAAATTAATACATAATGAGATATTACTACGCATCCACTAAAATAGCTAAAATTTAAAAGACTGACAACACCAAATGTTGATGAGAATGTGGAAAAATGGAACCTTTATATGTTACTAGTGGGGATGTAAAATGATATAATCACTTTTAAAAGAACTGTTTATGGTTCTTAAACAGTTCAATAAATGTCTACCATACCAACCATTCTAAGTATTTACCAAAAGACATGAAAAACATGTCAAAAAAACCTTGTATAAAAATGATCCTGACAATTTTATTCATAATAATACTGATCCATGATACCATAAATGTCAATCAACAGAAGAATAAACAATTTTTTAATTGTTTTCTAATGCAAGAAAAAAATTAAAAGTAAGTCTTAAAGTCTTCAGTTATTTTTTCTTTCCATAGTGAGTATAAATAAGACATTGTACCTTAATACCCATGGAATGATGCAGCTGAGGTCAGTTGGAGGTAACAAGGCCAATTGCTCAAGATTGATATAGCAGGGGCCTAGAGAGATCATTTGGGAAAGAGAAGGAGTTGGGAGATATCTCTACAGTGAAATATCACTCAGAAAAAAAAAAAAAAAGGAAAAAATGAACTACTGAACATCTCATAAACATCAAGCTGAGCAAAAGGAGAGTCTATTTGCTTCCATTCTATAAGGCTCTAGAGCAGCCAAACTGAAATGTAATGACAAAGTCAGAACCTTGGGGGCAAAAGGGAGGGATTGGTGGAAACAGGCTGAGGGAAATCTCTTGGGTGATGGGGTGTACATTATACAATCTACCATTTTATTTGTCAAAACTCAATGAACTGTACCACTGATATTTGTATACTTCAGTATATGTAAAGTAGACCTCATTTCTTTTCAATGAAGAGAAAAGGAAAGGAAAAAATCAATATGGGGCAAACCAACATGTAATTGCCTATATATATATATATATATATATATATATATATAGTCAAGTAAGGATATCAAAAAAATGGACCACTATCACTATTTTATTTAAATGGTAACATTCAGCACCTAAAAAGTAGGAAGAACATAATGACATTTTTAATGAAAAACTATTTTTCATTACAAAAAACTCAATATATTTTATTTTTCTCATTTTACCATAGATAGGTTAACTCCTTTCCTAGGAAAATTTCTTGCTTGGGCTTATAGGAATCAGGATTGTATGGTTCTCAGGCCAGCAAGGACTGGAAAGAATCCTCCAGATAAAGTAAGATATTGTCACTGGATGAAACAGTTGCAGGCAGACTCTTCAGCACGAGAACAGAGGGTCTGGGGATGGTTCAAGTGAAAAAGGACTAAAAAAATTGAAGATCCAGGGAGGCCATCAGTCTGAGTTCAAATGAAATCATGAAGCTCTCCAGAAAACATTCTATCAGATACCATTTTTTCTTCTCAAAAATCATAGTCAAAGCCCACTTTGACATATATATATAGTCCATATATAGTTTATATATAGGGAGACTATATATATATACTATATATATATATATATATATATATATAGTATATATATAGCAGGGTTTTGTTCAGGTTTTGTCATATATATATTACAAACATAAGAAGACTCAAATGTGAGGAGAAGACAACAGTCTGTTTAGGGATATGGGGAGCTGAGGAATGACACAGTGGTGAATTCTCTGGGTTTCCTTTTTACCTCATATATCCCACACTCAGAGTTAAAGAAGATGTCAACCCAAGAACATTAATAGATGCAGATATAAACCCCAACAAAAGCATGTCCTCTCCAGTCAAAAGGGGCTGTCAAGCAAGACAGAAAATTTTTAGACAATAACCACCCTACTCCAGCCAAACACCATAGAAGACTATGGCTCTATCAACATGTCTTCTCAAGGCTGAGTGGGGAGCTTAGTCTTCCACCCTTGCCAGGCCGTAATGAGGTGTCTGCCATCATGACAGTGGAGACCACATGGGGAGGCTAGACTTCCACCTACACCTGGCAGTGGAGATGCACTCCTTCCTCTTCCAGATGGAGTGCTGTAAAGGAGGCCTAGTGAAAGGAAGGATTTAACCATTGCATGGTGATAGCAGAGACACTGCCAGTGTTAATGGAGACAATGTGGGGAGCAGCAATGAAGCTCTCCTACCCTTCACCACCAGGAAGGTATCAGTGGAGGCCCAGTTGGCAACTGTAAGTTCTACCCTCACCCAGCAGTAAAAAGGAGCCCCCCTTAGATATCAGCAGGGGTTGAATGGAGAATTGACTTCTGTCCCTATAGGGCAGTAATAAGGTAGTATGCTCCTTTTCTCCCACTGGAGCAATGGATCAAAAACAGAAGGCTTAAACAAAATCCCATTGTTTCATAATTTAATACCCCAAATGTCCAGGTTTCAATCAGAAGTCAAACTGAAGAAAAAGACAACCAATAGTTGCCAATACTGAGATGACAGAAATGCTAGAATTATCCAGCAAAGATTTTAAAGCAACCTTCATAAAAATGCTTCAACAATCAGATATGACCACACTTGAAACAAACAAACAAAAAATCTCAGCAAAGAAATAGGAAATACAAAAAAACAAATAGAAACGTGAGGACTGAAAAGTATAATGACCTGTATAAAAACTCAGTGGATATCCTCAACAGCAAAATTTAGGAGATAGGGGAAAGAATCAGTAAACTGGAAAACAGAACAATAGAAATTATGACTCCGAACAATGGAAAGAAAATAGACTGAAAAAAAATGAACAGAGGCTTAGGGACCTGTGTGATTATAAAAAAAAAAAAATATATCTAACTTAAGTGTTATCAGAGTTACAGAAGTAGAAGAAAGGGAGGTAGGACTAAAAAGCACTTAATGAAATGACCAAAAAAAAATTCCCCATTTTTGCCAAAAGACAGAAACCAACAAATTCAAAAAGCTGAGCAAACCTGACCCAGGATAAACCCAAAGAAATCCACACATGGAACATCATAGTTAAACTTTTGAAAACTAAAGACCCACCCCCTCCAAAAAATCTTGAAGGTAGAGAGAAATAACACACTTTACTTATAAGGGAAAAAACAATTTGAATGACAATGGATTTTAGTTATTAACCATGAAGCCAAAAATGCCTTCAGGTGCTGAAAGAAAAGAACCCTCATCCCAGAATCCCATATCTAGTGAAATACTGTCCTGTTTTCAGATGACATGTTTGTCTATGTAGAAAATTCCAAGGAATTTGTAAGAACTCCTAGAATTAGTAAGTAAGTTCAGAAAGATTATAGATTATAAGAATAATAAATAAAAATCAACTGTATCTCCACATACTAGTGATGGGTGTGTAGACACTTAAAATAAAATATGCAATACAATTTACAACCTCTCAAAAAAACAAAAGAAATAAATAATTAGGTGTAAATCTAACAAAACATGTATAAGACTTGTATGTCAAAAACAACAATGTGCTGATAAAAGAAATGAAATGAAATCTATATAAATGGAGAGACATACCATATTCATGGATTAGAACACTTAGCATCATAATTTTCATATGTTTATTTATTTTTGAGAGAGAGAGCGAGAGCAGGGGGAGGGGCAGAGAGAGAGAGGGAGAGAGAGAATTTCAAGCACACTTTGTGCTGTCAGCTCAGAGCCCAACGAGGGGCTCAAACTCATAAACTGTGAGATCATGACCTGAGTAGAGATCAAGAGTTGGACGCTCAACCGACTAAGCCATCTAGGCACCCCAGATCCAGTATAGCATTGATGTCACTTTTCCAAAAACTGTTATACAGGTTTAACATAATTCCTATCAAAATCCCAGCAAGATTTTTCAAATAATATAGATAAGATTATTCTAATATTTACATGGAAAGGGAAAGAATGAAAATGCTAAAACAATTTTGAAAAAGAATAAAGTGAGAGGAAAAAATTCAGCAGATTTCAAGATGTATGTAACTACAGTAATCAGGACTGACCATATGATATTGGCAGAGGCATAGACACATAGATCCATGGATCAAAACTGAGACTGCAGAAACAGGACTATACAAATATGTCCAACTGCTTAGATAAAGATGTTAAAGCAATTCAGTGGAGGAAAGATAGCCTTTTTTTCCTGGAGCAATTGGACATTCTTAGACCAACAAAATGAATCTCAACCCAAATTTCCTAACTTATACAAAAATTAACTCAAAATGAATTGTGGACCGAAATGTAAAATGTAGAAGTAAAAAAGTTTAGAAAAAAACTGTAGGATAAAGTCTTCAGGACCTAGGGATATGTGAAAAATTATGAGACATACGCCAAAAGTAGGATCCATAAAAGGAAAACTGATAAACTGGATTTCATCAAAATTAAGAACTTTTACTCTGGAAAAAAGACTATGTCAAGATAGAAGGACAAGCCAGAAGAAAATATTTACAAACTATCTGACAAAGGGCTAGTATCTAGAATACATAAAGAACTCTAAAAACTCAGCAGTTAAAAAAAAAAAAAACTACCAAATCCAATTAGAACATGGGCGAAAGATGTCAGAGCAGACATTTCAACAAGGAGGATATACAAATGGCATATAAACACAGGAAAAAATGTTCAACATCATTATCCATTAGGGAAACGCAACTTAAAACCACAATTAAATATTACTATATATCTATCAGAGTGGCTAAAATAGAAAACAGTGACACCGTGAAAGGCTAGTGAGGACATGAAGAAATGGAATCACTCCTACATTGCTGGTGGGAATGTTAAATGTTACAGCCACTCTGAAAAACGGTTCAGCAATTTCTTTAAAAAAAAAAATCATCATGTACCCACCATTTGACCCAGCAAACACATTCTTGGGCATTTACTCTAGAGAAATTAAAACCTATATTCATACCAAAACCTATGCACAAATGTTTATAATAGCTTTATTCCTAATAGTCAAAACTGGAAGAAAACCAGATGTCTTTCAATGTGTGAATGGTTTAACAAACTGTGCTACATCCACTCCATGGAGTACTCCTTTGTAATAAAAAGAAACAGACTACTGATAGATGCAACAACTTGGATGGATTTCTAGAAAATTATGCTGGGTGGAAAAAGTCAGCCCCGGAAGGCTGCATATTATGTGATCCCATTTGCACAACTTGGAATGACAAAATGATAGAAATGGAGAACAGATTTGTGTTTGCTAAGAATTATAGGGGAGGCAAGGGAAGGAAACAGGGTGTGCCTATAAAACAGACACAGGAGGAACCTCCGTGGTGATGAGAAAGCTCTGTATATTTACCATACCATGTCAAAATTGGGGTGTGATATTGTACTATGGTTCTGCAGCTGATGCCATTGGGGGAAACTAGGTAAAATAATATGAAATGTCTCTGCATTGGTTCCTACAAGTGCATGTGGATCTATGATCTCTCAAAATAAAAAGTTTAATTACCCTCCCCATATCATGGTCAGCATAAATTTCAGATTAGGTTTCAACAAAAGGTTTTATATAAGTAAAACAGAAGATTCTTCTTTTCATTCTCTTTAGCTGGAGCATAACGTGCATGCAGAGATAGAAGTAACAAGTATACACCAGCTTGCTAAATTATTACAAAAGGAACATACTCATGTAACCATCACCCAGATTAAGAAATAGATTACCTGTATCCCAAAAGACGCTACAAAAAGTCACACACTTGATCTGGATATTCTTCTTACATTGTCTCAGCAATAGCCAATTTGGTTACAGAATTAAGGCCTGGTAGTTCTGTGATGGGGATGACCAGTGTCCAGGGAAGGACAGACCTGTGGGTTCTCACAAGTGAGTCCTGTCCATTGTGCTTTAAAATGGGACCACCCCTATTTTGTATAGTTACTAAGTACCAAGTGCTTTGAGTCCCCCAGAAGACAGAAGGAGTAGAGAAGGCCACAGCAATATCTAGTCTCTAAAATCAAAGGAAAAAGGTAACAGCATCAGAAAAAGAAAAGCAGCTACAAACACGTTTTATTTTGTAAAAAAATATTCATTTCTAGCTAGAATATTAATTTCTAACAAAATGGATATAGTAGGGACCATTCCTGTTTTGAGTTCAGTAATTCACTTAAATTTTATTATTATGGAATCATAATAAAACCCACCTTGTCCTTAACTGTAACACGGTTTGCCTTGCCTGCTTACGCAGAGCTGAATTCCATCTCCTAAAAGGTCTTTTTGTTATAACACAGCTACTCTTAGGAACACATTTTGCCAGTGGGAAATTCTCGCTGTGCATCCTGGAGTAAGGGGGTGAACGCTGAGACTTTCGTGGAGAAAGGATGGAGAAGGATGCCCTAGTTACCCAGCACTTTAAATATCACCCCAAGGAGCCCAGGATAATGCAGCTGCCAGAAGAACCCAGGGGCTGGAGATCAGCAGAACAAACTGCTCTCTCCTGTGGTTCTAACAAGTTGACCTTGAATAAGAGAAACAGAATGATGCTGATTCATTCCCCAGATACACAAAACTGTAGTATGGGGCAAAGCATGAGGGTCGACCAGGTGGCTGCCACGTGGAAACCAGGATTGCAGGAGTGGTGACCTCACAGTCCTTGGCCAAACTGAAGAAATCAAATCCCACTTGTATTTTCTTAACCTCAGTTGAGTGGTGTCCATTTATAGGTTCAACAATGCATTTTATGCTGCTGAGGAGCAGGCTGGGCCCAGGGGTAAAGGGCAGGGGGAAGGGAAAAGAGAGAACCCACTTTCTTAGTATCTGTTGGTACTGATATTTTCCCTGGCTCTCTGTGTGAGGTCTGCAGCTCTGGAAAGAGAAGGTGGACCAGGATGTATTCATATTCTAGTTGGTCCCTGCTGTCTCCTGCAGGTGAACCAAGGGGTTCTACAGAAGTGAAAGAAGGTTAAAACCAGTTCTGGGATGCTTTCAAATCAATGGAGACTTTAAAATTTGACTCTGTTGCATTCTCTGTATGACCACTCCTTTGTGCTATTATTTCATAACACCCAGCTTCTTCACCAAAGCCACCAAATAGGAGATGTCCCTTCCCACCCTGATGGGATGGGTGCCTGTGGTTACATTCCATACCAGCTTCTCCACTCAGCCTGTAGAACAGAGCCAAGCGTCACAACCTCATCACTTGCTTGTAGCCAAGTCAGATGGGCCTTGCTGGGTAAGTGGGACCAGGGTGAGGAAACCACAGATTCCTTCTCAAATTCCTTACAAAAAAAATCAAGAGTCTGTGGGTAGTAGATGAGGCCAAGGAACTGAGACACCCTACCTCCCTTTCCCTGTTCAAGCAAGTTTTAACATCCTATGCCCTAAAATCCCAGTTCGTGTTGTATTTGTTTCTGGTACCTGAGCATCTGTTCAGATGTCATGATGCAGGTGGTTTGGGGAAAGGAAAATGGAAGAATAGGAAATCTGAGTGTCCATTGAAAAAAAGCCTTTAACAGAAGCAGCATGGAAAGCAGCCATACTGCATTTGTAGGAAGTGAAGGGCAGGTGTACCGTTTCTAAGCATCACAGGTACAAGTATAAGGTACATGTTCTTGAAGCTGACATTTGAGAAGGGCTAACATCTCAACACCATCTTCCCAGCTTGGAACTCCTCCTTAAGTTTTCTTCCTGGTTTGTTTCTTCTACCCCAAGCCTTTTGGACACCAGGCAATGGCTGAATTTATATTCTTCACTTAGTTCAAAATAGCAAATAAGTGTGATCCATCTTCTAAATTTGAAGGATCCCAGTAGTGTCTTGGCGTTTGGGGTCTGGGGTCTGACACATTTCTGCACATTCTGCACATTCCAAGCCACATTTCCTAAGAATACATCAATGTGTGTCATTGACATTAAGGTGGTACCTCTGCTCAGAAGTACTTGAATGACCTATCAGTCAATGGGCTTGAATGATTCCCCCCTGTGATGATTCAACCATTTGAATGACTAAACCGAAACTAAACTCCAAGCCTTAGTAGTTGTTGTAGACTCGAGCAGATACAGCCTAAGAGATCACTTGCCATCAACAGGCTCCCCTTGGCCTCCTTGCTACAACTGGGTCCCTGAGCAGCTCTCTCTTACACAGGGAGAGAAGGGATCGTCCCTCTCAGTGGAGCAGACCAAGGCTACCAGGGGCTGGGTCTGTTCCTGCGTGCCCTTGCTGCCAAGGGTGCAGAAGAGGACTTAGGCTTGTCCTGCTGGTCACTGTTCCAGGGCTAAATCTAAGCTTCACCCTAGAACATCCTAGCACATCAGTGGGCACACCAAAATGAAAACAGTCTTGAAGGCATGGGGGAATGACTTAGATGGGACAAGGTGCCAGCCATCTGTCGCCCCAGCAGAAACTGTGCACTTAGGAAGAAATCGACAGGTCATGGCTCAAACAGGACATCAAGGCAATGTTTGGGTGTAATATGATCAAATATTGGGGAGGGGTGTCAAGATTGCTTGGACATGGTCATGATTCGTATTTATTTTCTCTCTTCCTGAATGAAATTTTGATTTTTAATAGTGTTACTCTTACAGGCAATCTCCCATGGCCTTTGGAAGGTGCCAAGGGTGGCCCTCCTTACGTCTGGGCAGGGTTATGCAGTCCTCTCTGACCTCCCTGCAGATCCTTTATAACATGCTTTCTCACGTGGTTCCATTATTTGGGTTTAGGGCAGGAAATAGAACCTGATTCAACATTTTGCTAAGTATTATTTTCACCACACTGAATAGGGTCGTTTTTGATCTGCAACCCACAGCTGGGCTGTGGTTCTCTCAACACACATAAACCTTAAAGCTTCCTCCTGTGTTGATTTCTTGGCATGAGCTGACCACATGTCCCATGTACTTGCTTTTTCTTTGCATGTCACCGAGAGTCGTGTTCCAGGGCTGGTGGGCACTGACAGAGCAGGACAGCTGTGCCAGGAATTCAGGGTGCAAACACTCCAATGAGAAAAATGAGGCTCCTCTAGGTAAAACTGAAATTTACTTTAAAGGCTGGTGTAAAAGTAGAGACTCAAGGCCAAATATTCATTTGCAGCAAAATACACTATGTCAAGAAGTTGAAGTATTTGTTTTGTTTTGTCTCTCTCTCTTTTTTAAGCAAACGAAGTTGGTTTTTGTGGAGATACACAATTAGTAACTGGTAGATTATTTTGAAAGGCTTGCCTTCTTAACATGAGCCTCGGCTGATTGCTACTCCCTAATGCTGATAATTATCTGAAGAAAAATAAATCCAAATGTCTAGGTTAATGAAGAATGAAACAGGATTAATGCCTGGATGCTAAATTTTCCAAGAACAAAGCACACATTTGTTTTATACATACCCCTGCTAAAGTACCTAGTGGAAAGGGCACAGAAATCTGTTACTTAGGAGCATTTTTCTTTTTTATTTATTCATTTCAAGAGAGACAGTGAGAACAAGCAGGGGAGGGGCAGAGAGAGAGGGAGAGAGAGAATCCCAAGCAGGCTCCACACTGTCAGCACAGAGCTCAAGGCAGGGTTTGAACCCACGGGACGCAAGACCATGACCTGAGCTGAAATCAAGAGTCAGACACTCAGCCGACTGAACCATCCAGGCACCCCAGCTTAGGAGCATTGTTATGATGGAGTCCTGGGGGTATTGCCACAGGACTGCCTTTGAGCCAGGGCCCTACCTACTTTGAGGACGTAAAGGTGGAGCCAGCTCATCCTACAATTTGGGCCTGGGAACACTGAGAACAGCAGTGTACTAGAGTCCCAAAGCCTCACCTTTACCACTGCCTGAGTCAGCAGTAAACCAGCCTTAGTCTCCCAATCCATAAAGTGGATTAACAGCGATTCACACTACAGGGCGCTTGTGGGGATTACACAGGGTAAGGAATGTGGACGAGCTCTGTCAACAGCGGAAGTTCTGGACAAAAGAAAGGAGTTACTTATCACAGCTATGAAGGGCCGTTGGGGGATCAGCTGGAGTCTAAAGAGAAAACAAACCCCAACCCAACCCCCTCTCCTACGGGCTCCAGTTGGACAACAGGGCACTTGCGCTGCCTTTGGAATATGTGGATGGATTTTACCTACTCGGGGACATCAGGCAGGCCCCTGCGAAGCTTTTGAACTCAGCTGTTGTAGTGCTCCATGCAGACAAGCAGGATGATCTGTCTGGGATTAGGAGTTCTGGTTTCTCTGCTCAGCTAGAATCTTGGGCAGTCTTTTAACTTCGCCGTTGCAGAGTTTCACTCATTTGTTGAATGGGGATTACATCAGCCTTACTTACCTGGAAGATCTTTATGAGAATGAAATTCCATTTTGTTTTCTTTTAGCATAAATACACGCATTGCTAATTATCAGAGCCCAGACCTGCAGCATCACTCCTGGGTGTTCGGAAGTTTTATTATTTATAATCAGCCCCGGCTGACTGCTATTCCCTGATGCTTTATTTTTTTCTTAATAAACCTTTTATTTTGGAATACTTTTGGATTTAAGGAAAAGTTCCAAAGATAATATGGAGCGTTCTCATATGCCCTTCACCCGGTTTCTCCTAATGTTAACATCGTACATAACTATGGTCCATTGTAAAAACTAAGAGGTCCATATTGGTACGTTAATACTAGCAAACTACAATTTATTCATATTTCATCAGTTTTTCTACTAATGTCCTTTTTCTCTTCCAGGACTCAGTCCAGGACACTGCACTGAATTTAGATATCATGACTCCTTAAGTCTCTTCTGGTCTGTGTTGGGTTTTTTTTGTTTTTTTTTTTTTAGTTTTTCCTTGTCTTTCATGCACTGGCAGTTTGAGGGCTGGTTAGGTATTGTGTGGACCATACTTCCATCTGATTCACTCTGACATTTTTGTAGATAAGTGGTATGGATTTTTGTAGATAAGTGAAGTGCTGTTTTCACCGCATAATATCATAAGTATATGTCATCAACACAACTTATTACTCGTGATCACCTACTGTACTTGGTTAAGGTGGGATCTGCCAGATTTCTCCACTGTAAAGTAACTGTTTTCCCTGTCAATTCTCTGTTCTCTAAAATAAAAGAAAATTTTTTCACACTGGTCAGAGTGTCTAAAATTAACAACTCAGGAAACAACAGATGTTGGTGAGGATGTGGAGAAAGGGAAGCCCTTTTGCCCTGTTGGTGGGAATGCAAACTGGTGCAGCCACTCTGGAAAACAGTGTGGAGGTTCCTCAAAAATTAAAAATAGAATTGCCCTACAATGCAGTAATAGCACTACTAGGAATTTATCCAAAGGATACAGGAGTGCTGATTTCTAGGTGCACATGTAGCCCAATGTTTATAGCAACGCTATCAACAATAACCAAATTATGGAAAGAGCCCAAATGTCCATCAACTGATGAATGGATAAAGATCACACACACACACACACACACACACACACACACACACTGGAATACTACCTGGCGATGAAAAAGAATGAAATCTTGCCATTTGCAACAACGCGGACGGAACTGGAGGGTATTATGCTAAATGAAATAAGTCAGTTAGAGACAGATATCATACGTTTTCACTCATATGATGTGGAATTTGAGAAACTTAACAGAAGACCATAGGGAAGGGAAGGAAAAGTAAGTTGCAAAGAGAGAAGGAGGCAAACCGTAAAAGACTCTTAAATACAGACAACAAACTGGGGGCTGATGGGAGCAGGGGGCTGGAGGGTGGGGAAAATGGCCATGTGATGGGCATTGAGGAGGGTACTTGTTAGGATGAGCACTGGGTGTTGTATGTAAGTGATGAATTAGAGGAATCTACTCCCGAAGCCAAGACTACACTATGTACACTGTAGGTTAGCTAACTTGACAGTAAATTATTAAAAATAAATAAATAAATAAATAAATAGATAAGAAAGGAAAAGAAAAGAAAGGAAGAGAAGAAGAGAAGGGAAGATAAGAGAAAAGAAAAGAGAAAAGAAAAGAAAACCATGGAGTCCAACCCACACTCAAGGGACGTGAATTAGGTTTCATTTACTGAATCTACATACATTAGTAAGAAAGACTGGTCTTTTTTAACCCCAGTTATTTATCCATTTCATCATTTATTTATATCATTATGGACTTATATTTAATTATTTTATACTTGGGGTTATAATCCAATGCTCAAACTGTTCCAGCTTTGGCCACTGGGAACTCTAAGTTGACTCATTCTAGTGTCCCCTTGACATAACCCACAATTATGGGGTATTTTGTTTTAGTTTTCATTTGGGGCACTTTCTTACCTTCTAGCACTGAAGGATGCTTCAGGCTTATCTTATGTATGCATTGCCCCATTCTTGGAATCAGTCATTTCTTCAGGTCCTCTGCTTCCTTTTATTGGAAAGTGGCACTAGAAGCGAGAACTGGACACTGAATGTCCTTGTTGTTATTAGCTACTGCTGATTTTTATCCAAATAAAATAAATGAAAATGTTTAGGGTCAGGGAGATATGGGTTTTTTACTAGCTGTGTTACTTTGGGCAAGTTACTTTTCCATGTTGGGTTTCCATTTCCTCACCTGTGTAAGGATAATGAAAATGACTTAAAGAGCAGTTGTGGGGTCAAGTGGTATAACACTGTAGGAACTTTGCTTCTGATGCTAGAGAGCTAGATTTTCCCCCCAACCATTCTGCTGAAAACAACCAAAATTCTTAGAGAAAATACAGGAATCATCCAACAATGATCTGACAAAATAATAATGGCAAAAATTATGGGAAAGAGGGAACCAAAAGAAATAAACAAGTAAGAAAATTGCATTTACCCTGAAGGCATTTGCCATTTCCAGCAATTCTGAATTTTCACTTTGACAGCCTCATGGTGGCTGGGGTGGGGTAGGGTGATGACAGTCAAAACTGGGGCTAGTACTAGGCAAGAAATTTAATAGGAGACCCTTGCTATAATAAACTGGATGCCAAACAGCTATAACGCTGGGGGAGGGTGAAGCAATTACTGCTCTTACTTGAATTCTCCAAGTCTTATGGGAAACTCAAGCCTTGAGTTTGGTTTATGGTGGGTCTTAAACTGAGAGCACTCAGATGCTTTGTGAAGGGGAAGAAGGTGCCTTCAATTTGGCCTTCACATAAATCTCACAAATCATTTTCCAATAACAATGACCAACACATATTGAAAGATAACTACACACATAGCAGAAATAATAGACAAAAAGAACTAGACTGGTAAAGTCTTAAGGTATTAGAATCATTTGCGATAAACTATGAAATAACTATGCTTCAATGCATAAAGAAATCAAGACAAAATTGAATATAACTTTAGGGTATAAGAAACTAAAAAGGGACATAGGTGATATAAAACAAAAAACAAAAAAGATTTTTTAAAATAAAAATCCTAACAAACAGGATTGAAACTTTAGGGGATGAATTAGAACATTAGATGCACCTAAAGAAAGAAAGAATCAATAAACTTGAAGAGTTATCATGTAAAGCACCTAGATCAGTTTCAGTAATATTAACCAGCCCTTTCCCCCTTTTCACCCTTTCACAAGCCCACTCCTGTTAAGCATCTCCAATTGGCCAAGAGTCCCAGACATTTTAATGAAAAGAAACTAGTAATAATATTTCTGAAACCTTGAAATCCCTTCAAAGGGGTGTGGCAGAAGTGGGAAGGGAAGCATTGGTGCCAGCTACATTACCCTCTCCCCTCTGGGAACACTGGGAAAGCCCAGAGAAGGGGTGAGTGCTCATGGCTGGTAGCCCTGAGATCTGCAAAAGAAGGCCAGGAGATGTCCTATAGGTCTGAGCAACCCAGATCTATAGATAAAGCTTGTTCCAAAATGCCTGTCTGTTCTCTGCTTATCTCCCAGGCTGCTCAGAGATTCCAGGAAATGAAAAGTGTAGAAAGCACGTTGGACCAGTAGCATATGAAAGCGCTTCAATGTTGTACGTGAAAGTTGGTTTCTTTTACTCAATATTCTTTTCATGTATTATTTACCTATTTTATATCACTGAAATACCTCATCACATGGATTTAAGATCTTCCTTCATGTAGCTTTTTTTTCTCTTAAATTAAAAATATTCTTTTCCTCCCCAAAGTGGGCATTTTCTTGGTAGGCAAATGCCCCAAAGTGGGCATTTTCTTGTCTCCAAAGACAGCTGCCATCAATTTTTCCTTCCTTAGATGTGCATGATGTGCACGCTGCTCCTCACAATGAGAGGGGAAGTCTCTTCTCTAGCCCAAATCTGTGCTGGCCTTGTGAGTCCCTTGAGCCAACAGAATGCGGCTGAAGGAACACTATGTTAGCAGTGGGCCTAGCCTTGAGATGACTGGCATCTCCCACTTCCTCTTTGGAAGCCAGTCATCGTGTAAAACATTCAGCCCTCCTGACACTACTATTGCTGTGGGGAAGGCCACATTAGGTCACACAGAAGGAGACAGTTGCCCAGCAGTCCCCAGAGGTCCCTGCCACCCCAGCGGAGGTGACTGCTGTGAGTGCAGAGGCCGCCTTCATAGACCTCAGCTTCTCCCGAACCATCCAGCTGAGCCCCGTTCAGATGTGGAATCGCGACACGTAATTACTGGTTGTTCTAAGCCACTAAGTTTTCGGGTCGTTTGTTACACAGCGACAGAGAACTGAAACATCTTTACATATGCTTTTCTTCAGAATTCTTGTTCTCCTGAAAGGGAAAAAGATTCTTCAAGGTTCTTCGGTGTCCCCTGCAGTCTGGCTCCTCTCCAGGCTTTCACTTGAGACATCAGCCAAACTGGTCTGCTCACCGTTTCTCAACATGTCTGCCCTACGTACTCTTGTTTCTGTGATTTTACGCACTTCAACCAACCCTGTCTGAAGGCTCAAAACTGCACGGCCCCCTCCTCAGTCGAACCACCAGTTTGCTGGAATTTTCCACTCTTGAACGTCTAGCAACAAGAATGACATTTGATCCTAAGTCCTTAAGTGATCTCTGTCCTCTGAACTCTGGACTTATTCATTGGGAAGCCTCTGCTCCCTTGTGTCATTATTTGTGGCTAAAAAAAAATTATTTTTTAATTTTTTATTTTATTTTAGAGAGAGAACATGAGCTGGGGAGAGGGGCAGAGGGAGAGAGAGAGAAAGAATCCCAAGAGGTCTCGGGCCTCAGCACTGAGCCCAGTGCGGGGCTTGATCTCATGATCCCGGGATCATGACCTGAGCCAAAATCAAGAGATGGATCCTCAACCAAGTGAGCCACACAGGTGCCCCGTTATTTGTGTTTTAAAGTCAGCTTTGTGTCCTCAAATATGATGAGCTCCTTTGAAGGCAAAGTCTGAGCATATACACCTGCTTATGTTATAGCATCTAATGGGGGACCCGGAAGAGAAGCTGTCAGAAAATGTGTTTTATACACGATTATGTTGTTTTATATTCTTTTCCTTTAGAGCAGCATCTTGGTGGTGGTTCACCGGCTCTGTCTTCATTTTCAGGTACTCTTAGCCATCACATTGAATTTCCATTACCATCACTGACATAAAAATACCACAGGTCTTCTTTCTGAATATGAAGAATGACTTAATGGGTTTTGCTAAGAAGCAGAAAAATGAAAATCACTTAATACATTTTTATTTTTTGCCAAGACAAGGAAAATGCTTTTGATTCCCTCTTCTGCTTCTCATGTCAGAAAGTTCATGCACAGTGAATCATTTCCTTGTCACTTAAACTCTGAAGTGTAATATGATCATGGTAGGCAATGAAAACATGTATGTGAAGTCCCAGGGGCATAAAAATCCCTGAGTGGGAACTGATAAAAGATTGACAGGACTGTTTTCTAAGAAAGCAAAGAGCTGACGGCTGAAGTGCAAAGGGTTTCTTCTGCACATCAGGGACCCTTACCGGACTCCTAATCCTCGTGCTGGCCGCGGGAGTCAAATATTTATGCTCTAGATACCAGGCTCGCTCCTGAAACACCAGCTTGGTTCCATATAACAGACAAAACTAAGGCATGGGGGAAGAGGAGAGAAATGAACAAATGGTGATATGTTAGAAAATGGAGACTCTAAGGAGGAGAAAGAGAAATAGCATAAGGTTACATTTCATTAAATCATAAGAGTTAATACTTCCTCAATGTAAAATGGTCACATTTTTGAGGTGCAGTATATGTTTTACTAAAAAAAAAACCCATTCTGTATAAAATGTAAAGCGTATATAAAAGCAGAAAGAATCGCATGGTAAGCTGCCATGTGGCCACGCCCCCAATTCAACAAATATGAATTCATGGCCAAACTTGTTTCATCTGTAACCTCACCCAGTCGGCTCTCATCCCAGGTTATTTAGAAGCAAAGTCCACATGTAATATATTTTAAAACATGAATGCAGTCTTTTTGTTTGCTTTCCTTTTCAATTCATGAAAAAAATATTCTAAGTGTACATTCTGAATGTTATCTTAACAGTTTTCATTGAGCCTAGTTTCATTAAACTCTCATAAAAATGGCATTCCTCATTTACATTTGTTTCAATACGTTTTTCCTATTACACTTCTGAAACCTACACACAGAACTTCATGACATCAGTGGCGTCAAGCAATAATAAATGCATGTTCCTGTGTCCAGAAGCAACTTTTTTTTTTAACGTTTATTTTTGAGACAGAGAGAGACAGAGCATGAATGGGGGAGGGTCAGAGAGAGAGAGAGGGAGACACAGAATCGGAAGCAGGCTCCAGGCTCCGAGCCATCAGCCCAGAGCCCGACGCGGGGCTCGAACTCACAGACCACGAGATCATGACCTGAGCCGAAGTCGGATGCTTAACCGACTGAGCCACCCAGGCGCCCCAAGAAACAACTTTTTTTTTTTTTAAATTTTTTTTTTCAACGTTTATTTATTTTTGGGACAGAGAGAGACAGAGCATGAACGGGGGAGGGGCAGAGAGAGAGGGAGACACAGAATCGGAAACAGGCTCCAGGCTCCGAGCCATCAGCCCAGAGCCTGACGCGGGGCTCGAACTCACGGACCGCGAGATCGTGACCTGGCTGAAGTCGGACGCTTAACCGACTGCGCCACCCAGGCGCCCCAAGAAACAACTTTTTAATTAACTATTCATTTGGTAGTTAATATTCAATTATTTTAAAATTACACAAAAGCGGAGGGAATAGTATAAAGCACTTCCACGTCTCCATCACCCAGCTTCAACAGCTATCAACTAACTCATGGACAATCTTCTTTTATCCATTCCCCCCCCCCACCCCTTTCTGTATTACTGTGAGGCAAAGTTCGGTCACACCATCTCATCCATAAGCTTTTCACTGTGTACCTCTAAAAGATAAGGATGACTCTTGGGGCACTTGGATGGCTCAGTTGGTTGAGCGTCCGACTTCAGCTCAGGTCATGATCTCACGGTCTGTGGGTTCGAGCCCCACATCGGGCTCTGTGCTGACAGCTCAGAGTCTGGAGCCTGCTTTGGATTCTGTGTCTCCCTCTCTCTCTGCTCCTCCCCTGCTCACACGCTGTCTCTCTGCCTCAAGAATAAAGATTAAAAAAAATTTTTTTTTAAGATAATGACTGTTTAGAAGTAAGATTATATCAAAGTCCATCCAAGCAACAACAACAAAACTCTTATTCATAGTCAAATGGAAATGACCTTCACATACCAGAAGACAATGTTTTCTATTGATCATCAGGCTCAGATATTATACAGTTTGAAGTCATGTAGACTTCCTTCTTTTCCTGAGGTTCTGGGACATCCTTGAAATAGCATCATTATGGAGAGCCTCCACTATTCAATCTTCCTAGAAAGGGTCACAGTATGGCTTAGTGACTTGTCTGTGAAAGATATTTAAGATTAATTATGGCTCTTTTATGACTTTGCCAATGTTCTGCTTGGCTAGTGTAAGCTACCTTTGGCTCTTTTATAGAATAGCAGTAAAGATGTTAGCTGACCCTTCAGACATAGTAGAAGCAACTGAAAATCCTGTCATACATCCTGATAGCATGAATTCTTACAAAAATGATAAATTGTATACCTTCTGTGGCTAGACTGAACCACAAATCTCTAGGTGAATTTCACATCCACTATAGAAATACTTTTGTGGATTCCTAGGTATAGAAACTTAATTCTCATTACTCCTGGGTCTACAAACATCTACGGTCAGTGATAAGAAATCCAGAGCCACAGAAATATAAGGTTTTTTTGAAATAACCTATTTGATCTTCTCACTGAATCCAGAATCCTGTGTCAGCCAACGTATGACAAGAAACAGATGACATTTTCCTATTAGGATGATTCAAGAAGAGTTCAATAAATGGTTTTCATAAGGGTGTGGGCAAGTTGTAGGAGAGCCACAAAGGATAGTGCAGTACCCCAGAGCTGGTATCTCTGGGACTGTCACCAGCTCTAGGTTTCAAGGGAGGAGGGCAGGGAGTGGCTCCTGGATCCTGGAAGAGACAGCTCTATAGACAGAAGCATCTAAAAGGAGTTGTGACCGTTGGCCTAGGAACACAGAAATCTCAAGGTGACCCCGCAAGGAGGTGCGCAGAGGGCAGGAATATCCCAACCTCCTTCTCCTCCCCTCTCCAATCTCGAACTGAGGCTTCTTGTTTGCAGAAGCTAACTGGCTGCAGAGGGCAAGGATTCCACTGATCCAAGTTATGTAGGTCAGCTTCCTGGGCTTAGAGCCAGGTGGAGAAGGTTGGAGTGTAGAGCTGGAGAGCAAGATAGAGGGTATCTGGCACAAATCCCATCTCTAACACCCCCGAGAGACGGTGGTCCAGCTTCTAGTCTAGTCCTGTCCAACTCCGGCCCCAGCCCACTTGGTCCCACAGAGCTCCCAACAAGCCCCTGACTGCTGACATCATGGCCAAGCTTCGTTCCAGACCGCCGGCTTCAACCAGTCTCACACTGTGCTTCCTGACTAGGACTGCTCCTCCCCCCTGTTGACTCCTGAGTTGTCCTTCTGTGGCTCCTGTGTATCTGATGCTCAGGGACACTTTTCTGCCTTTGAACTTTTGCTTTTCTCCTTGGACACAGTTCAGACTCTCCTCAAACAACCCTCTTTGCCTATCCTGGCAAACATGTGTCTTGGTCCTCAGTGGCTATCAGAACACCACACTGAGCTCCAGATACCATCAGGCCAGCCTCGGACCCTTACACAGAACCTGAATGTCTTTCCTTTTGTGTTCCAGAGACAGGAGCTCAGTGCTTTAGAGGCATCCGGCTCTCGAAGGAGTCTCTCTGTTGGAAGAGCCATTGTATACCAACCTACTTCTCCCCGTGGAACAAGAATTTATGGATTGCTGGCTCCGTAGGAACGTGATCTGGTCCTGCCCATCTCTGCCAGCCTAAGGTCTGGTGAAGGAGCTAACACGCTGTAAGAGACTGGCTGAAACACAATTTCCTATGACTCATAGCTATTAACCCTGTAACTTCTGCCTAAGGAACAAAACAGGAGTCTGTGAAGGCATCCAGATAATAACTCTTAACAAATTTAAAGATCAGTTCCACATCTCGCCTTAGTCTTTCTTTCTTCAAGATGATCAACCTTCACAGATCGTTAATTCCCTCTCACCACATGGCTTCCAGCCCTCCTGCCACCTTGGACCTGGGGGCCTCTTCTAGGTGCTAATTCTCTCCCTCAAGGCGTCTCACAAAAAACTGAGCAGACTACCCAAATGTTCTTTCATGACTGTAGTGTTAGCAACACCATCGCCATCCCGGATTAGGGTTCTATACTCTTATATGCAAGTTAAGGCAGAATTTGCTTTTACGACAGCCACATAATATTTTTTGAATAAATAAAAGAATATAATATGTATTTGGTTTAACATCAAATGTTTGTTCACTTGACAAACTCCAACTAAGCCGTTTCCCCCAGGAACTGTTTCCAACCAACACGCACATGCATACAAACATCCCTAAAGAGATGATTTAAAATTTGTTCTTTTTAAAAAACAAAATTCTTTGATTCCTTATTCTTTGAAAGTATCATCTTGTTGAGATGACCTGTCTCAAGTCCCCCAAATCTCTATGGATCTTGACTCAATCACCTGACATGTTTGTGTCATATTTACAAATCTGTCAAGTCCCATCTGTGTCTTTATACAATAGAGCCCACCTAATAGGTCTAAGTCTTCTGATTCAAGTATCTGAAAATCTGTTTAATGAGAGGTCATTTAACTCATATTTCTCTGGCTTGCCCACAGGCTATCCTGAGAGTCTGGCAAAGCGTTGGCCAAAGTCAAGGCATACCAATTTCTCCAGACTTTTCTCTTCTAGTAACCTGGTTAAGAAAGGAAGTAAGATTCATTTAGCAAGGCTTAGCCACAGTGAACACAGATAGGCTCCTGGTGACTGTCTGTTTTCTAATTGCTCATAAGCTATCCTGAATAGTCTTTTCTAGAATTTTAACTTAGATTTATATCAATCTTAAATTCTATAGTTTCCAAAATCTACTTTTTCCCCATTAAAAAAAAAGTGCACATTTGTTCATTTATAATTTTCTGACATCTCTTTTGTTCTTGGTTTCAGATCTCTCAAAACTACCAGTACTTCCCAATTCAGACAGAAGATGGGAATATTATAGGAGATGAAGGGCTTAGCTTTCTTTTCATCATCTCTTAGCACCACAGCTCTCTTCTCCAAACTAGAAGCCTGTTTCTTCAAATTCTAAATGTAGCTAAAAATGGCCTTTGAAATTTTCATTAGATTATTTGTTAAGCCTCATGTTCTGCTGGGACTCAGTCACCCTGACATTTATTAAATGTTATCCTTTTGTATTTATCCTTGGACAAGCATTTCCCTCCCATTGCTTGTCCCTCTCTCCTCATTGCTTGTATGTAGCTTAGACCTATGCCCATCAAGGGGGCACACCCATACTCTTATGTCTGGTTTCTTAAAATGTGTCCCAAATCACAGCTTTTTTTTCTGTATCTATTACATTGTCAGAATAATATTCTGCTGCTGACCCCAATAAAAACCCTGGACACCAAAGCTTCGGTATCCTTGTTGGCAACACTTTGCACATACTGTCACACTGTCACATTGTTACATTGTTGGGAGAATTAAGTGCTGTCTGTAGGACTCCACAAAAAGAAAACACCCGGAGTCTTACTGGCTTTTTCTGGACCACACTTCCTACTTTTCCCTTTGCTGATTTTAATCTATATCCTCTTGCAATGTGTATAAAGATTTTACATAAATAAAAAGGTCCTGTGAGTCTTTTTAGCAAATCATCAAACCTGAGGGTGGTCTTGGGGACCCCTAACACAGGCTCCATTTACACATGAAGAAACAGAGCCTCAAGAAAGTTGAATTATAGAGTCAGGGCTGGAACTAAGTTTTTCAGGATTCAAAGATATTTTTCTATCTACCATAGGACGTCTAATTTTCAGAATTAAAAAAAAAAAAAACCCAAAGCAGACAACTCTTTCTAAAAATAGAGGCTATAGAGTCTATTCTGGGTAAGATGAAGTAAAAGACTTCCCCAGTCTCTCTCACTGAATGTAGCCATAACTCTTGGACAGAGTGAATGGAAAAGCTATTTGAGTAATCTGAAAAATAAACAGTAGCAGGAAGATTGGGGCAAAGGACCAGAATTCAAAGTACCACTAAACTGGTGGTGACTTTCACTTTTTAAAAATGTTTATTTATTTTTGAGAGGGGTGGAGAGTGGAGGGGCAGAGAGAGAGAGGGACAGAGGATCTCAAGCGGGCTCTGTGCTGACAGTCTGACACTGGTGAGCCCAATGCAGAGCTTGAACCCATGAGCCACAAGATCATGACCTGAGCCAAAGTTGGAACCACCTACCAAGTGAGCCACCCAGGTGCCCCAACTTTCATTGTTTCCCCTAGTCCTCAAGCTGCTTGTCCCTGCAGGCATATGCAGCAGATGGGGACATCTAAACCCCAGATTTCTTGCTGGAGGATGAAAAAAAGGTAGCTCCAGGGAACCAGAAAGTACCAAGGAGGTCATGGAGAAAAAAAGGCTTGGAAAAGTAACCTCATAAAGTTTCTTATAAGCTGGGCTCAGCATCCAGGGTGCATATATGAATCTAATGCTAATTATCTTACCTAATGCTTTGAGAACTGAACTAGTACATAGATGAGAATGCAGGTGCCATACCGGTCACTGACTGGTGCATATGTGGGACAGACCAGAAGAGTACTGCAGAGGAGTTTAAAGGAGTTTAGGAGACTAAGCTGACATTGGAACCACAGTGAGCCACAGTGAAAAACCAGGTGCACCACCTGCTAACACAAAAAATATTAAGATTCTCCATTGAGAATGGTAAATTATACACAACATCTAGATAATAAATAACAGCAATTCTACACAGTATTTCCCAGAAAATAGAAGAGGAGAGAAACTTCCCAACTCATTTTATGAGGCTAGCATTACTGTGATATCAAAACTAAGCAAAGACATAACAGGAAAGAAAAACTCTAGACAAACATTTCTCATGAACATAGATCTAAAAATCCCCTATGGAATATTAATAAATTGAACCCAGCAATACATAAAAAGAATAATGTACCATGACCAAGTGGGCTTTATCCTGGGAATGCAAGGCTGGTTCAATATTCAAAAATGAATTGTTATGTCAATGATTTTTTTGAATTTGACACCAAAAGTGGAGGAAACAAAAGCAAAAATAAACAAATGGGACTACATCAAACTAAAGAGCTTCTGCACAGCAAAGGAAACCATCGACAAAATTAAAAGGCTACCTATCAATGGGAGAAAACATTTGTAAATCATATATCTGGTAAGGGGTTTAGATCCAGAATTATAAAGAGCTCGTACAGTTCAGTAGCAACAGGAACAAACAAAAACAAACCAAAAAACCCCAAACCAAACAATCTATTAAAAAATGGGCGTGGGCGCCTGGGTGGCTCAGTCGGTTAAGCGGCTGACTTCAGCTCAGGTCATGATCTCGCGGTCCATGAGTTCAAGCCCCGCGTCGGGCTCTGTGCTGACGGCTCAGAGCCTGGAGCCTGTTTCGGATTCTGTGTCTCCCTCTTTCTGACCCTCCCCCGTTCATGCTCTGTCTCTCTCTGTCTCAAAAATAAATAAATGTTAAAAAAAAAATTAAAAAATGGGCAGAAGACATGAACAGACATTTCTCCAAAGAAGATGTACAAATGGCCAACAGGCACATGAAAAGATGTTCAACATCACTAATCATTAGGGAAATACAAATCAAAACTAGAATGAGATTTTTACCTTATACCTAATGGCTATTATCAAAGAGACAAGAGATAACAAATTCTGGTGAGAACATGGAGAAAAGAAAACCTTTGTGCATTGCTGTTGTTGGGAAGGTAAGTTGGTGCATCTACTGTGGAAAACGGTATGGATATTCCTCAAAAAATTAAAAATAGAATTACCATATGATTCATCAATTCTGGGTATTTATTTAAAAACCTGAAAACACTAACTGGAAAAGATAGGTGCACCCCCATGTTAACTGCAGTGTTATTCACAACAGCTAAGAAATGAAAACTACCTAAATGTTCACCAACTGATGAATGCATAAAGAAAATGTGGTATATATAGTTGACACTTTGTTGACAGTTGACAATGCAGGGAGGTGGGGGTGGACTTCCTGTGGAGTCAAAAATTCACAGATAACTGTTGACTCCCCCAAAACTTAACTACTAATAGTCTACTGTTAATGAGAGTCTTACTAATAACATCAACAGTCAATTAACACATATTTTGTATGTTATATGTATTATACACTGTATTACAATAAAATAAGCTAGAGAAAAGAAAATGCTATTAAGAAAATCACAAGCAAGAGAAAACATATTGGTACTGTACTGTAAAACAAAAATCTGGGTATACGTGGATCCACAGAGTTCAAACCCGTGTTGTTCAAGGGTCAACTAGATAAACAATGCAATATTATTCAGCCTTATAAAAAAGAAGGAAATCTTGTCATATGCAACAGCAAATGGATAGACCTTGAGGGCATTATGCTAAATGTAGTAAGTCATACAGATAAAGGCAAATACTATATAATCTCATATATATATATCATATATATATGAGATTATATAGTATATGATATATATATGATATCATATATGATATATATGAGGCAAATACTATATAATCTCATATATATTATATATATGAGATTATATAGTATATGATATATATATGATATCATATATGATATATATATATTATATATATATATATAATATATATATATATGGAATCTAAAAAAACAAAAACAAAAACAAAAAACAAACCAAGCTCATAGACACAGAGAACAGATTGGTGGTTGCTAGAGGTGGGGGATAGGGAGTGGGCAAAATGGAACACGGTCAAAAGGTACAAACTTCCAGGTATAAAAGAAATAAGTCATGGGGATATAATGTATAGGTCAACAATGACAGTTAATAATACTGTAGAGTATATTTGAAAGATGTTAAGGGAATAGATCTTAAAATTTCTCATCAAAGGAAAAAAATTCTATCACAATGTATTTGATCACTTAATGTGATCATTTTGCAATTTATACAGATATTGAATCATTATGTTGTACACCTGAAACTAACGTAGTGTTGTATGTCTATTATACCTCAATAAAGAATTAAATTAAAAGTAAAGGGACAGGGGCACCTGGGTGGCTCAGTCGGTTAAGCGTCTGACTGTTGATTTGATTCAGGTCTTGATCTCATGGTTCATAGGATCAAGCCTTGAGTCAGGCTCCATCCACACTGACAGTGAGGAGCCTGCTTGGGATTCTCTTTCTCCCTCTTTCTCTACCCTCCACTGCTTGTGCACATGCTCTCTCTCTCTCTCTCTTCCTCAAAATAATAAACTTAAAAATATTTTTTTAAAAAAGTAAAGGGACAAGTGACTAAATATATGATAGAAAAATGAGAAAAAGACATGAATGGAAAATTCACAAAAAATAAAATGCTGTCCTTAAATATATAAAAAGTATTCAAGTAACTCATAATTAGAAAAATAACAAAACAATGCTGAGATACTATCACTTATCTGATTTGCAAAAATTATATATATAGATATATAAATATTAAGTTCTCTCAGTGATGAAATGGGAAAACACAAGCTCTCATATATTGCTAATGCAAATGCAAACTGGTAGAACTCATTTGTAGGAATATTTGGTAAAACATAACAAAACTACATATGAAACTCACCATTAAACCCAGAAATTCCTAGAAATATACACTAAAGGTATACCTTCAATAAAAAGAATATGTATATGTATAAGGTTACTTGTAATTGTAGCATTATTTCTAATTGCAAAATATTGGAAACAATTAATATATATATATATATATATATATATACATACACGATTGGATATAAAACATGGCACATCCTAACAATGGAGTACCACACAACTGGAAAACAAAGAATAAAGAAGATCTGTATGAACCAATATGGAGTGATTTGCAGGACACATGAAAAAAGCAAATTTACAAAAGAAACTATAGTATACTCTCTTTCATATAATAAATGAAGACATAGAAGAAATAAATGAAGACATAGAAGAAAAAATGAATCTCTGTAATTCTTTTAGGAAAGTAGAATAGAAGTGAACCCTCTTAATTTGATTAGGGACAGCTACACCACACACACACACACACACACACACACACACACACACACACCAAAAAACAAAATAACAACAACAACAACAACAACAAAAAAACCCTTATAGCTAATATCCTACTTAATGGCAGAAAACTAAACTCTTTTTGCCTAATATCCATAACAAGGCACAGATATCTGTTTTCATCACTCTTATTCACTGACACACTAGAAGTTCTAGTCCATGCAATAAGGCAAAACAAAAACAAAAAAACAAGCAAACAAAAAGGCATACAAATCAGAAAAGAAAAAATACAATTTGGAAAGGAAAAAATAAAACTGTCCCTGTTCACTTGCAAACATAGAAAACCTATAAGAAATTCTACAAAAAAACAAAATCCAAAATCTCTAAAATTAATAGAGAACTTACAAGATCACAGGATACAAGGTTAATACAAAAAATACCAATTGTACTTCTACATATTAGAGTTATATTAAATCTAGGGATTAATGTAAATGATCATGTACATGAACTGGAAACTGAAATTTAAAACAATATACACTTTACAATAGCTCTCCCTAAAATGAAATATTCAGGCATAAATCTACAAAAACATGTACATTATCTTTATGTTGAAAACTAAAAATGCTGATGGAAGAAACCAAGGAAGAACTAATAAAATAGATTAGAGAAGTCAAATAGGGGACGTGTGGGTGGTTCAGTAGGTTAAGCCTAATTCTTGGTTTCAGCTCAGGTCATGAACTCATGGTTCCTGAGTTCAAGTGCCATAACAGGCTTGGCATTGACAGTGAGGAACCTGCTTGGGATTCTTTCTCTCCCTCTCTCTCTCTGCCCCTCCCTGCTCATGCTCTTTCTCTCTCTCTCTCAAAAAAAATAAATGAAAAACTTAAAAAAATATGTTATAGAAAAAGAAGAGTCAAATAGTACATTTGTCAAAACTCCCCAAATTAATCCCTAGGTTTAATGTAACTCTAATAAAATCACAGGTTTTTCTGTAGATATAGACAAACTAATTCTAAAATTTACATGAAAGGGCAAAGAAACTAGAATGACTAAAGCAATTTGAAAAAGAAGAATAAAGTTGGAGGAATCACCCTATTCGACTTTAAGATTTATTCTGAAGTCACAGTATTCAAGGTGGCACGGTATCATCAAGGGACAGACACATAGATCAATGGAACAAAACAGAGAACTCAGAAACAGACCCATGCAAATGTGCCTCAGTGATTTTTGACAAAGATGCAGAAGGAATTTAATGGAAGAAAAATAGTCTTTCAACACATAGTGCTGAAACAATTGGATATCAATGGTCGAAAGATAAATAAACCTGGCCTAAGCCTCACACGTATTCACAAATTAGTTTAAAGTGAATCATAGGTCTAAATGTAAAATATAAAAATCTCAAACTTCTAGAAAAAAAATACAGGGGAAACCTTCATGGCCTGGGATTAAACATTTTTAGTTCTTAGATATGACAACAACAGCACAATCCATAAAAGAGTATTTGACAAATTGGACTTCACCAAACCCAAAAACTTTCCCTTTACAAAGGGCACTGTTAAGACAATGAAAATGCATGCTACAGGCTGGGAGACAATATTTGCAAATCACACATCCAAGAAAGAATTTGTATCCATAATTTATAAAAAACTCTCAAAACTCAGCAGTAGGAAAACAAATTATCCACTTTAAAAATGGGCAAAGGATTTGAACAGACGTTACTAAAGAGGATATACAGATGGCAAAAAAAGCACGTGAAAAAAATTTCAATATCATTAGCTATTAGAGAGATGGAAATTAAAGCCATCATGAGTTACTCCTATGTCCCTATTGAATGGCAAAAATAAAAAATACTGACAATATCACATGTTGAAGATACTGAGCAACCAACTCTCTCATACGTTAGGGATGCAAAGTTTCTTATAAGGTTAAACAGACAGTTAGTTACCACATGACCCAATAAATTGACTTCTAGGTATTTACCCCAGAGCCGTGGTTCTCAACTGTGGATGAGTTTTGTCCCCCAAAAGACATTTGGCAATGTGTGCAGATATTCTGGTTGGCATAACTTGGGGATTTCTACTGGCATATAGTAAGTAGAGGCCAGAGATATTGCTAAACATCCTACAATGCACAGGGCAGTCCCCTCCAACAAAGAAATATCTGGCCCAAAATGTCAATAGTGCCCAAACTGAGAAACTGCCCCAGAGAAAAGAAACTTATGTTTACATAATATAGTAACTTGTACATGAGCATTTATAGCATCCCTACTCAATCATCAAAACTGGAAACATCCCAAATGTCCTTCACTGGGTATAGGGATAGGCTATGGTACATCCTTACGATTGAAAACTATTCACAATGAGGGGCGCCTGGGTGGCTCAGTCGGTTAAGTGTCCAACTTCAGCTCAGGTCATGATCTCGTGGTCCGTGAGTTTGAGCCCTGCGTTGAGCTCTGAGCCTGGAGCCTGTTTCAGATTCTGTGTCTCCCTCTCTCTCTGACCCTACCCCGTTCATGCTCTCTCTCTGTCTCAAAAATAAACGTTAAAAAAATTAAAAAAAAAAAGAAAACTATTCACAATGAAAAATAACTGTTGATGTCTGCAACAACTTGGCTGAATCTCAAAGAAGACATGCTGAGTGAAGGAAGTCAATATCAAAAGATTACATATTGTATGATTCCATTTATATAACATTCTCAAAAGACAAAAGTACAGTGATGGACAACAGCTCACTGGTTGCTAAGGATTATCAGAAGAAAGAAAGAATGATTATAAAGCCATTCTGTAAGGGATGTTAGGATGGTTAAATTGTTCTGTATCCTGATTGTGGCAGGATGCGTGTGTTAAATTCTATACATGTGTTAAAATTCATAGAACTATATACATCTTTAAACAAGTTCATTTTGCTGTACTGAAATATACCACCTTCCTATACCCAGGCTCTTTTTTGTTCACTATGGCAAACTCCAAGCTGAAATGGCTATATTTTATAAGGGTTCCCTGTACTGAGACCTTGTCCAAGGACCCGGCCTTGATTTCCTCCTTCGAAAGTCACCTCTTCCCTTCTTGGGTTCCAGGAGAGGTGTGTTTTCCCCTCTGTTACACATCCTGCTGGTGTGATTATTTGCCCATGTGACTTCTCCCTAACCACAAGGTGATCAGGAAGGCAGGAGCTGTGGTTCATGCATCTTGGAACTTCCACAGCACCTAGCGTAGCATCAGGGCTCAGTATGCATTTGTGAACTGAAATGCATTTCTTAACTGAAAAGTTAAGAGAGCCTTGGTTCCCAGGAGCGTAAACCCACTGGGACCAAGAGCAGAAAGAAGGGAGGTTGCCTGCAATTTATGACAAGTAGGCAGCCTATATCCATGGCCTGAGCTGCATAATAAGCAAGACGATGAAGCAAAAGGACTAAGTTGGACCTCTAGTGTCAGAGAAGATAAACAAAGCTTATTAATTCATGGTAATACCAGCATGGCATCAGAACAGTTTTCCCCAGCAACAACCCAGTTCTCTCACTGTGATGAAGTGCTCTGCCTTCTGCCTCAGACTTTAGCCACTTGGGATCTGCATTATTGCCTTGTAAAATTGATGGGCGGTGGCACCATCTCTTAGTTTAAGGAATTTCTGCCGCATTAGCAAAAAAGCATTGGCTTTGCAATTTCTAAGGGCATTCCCTGCAATAGGAAAGTGATTAAAAATTGGACCAGTCTGGAACGATGCTCATCTTTAGTCCTTATAATGTACCTGCCCAGTCTCCTCCAAGCCATCAGTTCCAGGTGTAAGCTATCAGCTTCTACAAGAGAGGAAGTTTTATTTATATTTAACTGGAAAAGCAGGGAGAGGCAACTTTAGTGTCTTTTTCTTTGATCACTCAAGGAAGTTGTTCAAGATCAGATTATCTTTTCCTTCCAAACTGCCTGGAGATGTTAATTAAAAATTTTTTTCTTCTTAAATCCAATCTGCTCAATCATTCCTTGTGTCTTAAATGCTTCTCAAGAAAGGTGGCAGGCACCGTGGCACATGGATCATTCTGGTAGCTCAGAGCTCTCTGGGAAAAGATCATTGAGGACGAAGGTGATCTTTTCTTTCTGAGTCTTTGGACACAGAGGAGCCCAGAATGGCCTGCTCTTCACCACCACGTTCTGTGGCGGGGGAACATGTTTCTCTTCATGGGGGATGAGTCTCACAGCAAAGTGATGGTGGGACATGGGCTGGTGTCATGGCAGATCAAATACAGCAGGTGTGATAGAAGGGAGAGATGAGCCACAGACAGCCAGACCCAAGGCACCTCCTACTTTATGCCTCTTTAGAAAACTGTAGACGTAGCTATATCCTGGCCTCCTCAGCACTAGGAAATGAAGAAGCACAGGAAATTCATCTGTAGGAAATAAAACTCAACAAGCCAAGAAGGAGACAGAGGGAAAGCCCTGGAGAAGGTAAACTTGAGACATCTTTTCACCAGTATGCTGAATACCGGTGCTTGGACACGGGGAAAACCAGAGCTCTGGTTCTGAACCCTGAGGATAGACTGAGAGGGAGGTAAGTGCTTTTTCTTCTATTTGGGGGTCTTATAGCCAGCTGCAGAATTCAAGCTATCCTGTGATTGCCATACTCTGCCAAACTCACTCTCTGCCTTGTGGTGTCGCAGCGCACTGGTCTTACCATGTTCAGTGGGAGTGGGAAAATTCAGAAAGCAAAGCTTTGCAGGCAGAGATGAGGCCATTCCCTTGGGGCTCTTTCCACAATCCACTGTTTAGACTGGCTCAGAATGATACTATACTCCTACTTTATGCAGACAGGTTAAGCAACTTGTAGAAAAGCATTCAGCCAGGTCTTCTTTCTGACTTGTTTTAACCCATAATTAATCCCAACATCCCGCCACTCCCAATTCCCTATCTGTCCTTGGCTTTGCAACCATCATCACCATCCATCTTCAGAACGTTTTTCATCTTGCAGAACTGGAACTCTGTACCCAGTAAATAATTCCTCACTCTTGCTTCCCCACGGTCCCTACCTTCTCTACTGTCTCTATGAATATGAACTACTCTAGTACCTTATAGAAGTGGCCTCATGCGGTACATGCCCTTTTGTGACTGGCTTATTTCATTTAGCCTAATGTCTTCAAGGTTCATCCACGTTGTAGCATACGCCAGAATTTCCTTCTCTTTTTAAAGCCGAATAATATTCCACTGTATGTGTATACCATATATTGTTTATACATTCATACATCGATGGACATTTGGGTTGCTACAACCTTTTGGCTATTGCAAATAGTGCTCCCATGAACATGCATGTACAAGTAACTGTTCAAGTTCATTGAATTACCGCTTTCAGTCCTTTTGGGTGTATGCCCAGAAGTGAAATTGCTGGACCACACAGTAATTCTGTTTGTTACTTTTTTGAGTAATTGCCACACTGTTTATGATAGTGGTTGGACCATTTTACGTTCCCACCAACATTGTACCAGTGTTCTTGTTTCTCCACATCCTTGCTAACATGTGTTATTTCATTGTTTTTTTACAGCTGCCATCTTAATGAACGTGAAATGGTATCTCATTGTGACTTTGATTTGTATTTCTTTAATCATTAGTGATGTTGAGCATCTTTTCATGTACTTATTGGCCATTTGTAGATCTTTGGAGAAATGTTTGTTTAAGCCATTTGAACGTTTTTGAAAAAGGTTATTTTTCTTGTTTAGTTTTAAGAGTTCTTTCTATATTCTGGATGTTAATTTCCTACCGGATACATAATTCGTAAATATTTTTATCTCAACCTGTGGGGTGCCTTTTTAATTCTGTTGATAGTGTCAGTTGATGCACAAAAGCTTTAAATTTTGATAAATTACAATGTGTCTATTATTTTGTTGTCACCCGTGCCTTTGAAGTCATATCAAGAAACCACTACAAGTAGAATCTCATCGCTTTTCCCCTAAGTTTTTTTCTAGAAGTTTTATAGTTTTAGCTCTTACAGTTATGTCTTTGGTCTATTTTGAGGTAATTTTTATATGTCAACTTAGGTAGAGGTCCAACCTCATTCTTTTGCATGCGGATATCCAATTTTCCCAGCACCATTTGTTGAAAAGACTATGCTTTCCCCATTGAATGATCTTGGCACCCTTGTCAAAAATCATTTGACTAAATATGTGAAGGTTTATTTCTGCATTTTCTACTCTATTTCATTGATCTGTATGTCTGTCTTTATGCCAGTACCACATTGTTTTGATTACTAGAGCTTTCAAATCAGGAGGTGTGAGATATCCAAATCTTTTCTTCTTTTTCAAGATTATTTTGTCTATTTGGGGCCCCTTAGAGATCCCATATGAATTTTAGGATGAATTTTCTATTTATGAAAAAAATCATTGGGATTTTGGTAGAAATTACATTAAATCTATAAATATCCTCAGGTAATATTGTCATCTTAAAAATATTAAGTCTTTCAATCCATCAACACTTTATTTCTTTCCATTAATTTATATCTTCTTTGATTTATTTCAGCACCATTTGATGGTTTTCAGTGTACAAGTCTTTTATCTTCTTGGTTGAGTTTATTCCTAAGGTGTTTTTTTTTTATACTATTGTAAATGGAATTTTTTTCTTTTTTTCTTTTTTTGGATTTGTTCATTGTTAGTGTACAGAAATGCAACTGATTTCTGTGCGTTGATTTTTATGTCTTGCAACTTGGCTAAGTTAGTTTATTAGTTCTGTGAGTGTGTGTGTGTGTGTGTGTGTGTGTGTGTGTGTGTCTGTAATCTTAGGGTTTCCTATAAATAATATTATATCATATGTGAATAGAGATAATTTTACTTCCTCTTTTCAAATTTGGATGCTTTTTATTTCTTTTTCTAGTCTGACTACTATGGCTAGAACTTCCAATACTATGTTGAATAGAGGAGGTGAAAGTGGACATCCTTGTTTTATTCCTGGGATGAAGAAAAAGACTTCAGTCTTTCAACACTGAGTGAAAGATGATGATTGTGGGTTTTTCATATATTGACTTTATTATATTGATGTAGTTTCCTTCTATTCCTAATTTGCTGAGTGTTTTTATCATGAACGGGTGGTGAATTTTTTCAATGCTATTTCTGCATCAATTAAGATGACCATGTGTTAATGAGCATTCTGTTAATACGGAAATTACAGCGATTAATTTTTCATTATTGAACCATCCTTGCATTCCAAGAATAAGTCCCATTAGGTCATGGTGTACACTTCTTTTAATAGGCTGTTGAACTTGGCTTGCTAGTATTTTGTTAAGGATTAGCATTTTGTAGTTTTAATAATATAAGTACTATACAAGTTTTGTTAGATGTATACCTAATTGTATCAGTTGCATAAACCATACATGGTATTGATTTAAAAAATTTTTCTGTTAATGTGCTCATTGCTAGCATATAGAAGTTCAATTAATTTTTGTATGGTGGTCTTATATTCTATGACCTTGTTGAACTCATTTAGTTCTAGGGCTTTTTTTTGTTTGCTTGTTTTCACATATTTCTTGGAATTTTTTAAATAGACAATGATATCAGGGCACCTGGGTGGCTCAGTCGGTTCAGTGTCCAACTCTTGATTTAGGCTCAGGTCATTAGAGCCCTGCATCGGGCTCCATGCTGGATATGGAAACTCCTTAAGATTCCCTCCCCCCCCCCCCCCCCGCCTCTGTCCCTCCCCACTAGTATCTCTCTCTCTTTCTCTCTCAAAAAATAAAAAAGGAAAAATAGACAATGCTATCATTTATAAATATGGACTATTTTATTTCTTCCTTTCTGATCTGAAAGCATATGCCTTTAATTTCCATTTCTTGACTTCTTGAACTGGCTAGAATTTCCAGTATTATATTAAATAAAAATGGTGAAACCAAACATCCTTGCCTTATTCCTGATATGAGGGAGAAAGCATTCATTATTTCACCACTAGGTATGATGTTAGCTATTGAATTTCTACAGAAGAACTTCACCAAGTTGAGGAAGTTCAACTCTCTTCCTATTTGTCTGACAGTTGTTTTTGTGAATGGGTATTGAATTTTGTCAAATGCTTTTTCTGTATCAATTTATATGATCCTGTAATTTTTTTTCACTGAGCCTATAATACTGATAACTAAATTGGTTGATTTGTAAAAATTGAACCAGTCTTGCATCCTTGGAGTAAACCACACTTGTCACAATGTATCATTCTTTTTCTTAATATTTTGTTTGGGACTTTTATGTTTATATTTATTTATAAGGAATATTGGTATTTTTCAATTTTTGTTTGTCTACGTTTGGTATGGTATTAGGGAAATACTAGCTCCATAAAATGAATAGTTTTTACTCCTGTTGCACTTTCTGGAAGTAATTGTGCAGAATTGTTGTTAATTCTTCTTTGAGTGTTAAATAAAATTCTTCAGTGAATTCTGGAGACTGGAGTTTTCTTTTTCTAAGTGAAAATTTAAAATTTAAATTATAAAATTTGAATTCTACATTCAAATCTTTTAAGTTTAAAATTACAAATTCAATTTCCTTAATAGTTATCACATTATTCAAATTATCTACTTCATATTGAGTATGGTAATTTGTGTTTTTGAAGAATTGCCTCATTTCATCGAAGTTTTAAAATTATATGCATCGAGTTTTCTTAGCATCCCCTTATCATTTTGATGTATGCAGGGTATCTACTCATATCATCTGTTTTATTCCTGATACTAGCAATTTCTGTCTTCTCTTTGTTAGTTGTGTTAGGGGCTCATAATTTTATTGCTCTTTTTAAAGCAAAAAAGCAATGAAACGTTGCTTCACTGTTTTCCTTTATTTTTTTTTTTTTTGTTTTCAATTTAATTGATTCATGCTCCTGTCTTTATTATTTCATTCTGTCTGCTTTCTTTGGTTTTATCTTGCTCTTCATTTTTTACGCCCTTGAGGTGATAGCTTAGGTTAGCTTAGGTTACTGATTTGAGATTTCCCCTCCATTTAATGTAAGCTATAAATTCTCTCAGCAATGTTTTATCTGTGTTCCACAAATTCGATATATTGTATTTTCATCGTCACCCAGATCAATGTATTCTTTTAGTTTCCTTCGAAACTTTAGACATTTTTGAAGTTTGCTTTTGTTCTAAGTTATGGTTCATCCTGGGACATTTTCCATGGGCACTTGAAAATAAGGTAACCTGTGTTGTTGGGTGGAGTGTCCTATAAATGTCTGTTAGATCCTGTTTGTCAATGGTGTTGCGTTTTTCTCCATGTTCTGATTTTCTGTGTAACTGGTCTATCAACTGTTGTGAGAAGGTTTGAAATATCCAACTATAACTGTGTACTTGTTTTTACTTTCAGTTCTATCAGTTTTTGCCTTACATATTTTGCAACTGTGATGTTTGCTGCATAAACATCTGACATTATTATATCTTCTTGGTGGACTGGCTCTTTTATTATTATATAGCGTCCCTCTCTGTCTCTGGTAACTCTCTGTGCTATGATGTCTATTTATCTGATATTAATATAGCCACTTTTGCTTTCTTTGATTAGTGTTAGCACAATATATTTTTTTTCTAGGTGTTACTAAAACAACTAAAAAAGGCTAGAGACACACCCCAAAATGGCATAGATAAATCAAAATGATATTCTAAAAAAATGCTCAAGTAACATATAGTAAGTCAAGGAAGAGAAAACAGAAGTGAAAAATGGAGAAAACAAACAGAAACCAAAAAAAAGATAGAGTCTTAAGCCCTATCATATCAATAAAAGACAGAGATCATCAGAGTGGATTAAAAACATGAACCAACTCTGTGCTGTCCATGGAATCATACAGATAGACAGAAATTAAATGGATGGAAAATATATATATGAGACAGAGAGAGAGGCAGAGAGAGCTTATCACAGTCTCACAGTCTACTGGCATGACAGTTTGAGTTAGTGTTTATTTCTTTTTACCCTTCTCTGTTTACAATATAATTATTTTAGATTTTTTTCTGTATGTATTTAAAATCACATGAGACAGTATTATTTTTGCCTCAATTGTTAAACATAATTTAGAAAATTAAAAGGAGGAAAATAGTTTCAATTTACTATTTTTGCTTATTGTATTGTTTCTTACTTCCTGATGATTCTTTCTTTCATTGCTTCTTTTCTGTTTACAGAACCTCTTATTTTTTATAAGTTTTATTTATTTAAGTAATCTCTACACCCAACAGGGGCTTGAACTTATGACCCCTGAGATCAAGAGTCACATGCTCGGGGCACCTGGGTGGCTCAGGCAGTTAAGAGTCTCCTGATTTCAGCTCTCAGTTCAGGGTTCAAGCCCCATGTCGGGCTCCATGCTCACAATGTGGAACCTGCTTGGGATTCTCTCTCTCTCCACCTTTCTCTCTCTGCCCCTCCCCCACTCCTTCTCTCTCTCTCTCTCTCTCTCTCTCTCTCTCTCTCTCTCAAAATAAGCAAATAATCTTTTTAAAAAAAGTCACATGCTCTTCCAACTGAACCATCCAGGTGTCCCCTATAGAACTTCTTTTAGCCATTCCTTTTTTTTTTTTTTTTTAAGTTTTTATTTATTTTGAGCGAGAGCGAGACAGAGCACAAGCGGGGGAGGGGTAGAGAGAGAAGGGGAGAGTGGATCGAAGTGGGCTCTCTGCTTGGACAGCAGAAAGCCTGATGTGGGGCTCGAACCCTCCAACTGTGAGATCATGACCTGAACCAAGGCAGTCGCTTAACCAACTGAGCCATCCAGGTGCCCCTAGCCATTCCTTTAGTGTAGGTCTTCTGGTGGTAAATCCTGTTGGTTTTTCTTCATCTAAGAATATCTTAATTTCCCCTTAATTTCTGAAGAATGTTTTCACTGGATATCGGAATTTGGGCGATGGGGGCTTTTTCCTTCCAAAACACTTGAAAATATGTTCCTTCCTTCTGGCACCATGGTTTCTGATGAGAAATCTGCTGTAATTTGAATTAATTCTCCCATATAGAAAAGGTATTATTTCCTTCTCATGGCTTTCACATTCTTTTTGTATTTTAATGTTCAGAATTTTGCCTTTAATTTTCAGAATTTTAATTATGATGTGTCTTGGTTTGGATTTCTTCAGGTTATGCTGTTTGTCATTCAGCTTCTTGAATGTGTAGGTCTATGTCTCTTGCCAAATTTAGGAAATCTTCAGCTATTATTCCTTTGAGTGCTTTTCCAGCCCTTCCCTCTTTCTCCTTTCCTTCCGGGACTTCAGTGGCACAAACGTTCAATCTTTTGTTATAGTCCCAAAGGTCCCTGATGCTCTCTTCCTCCTCCTCCACTTCCTCCTCCCCGCCTCCTCCTCCTCCTTCCCCTTCTGTCTATTTTTGCTCTGTTGTTTAGATTCAGTTAATTTCTCTTTTTTTCTCAAGATTTATTTTCAAGTAATCACTACACCCAGTGTGGGACTCAAACCCACAACTCCGAAAACAAGTCACATGCTCCACTGACTGAGCCAGCCAGGCACCCCTAGATTCAGTTAATTTCTATTGTTCTATCTTCCAGGTCACCTAATCTTTCCTCTGTCCCCTCCATTCTACTGTTGAGACCATCTCTTGAGATTTTTATTTCAGTAATTATATTTCCCAGTTCTAATATTTCCATTTGGTTGTTGATATGTTCTATTTCTTTGCTGCGACTATCTGATGAGGCTTTCTATTGCTTTATTTGTTTCAAGTACATTTATAATTACTCACTGAGATACTTTTATGATGTCTGTTTTAAAATCTTTTTCAGATCATTTAAACATCACTATCGTATCAGTGAAGAGTCTAGTGATGGGCTTTTTTTTTTTTTTTTCGTTAAGTTTGAGATTCTCCTGGTTCTTGGTATCATGAGTGATTTTTTTTAATGGAAACTTGACCATTTGGGGTATTATATTATGAGACTCTGGATCTTATTTAAACCTTATCTTAGCTAACTTAGTATCTGTGATACTGTCTCCTCAGAGGAAGCGAGTGTGTGTGTGTGTGTGTGTGTGGTGGGGGGGGGGCAGCGTGCACTGTAGCCACTGTTAATAGCCAAGTGAGGGAAGTGCTCCTCGTTACTGCTGGGTAGGAGGTAGGAGGCAGAGGTAGGAGTGCTGGCTCCCCACTAGGCCTCCATTGAAAATCACCTTGGCTGGGAGGATAGGAGTCTCTCATTTCTACTCTCCACATGAACTCCACTGATGCTACTGGTGGGGAGGCAGGGACAGGTGGTAGCTTCATTGCCACTGGGTGGTGGTGAAAGTCCTAAATTTCCATTTGGCCTTCTCTTAAACACCACCATAGCAGGAGCGGGGAGGGGTGAGTTGTTACTGCTGAATGAGGAAGTTCAGGCTCCCTAGGTATTCCCCAAAGATATTGCAGGGTGGTGGGGCGGGGAGGGGGCGCTCCTTACTGGCAAGTGGAGATATAAACGCTAGTTCCCTACTAGGCTTCCTCTGACATAATCCCAGTAGCGAGGTTGCATTTCCTCTTTATGGCCTAGTGAGCATCTAAATCTAAATCTATGCTTCCCATAAGGCCTTTCCCAGCATGGATGAAGGTGGTGCCATTGATTTTTATGTAGTGTTTGACTGGATTAAAGCCATATTGTCTACAAGTCTTTTGTTTTGCCAGGCTGGCCCTTTTCTGGTCCTTTAGCTTTTGGCTAGAGTAAGCTTTTTTTTTGGAGGTGGGGTCTGTTCTTGTTAGCCTTTTCTGGATTTCCAGCTTCTTCAGCTCCAAATATAATATATATAAGGCATAGAGAAAATCCAGGGGAATCCCACCATACCATTCCTGAGGTCCTTAGCTGGTCTGCTTTTAGTTTTCTTACGCTTGTTTTATATCTAATGTCCAGTGTTTTTTTAGTTGAGCTTATCAGAAAGAATAGGGATGAGTATGTCTGCTTTGCCTTCCTGGAAGCAGGAGTCTGCATGTCTGCACATGTCACACAGCTGGACTTTGTGTTTCACCCGATCTGAGAGTCTTTCACTTTTAATGATAGGTTCGCCTCATTTGTATAATTGGTCCTAATGCTGACATTCAGTGTTATGTGTCCTGCGAAGCCACTTTCACAAATAACATATTCATCAAGCTATTGTCGACAGGCTGTTCCTAGTTACCCTTCCTATCAGGCAAGCGTTTTAAGAACACAGCAAGTTGCTAGCATCTGGTTGAGAATTGTTGCATCCATGTTCATCAGGGATATTGGCCTGAAGTTCTTTGTTTTTTTTTGTGGGGTCTCTGTCTGGTTTGAGAATCAAAGTAATGCTGGCTTCATAGAATGGGTCTGGAAGTTTTTCTTCCATTTCTACTTTTTGTAGCAGCTTGAGAAGGATAGATATTATCTCTGATTTAAATGTCTGATAGATGGGGCGCCTGGGTGGCTTGGTCGGTTAAGCGTCCGACTTCGGCTCAGGTCATGATCTCACGGTCCGTGGGTTCGAGCCCCGCATCGGGCTCTGTGCTGACAGCTCAGAGCCTGGAGCCTGTTTCAGATTCTGTGTCTCTGTCTCTCTGTGACCTCCCCTGTTCATGCTCTGTCTCTGTCTCAAAAATAAATAAACGTTAAAAAAAAATGTCTGATAGAATTCCAGAAATGGAAAAACATTCCATGCTCACGGACTGGAAGAATAAATATTGTTAAAACGTCAATACTACCCAAAGCAATCTATACATTCAATACAATCCCAATCAAAATTGCACCAGCATTCTTCTCAAAGCTAGAACAAACAATCCTAAAATTTGTATGGAACCACAAAACACCACGAATAGCCAAAGTAATACTGAAGTAATACTGAAGTTATTTCTCAAAATAATACCGAAGAAGAAAACTAAAGCGGGAGGCATCACAATCCCAGGCTTTAGCCTCTACTACAAAGCTGTAATCATCAAGACAGTATGGTATTGGTATAAAAACAGACACACAGACCAATGGAATAGAATAGAGAATCCAGAATTGGACCCACAAATGTATGGCCAACCAATATTTGACAAAGCAGGAAAGAGTATCCAATGGAAAACAGTCTCTTTAGCAAATGGTGCTGAGAGAACTGGACAGCAACATGTAGAAGAATGAAACTAGACCACTTTCTTACACCATACACAAAAATAAATTCATAATGGATGAAAGACCTAAATGTGAGACAGGAAACCACCAAAACTCTAGAGGAGAAAGCAGACAACAACCTCTTTGACCTCAGCCGCAGCAATTTTTTATTCGACACATCTCCAAAGGCAAGGGAATTAAAAGCAAAAACGAACTATTGGGACCTCATCAAGATAAAAAACTTCTGCACTGCAAAGGAAACCATCAACAAAACTAAAAGGCAACCGACAGAATGGGAAAAGATATTTGCAAATGATATATCAGATAAAGGGCTAGTATCCAAAACCTGTAGAGAATTCACCAAACTCCACAGTCGAGAAACAAATAATCCACTAAAGAAATGGGCAGAAGACATGAATAGACACTTTTCCAAAGAAGACATCCATATGGCTAACAGACACATGAAACGATGCTCAACGTCACTCATCATCAGGGAAATACAAATCAAAGCCACACTGAGATACCACCTCACACCGGTCAGAGTGGCTAAAATGAACAAATCAGGAAACTACAGATGCTGGCGAGGATGTGGAGAAACGGGAACCCTCTTGCACTGTTGGTGGGAATGCAAACTGGTGCAGCCACTCTGGAAAACAGTGTGGAGGTTCCTCAAAAAATTAAAAATAGAACTACCCTATGACCCAGCAATAGCACTGCTAGGAATTTACCCAAGGGATACAGGAGTCTGATGCATAGGGGCGCTTGTACCCCTATGTTTATAGCAGTGATTTCAACAATAGCCAAATCATGGAAAGAGCCTAAGTGTCCATCAACTGAGGAATGGATAAAGAAGATGTGGTTTATATACACAGCGGAATACTACTTGGCAATGAGAAAGAATAAAATCATGCCATTTGCAGCAACGTGGATGGAACTGAAGGGTATTATGCTAAATGAAATCAGTCAGAGAAAGACAGATATCGTACGTTTTCACTTAAATGTGGATCTTGAGACACTTAACAGAAGACCATGGGGGAAGCGAAGGGGAAAAAAAAGTTACAGAGAGGGAGGGAGGCACAAGAGACTCTTAAATACAGAGAACAAACTGAGGGTGAATGGGGGCGGGTGGGGGAGAGAGGGAAATGGATGACGGGCATTGACGAAGGCACTTGTTGGGATGAACACTGGGTGTTGTATTTAAGCCAATTCGACAATAAATTATATTAAAAAAAAAAAAAAGAACGCAGCAAGTTGCTTCATCCCATCCTGTCCTTTTAATAGTCCTGGAAGAGACGAAGGTGGAAAGATCCTCTTAAAGGTGAGCACATTCCGTCAGAAGAACTTGAGAAGCAGCAGCGACTGCTTGACTGCTGCCTTCATGCTGGCCATTTAGTCCTGCCATTTATTCCCAAACGGATTTCCCTTCTCCTTCTTCCCTTTCTCCTTTGGGAATAGATCTAACCAATCTCTTTCTTTCTTCCCCATCTCAAAGTTGATATCCATGGTGTGTGTGAGTGTGTTTGAGTAGACTTGAGAACACTGTAAAATTAACCAGAAACAGAGTGGCTAAAATTAGAAAGGGCAAGAGGGAGAGTTGAGAAGGTGTGGGGAACAGAAAACTTCAAGCCTCATAACACGTCCAGTTTTCAGTCAGCAAACGTGACTGGCTGCAGGCACGGTGGCTGCCTAAGCGGGAGTGCTGAACTCTGTTACCTTCATCAGCCTGGGCCAGCGTGACACCCACATAACCTTAGTGCTAATGTCCCCTTCATTGTGTGCTGGGAAATCTGTCATCCCCCCAGCCTCTTGGTAATTCTGTTAACGTATGGTAGCCTACATTCATTTCACCGGAACCCCCTGACAGAGTTTCTTCATAGTCTGGGTATGTCACTCAAGAAAAGTCTCCTGGGCGCATTAGCATCTTGACCTTTTTATTTAAACGATAAAATAACAAGTTTGGGCTGGGCCCCGTTCGCTCCTCTCACTTTCGTCCCCTAGGGCCAAATTTTGCTCTCATTTTCCCACAGATGGCTTTTACCAAATCCTTCCATTTTTCTTATTTGTCTCAAGTGATTTCCTCTTCTGCTCTCCGCCCTGTCGTCTAGAACAGCCTGAAATGAAATCTGTGCCCCAGAGCTGCGCACCGGAGAAATGGAGGGCAGAGCATTCAGGGAGGGACACTCCTGCACGCGTCCTCTGCCAGACTCGCAGGGCCAGAAATTCCCAGCAGATTGTGTCCTCCATTCGGGGAAAGTCACTGCTTTTCTGAACACTGGGATGTCTGCTTTCCAGCTGGTTCTCCACTTGGATGTGTATTTAGATGCTCGACAAACAAGTATCAAGGGGCGGAGCAGGGGTGATGTCCTCACAAAGGGCTGCCGCCCACCGTGTGATCGGATGATCCTCTTAGGTGATCAGGCCCATGTAACGCTTGCACTTGATAGCATGAGCCTGGAAAGACACCGGTCCATTTCCCCCAACAGGAGAGCTTTGTATGAGTGTGAGTGCTGAGCTCTCTCAACTTTGTCAGACCCTTAGAGCACAGAGCACGTTCTCCTATTGTAGGTTAGGGAAATCCCTCTGCCTTTTTCCTCTTAATTTCCCAACGCTCATCTCCTGCTCTGTGCTTGGCCCTTGGTCTTGGAGACCGTGCTCTCAGAACTATTCTAGAGCAACTGTCGGCTGAGCATGGCTTCTGCTGCATTCCCTCTGAGAGACGCCTCACTTTGACATTAACCTTTGGAAGTCAGGGAAGTCTTCCACGCCGAAGGAAAGAATGTTGAATGGCACAATGAGGAAACACGCACAGTGCAACGAGAATGGAAGCTTCTGGATACCCCTCCCCTTGAGAGACAGCTGTCTGGTCCCCCTACTCTGGCAGCCAGCTCTCAAGGCATGCATCAGTGCACCTGAAACACTCTATAAATGGAAAGCTCAGAGCACAACTCACACTGACCCCACCAGTAAGCACAGCAGAACCCACACAGTTGGCTAAATTTAATCTCTTACAGAGACATAGAGACTTAGCTCAAATGCCACCTCCTCCGGAGTCCTCTTGAAACCCATGTTGAGCTGGGCACCCCAGCTGAGTGTTCCATCAGCACCCTGAGTTTCTTCCCTCTCAGCGCTTAGCCCACCCCAACACGCTTGCATGTTCTGAAGTACCTTCCACACCTTAGTAGTCAGGGAGCTACCTAAGGATGAGGGCCAGGTCTTATTGGTATTAGCACCCCCAGAGCCTAGCACGGTGCCTGGCACAAAATAGGCATTCACAAACGTTTACGAAGAGGGACTGTGATAGGTATCCGCAGACAGTCACCAAAATAACCCTTCTGTTGACTTACGGCGAAGCCTGAAATCCTACCATTAGGTATGTGTTCCTTTGGGTTAGAAAGTTAGTCCTATGCACCAAAGATCCCTTCCCACAATTAGTGTTTCATTGGGTGGGATAATCATCACTGAGATTGTGGGGGGCAGGTTTGAGATGAGCCCCCTCAGAACCTTGGCACTGACTTGGAGCTTGTGACGAGGGTACCGGGATTGAAGAGCGGGAAGGCATGCCGGGGCATCGACGGCCCACACGGGTACAGGCACGAGAGAAAACCACCGATTGCTGGAACACTAGGTCTGAAACTTGATTGCTACGTCCCTAGTAGTTCTGGTCCTTTATTAAACATAAAAACAAACAAACAAACCAGAAACCTATTCTTCAAGTGAGCCAGGTACTAGAAAAACACTACCTGTTTCTCTTAGAAACACTGTCAGCCACATGCTTACTTCTCTCCACGAGGCCCCGGCTTGTGAGCAGCGGAGAAGGCGGCAGGAAAGCAACAGGGGCTATACGGACTGAAGTTCAGCACTGCAGACCCCCGCCACCCTTCAACAATCTGTGCCAAAGGATTTCCAACAGGGATTGACGCTGTTCACCCCGGATGGGGTTTGGAGACGCAGTCAGGCCCCAAGTGAGAATGCTGTTCCTTCTGTGTGGGAGGCCTGCTCCCAGGACCAGCCCCAGATGACGGAGCGGTGGCCGTGGGCACGCGTAGCACACACACAGGATGTTTGCTCTGCTGGTTGCACAGGGGCACAGGGCGCTCTCAAAGGCAAGGGGCTATGACAGGGTGGGTCCATAGGCATTAAAAAGCCCTCCCGCAGAAAGGAGGGCATCACTGTCCTCCCCGCGCTTGGTGGGAGGTACTTGGCTGCTAGGTCGGGTGCTTAAACTAGCTACCACCTACACGTGTTGAGAAAAGCAAGAAAGAGCAGTTAGAATGCAGGAAAAAGGGAAAAACCCCACCTCGCCCACTTGACAGGCTCAAACTGCTGCTGCCAGCCGCCTGCGAGGCAGGGACAGTCCCCTGTGAACGCTCTGCTTAGATACTGGGGTTGCCGTGGCGAGCACCCCGTCGGAGCTGAAGCGGCTGCGGCCTTGCCTACAGGGCAAGAGCTGACAGAGAGACCCTGCAAGGACGCCTCGGCCATTCCAGAAGCCGAATGGCTCCGTGTCTGCCCCTTGAGCCCAGCAACGTGGAGGGGAGTGAGCAGAGTAAGGAGGGGACTGTGAGAGAAGTGAAGCAGAAAGACTCTTTGTGACAATGACAATTTAAGGAACGCTAGACAACCGGCCTGCTGGGTGTTTCTAAACCTTCTGCGGGGAGGTGAGTCAGTGGAGCTGTCATGTGGAAAATCCCCTTTCTCCTCAACGCATCCCCATTCCCAGGCTAAGCTAAACACTCGTTCGGGCCAGGCCAGGACCCCACCAGGCTAGGAGAAAACGCCTGTTTCTGGGAAGCAGCTGGATTTGAGTACCCTGGGAGGACTGACAGGTTGGGTCACGCCACTCACTTGACAGCTTTTGGTTTCAAGGAGGACTCAAGGGTGTCCAAGTTGCTAGCACATCATTAGACAGAGAAAGGGCTCGATCGGGCCAGATCACAGTGGGGGGGGGGGGTGGCACGTGGCAGGGAGCCTGGGCACCCCCCTCTTTCCACAGCTGTCCGGTTGCCCCTGTGCATTTGGGGGGCAATATTAATACTTGGCGGCTGGGGGGGGGGTGCGTGGGTGGCTCAGTCGGTTGAGCGTCCGACTTCAGCTCAGGTCAGGATCTTGCATTCCGTGGGTTCGAGCCCCGCGTCGGGCTCTGCGCTGACGGCTCGGAGCCTGGAGCCTGCTTCCGATTCTGTGTCTCCCTCTCTCTCTGCCCCTCCCCCGTTCATGCTCTGTCTCTCTCTGTCTCAAAAATAAATAAATGTTAAAAAAAAAATTAAAAAAAGAAAATACTCGGCAGCTGGTAAGCAATGCTAAGGAGGCTTCCGGCAGCACTCCAGCCAGCACACCTGTGGGCAGGGGCGACTTCCCGGGGAATCGGCTCTGTGGGTTTTCTCGACTTCGGCCTCGGCACCTGGCAACCGTGTCCACCGACTCTGGTGGGCCCCTGCACGTGCCAGCCGGACGGCCAGCAGCTATTAAAACTGCTCTGCTTGTGTCCTCAGACCGAGGCGTCACCCGCCTTGCCACAGACAGTCAGCCCCTCCTGCCAGCACTCCACGGAGGATGAGCTGGGGCATCGTTGCTGCTGGCACCACAGTCCTGCAAAAGGTCTGCAATTTGGGGAGATGAGATTCAAGATGTGCTATTTATCTTCATGCAGGCAGCTCGGTTCTTGTTACTGTTTTCTGCAGTACACGTGGTATGATATCGGATCTCCCCCACAGAAAGGGCTACCTTGAACTTCACGTGGTACCTCTAGCTAGAGCCCTTCGTCAGAGAGGTCCACCCAGGCCTCTGCCGGGGGCTGCGGTGGGAGGAATGTGCCAGGTACCCACTCAGCATCACTGGAGTGAGGAAGCCTTGTTCTACTGTCTTGCTCCAGTTGTAACAGTCCAGGCAAAGCTTCTTCAACTAGCTCTTCTCTCCTGATCCGGGAAAGCAGCATTTACCAGGAAGGGCCACCTTCCGCTGCACATCCTTCCTGCTTTTCCAAGGGAAGCGGGGAGGCATGGCAGGTGATTGCCTCAGGAAGTTTCCGTCCCAGTGAGGATCCTTGCTGGGGCTGCTGTCTCCTACCCAAATTGGAAATGACTGCTGCCAGGTGTGTAAGAAACTCCCTGGAGGACGGAATGAGGAAGTGTGATCGTTTATGTGTGATTTAGAAAATGAAGGTCCAAATGCAGATTGGCAGCGAGAGGTCTGTCTTCCTGCCAACTTCCATCACTGAAAGGAGGGCGCAATCTTTAAGAAGTGACAATTGTGGGGGGGAGGGAGTGGGGACAAGGAGCATCTGGACCCACTCTGAGAGGGATGCCTCTTAGGCAAGCTTGATCCATTTGATTTAAAGAAGGGACTTCGGACTTGATGCAGAAATAGGCTAATCAAATGCCCTGATGTGCCTGGGGCCGTCCCATTTTATGCCAGCCACCCAAGTTTAATTTTCAGTGGTGCCTCCTTTCACTGTCAGAAAAGTCCAGGCATGGCTGATAGGTTCTATGCTCACCCTAGGCCAAAGGAGAGGAAAAGAGAGAGAGAAAGAGAGAGTGAGTTATGGCTGGACATGGATCCAGAAGAGCGACAAGTAGGACGTGGGATTCTGAGAAAGTTCGTTCTGCTGAGCCTGAAGGAAGGGCAGGCAGTAGAGGTTGGCTCATTCTCAAGCATGTTTAGAGTCACGGGCTGGCGGGCAATGTCGGGGGGCATAGATTGAGAGGGTGGATGCTGGAAGGGTCTCCCGGGCAATCTAATTCACTTCCGCTTTCACCACAAGGGGACGCTGGGCTAAAAGAGAGAGGTGACCTGTCTGTGATCCCACCGGGTTCCCAGCAAAGTGGGAACCAGACTTGTCCCTGGAGGGTCAAGCCCAGGAGCTGTGTTCTGGGTGAGAGGGAACGGGATGTCTCTGAGGGCTGCTGCCGGGGATTAATAGCTATATGGCAGGTGACGTGGCAGCTCCTGAGCAGGGGGAGTCACAGGCCTCGCTGTGGTTCCGGGGCTGAGGAGGAAGGACAGAGACAGGTGAGGGCCACATCTGCTGGGCACGAGTGGGTGTGGGACTGGAGGGCAGGTCTGGAGCCACAACAGAGTGGTGGGTGGAGTCGAGGGGTAACCCAGATCTCCAGGGCAGTGCCTGCAAGGGGCCGAAGAGATGAACTGGTCCGTAGAACGAAGAACCAGTGAAGAAACAGGTTGGTATGGACATGAATGGGGTCAGATAAGTAATTTATAGAACTGACATCTTTTCTTTGGTTCAGATTGTAGTGAAACTGAACAGAGAGGCAAACCCTGATAACAGTTGTCTTATCTCTTGACATCTCCTTCCTACCCCCTTAACAGGGCTGCAGTGGTGGGAAAATCGCAAGTCAGTAAGAGCCCTGACCTCTGCTTGGTAGATGGGGAAACTGAATCATGGAGAAGCCAGCTCCCTTCCGTCTTATGGTGCTCTCTGCAGATGGGGTGTGATTAACAACAAGCCACAAGAGCGGTTCCACCAGCCAGCCACAACAGTACATTCTGTGGTTTCATTGCAGTCTGACCTCCCATGCGGCTCGGGTGTGGTGGAGGGGGTGAGGTGGTAGACTTTTCTGTGAATCTGCTCATCTGGATGGAAGTCCCGGCAAGAGGCCCGGCTCGAGGCTCCAGAGACGTGGCTTTCGGTCCCCGTTCTGCTGCCTGCTAACTAGCGGTACGGAGATGGAGCGTCACTTCTCCTCCCTCGCCGACTCTTCCTGGTTGTCAGATGAAGCCTCTGGTCTCGGCCACCTCCCAAGTCTCATCCCCTGGCTCTGTTTTTCCAGGGATATCCGACCTTGGCTCAAGCGGTATCTGACCTTGGCTGGGCACCCTCACAGCTCTGAATGAGATCGTTGGCCTTAGATCTTAATGATCTCTGACAACGTAGGGATACAAAGTATCCAATGTTGACAATGTAGGGATAACAACGGCACTGCGTGCAAAGTATCGTTTAAAAAAAAAAAAAAAAACCAGCATATTTGGTTCAGAGTTACGGTTTTTGCCTCCAGCAACCTTTCACCCAATGACGCCGAATGAACTGTCGAAGTTTATGGCCGACCATCTTCAAAGTGAATGACTCACCCCCGTAAACATATCCTGGACTGCAGGCTGGTTGTAGTTGGAACGATCTACTGTCACCCTGAGCCAGTTCTCCCACATAACATCTACAAAAATCCTGCACGCCACTGTCACACCCACATGGTGCTCTCTGATATGTGACATTAGAAACCTCAATCTCCTGAAAAAAAATCGTACAGTAGTTTCAGTATATATGAACCGAGCACGCATTTTGTTCAGTGAAACTTCTTTGATGTTGCCTGTTCAAATACCTGCAAATATTGAGAAAACACCCACAGACGTTGTCCTCGGCTGCCACCGTACGGTTTGCAGAAACCAACAGGGAAGGCATGAAATACCGAAGGTCACTGGAGATCGTGCACCTTCCAGGACACCTCAGGCTCTCTGAACCCTCCTCTACCACCTGCAACTGTTAGTATCTGAGCGAATGTTCCAGAGAAGCCGGCCGGGGGCAATAGGAGAGTCAGAAGGAAGGCGAGAAACCGAAAGGAGAAGCAGGATTTTGGTGGTATCGCTTTCCACCCTTACGCTATTGACTTGAAGAAGTTCAGGGTCACTGGGGCATCGCAGGTCCCTGGCGGTACCAAGCAGCACACAGCAGTGCATTCAGCACACCGAAGCACAGCAGGGAAGGGAAAAAGGGGGATAGATGGATAGGAGAACAACAAGAGGGAAGCAGGAAGGAGCAGATGGCTGGAGAAAACACTGGACAGAGCAGGAAGGAAGGGCCACGAGGCTCCGTGCCCATGTACCTTGAATAGTGACTGGGGGTAAAGAGGTGAGTGTCTGGGGCCCAAGGGCTGCGTCAAGGCCACAGAAACACAGTGTGTATCTGGGAGGAAAGGTCCTTGGGGGAATAGATGTCAGGACAGAAGACTGAGGGCTGACCCTGGATAACCTCAAAACACCGAGAAAAGCTTATATGCCTGCCTGTATGCCAAAGTTGGTACGTTGTACCCAGGACTCTGGGGGAGCAGGTCTCCCAGACGGATCTGTTATTTAGTATCGGCACCTCTTTTTTTTTAATTTTTTATTTATTTTTTATTAAAAAAAAAATTTTTAACGTTTATTTATTTTTGAGACAGAGAGAGCCAGAGCATGAACAGGGGCGGGGCAGAGAGAGAGGGAGACACAGAATCTGAAACAGGCTCCAGACTCTGAGCTGTCAGCACAGAGCCCGACACGGGGCTCGAACCCACAGACCGTGAGATCATGACCTGAGCCGAAGTCGGACGCTTAACCGACCAAGCCACCCAGGTGCCCCGGCACCTCTTTATTATAAAATGAACCACACTGAAAGCTTAGGGAAAAAAAAAAAAAAAGGCAGACCAAAAATATCACATCTCAGGCAAATGAGCTGGAAATCCCTTAGAGTGACGCCCTCTATTTTTCCGCCCATCTCTAAAGTCGGAGGACACCTGGTATGGTGTTCAGGTGAGAGACGCAATTCCTGGGCCATGTGGTTTCCTGATGGTACGGGATTGAAATGACGTCACGGAAATGCATATGTTTCAAGGTGACTCTAAGTATAGTTTCTGGGTGAAAACATGAGTCTTAGTCATTGGTGGAAAGGTGTTGGCGTGCCTCCGTGACTTGCTGGTGTCTACTCCTCTCTGCCTTCGGAGACAGAGTTTTAATTAAATTCATGCAGGCTGCTGGCCAAGTTTTTCCACGCTTTTGGCTCACCTGGATGTACGACCTACATGTAGGTTATACCACACCCGTGCTCCTTTGTCGCTCAGAGGGAAAGAACGCAACGGTTACCAAGAAATGGCGAAGCTTGTCTTCCACTCAAGGGCAAGGCATCTGTGACATGAGATGCCCACTCCAGTGGTTAATATGGACAGTCTCATTTGTGTGGTGCTCCCTGTGGTGACGAAAGGGAGGATGTGGCAGACACAGAACGTATGGAGTCCTTTGTCTTAATTAAAAAGTGCAGTGAGAGTCATGGAATTTGGCCAAGCCTCATAAATCTGCTCAGAGAATCAAGATTCTGTCAGATAAGCTTAAATAGGACCAACTGAGCCCTCTGGAGAATTAAAAGAGATTCCCCGCTGGTAGCTGACACCCACTCCCTGTCACTTTGCTGTACTCCACGGACGGCGGTTGTGCTCATTAACCAGCAACCCTCCTACCCGCCGATGACAAGTTTATCCCCGCGGAGCACCGAATTCAGGGATGATAAATTTACTCCTGCTTGTAAAAATGAAACTCTCCTCAGGGCAATAAAAGTGCTGCGAGCCTTTAAGGAAATCAGTACTTTGTCTGATAACCTACCTTCATTAACAAAGCCTGGTCCTCTTGCTCAGGACAGCTCCTCACTGCCAGCCAGAACTCTCTAGAGTAACTGGAAGGGAAGAAACAGAAAAGGTAAGGACCCCCCCTTCAGCCCCTGAGGACTCCTGGCATGGAGAAGCGCACTGGAGTTATAACAGATGCAGGGGGGATGCTATGGGTCTTTCCTTGGTGATGGGATAGATAGAGGTCTCCCTGGCCCCGGGGTAGGTCAGAGCCAGCACACGGGGACTTCTCCACCACTGTCAGGCCGGGATGATTACAGCAGAGCACACGGCCATTACCATCAACAAAGCTCTATCCTAAAGCTCTAGGAGGTCCTGGGTGTAGCCACCAATGACCAGCTGGCCCCCCGCGAAGACCATACTAACACCCCAGTTTCGTGTGATCTCCATTATTTAGCGGGCCAACTGCCTTTGTAAACTGGGCAGTGCTAAATGTTCTATCTTGGTGTTCTGTCATGATTCCCATGGATTTAAGGCCTCTCGTGGTGTGAATGTGATAATGGCCCTCAGTGTTGATTCAAGCAAATCCCATAAACTCCCCTACATATTTCAAGTCATGTTTCCCCAATCATCCTTCTCCAGCAGAATGGCAGAGAGAAAACTCAGGAAAGCTTGCAAGAAAATACTTTAAGGGTCCATTTAGATTGGCCATGCTCTAGGAACATTAATGTAGACAATTTACACCAATTACATTCCCTTTCTCCGTCACGGTGGCCTAGCTCTCACCAAAAGCCCATGTGTGTGGGCACCCCCTTTTTCTTTTGGTTGTACTAAACACCAAACCACACGCTACCTTCCCTGCATACTGTTTTGACTATATTATTTCACTTTTAAAAATGCTCCCATGAGTCCCTACCGCCCTCAGATTTACATCTACTTCTTTTGACGGGCATTAAGATTTCAACTTTAGTCAACCATCTAGACGAGCCTATTATTTCTAGACTCAAAGTTGTGTCCGCTCTCTACCTGCCATAACCGTTTACCACTGTCTGCTGGGCACAGTCCTACCACTTGCCTTTGAGCAGAGCAAAGTTCTTCAACTGGAAGTTTGCAGCCCTGCCCATTCAAAGCCACCGACCACCTCTGGGATCCTGCCCAACCTGCACAGAGCCCACGGGAGTGGGCAGAGATACACCCAGCTTCATGACTGAGGAAGAGTCTGGTTCCACTAGTCTGACCCCAAGGATGTCCGGATGTCATGTTTACAAATGCAGATATTTTGAAGAGAATTGGATCATCAAGAATGAATTTTCATCAGGAAAGCACTGTCTGGGTAATTTTTTGTTGTGTTCAACGTTACCTAAAAAAATATAAATCTTTAGAGAGTTTTCATCTATGACTAAATTACTCTATGGTTTTAACCATTATCACTTGTATCTTGTGCTCTTTATTTTTCCCAAGTCTAAATTTTTGCCCTTATCCAGACAAAATGCGCTCAGAACCAACAGAAGGATCGATCGGTGTTGTCCACTTTATATGTATATGCCCATCCAGTCATGGCTAAAGCTGGCTAAAGCATGCCCCCCCCGGCTAAAGCTCAAATTAATTACATTGAATCTTAAATTATTTTAAACAATGAAAAAAATTTTTAAGAGAGTTAAGAATTAATACGATACTTTCCCCATGAAAGGGGCTCAACAGAAACTCAGCATGAGATAAGAGCCCGACCTATGCATTCATATGATTGTGGTTTGCTCTCACCCACGTAGAACACACCAGCCCCTAAAAGACACCAAGCTCTGTTTTGGACTTTCGCGGTGACATTGACCTCTATTGTCCGAGGATGAGTAAAGAATAATCTACAAATTCAGGGGCTAGGTTTTCTTTAAATTTTTTGTAATATTTATTTTATTTTTGAGAGAGAGAGACAGAGCATGAGCAGGGGAGGGGCAGACACACACACACACACACACACACACACACACACAGAATCCAAAACAGGCTCCAGGCTCTGAGCCATCAGCACAGAGCCTGATGTGGGGCTCAAACTCACAAGCCATGAGATCATGACATGAGCCGAAGTCGGACACTTAACTGACTGAGCCGCCCAGGTGGTCCTGGCTAGGTTTTCTTCAGATAATCTTTTTGGAGGTAGCAATTTCATTTGGTAAAAGTTTATGCTGTGACTTGGAATCTTCTGAGCACAGGCCATGGGAACCTGAATGTTTGTTACTTGCTTCCTTGGGGGGCTCCTAGATTCTCACCCTCACCTCCCCTCCTCTGTGATGACCCCCAGAGCCATACCTCCAGCTGCCTACGGCTGGACTCCAGTGCGACACTGTTCGGTGTTCACAAGATGTGGCACCCAGCCAGGTGTAGCTGTTCCTTTGAACCCTGAACATACAATCCAAACCAGTTGACTTCCATGCCTAGCTAACCCTTCCCGGAATTTTCCCATTTCTTTGTCACCGTCATGCCCCAGCCAGATCTCTGATTCTTCCTTCCTTTCCCTGAGCCTGCTGACCCTTCTTGCACAGTGTCTCCCTGAGGCACCCCTTTCCCACGGCACAGGTGCCACTTTGACTCCTGTACAACACTCCTGACTTGTTCCCCAGCCTTGATGCCTGGTCCCCCTCTCCGGTCGCCGTGCCCACTGCCGCCACCACAGGAAAACTACCACGGCCATTGCTCTGCATACACTGCCTCCCCTCTGCATCTCAGCCCCTCTTCCCTTGTGCAGACCCCCCTCTGCCAGCTCCTCACTATCATTAATCCTCGGCTGGGTCCTCAGACATTCCATCTTCTTCCCGTCTGCTCAAACCCCACCCCTTTCCTGGGCCCAACTGGTCAAGGCCGAGTCAGACAGACCTCACTGGTGGTCTTCACCACCACTCCCAGCTGCGTGTCCCTGGTCAAGCCACATGCTCTCCCTGAGCCTTAGTTTCCTCACAGTCACCTGTGGAGACTGGTGCCTGCCCAGTGGATGTGGTGTTAGGAAGAAGGGCTGTAGGCCAAGGCACAGTGCCCGGCATGGCCTGGGCCCCCGACCCTGCACCTTTGAGAAGCTTCCGCTTTCCTCGCCACGCTTATTTCTTCTCCACTTGATACTTTGGTGGACACATTACACACTGGATTCTTCTCTTTAAATAGTTTTTTTGGCTTATGGGTGCACACACTGCCTCATCCGAGGAGTGAGACCGTGCACTCCATAGGCAGCCTCGGGTCTTTTCCTGAGCTCTGTTCTATGCCTGTCGTTGTCTAACATGTCCAACGTCACCCACAAAAACATGCCCCGTTTTGTGGACCGAAGTGCCCTGTGGGGACACAGGACGCCATAGATGCAGTTTCCCCTTAACTGGCTGGCTCGGGTTCATGAGGCCTGCCCCTCTCACCCTGTCTATACAAGCGACAAGAGCCAACCTTGAAAACTGGGCACCAACAGCGGCAGAGCGGACCGAGTCCCAGGTTGTTTTCTCCTCGCCTTCGACGTCAGCGTGACATGTGCTCTCATGCCAACGGCAGGCTCACGGCTCACCTCCCCCAACTCCGACTTCTGCCCAACCCCAGAAGAAGACGGAGGGTGGGCACACTGCCAGCCGCTCTCCACCAGGTCTGCACGGCCACCGGGCCTGCCTGGGCTGCCTAACCCACTGAGAAGCATCGCCACAAGGCTGACATTTCATTCCCCTCTCGCTTCCCTCCCCAGCCTTTAAATGAGAGAGAAAAAAAAAAAAACCACCCTAAAAATGAAAGCATTTGTGGTATCTCCGTTCCTCTACCCGTGCTGCTGATTCAAGGGGCTGCCTGCCTAATGAGAAGAAGGCGGTGCGACGAAACACAGGGCTCGTGGCAGAGGCGCCAGTCTCCTTCAGAGACGCTGGGTGAGACTTTCTTGATTCCACGTCGATTGTTTTAACGGCTCTGAAGTGTCCCAGTGCAGTTCATCTCAGCAGGGGATGCAAACGCTTCCACCTGTCTGAATACAGTCAGGGCCCCTCGGTTCAACCCTTCCACTCGGTGCGACAGAAAAGATGGGCCTGACAATAGAGGGAGAACAGCAGATTTTGAGGTAAAAAGTAGCTTTGAGGTGCGGGGTTGCGGTGGGGGAGCCTAGGAAAAAAAAATGACCCAGCTGAACTAAGAAAATGGTAGTTGGGGAGAACAAACTTACAGGCCAGCTTGGACTACGTAAGTCTCCCCTTCTGACTGTGTGCTGTCATGGGCTGGGAGGTGAGGTCTGACAGCCTTGCCCGTGCAGCCATTTTTGAAAGGTAGACAGGACTCTGCAACATGGGAGATCCCTGAGACAAGGAAATGGTTGTACCTAGAATGTCTTTCACTATGACATGTGAATGCAAATAAGGGGGGAAAGCAAGACAAACCAAATGCACAATAGCATTGAACTTGTTTCCCTCTGAAATATGGCCGTAAGATTGGGGAACTGTCACTACGTTAGCAGGCACAAGTGACCTCGACAGATGACATAGGGGCTGTATTGCTCTCAGAACGTTCTTTCAGCTTCTCTCTCAATCCCCGTGACAGGGCCCTGGAGAACTGGGGTCCTTCCCCAGGTGCCAAGCTTTAGAGAGCCTTGCTCTGCCATTCCTGTGGCTGTAGCCTTCCCTGTGTGGCAATGGGGGGTTACCTGCTTAGGGTCTGCACCCCACTTCCTAGGGTCCCGGGTTTATAGCTTGAGTCTCTTCCCTGGGAATGTACTCCATCTGGTGTGTGCCCCAGACTCATGGGGTGCCCAAGGGGCAGCTGTTGGCAGGGTGTAGACAGACCTTGTGTGTCTAGACTGGAGGATTCACACGATGTGGGGTGGTTCTGGGGATGTGGACAGCTAGGGGTCTGCAGGGCGGATGCTTCTCCCCATGCTGCTGAGTTCACAAAACTTCCCAGAGTCTGAGAATTGTCAATTGGAGCCTGGCTTTTCCAGATGAGTGAAGCTACATTTGTTCAGGCAGCAGGACAGGGTAGATTTTCTTCAACACTTCGCCAGCCTGTTTTATACACTTCCCTTGGGCCCCACACGTAGAGGGGAACGCTTGTTGTGCTAGAGAATGATGCTAAAATACAGGCTCACCCAAACCTCTTCAAAACCAGGCCCGTCCATCTATCTCTGGAGAGAGGACAGCTGTCCCAGCTGTGTCTCCAGTCTGGCAGGAGAAGGAGGCTTTCACCTCACATACCTACAATGAAGATAAGGAAACCAGCCTCCTCTTAGAGGCAGAAGAAATATGGAGGCTGACACGTGCCCCTAAACAGAAGGTTCCACCTGGGAGAGTGTGACGGCCGAGTACCCTGGGGGCTGGACACCATGCTCTGGCACTGGGGGCAGTGGGTCCCACATCCCCAGCTCTGGCCTGCCTCTCCTCGGGAGCCTTGAGGGTCACGCACACTTGGGACCCACACCTGAGGCTCCCAGTCAGCTTAGGGGTCCTCCACTTACTCTATGGCACAAGGTAGCATGCTGGTGGCTGTCCCTCAGCCCTCTCATCTCACCTGGGTCTGAAAGCCTGTACTCAGCTCTTGTAGAACTGTCACTCCTGGGCCTCTGAAGTCCCCCGCCCACCTATTCATCACAACACCACAGGGAAATGTTTAAAGAGAGAGACAGAGAAACAAAAGGGCTTCATCTTTGCAGAAAGAACTCTACTTTTGTTTTCAGGATCAACAGGGAGTTGATCCTCCTACTGTCTCCCCAGAAAAGGCCCAGCTCTTTAATGCAGCGTTCAGCCCACTCTTCCAATATTCAACCTGTTTCCTGGTCTCTCCCCTGACCACTTCCCTTCTGGTAGGACAGGCGCCTTGCCATTCCCTGAACGAGGACTTCATTTTGTCACCTTCACCTCTGTCCACACTGCAGCCTCCTCCCGGAATGCACTGCCACACTTCCAACACCGGGATCCTATTCATACTTTAAGACCCAGTACCGAGGGAACTTCTGGAAGGCATCTCAGAGTCCCGTGATGTCTGCAAACTCCCAGGACCTCTCATGGGCTCGTCACGCTCCCCATGTACCAGGGCACGTGCATTCACATCTTATTCCTCTACTATACTGACAAGGGTCATATGTCATCCTAGGCCAAAGTCTTGCAAACAGGAGGTCCCGAAAACTTCGGAAGCAAATAAACTGCCAAGTAATTCCGCGCCACCCCCACCGCCACCACTCCTTTGAAATCTACAGGAACAGTGCTTACAGAGGGGAAGTGTGGAGGGGCAGTCTGCACTTCTGTAGCAGGCAACACATCAGTTTGGCCGGGCCCTGGGTGGGAACAGCAGCGGCTTCTCACTGCCATCTTGGAATCCTTGACCCTAGTCTGAGCCATGGGAGTGAGATGTGGATAACTGGCTGCCAAGTTCTAGAGGTGGAGAGTTCCCGTGGGGAGCAGGGGCAAGGCTCTGTGTGTGTGTGTGTGTGGGGGGGGGGCAAACCCTGTCTGCAGTGTCTGGACCTTGGGAGGAAAGTGGTTCTGCTCTCTCCATGCCTGTGACACCATGCTGATCTGATCTTCCTTCTCAGGGCTCTTTCCTGTGGAGCTGGTTTCAAAGGAGAGCCAGCTGTGTCTCTGGCTCAGGTCAGGTACACGGTCACAAGAGGGAGCAAGCACACTTGCTACTGATTCCCCGGATAGAGTCCTTTCAGCCTGGGGCAAACGTGGCCATTCACTCAACAAGAGACGAGGGCACAGCTCTTCTGGACTCCTCTCTCTGGAACATGCAGTCTTCCCATGTGTGGGGAGGCTGCCCACCATCAGATGGATGGGGTACTCTCTCGCTTACTCAGTGTGGCCCCCCAGCTCATCATGGCCAACAAGTGCTTCCTGAGGTAGCCATCAGTGGTGGCCACTGCCATATCTTCTCCCCAGTAGACCACCGTCCCCATGGGACTGCCCTGCCCACCAGCAGATCCCTTGTTGTAAAGACAACTCTAACAGTTGACCCTCAGCTGGAGGTCACATCACCCATACACTGATCCATGAAGGGAACAGGAGTTGACCAATTTTGGAAAACCAAGAGCTGTGGACTCCAGATATATCATTTAAATCAGGAAGATAATGGCCGTGATGGCCATGAGCAGTTGCCTAGGGGGCAGCATCAGCCCCGATGTTCCATTTTGAGGGGTTCACCTCTCGTTTAACATAATGCTATGCTCGGGACTTGGATATCTCTATGCCTCTCAGGTCTCTCTGCCATTCCCTGTCATGGCGTCTCACCCACAGGCCTCTGGTTCCCCCAAAGCTGCACACATCCAGGCTGGCTTTGGTCGTGTCTGCTCCACTTTGGAGCCAGAACCAGCCTAGCCCTTCTCGTATCACCCTCGGTGCTTCCTGCCACCTCACCCTTCACTTCCCATCGCTCTCAAGGTACCATAGATTCCTTCCCCATAACATCTCCAGAATGCCCCCCTCTCCAAGTCCTGCCACCATGGCTTCTCAGTTTGTACCCTCACAGCTGCGTGTTGGGAAGTCTGGCCTGGCCTCCCCTGGTCACGCTTCACCTCCTACAGCCCCATCTGGTCATGCCTTCCCCTGTTCCAAATCTTTCCCAGACCTCCGCTGACTGTGCAGGGTGACAGTGAAAGTTCCCGGAATAGGCCTGCAAAGGTCCTGGGGGATTCTGACTCTTGTCCCCTACGTGTGCCCTGACACACCAAACCACAAGTGTTTTCCCAAATCATCCATGAATTTCACGCCTCCCATTCTACTCTTCCTCCTGCTTATAATGCCCTTTCCACTTCTGCAATGCAGGTAAACCTTACAAAAAGCAAGGTCTTAAATGCTGACTGCCTTGCCTGGTGCTTCAATGGGGAGCCATGTGAACCCCATTACACCAGGGCTGACTTAAGTCTCTCCCCGGTTCTCCCAGAGCCTTTGTTCTATAGAAACTGTCATCCCAGCTCTGCCTAATGCTCCTTGAGAGCGGGGGCCATTCCTTAATGGATCTTTCATCCTCAGAACTCAACGCAGTTCCTGGCACACAGTAGGCCTTCACCACATGCTTGTTGGCTGAGGATGGGTGCATAAGGGACTGAAGGAAGAGTGATCTACATCCGCATTGTTTCTGAAGGATAACTGCGTAGATGCTGGACTCAGGTGGGGCAGGGCCAGATTTTAAATGCTTGAAAGCTTTAGCTTCTACAGAACATCCCACCATTTTGTCCCGTGATCCAAGGAAATAGCTCAATGCTGTTCCTTAGAACCCTCATGTTCCTTGCAGGAAAGACCAAAGCAATAAGAGATTAGGCGCCACCTGTACCAGAGGAGATTTTGTTACATTCTCGGGCACAGAATACTTCTCACCTATAGTTATAAAAATCTGTGGGAATTCCTTTATTTTCCAGGCTTCCAATTAAGAGAGAATTTCTGAGTCATTTTTCAGTAGAAAAAAATTACAAGAAATAGCTTCCTCCATCCCTACTTACCCTGATGTTAAACAAACTCTCCCTGTTGAGTTTTCAACATCCACTTTGATATAGCAAGTCAGGGGTCCTACGTGTCAGTAAAGGAAGGTAAATATACTAATGAAAACCTCGCTGTTAGTTATCTAGTGATCACTTCTGCATCCAACATTCTAGGCCACTTTAAGTGTATATTAAAACTTGTTACTTGATTATATCTCAGAGGATTGAACGCTCCTTTTTTTCCTCTTTGGTTCTCACATTTCTGAGTAAACGCCATCATTTTCAAGTTAATAGAGCATTATGTTTTCTCTGCAAATAAAATCCCATAACTCTCAAGCAAAGAGAGAGGCAAATTCATGAAGAGGACACACAGCACTATTTTTCCTCCTGACATTTGGGATCTACGATAGGTTAAAAATGATGTTTTTATCTCTGGTGATTTATCAAACTCCAGATTTCATAAAAGAAAAACAGATGCACTGTAGAAAGGATACATCATCTTAATGTTTCGTTGTGACACTTTTGGTATCTGAAAAGCGTGTATATTAAAGCTCCCCCTTCCAAAAACCCAGTAGTTCCTATGGTTTGCACAGTTTTTTCTTGTTTTCAAAACACACTGAAGTGAGAACATGCCAGGAGGCACCTTAAAAAAAATTGGTCACATTTGAAACATACAGATTATTTATAGACCAAAAAAAAAAAAAAAAAAAACCCAGAAAACTCAGAGCTGAAAGAAAATCTGGTTGTCAACAGACAGTTGCTTTTTCTATGTTTTTTTCTGAGTTCATTTTGGTTTTTGTGTGGGTGGCTCATGTGAACTCAAAGGTTATTTGCTAAATGTTTTGTGAGATTAGGACATGTTGTCCTTTAAAATCTAAACTTAATTTATGTTTATTGCAAATATGTTTCTCTGCAGAATATGGGATACGGGATATTTTTTAAATATAAAATCACACCTAGAATTGCTATAAGAGTTCCTATGCTCCCACTTTTATTCAGTTTAGAAGGTATCATTCTCAATCATATTCCTAGTGGAAAACTCACAGTACAGAGTTCAGCAGTAAAAATTGTTTCTTTTTTACTTTTGTGTTGCTTTCACCTGCCAGCTTGGTTACTGATTAATCTTATTTCGAAAGGACTTAGACACCAGAAGTTAAAAAGTCGGCATGGACTGTGGATCAGATCTTTGCAGCACAAATGTAAGGTACCTCTTTTGAGCTTACAATGGGGAAAGAGAGAGGAAAATAAAAACCCACGTTTCAAAGGTGGGGAGGGCTTATTTTTGGTGCCTCTTTAGCAATGCTGAGCGACCAAATTCAGCCCCACCCAGAGCATATGGGCCCCCCAGAGGGCAGATGGTAGCAGTCGGCTGGGATTTGAATCCTCCTGCTGTGTGACACCAGGTAATTTACTTAACCTCTCTGTGCTTAGCTTCCTCAGATGGAAATTGGGTAGACAGTGGGCCCTTCCTCCCTGTCTTGGCGGGGCATTAATGAACGCTTCATTCATAACATTTTGCACGGGGCCTGATATGCTGAGCCCTCCCTCCGTGTTAGCTGTCGCCATGATTACAGGGCCCTCCTGCTTCCTTGCGTGATTTTCGTTTAATTCTCACAGAAAGCCTGTGAGATAGAAAATAGAAGACACGCTATTCAGAGACAAACCCAGTGAGAGTAGTGAAAAGCAGTACAGGCCAACTTTAGAATATACAAAGGAAAATCTCCAGAAGTTCAAGGAGGCTGTGACTCCCATCCTCTGGTGTTTCTCTGTAGGAAGGAAAGCCCCTTGAGGCGGGAGGGGGGGGGGGTTGGTGGCGGGAGAGTCTCCCTCAAAATCTGATGCCTAGAAAGCTTTTCTGAGCAAAGCGTTGGGGTTAGCCAGTCCGGGGGTGAAGCCCCCAGCTCCAAAGCTCATTTGCATGGGATCCCAGGCAACTGGCCCTCCACTGAGCCTCAGTTTCCTCAGTGGCCTTTGTGAGCTTGTCGTAGAGACCAAAGAAATGACATGACTCTGGCATCGGGGAAACCCTCAACAGGTGGAGGCCGCTGTGATCGTTACCAGGGCACCAGGGATAGTGACGCTTTATTAGCATCTGGGTCAAGTAGCTGAACTCTGTTCTTAACAGTCTCCTCCACAGAACAGGTATCACTCAGGAGTTAGACTCTGCTGTTTCCATCTGTCCTCTTCTTCCCAGCGCAACAGAGTCCTCAGGTCGTTTGTCATAAGATGATCTCATACATTATCACCTCCTTCAAAGATGAGAACGTGAGAACACGCTCCCAGGTTTGGGGTGATCAGGGTCCTCAGGGGCTCAGACCTCTAGTGAGGCCAGTGTGACTGGCAGCATTTCTTTTTTTTTTTTTTTTAATGTTTATTTATTTTTGAGAGAGAGAGTGAGAGAGAGGCAGAGAGAGACGGAGACTCAGAATCCGAAGCAGGCTCCAGGCTCCAAGCTGTCAGCACAGAGCCTGACGCGGGGCTCGAACCCACAAACCGTGAGAACATGGCCTGAGCCGAAGTCGGTCGCTCAGCCGACTGAGCCACCCAGGCGCCCCAAGCATTTCTTGAGTGAACAGTACTTGGGAGTTTTGGGTTGGGCTGACCCAAACTGCAAGTTTACCTACGCGGCCACGGGGAAAAGGCGAGGCTCCAGGGGAGAAACCCCGGCTTTGTGATGATGACAGGAGCAATAACTTTCATGATGCTGGAGACGAGTCTTTTCGCGGACTCGCAGACGTCTGGAAGCCACGCTCTGCCCCACCCACTTTCCCAGGAGGGGAAGGGTTAGGGATGGGGTATGATGTTGGGCGGTCTGCATTATAGAACTTTCTCTTCCTGTGTCCATTTGCTCATGAGGCAATGTTGCACGCTCCACCAAGGGTTTACATGCTATAATGCTTCAAGTTCAGTCAAATTTCCTCTTCTTTTCTTTTTGTGATAGCCACCATTTACGTTAGACCCAAATGCCCCCATGCTCCTCCTTAAAACCGTCTCCATTTCCCCGGGTGCCTCCCTCAGCAGGAGCCCCTGCTTTCATCTGCCTCTTGAGGGAATCTTGTGCAAGCACAGGGTAAGTGAGTTCTCACTTCCTTTTCTCCCTGTTTCTTGCCACCTCCTGGCATTCCAGATGGCCCCTCTCCGCTGTCCCAGACTTCAGGCTTCAGGGACCCGGCGACTCCCGCAGAGGACTAGGACAGTCGCGTGGGCTCTCCCAGGCATCACGCGCTCTGAAATGGGGACCCTCAACTCCCAGCTGCACCTTTTGCTCTCAGGAACAAATGTGTCTGAGGTTCAGTCACGTGACCGGGATAGAGGGAACAGAGCCGGAAAAGCCCTTCTCTTCCCCAGCGTTAGGGCCTCCAAGATGCTGCCGTAAATTGCACCTGCCCATTCTTGGCTCCCTAGACCCCTTGTCTGCTTCTACCACCCACATATTTAATGGGTGCTAGACAAAGAGAAAGGTCAGTGTCAGGGGCAGGAGTCCCCAGAGCTCCTCCCTGCAACCCCAGACCACCTGTCAGGGCAGGCTGGACTGCTGTAAAGATAGTCCCATCCAGCAGAGGGTCCCCATGAGAAAGGAAGGCATGCAGATTGTCCCAGCCAACACAATGCCTGTGGTATCTACCCTCCTTCCCCACCTGCCAAACCTCTATCTCCAGCAACAACAGCAAAACACTGAAGAAACCTGTATTCAAAGAAGAGAGAGAGACTCTTAAGCAGGCTCAGCATGAAGCTCAATGCAGGGCTCGATCCCACAACCCTGAGATAAGGACCTGAGCTGAAATCAAGGGTCAGACACTCAACTGACTGAGCCACCCAGGTTCCCTAGTTATGGCATTTTATTTTTCTGAGCTCGAATAATGAAATACACATTCAATGAGGTGGTAAGTATATTCCCGTAGTTCCCTAGAAGATGGATGGCAAGACTAATAAGAAATCAAGGTGAATGTCGTTTGTTTAAACAATAGCCTTGTTAACAACAGGGGCAAATAAATGCTGATCCCATGAAGAATACTGGAACAAGCACTCGCGGATAAAATACAGAAATACATGCTTTAAGAACACATATGATCACATTTTTGTTAAGAAATAAGTCTTGTTTGGAAACAAATCATTCCTGAGAGGAGTCTGAAATTAACTTCTGATAGCCAGACAGCCACACTATTTATACATTCCAATCACAATTACAATGCGCTCTTAATGTGAACATTCTAAATTATTAGTTACTTTATTAAGAACCAGAAAAGGGACTTCTGTGGCATAACGAGAACACCTTACAAGCTTAGAGAAGGGAAAAACCAAAAGACAACTCTGCATGGAGCTGGAGAACGTTGGATGTAATTTATGTAATAAAAGTGCTCAGTTTCTCTTTTCTGTTTAGGAATTGGTACACCCTTAGGGGTTCAGACAGCACCATGTTTCAGAACTGCTCTTTCCAGGGCAAGGTAAAAATGTGTATCATAGAAAAATAACAATTTATCATTGTAATGGTTACATCCCACTTCAGAAACCACTAGAGACTGCTTAACGTTCTTGTTTCAAACATGGTTTTCCTGAGTCCTCAGGTGACAACGGATACTGATGCCAGAAGGCTTTTTTTCCCATTTGTTCCTAATAAAAATGGCTAGATTCTGAGTTCATTTTCATCTGGGGTGACGTTAAGGTCTGTGCTTTCGTGGACTGATCCTTTCCTTCCCTCCTCTGTGCTCTTTCTTCGAAAGTCTCCAAAGGCAACATCTGGGTCCGGTCACCGAAGACAGATGGGCTCCCTCTACTTCGTCCCCCATCCCCGCGGGACCTCTGCCGGAGGCGCGGCATGCTATTTGAATGCAATGATATGCTGACTAAATCGTTCCTGCACGGTGCGCGCAGAGTGCATTCCTACTGTTAGAACCTATTCTGTATCTGTACCGGCCTCCTCATTACGGATGGCTTTCTCTATCTCAAAACATCCCTGGGATTTCCAGATGCTGCCATTGAACAGATTCTCATTATTTTGCTTCTGTTCCTTTATACAGCCAAATGGTCCTCCTCTGACATTGCAGGGGGCCAATTTCGTAAAAATAATCACTTTTGCTACTGTGGTTATTAACCAATAAACGGTTGAGAATCAATGTGGAGTTCTTTTGCGCTGTGGCGACGTTAAATCCTCGACGTTTCCTGCCGGTGTTAAGACTTCATACACTGGAAGCTAACTTGCTTTCTCTTTCTCTTATTCTTACGCTTATGAAACAAGCATCTAAATGTTACACTTTGGTAATAGGAACTAAGGTTTTTTGTAGAGTAGTAATTAACAGTAGTAACAATTTTTTATTGAACCCTAATGATGGATCATATCTAAGGTAAGCGCTTTCAAGTATCTTCTCAACAGCCTCATGAGGTAAATAGCACATTATCTCCATTTTGTAAATGAAGATGAGACTAAAGCTCAGAGAGGTTGATTAAACCACTCACAGTCACACAGCATGTAGAGGTAAATAAAGCCTCTGCATTCAGTTAACCTGACTCTGGAGCCCAAGTTCTCAACCCTCACACTAAACTTTATTAGGCTCTCGACAGGTGAGACGAGTGGTTCAAGGCGTAATGGTCAGTGTTTCCCAGGCAAAGGCATGAGTTCAGGGATACTTTGATGCCCCCTTTCATATTTAATCCCATCTCTTAATGTTTATGTTTGGAAGTATTTCACCTGGGGGCACCTGGGTGGCTCAGTCCGTTAAACGTCTAGCTCTTGATCGGCTCAGGTCATAATCTCACGGTTTGAGCCCCACTCTGACCTCGAGGACACCGCTTGGGATTCTACCTCTCTTATTCTCTCTCTGCCCCTTCCCTGCTCTCTCTCTCTCTCGCTCTCTCCAAAAAAAAAAAAAAAAAAAAAAAGTTTCATCTGCTCATGCCCTGGAATGGGTAATATCTGTGGTCAGTACACAGAAGAGCAGAGGGAGGAGACCAGGTGCCAAAGCCACAGGCCCGGCACCCCTGGGAGTGGAGCTCTAAACATCCACACAGAAGGGATGACAAGACCTGGGCTGCAGGTGCCTTCAGTAGTGCTGACCCGCGTGTCGGTCGTGTGCTGCTTTATCTCCTGTCAAGTTTCAGCCGGATCGACAAAGCTGAAAAAATAGCCCACCAACAGAAGAGGGGTGGTTTGCATGCATTTCTTGGGGAGCGAAGCTGGTGCTGAGCTAAACAAGACAGTCCAGGCAGCAGACAGCCCACGGCCTCCAGGGTCCAGCCTCTGTGGCAGGCCGGCCAGCATGGACGCTCACATGCTCCTCCAAGAGCCATTCAGACAGTCCAGCCTTCTGCGACATTCTGACGCGAACTGAATTCCCCATGGAGATTTCCCCACAGGGCAGAGCGTGTACAGATGAGTCAGCAGTTGGGTTTTCATTTGTGACGAATAAACTGGCATTCTGGCCTATATACCTGTCACCTTTGAGTTTGATTACGGTGAGTGAATGCCCCTGAGCCTTATACAGTGGGGGCGTGCGGACAAATTAAAATCTCTGGATCTGTAAATGAGGGAGCTCAGTCCTGTGCCTTAATGACCTTTGGGAGCCTTTTGCCCTTCCTCTGTCCCTCTAAGTCCCACGCTGGCACCTCCTTTCCGGCCCCGGGGAGAAGGTGGAAGCCAATCCAAATCCGGGTGCTAATGAGGCTGTGGCTATTACAGAATGTGGTCACTGCCTGGGTGGGGAGGGAGGGTGGTGGCTGGGCGATGAGGTTGGGTAGGCGGCAGGCATTCCTGGGGTGCTGGCTTGCCTCTTCACAGAGGCCATCCAGGAACTCCACTCCACAAGATGGTGCCTGAGGACACACGAGTACTGGGAGCCAGGTCCCAGAGTTGTGGGGGTGACCAGACCTGACCCCGCCTTCCTAGGGCCAGCGGTGAGCCTGGTGTGAGGGAAAACCCTACACGGCAAACAAGCACAGAGAGAGCCTTTTTCTTTTAAGGCTTTCCCCCCATGGAGTAGGAGCGTTATGATGAATACACGAATGATTCTGGACCTTACACAACACTTTCAAGAATAATTTACCATATCTTGGGGTGCCTGGGTGGCTCAGTCGGTTAAGTGACCGACGTCGGCTCAGGTCATGATCTCACAGCTCATGAGTTCGAGCTCACAGTTCAGAGCCTAGAGCCTACTTTGAATTCTGTGTCTTCCTCTCTCCCTGCCCCTCCCTTTTCTCTCTCTCTCTCTCTCTCTCTCTCAAAAATAAACATTAAAAAAATTTAAAGACAGAATAATTTGCCATGTCTTGATGGATCTTCCACCGTTCCCAAGATTTCGTTTTATCTTACTTGATTGTGTCTGTGGAGGTCGAGATGAACGCTCGTGGGTTCTCATTCTCAGCACGACTGACATCTAGGCAGGATGATTCCTTGTTGCGGGTGCTGTCACGCGTGGAGGGATGTTTAGCGGTGCCCCAGGCCTCCATCCACTAGCAACCCCTGCTCAGTGACGACAACAAAAAACGTCTCCAAATGTCACTAAAACGTTCCGGGGAGGGCACGATCGCCTCTGGTTCGGAACCACAGCTTTAAAAGGCTGAACCAGTTTCTTGCTAATTTGAGGATTAGGTTTAAGCAGTTGGTTGTGGTATTTGAAATCCTCCAGGCAGTGATCCTATTAAAAAAAATACCCTCGCTTCATCCGCGTGGGCGCCCTCCGGCTTGTTTTTGTGGGAATGGCAGTTCCCGTTGGGCACAGGGCCACTGCTGAGGGGCCGCCGTTCGCCAGCTGCCTCCAACCGATCGAGCGTTATTGGCAACTGTCAGGTGGTGTCAGGTGCACCCTTCTTGGAGTTTAGTGTTGGGTTCCGGGTGCATGTCGTGCGGTCAGTGCTTCTGGTAGGTTGGGAGTTGTTTTGGGGCCCTGAACTCAACACCAGGGCTCAGGCTGGTGTGGGGACTGTCCTTCTTCTGCAGCCTCATTCCCACCTAACTTGCACCCCGAGTCACTCAATCACAAACACTCAACAAGAGCCAACTGGCCTCTGTGAATGCACGCCAGAGACAGGGAGGCAACATGACGAAGACACGAGTTCCAGGCACTGAACAAGTCCTCCTTCTTGCTCGTCACCTGTCACGTTGACAGAGTAAAAATAACCACCGGTGATCTTCTCAGAGGATCAAACTCAGGAGCAAGGCAGATGGCCACTTTGCACGTTTTTTGTTCAACCTTAAGCCTGGGTATGTTGCCAGGCTGGCCTCTGCCACCCACAAAGGCTATTTGTTAGACGAAGAAATGCCATAAACGTACTGCGAGTCCAGTTTACGTGTTTATAGTAAGTCCTCGCTCACACCAAACACGGCCCCTACCAGCCGCCAATTCTCGAGGTGTAACAGGCGTGCAGGAAACAATCCGAAGCGGAGAGCGCACACACAGATAAAGTGACACGGTGCCAACTGGGTCGCTCACTGCCCGAAGCATTTCAAATACCAGAACTAACAACTTCAGTCTAATCTGCAGCAAAGCCAACCTGTCTTTCCTCCCGCCTTCCTTCCGTGGCAGGCTGGTATACTTCCATTTGTTTTCAGGTTGTTTCTCGAAAGCCTGTCACAGATCCAGGACTGGCGTTTCGCGTCTGATGTGCGTGAGGAGGTAACAGGGGTGTGGAAACCTCACTCACAGCACCTCCACGTCATCCCTCCATCTGACGGATAACGTTTGCACGTTTGCACATCTGCTCTGTGTGAGACGCTCTTTCGATCACGCCTACGGAAAGAGTTGTTTTGCTTTGGTTTTCGCTTTTGTTTGTCTGTTTGTTTAGTTGGCGGGAAGGGAGGAAATCTAACTGGAATAAGAAGGAAGAAAAGACACAAAGAGAAAGATGCCGAATCACGAAGCTGGCAGTTATCGTCATTTAGGTGGCGCTAAGGGCAGATTCTTATCTGACCAGAGAGGAGTGTTAAATTTGTCACTTCTGACTTTTCTTTGTTTCTTCTTGCCTTTTTTTTTTGTTTCGAAAACCTACCAGTTTGATATTTAAATGTTTAGCGCTTGTCTTTGCTCAAAGAAATAACCCTCAAATAGAAAGTCAGACTCTCTGCATCTGTTTCCCATTTGTTTTAAACTCACACGCTGAGCCCTGTGGTTGGAAGGTAACCTGCGCCTGCAGCTCCGCGGTTCCTGCGGGGCCTGGAGGCCTCGCTTTGTCAAAGCCCTCCTGTAACAGAGCGCTTTGTCCTCCAGTGGAAAAACAGCACTGCAGAAAGCCTCTTCCCATGTATAATTTAGCGTGATCACCTGGGGCAGCAGGCAGAGTTTGGAGGGCCATGTCGCATGTGCCTTGAAGTCCCCACCTAACTGGGGTGTCTTAGGATAATCCAGGGAGAGGATAACGTCTGTCTTGCTCCCGGAATCAGTATCTGTCTGTGCTGATGTCAAAATTGCAGCTGAAAAGGCACAGTAGAAAATGGAACTCTCAGAGAACAGGCTCTGGAGCACCTGTGGCACAGTGAGCACAAGAGCTGGCCAGACGCTCCCGTCCCCAAACTCCACCCGTCACACTGCGGAGGAAGACACCTGAAACTCCATGCTGGGGCCTGGTGCACAGGCTCTCCTACGCACGCGTCGGCTGCCCTCCACCACCGCATAAGGAGAGACGAAGGATAAAATATTGTGCAGACAGATGTGTCCAAACAGAACGGAGGGCACTTTTAAATTTTTAAAAAAACTCAGCGTGTATAGTTAAGTCTTTCACTGGCCTGATCTAGAGAAAACCAGAAACAGACAATTGGCTAGACTACGTAGACCCTGCATGAAGAAGGGACTTCAGAGGAGAAAATGCCGCAGAGGGGCCTTTACAAAACTTGCTGTGACTGCACCCCTCAAAAAGTGTAAGGCAGGGGCACCTGGGTGGCTCAGTCGGTTGAGCGTCCGGCTTCGGCTCAGGTCATGATCTCGCGGTCCGTGAGTTCGAGCCCCGCGTCAGGCTCTGTGCTGACAGGTCAGAGCCTGGAGCCTGTTTCAGATTCTGTGCCTCCCTCTCTCTGACGCTCCCCCGTTCATGCTCTGTCTCTCTCTGTCTCAGAAATAAATAAACGTTAAAAAAAAAAATTAAAAAAAAAAAGTATAAGGCAAAAAAAAAAAAAAAGTTCAAGTTAAGGGGAAAGGCCCCTTGATGGCCTGCCAGCCTGCTCCTAAGTGCTTTTCCTTAGATGTTGACATCACAGTCCTGCAGCAGGACCCACTTGAGCAGGTCCAGGGTAACCTCATCTCTGCTGGCAAGTGCCCCTTGCAGCCCTCTCCAGACAGGAAGGCTGGCATGACTTACCCCCCACTGAAGGATGATACCTAGGACTTGGAGCATGTTGATAGGAAGGCACGAGCCCAGGAGAGTGACTGACTGAGAAGTCTCCGTCCCCTCGAATTGGAGTTTATTGGCAAGAAATAATAGGCTGAAGCCAATCGGGGCTGCACAGTGGTCCACACGTCCAGGTGGGGCAGCCCAGGAACAGCGTGCACGGTCGAGCGGTCAAAACAAGCAGATCAGAAGGTCAGAGTCTGGTTCAGCCTTTAAGTGTAGACTCAGGGTGAACTCCGGAGTGTCACCGCCCACAGCTATAGCCCAGCTGGTAACTGCCTATGCAATGCAGAGGATTTTAAAATGTATTTATTGCACCGACAACAGACAAAACAACAGAGATCAAGTATCTAGCCCTTTCTCCTTATAAAGCCTTAGTAGGACACTTCTGGAGAGTGGATTTTTTTTTTTAAATGGATGGTTGTTCTTTACTTCAAGCAGTATACCCGCTACTGAAAACTTGTGTGTAACTGAGCCCCACACAAACTAAGTCCTTCCTAACACGCACCAGACGACAGACGCTGTTTTCAGCTCTTAACTGCATTTGCTTATGAGTCTTCAGAAGCCCCGGCGGTAAGTATTACTGATATCTTTTGATACCTTCATTTTGCAGGTGGAAAACCGACGTAGGTTGAAGAATGTGCCCGAGGTGGCAGGGCCGGATTCGGACTGGGCAGCCAGGCTTCTGAGCGATTGTTTCTAACCGCAGGCCACACTGCCTCCCAATGGACTAATGGGGAGCTGGTTTCCTGGCAACACCTGTCCCTCCCAAAGACAGTTTATAAAGATGCATTGTCACACATGGTCCGTGGTCGTGTTTAATGTGAACCATATTCCACACTTAAAGCCTCTAATGGAAATAAATGCTTACTTCCTAATAAATCATCACACAGTTAAGACAGGGCTGAACTCATAAAGAAACCCCTGCTGGCCTCCCTTTTGATGGATGCCCATATCCATTCCCCCTTCTTCTTTTCTAGAAAAACCCCAAGTAGCTTTGGGCAGCAATATTGCCAGATGAAAATATCTATCTCCTTACAAAGGACCTACCGAAACGCCTCAGCTGACATCATGCTTAATAGTAGAGACTGAGTGCTTTCACCTGATGATTGGTGAGAAGATGAGGATGTCTGTCATTACTTGTATTTGACCTTGTACTACAGATTCCAGCCAGGATAATAAGGCAAGAAAAAGAAATGAAAGGTGGAGAGATTGGAGAGGAATAAGGAAAACTGTCTTCGTCCAAAAAGACGTGATTTTCTGTGTAAAAAACCCTAAGGAGTGTGTAATAAAGCTACTAAAATGAATCCTCAAATTAAGCAAAATCACAAGATTTGGGGGAAAAAGAAACCAACTGATTTTCCATATTCCAGCAAGAAACAATTGGAACTTGAAGTAAAAACGCCATTGCAATGGCATCAAAAATATGAAATACTCACAGATACATTTTACGAAGCACATGCAATACCCGTGCATGAGAAGTAAACGGCATTTCAGGGGGGCACCTGGGTGGCTCAGGTGGTTGAACGTCTGTCTGACTTCGGCTCAGATCATGATCTCGTGCTTTGTGAGTTCGAGCCCTGTGTTGGGCTCTGTGTTGGCAGCTCAGAGCCTGGAGCTTGCTTCGGATTCTGTGTCTCCTCCCCTCTCTGCCCCTCCCATGCTCATGCTTTGTCTCTCTCTCTGTCTCCCAATAATAAATAAACGTTAAAAAAAATTAAAAAAAAATTTTTTTAAATACAGCCTGTCTAGCATAGGCCTTTTTTCCTTTGTCCACCTCCCATATCTCTGCTTGGAACTTACCTATCTTGTGAGCATAAGAACAGGTAAAATCAGGGGCGCCTGGGTGGCTCAGTCGGTTGGGCGTCTGACTTCAGCTCAGGTCATGATCTCACAGTCCATGAGTTCGAGCCCCGCATCGGGCTCTGTGCTGACAGCTCAGAGCCTGGAGCCTGTTTCAGATTCTGTGTCTCTCTCTCTGACCCGTTCATGCTCTGTCTCTCTCTGTCTCAAAAATGAATAAACGTAAAAAAAAAAAAATTTAAAAAGAACAGGTAAAATCACACTAAGGAGTTATTTTAAGGTTGCTATAGCACATTACCACAATCCTGGTGACATAACACAACAGAAATGTATACTCTCACAGTTCTAGAGACTAGAAGTCAAAATCAAGGTGCTGGCAGGGCCACACTCCCTCCAAAGTCCGCTTTGTCTCTTCAGGGGCATCCTCACAGAGCTACTGGCCGGGCCAGGAAGGGCCACTCCCCTCCTTCACCAGCTCGGTTCACATCTCCACCTTCCCGCCACTCCTCCTGACTTTCTGTCTTGTCTTTCAGGAGTGGGGCAGGGGCTCAGGGAGGAGGGTCTTTACATATTTTTTCTGCCTTCTCATATTTTTTATGTTTTCCTTTTTAAAAACCTTTTTTTAAATAATTACTTTATTAAAATTTTTTAAATGTTTATTTATTTTTGAGAGAGAGAGAGACAGAGCATGAGTGGGGGAAGGGCAGAGACAGAGGGAGACAAAGAATCTGAAGCAGGCTCCAAGCTCTGAGCCATCAGCACAGAGCCTAATGTGGGGCTCGAACCCACAAGCTGTGAGATCGTGACCTGAGCTGAAGTTGGATGCTTAACCAACTGAGCCACCCAGGTGCCCCTATAAATCTTTTTAATGTTTATTTATTTTTGAGAGAGCAGGAGAGAGACAGAGCATGAGCAGGGGAGGGGCAGAGAGAGAGGGAGACACAGAATGGGAAGCAGGCTCCAGGCTCTGAGCTGTCAGCACAGAGCCCGATGTGGGGTTCGAACCCACAGACCTCAAGATCATGACCTCAGACGAAGTCGGACGCTTAGCTGACTCAGCCACCCAGGTGCCCCTTAAAAACCTTTCTATAGTTCCCCCCCCTCTCAATGAGTTCTTTTTCTTTTTGAGCCCTACTCCATCGCTTTCTCATTCTTCTGTATTTTTAATTTTTCTGTATTTTTGTGCTGCTCTATATTTTCCCGATTTTCTAGGGGTTTTGTTTTTCTAGTTTTTTCTGCCCTTTCATTCTTTTCCCTTGTGTTTTTCAGTGCCCCCTGCCCTGCCTCGTACTGTTCTTTTTTCCTGGGCTAATTCCACTCTTTCCTCTTTTGCACCTTTCTTATGTGTTTGCACACCAAATTATTCTCCCTTTTCTCTTTAGACCTTTTCCCCCATTTCACTTGCTTTCTTCTGATTGACTTTAGGAAGGGACCCCCCCATCCCCACGACAGCCTCCCTTCCCGAATTCTATCTTCTCCAAAAGCCCCCCAGCCTCTTCCTGCATTAATGACCCGGTGTTGGTCAGTTCCCTACTAGTGTCTCACAGAAAGTAGGTGCGTCTGAATCAGCGCACTGGTGGCTTTCTGAACTGGGAATATAAGATTCTTTGCACCTTTGTCCTTTGAACCTGAGCTGCAATTCCAGGACAGACAGATAAACACATATGACTCAACATCTTACTACATCCTGGGAGAGAGGCCACATCAGGACACCTTTATATCTACTGTTCCAGCTTGTGTCCTATGAGAAGGAAAAGTAAATATGCCCAAAATGCCCCAGAGAGGACTGCGTCCTGGCTTTGGGACCCTGAAGGGAAGGGCCAGTTGTGGGGCTCGTGTCTGGTCTCAGAGCCTGGGTCAGTGTTTAAACCCAGGGCCCTCTGTCTACCACCCCCACCCCCAGACCTTGCTGGTCCCAGTTCTGCACCAGGCTCTACTGCACCAGAATCTCCCCCACCCTCAGAAGGTGGCAGGTGGCAGCATTGCAGAGGGTGGGTGGGACAGTCCTTGTTTAGTAAGATAAACCCCTGGGGTGCAAGGCTGGGGTTCACATGTTTCCCTAGAGAAACCCAACATTAGAATGATGAATGGCATGATAGTATGAAGGGGTCCAAGAACTAAGACTTCCTGGGCACATCCATGTGCCCTGCAGTGCTTGGCTCTGTAAGAAGAAAAACATTCTGATTATACACTAAGTCCCTGAAAAGTCCAGTAGTGGTCCCTAGATCACCCACTGGAACACGGATGTATCTGGCTCCAAAGAGCCTATCTTCCAGAGGAACTCCTGCTGGACCTCCTCGTCGCCAGTCCCCAACAGAGCTTGTTCAGCACAGCTATCTTAGCAAAGACATCACCCCACATGGTCCTCGCTGTTCACACAGGGGCTTCCCCTACAGACGGCCTGCTCTCCTTCCCTCGTGGTGCTGGGAGCAGGTTCTCAATAAACATGCACTGAAAGATACACATGCATGTGTAACACACATATGCACATGCACACACACACACCATGGCTCCTGTCTACCTTGAACTATGTCCAGTCCCAGGACACATTCCCTCCCTCGCTTCAGATATTTGTAGGTATAGTTCTCCCCACCATCCCTCTGCCTTCGCCTGACGGCCTCCTCCTGGTTCAGGAAGCCTCCCAACAGCTCCCCCTCCTGAGTGTGGTCTGGGTCCCCACCAAGCGGCACATCCATCCATGGAAGCCCTTGCCACGCTGCAGTGTGAGCGCTGCTCTGACCAGGGCAGGACCGTGACCAGCCCAGCACCCAGCATGGTGGTCAGGGCCAATGACCGCATCAAGGTGCCCCTTCACACAGATGGATGGTCAGAGCAGACATGGACATGTGGGGAGGGAGAGGAAAAGAAACTGGATTCAGAGGGCAGAAAAACAGCAAGAGGGAATTCAGTAGAGACGGATCTCTGCAGAAACAGGACATGAGGCTCCTGGCCAGCCTTTCCCTGCATAGCAGTTATGGTGTCTGTCGGATTTTCTGGGGTCTTCTCTGTGACCCCTTCTCTCACCTGCAATGTCCTCCAAGCTCTAATCTTGGACCTGGCAATAGGAACAGACCCCAAAGTTAGAGCCCATTCCTAGTGAAGCCCTCACTATTTTTGTCACACACACAAGAGTTCCAGGCGTGGGGGGCCACACATGTTTGATCTGACCTGTTTCTAAATTTCTTCCCCGCTAAGGCTTAACTGAAATTGTCAGAACATGAAATCAATAGGGTCTTGGCAAAGGGCTCCTATAATTGAATATATTACTTCCTAATTTCTCCTCCTTTTTCCTTTTTGTGTCAAGTTAAGAGTCTGCTTTTCATTACTTAGCCTTTCAGAATACAAAAAGATTGTTGGATGATACACTCTCTTTGGTCATTTAACATACATTTGAACTCTATGCTCCTGAAATTGATCTTGATAATTTCCAATAACAGATACGTAAATAGATAAATGTTTGATACCTTCTCCCTTTTGTAACCACTTCCTCATTTTAAAAGTTCCTTCTAATAGTTCTGGTGGATGGAGGAATAGAAGGGGGAAGTCAGGAGGCCTTAAATAGATTTTACAGGCACCAAAGTTTGTATTTGGAGTACGATCAGCTAGAAAGATCTTGTTTCAATAATACACTCTTCACGTTTAGCTGAAGACTACGTTATGGAATCTGACTGCCCTTGGTGACTGCTTAAACCTGACATAAGGCAGAACAATGTACATTTAATATGTGAGAGGAATTAGGCCCCAAGATTTTTGTTTCCTGAATCTCTGCAGCAGCTCTGCTGGTGCGTGGCCCATGAGACAGCTGGAAGAGGCATTCTTGGGGCTGGGAGTGAAAGGCAGGGGGTACAGCACACAGAAAGCCCAAATCCCCTGGGGGATTTGGAGCACATGGAGCCCGCTGCAATTTGGAACTCCTTAGGGCTCCATGCTTCCTTCTCTAGTAATGGCATCCCTCCTCCCGGTGCACACGCTGGAGCCCTCGGATCACCTCTTACTCCAGCTTTCACCTTCTCTCCCATCAAACTTTCCCAGTGTCACTGACTACCCTTCAAACTCACTGCCACCACCCCACACTCAGGCTGTATCTTAACTCTTCTGGGATGATGGTTACTGCAGCCTTTGAAGGGGTCGTCCTGACAGTGCTGACCCCAGGATCATCTTCCTGACACCACTGGGCTCAGGCCACAGTCCCATCACCTGCAGGAAGGGTAGAAGGTTCTCAGGCCTGCAAGCAGGGTACACAAGGCTCACGGCCGTGAGGGTCTACGGGCCGCCACAGTCACTCTCTTGCTAGCTTCTCTAGCCCAGCACCTGGGATGTGGACTGGCTTGATGCTCAGCCTCAACATGCGAGTTGCTCATTCACATCCCATGCCATGCCCGGAAGGTCCTGCCCACCTCTGCCTGGGGATGGTGTGAAATGGCACATTCTGCTGCTTACCAGGCAGGACTCAGCTCAGGGACATTCCATTCCGTGGGCCACCCTCACCCACAGAATGGCGTGGCCCTTCCTTTGTTCCAGACCCCTCTCACTGCACTTCGCTTTGACCTACATTACTGCCACCACCCCTCCCAGGCTGAGTTCATGGAGGACAGCCATCGTACCTCGGTCATCTCTGCAGCCCCAGACTTGCAGAGTGACTGGTGTACTAGGTCACTGGGGAGCAACATCTTTCAAACAAGGAACTATCCAGTAAAAATAAAAACGTTTACACGTCTTCTCTTATTTTTCCTAATTGTTTATTTAAATATATATCTAAAGCTCCAGCAAAGCTTTTTTATTTCACTGTCACTAAGACACTTATATTTTTGGCTAACCTTTTAGGGATTCTGAAACAGCACACTTTCCAGAATGTCGAGATAACCTCTGTGTGAGCTTCCGTGGTTTGGTATGGAGAGAGATTTGAAAAGCTTGGGAGAAAGAGGTGAATTAGCACTGGAAATCGACAAACAACAAAACAGCCTATCCCAACAGTCTGAGGTGCTGGTGAGCAGGGAAGGAAGCGTGACAGATCACACAAAATTATAAGTTAATAAGTGACTGTCCATTCCCACCCCTAAGCTGCTAAGCTGGCAGGTGATGGGCAAGACTTAGCACTGCCTCAGCGGAGAGGCCAGACTGAGAGATATTAAGCCTCTTACAGGACGTATCTGACTCCTTCCTTTGCATTATTAGGATACCACATGAGATGGTGTCCTAACACTATACCCGTGTGCTTGGTCCCAAGTGCCTCAGCCTGAAGGAGGCCCCTGTGATTCGACAACTTTACCATTTCCCTTTTCCTGCAACCAGGTTGTTGGCTATATGGCAAAGCATTGGGCTTTGGGCTGCCATTCGTTACAGTAGGAACTTAACAAATGTCCTTGATCCCAGATGACCATGGGGGTCTTCCTACTGGCCTTGTGGAAAGACAGAATGAAACAGAATAATAGTTTCATTCCTGTTTACCACAATACTACAGTCTCCAGTAGCTTTGAGCCTCCAGATAAGTCTACCTCCTAACCACAGAGAACTTCAAGAAACTGTTGTTCAAGCCCAAATCACACTCAACAGTGAAAGGTTGAAAGTTTTTCCTTTAAGGTCGGGAACAAGGCAAGGTACCAATTCTTCCCACTCCTATTGAACATAGTACTGGAAGTCCTAGCCAGGGCAATTAGGCAAGGAAAAGAAATAGAAAGAAAGCATCTACATCAGAAAAGAAATAAAATTATCTCTATTTGCATATGATATGACCTCATATGTAGAAAACCCTAAAGACTCCACTAAAAAACCATTAGAATAAATGAATTCAGTAAAGTTGCAGGATATAAAATCAAACTGATATACAAATCAGTTATGTTTATATACACTAACAACGAACTATCTGAAAAATAAATGTAAATAATCCCATTTACAGTAGCATCGAAAACAATAAAATAGCTAGGAATAAATTTAACCAAAGAGGTAAAAGATCTGTCCCCTAAAAGATCTGTCCCCTAAAAGATTAATGAAAGAAAGTGAAGAAGACACAAATAAATGAAAGGATGATCTCGTATGTTCATGGATCAGAAGAATTAATGTTTAAATGTCCATACCACCCAGAGCCATCTATAGATTCAGTGCAATACCTATCAAAATTATAATGGCATTCACTCCAGCAATAGAAAAACCAATCGTAAAATTCACGTGAAACCCAAAAGCCCACGAACAATCAAAGCAATCCCGGGAAAGAATGAAACTAAAGATATCACATTTCCTTATTTCAAAGCCATAATAATCAAAACAGCATGGTACCGCCATAAAAAAGAACACGTAGACCAATGGAACAGAATTAAGAGACCAGAAAATCCTTTACCCTTGCCCATATACAGTCAACTAATATTTGACTGGGGAGTCAAAAATACTCAGTCGGGAAAGGATACTCTCTTCAATAACTGGTGCTGGGAAAACTGAATAACCACATGCAGAAGAATGAGATTGGATCACTATCTTACACCACTCGCAAATTAACTCTAAATGAATGAAAGACTCAAATAGAAGACCTGAAAACCTAAAACTCCTAGAAGAAAACATAGGGAAAAGCTCCTTGACACTGGTCTTGGTAATAATTTTTTGGATATGACACCAAAAGTCAAGCAACAAAAGCAAAAATAAGCAAATGGGACTACAGTAAATTAAAAAGCTTCTGCACAGAAAAAAAAAAAAACCCAACAATATGAATAGGCGACCTATGGAATGGGAAGAAATATTTGCAAACCATTTATGTGATAAGGGGTTAATATCCAAAATATAGAAGGAACTTATACAACCGAATAGTGAAAAAAATTTTGCCTATTTAACAAATAGGTAGAGGACCTGAATAGACATCTTCCCAAAGAAGACATACAAATGACCAACAGACACACGAAAAGATGTTCAGTATCACTAATCATCAGGGAAATGCAAATGAAAAACCACAATGAGATCTCACTTCACACGGTCAGAATGGCTGTTATCAAAAAGACAAGAGATAACAAGCGTTGGCAAGAAAAGGGAATCACTGCACACTGCTGGCAGGAATGTAAAATGGTGCAGCCACTGTGGAAAACAGTATGGAGGCTTTTCAAAAAATTAAAAATGGAACCACCATATGATCCAGCAATCCCACTTCTGGGATGTATCTGAAAGGGCTGAAATCACTACCTGGAAAAGATATCTGTACTCCTATGTTCGCTGCAGGATTATTCACACTAGCCAAGATATGGAAGCAACCTAAGGGTGTGCCTATGGATGAATGGATACAGATGCATGTACATAAGCAATGAAATATTTTTCAGCCCTGCAAAGGTAGGAAATCCTGCCATTTGCAACAACATGGATGGACCTTGTAGGCTAAGTAAAATAAGTCAGACATAGACAAATACTGTATGAACTTATTTATTATATGTGGAATATAAAGAAGCTAAAGTCACAGAAATAGAGACTAGATGGTAGCTGCCAAGAGTTGGGTGGAGGAAATGGGTGAAGACGGTCAAAGGGTACCAGCTTCCAGTTATAAGATGAGTAAGTTCTGGAGACCTAAAGTACAGCATAGTGACAACAGTTAACAATACTATATTACATGCTCGAAAGTTGCTAAAGGACTAGATCTTAAATATCTCATTTCCCCCCAACACCTCACAAAAAACTACTTATGTAAGGCAATATATATGTTAATTAACACTATTATAGTAACCATTTCACAATGTGTGTATCAAATCATCACACTGTACACCTTAAACTTACACAATGTTGTATGTCAATTATATCTCAATAAAGCTAGAAAAAAACAGTATACACAAAATTGAAAAAGAAACTGCTGTTCAGTATTTAGTCACTTACACCCAGTCAAATTCACTAATGATCAGTGTGCCATAAACTGGAAAAATGTCATTTCTATGCTATGCTCTTCAAACATGAGCCTAGAGCTTGGCAACATGTCCCCACAGATTTGACATTCTCTGCACCTGAGTTGTCTCGTCCCCTGGTCCTGTCTGGGAGACTCGTGCAACTGTCCATGACTGAGCCTCCCTCAGCACCTCAGCCAGGGGCCTGCTTCCTGTGGCCCAGCCTCCCAGACGTCAAGATCTCTGAACAGAAGGTTCAGAACGTCTAAGGTGTATCCGCCTGCCTTCAGAGCCAGCTCTCAACAGCTCACCTCTTGCCAGACTCCTGTGATCCTGGCCACTGGCCTAGATCAAAACTCATCATCTGTCAACATGCTCTCCAGATTCCATGCTGCTGGCCGGCCTGGGCACCTACCACTGTGTTTTGGTATGACACAGCAAGGTGTCTAGCACAAAAACGACACGTGGTAATTGTTGTCATTAGCCATTTCTTTTTGCCCCCAATTAGTAAATCGAGATTCAGCGGCTGAGGCCTCCTGTTAGAAACTGCCAAGTTTCCACGTTCATCTGTGAAACGATGAGAAAGTGCCTATCATGTAAACAGCCTGTTTAAATGCTGCGAGGCGCTGTTTAAGTTATATCATTAAATGTTTTAATTGCAGTACAAAATGCATTCAGTCAGATGTGCCACCTTCGTAAATCTTAAGTTTCTAGCTTGATGATTTTCAACATGTGTATATACCCATATTAACCACCCAGATAAAGATGCATAAATTTCCCGTATCCCAGTTTGTTCCTCCCTCCCAGTCAATACCCTTCTCTCCCACTCTGTGATTCCCCACACCGCCATCAACTAATTTTGCCGCTTATTAAACGAATGCTGGATGTATGGAGTCATACATTATCAACTCCTTTGTGTCGGACTTCTTTCACTAAACATAACGTCTATGAATTTTCTCATGTTGTTGCATGTAACAGTAATTTATCCCTTTTTGTTGCTGAGTAGAATTCCACTGTATGAATATACCACAGCTGGTTGGTTAATCCAATGCTCATGTCGATGGACATTTGGGTTGTTCTCACTTGGGGGCTAGAATTGATAAAGCTGCTATAAACAGTCTTGTGCAAGTCTTCTTGTGCATGCTTTCATTTTTCTCGGGTAAATACCTCGCGGGGGAGTTGCCGGTCATAGAGTAGGAATGTACTTTAACCTTATAAGGAAATGCCAAACTGTTTTCTGTCATTGCCCTTTTACACTACCAACAGCAATGCATTTTCTCGTTGCTCCACATTGTCACCAGGATCGAGTGTCATCTGTCATTCTAGTTCAAACCATTTCAGTACGTGTGTCGTGGTATTTCACTGTGGTTTTAATTTCTATTTCCCCGATGACTAATACGGTTGAGCAAGGTTTCATGTGCTCATTACCGTCCTTTCATCTTCTTTTGTGAAGTGCCTTTTCAAGTCTTCTGTGCAAAATTTTTTTTTTTTTTTTGGATTGTGTCTTTATTATTGAGTTGCAGTTCTTCACGCATTCTGGATAAAAATCTTTTGCCAGATACGTGTATTGCAAATAATGTCTCCGAGGTTAAGGTTTGCCTTTTTGTTTCTTTACTGGTGTCTTCAGGAGAACAATTTTTTTTTTCTTGGTTTTGAAAAAAAAAAAATCTGGTCAGAAGATATTTAATATAATGGTCAGTGCTTCTTACCTCTTTTCTAAGGAATCTTGGTTTACTCCAACTCCACAGAAATATCCTCTTTGGTTTTTCCCTTTTGCAAGTTTTATGGTTTGCGTTTACATTTAGAGTCTATCATCAATCTCAAATTAACTTTTGTGTGTTGTACAGGGAATAAATCAAGGTGCCTTTTATTCCCCATTCAGATATCTAGTTTCCATTCAGATATCTAGTTTCTGGCACAATTTGTTGAAGAAATTACCTTTGCATTATTTAATTTCCTTTGTACCCTCATCAAAAATCAAATGAACATATATGTGTGGGTCAATTGCTGGACTCTATGGTGTTCCATTAATCTGTTTTTTTTTTAATTTTTTAATGTTTATTTATTTTTGAGAGAGAGAGACAGAATGTGAGGTGGGGAGGGTCAGAAAGAGAGGGAGACACAGAATCCGAAGCAGGCTCCAGGCTCTGAGGGGTCAGCACAGAGCCCGACAGCACGTGGGGCTCGAACCCATGGACTGAGATCATGACCTGAGCCAAAGTCGGTCATCCAACCGACTGAGCCACCCAGGCGCCCCAATCTGTTTGTTTATCCTTATGCCAATCCGGTACCGTCTGGATTACTGGAGCATTAACAGAAATTCTGAAACCAGGTAGTGCAAAGGCTTCCACATTTCTTCAGCTTTCTCATAGTTGTTTTGGTTAGTTTAGGCCATTTACATTTCCATGTGAGTTGTCACATCAGCCTGTGAGTTCCTACAAAAGTTCTGGCTGAGATGTTTGATTGAGATGGTGTTGAATCTATAGACCAATTTGAGGAGAATGAACATCATAGCAATATTGAGTTCTTCCATGCACAACATGGCATACTTCTCCATTTATTTAGGCTTTCTTTAATTATTTTCTGCAACTTTTTAAAAAAATTTTTAATGTTTATTTATTTTTGAGAGAGACAGAGACAGAATGGGAGAGGGTTAGGGGCAGAGAGAGAGGGAGACACGGAATCCGAAGCAGGCTCCAGGCTCCGCGCTGTCAGCATAGAGCCCGACGCGGGGCTCGAACTCACAAGCTGCGAGCTCATGACCTGAGCCGATGTTGGACGCTCAACCCACTGAGCCACCCAGCCGCCCCTACTTTCTGCAACATTTAAAGTTTTCAAGATATAGGTCTTGCATTGCTTGAATTTGTATTGTTAAATATACTCCTAAGAATTCATGCTTTTTTAATGACATTATACATTTTATTTTTAAATTTTGTTTCCCAATTGTTTATTGATGTTATGTAAAAATAAAATTTATTTTGGATATTGAGTTTGCACCCTGTAAACTATTGATTTATTAGTTCTGGTAGTATTTTGGGCTTTTCTGTTTTTTGGTAAATTCTCTCATATTTTCTATGTAAACAATTATTTCATCTGCAAATTAAGATAGACTTATTTCTTCCTTTACAATCTCTATGTCATTTCTTTTTCCTGTCTTGTTGCCCAACTAGAATATCCAGTGTAATGTCAAATAGAAGTGGTAAAATGAACTTTCTTGCCTTGTTCTCTATTGTAAGGAAAATGTGCAATATTTCTCCATTAGATATGATGCCAACTATTGGTTTATTATAAATATGCTCTTTCAAAATTGAGGAAACCACTTTCCATTCCTAGTTTGCTAAGACTTTTTAAACATGAACCTGTGTTGGATATTGCCAAAAGTCTTTTCTGCACTATATAATCATGTAATTTTTCTTCTTTACTTTGTCAATATTGCAATTTGCATTAACAAACATATTTGAATGTTAATTCAAACTTGCATTCCTGGAAAAAACATCACTTGGTGATGTATTTTCGTTTATATACTGCTGGACTCGGCCATTAATATTTTATTATACATCTCTACCCGTATTCATAAAGAATATTGATTTATAATTTTGTTGTAAGGTACTTATTAGTTCTTGGTATCATCAGTCATATGGTTTTTGAAAGAGTTTTGTGTAAGACTGGTATTTTTTTACCTTTAAATTCTGATAAGATTCAACAGAAGAACCATCTGGACCTGGGGCTTTCTTTGTGGAATGTTCCTATTACAAATTAAATTCATTTAATAGGTATTTTTAGGGCTTCCATTTTTTGCTTGCTTTTGCAAGTTGTATTTTTCCAGGAGTTTGTTCTAAGTTCTTGAATGTATTTGCATAAAATTGTTCATAATATTCCCTTTTTGTGTTTTTAACATCTGTCCTGTATGTTACAACATCTCCTCTTTCATTCTTAATATTATTAGTGCTTTATCCCTTTTCTCTTGATCAATCTTGCTAAGGATCAATCAGTTTCATCAATCATTTTAAAGAACACACCTTTAGATTTCTTGATTTTCTCTATAGTTTGTTTCCTACTTTATTAATTTCTTCCTAATCTTTATTGTTACCTTTATTCTACTTATTTTGCTCTTCCTTTTCTAGCTTCTTAAGGTAGAAGCTTCCTGCATTTATTTAAAACCTTTTTTTTTTTTCACTTTCTAAGATAAATATTTCAAGTTATAAATTTCCTTGTACGGAAATTTCACTACACCCTACAAAATTTGGTATGTTGTGTTTTCATTATCATTTGGTTTCAAATACTTTCCAATTCCCATAGTGATTCCTTCTTTGATTCACAGATTATTTAGAAATGTGGGAGACTTTCCAGATATCATTTTGTTATTGATCCCTAATTTAATTCCATTGTTGATAGAAAAGACATTCTATCTTTTAATCTTTTAAAAACTTTATTGACTGACATTACTGAGACTAATCTTATGGTAGCACTGTAATCCTGGGTGCAGTTTTCAATAAATATCTATATATCCTAAATAGGTCAAGTTGAATGATAATGCTGTTCACAGTATTGTAGTCATACTGAATCTCTGTCTACTAGTCCCATCAGTTACTAGATTTGTCTGTCCCTCCTTTGAGTTCTGTCAATTTCTGCTTCAAGTATTTTAAATCTTTGTTATGGTGCATATCTATTTCAGGCTATTCTCTCTTCTTGATGCAGTGACCTTTAAATCATCATGAAATGACCCTCTTTATCCTTGGTAATACTCTTTGTCTTAAAAGTTGGCTTTATTTGATATTAATATAGGCTCTCTTATGTTCTAGTTCCATGCTATATCCTTTTATTGTCTCTCTTTACCTTTAAGGCATATAGATGGAATTTTTGTATTTTTAACCCTCTGTGATGATGTTTGCCTTTCCACTGGAATGTTCAGTCCATTTACATGTAATGTAATTATTGATTGTGTTTGGTATAAGTCTACTTGTAGTCTATCTCTTTAGGTCTTTAATTTCTGTTCCTCCTTCTATGACTTCTTCTGGATTAACTAAAGAGTTTTCTTTTTGTCTCAGTCTACTTCTCTATTATAATATGTATTATTTACTTATAACAGTCTGCCTTTAATTAATAACACTAATGTATAATGTAAGAACCTTATAATAATATAATTCCATGTACACTACATCCCATCTTTTGTCCTATTGTTGTCATATATTTTACTTTTCTGTACTCTGCAAACTCTAAATAATTATAATTATTTTTGCTTTAAATGACCAATTGAATTATAAAAAGTTTAAGATAAGAAGGAAAATTGCCATTAATACTTACCTATACATTTTGCATTTTCAGTGTTCTTCTTTTCTTTGGATTTGAGTTCCCATGTAATTTTGCTTTGTTCAGCTTGGAGAACTTTCCTTAGCATTTCTTGGAATACAGGTCCCTGGTAACAGTTCTCTCAGCTATCCTTTACCTGAAAATATCTTCAATTCATTTTTGATATATGTCTTTGCTAGATCTACAACTCCAGGTAGACAGCTTTATTTTGTCTTTCTCTTGGCAGGCCTTTAGAGAGATCTTTTGCACTGGCTTTTGACTCTGTGGTTTTTAATGAAAGTCAATCCTCATTCTTATCATTGCTTTCTTATGTGTTTTCCTCTCTGGCTACTTTTACAAATTATTCTTTATCTTTGGTTTTCAGACATCTTTGGTTTTACTATGATATGCTCCCGTTTTTGTGATTGTTTTTTAATCCTCTCTGCTTGAATCTTGCTGCATTTTTGAATTTAAAAAATTTTTTTAATGTTTATTTTTGAGAGCGAGCGAGCAGAGGAGGGGCAGGAAGAGAGAGGGAGACACAGAATCTGAAGCAGGCTCCAGGCTCTGAGCTGTCAGCACAGAGCCCAGTGTGGGGCTTGAACTCACGAACTGTGAGATCATGACCTGAGGTAAAGTCTGATGCTTAACCTACTGAGCCACTCAGGTGCCCCTTGCTGAGCTTTTTGGATTTGCATGCTATCATTTTTTTTTTTTTAAAGAAAACATTTGGCTAATACTTTTTCTGTTCTGTTCTCTGTTATCTTCTTCTAAGATTCCAATCACATATATACTAGAGTATGTGATCCTGCCCCACAGGTCATTGAGGCTCTGTTCATTTTATCAATCTTTTTTATTTCTGTGCTTTAGTTCAAATTATTTCTATTGATTTGTCTTCCTGTTCACTGACTCTTCCCTCTGTTCTGTCCAATCTGTTGTTAATCTGTACTCATCCAATAAATTATTAATTTATTGATAATATTATCTTTTTTAGATTTATCCCATTTAGTTCTTTCTTTTTAAGAATTTCCAAAAGTCTTCTGAAATTTTAATGTATTATATCCCATCCACTCTTTAATAAATTCACTGTATGTTTTCAAAAGCTCTTTTCTTCTAATTTCAACACCTGGGTCATTTGGGGAGTCTTTTTCTATTTACTGGTTTTTCTCTTGATTATGCATTACATGTCCTTATTTCTTCACATGTCTGATAACATTCTATTGTATATTGGACAATGTGAATGATACTCATTCTAGATCCTGTTGTCTTCTTCTAAAGAGTGTTGAGGTTTTTTTTCCAGCATTAAGTTAGATCACTAGCAGATAAACTTGGATTTGTGGAGGCTGTTTTATGCTTTGTCAGAAAGAATAGTTTTGGTTTTGCCTTTAGTCTGTTTTAATTTTACCTTTAGTCCTTGGGTGAATCTCTTTTCCTGGGACATAGTCTTATACACAAGGTAGGGCCCTCCTAGGACTTCATTGGAAAGCCCCTGGACTTTGCCTTACCCTTCTAACTTGGCAGGATTCAAACTACAAATTCTGCTTCCTATGTAGTAGGCAACAGTTGAATTCTCTGCTCAGCTCTTTAATCCCTCCAGATTAAAAATCCCTTGAGTTCTTTGGGGTCTTGTCCATCCATGCATATTTCATACATGAGTCAAGGATTTGAATAATGTTCATACACATATTTTGAAGTTTCCTTCTCTGTGGTTCCCTCCTTGTTCTGGATTTTTCGCTTTGATTTTCAGTCTTTCTTGTTTTTTTATTAAATTTTTTTTTCAACGTTTATTTATTTTTGGGACAGAGAGAGACAGAGCATGAACGGGGGAGGGGCAGAGAGAGGGAGACACAGAATCGGAAACAGGCTCCAGGCTCTGAGCCATCAGCCCAGAGCCTGCCGCGGGGCTCGAACTCACGGACCGCGAGATCGTGACCTGGCTGAAGTCGGACGCTTAACCGACTGCGCCACCCAGGCGCCCCGATTTTCAGTCTTTCTGACAGTCCCAGACTCCATCTGCTGAACTCCTCATGACATTAAGATTGTGGTTTCCATGTGATAACTTCCTCTTTAACCTAAGTGCAGGAAAAGGCTTTCCAACTGTCAGTTACAATTCAGAGACAATAAAAACAAATATTACTACATTTAACTACATAAAAGTTAAAAAAAATTTTTTTTTTTTTTTTGCATGGCACAAATCACCACAAACGGTCAAAAGACAAGTGACAAACTGGGAGAAAAATTATGCAATGTGACAAAGGGCTAAGATCTTTAATACAGAAAGTAGTCTTAAAAACGGATGGACAAAAGACCAAAAGCTCTATGGATAAATGGGAAAATGACGTGAATAGACAATACATGAAAAATATGTTAAAATGGCCCCCACACTGACAAAAACTGTTCACTCACTTACTTACACTTTTTTAAAAAAAAAATTTAATGTTTTATTTATTTTTGAGACAGAGAGAGACAGAGCATGAGCAGGGGAGGGGCAGAGAGAGAGGGAGACACAGAATGCGAAGCAGGCTCCAGGCTCTGAGCTGTCAGCACAGAGCCCGACGCAGGGGTGGAACTCACGGGCTGGAACTCACGGAACTCATGACCTGAGCTGAAGTCGGACGCTTAACCAACTGAGCCACCCAGGCGCCCCTCACTTACTTATACCTAAAGAAGTATAAGTTAGACCAAAACAGAGATACCATTTCTCACCTATCAAATTGGGGGTTGGGGGAAGCATGAGGACAGGTTCTGTTGATGAGACTGTGAAAAAATGAACATTATCTGGTGGTGAGGATGGGGGCTAGGGATGCAAAGTGGTACAACTGTTCCGAAGCAGAATTTGACAATATCTAACCAAACTACATATGCACTTACTTTGGGCCCAGTGGTCGAATTTCAAGACATATTCCCTGGAGATACACATTAAGCAATACTAAAATTTATATGCATATGGCTATTTACTGCGGCATTATTTCTAGCTGAAAAGTACTGAGAGGAAGATTAAATGCCCATGTATTAGAGAAGGGTTAAGTAGGTGACAGCACATTCACAGCATATTATTCTGATGCCATTTTAAAAAATGAGATGGATCTCTATGAAGTGATACAGAGTAATTCCCAAGACATACTACTGTTAAGTGGGGGTGTGGTGGGGGGAAGTCTAGAAGAATATCTATGGCATGCTATCCTTCATGTAACAGAGAAAGCAATATAAGAAACCACACATGTTCCTGTGTATTTTGGGGGAGAAGAATAAAGGAAAAATAAGCTAAAAACTAAATAAAAATAAAAAGGACGCCTCTAGGAGTATGTAGAGGGGAAAAAGGAAGAAATAAAAGTGTGGATGAGTATACCTTTCTAAAAGCTTTAAGTCCTGGAAACTTAGTAGTGCTTTACGTAGCTAAACCATGAATGGAGTAAAATCAACCAGGAAGATCCCAAAGTAGGAACAAATAGGAACAATTGAACTTATATAACAAACAAATAACATAATCTCACTAAAGGATATGGAGAAGGAAACGAAAGTAAATTGGGAAATACTATTTTGTTTCGATACTACACGCTAAAAGAAGAATACGATATTCTAGTTAGTAAACGCGCTTCTCACAGAGGTATGGGTTAGCAATTCTGAAACTACTTACTGTGTATACTAAGGAAGATCAAATAAGTAAACACATATTAGACAATGAAATCCAGGTTTCTCACTGTCTCAGAGAAAGAAGTTACAAATAGGAAAGAGGGAAGGCTAGAATGAACCTTGTGGTTTTGGATTGGAATCAGAGGTATCAGCATAAACTTGTGGTCTATACACACATACAGGTCTTGTGAGAACGTGTGAGTTAGTAAACATACATTTATTTCCTAGCTTAGAACAGCTAGAAGCATTGACACCCCAGCAATAATCAGCACACCCAGAAACCAGGTGTTGGTTGTTAAATACCATTTTCCAATAAAAGGAAGCGGGGTTTCTTGGAAAATGATTATATGTCTGGCAGGGAAAATTCAAGATATGATACATTTTGTGGTAACAGAAAACAAGGAAGTGCGTACTAAAAAAGAGAATAGTGACATATCGAAGGGATATAAGCAATAAGTAGAAGGAGCTCTCAATAGCCAAAACTGGAACAATTTGAGCAAGAAAATAAATAATGATGGTATCAGACTGTAGCCCAAACACAGAAACGATATTGCTGAGTCTACGCTGATATAAATAATAACTAATTGAATAAATAAGTAGTTGCAGGAGAAGGGACAGTTCTTGGTTCTAATTAACTAATGTAATCGAGATGGGGGACATAGAAATTCCCCACTAGGCATACACCACAGTATTCATCGTTTCCAGGAAGATTCATAGATGGACACGGGTAAAAGTTTGAGGAAAAACAGGATACCTACATAATCAAGCATCAGTCTAATCTCTGCTCTTGGTGACTGTGTTACCTTGGAGAAAACACTAGCCTTCTTCATCCTCAGGTTGCCTATCTGTAAATGAGCGAGTTTGACTAGTTCACCCTGAGGGACCCTTCTAGCTCTCACACTCCAAAGGAAATGACCACACCTCCCAGGGAGTAATCAGGAATACAATTTCCTTTTCCTTTCCTGTCTCTTCACTTCCCCTTCCTTCTTTCTTTTCCATTCGCTCCCCATAGTAGCTTTCCCTAGGAAGAGAATTTAGGGTGCTCTCTATGAGAGAAAGGTGGAGTAAGCCAGAAGTGAGGGAAAAAGAGAAAATGCAACTGGGTTGCTACAGGGCGGAGAAGAAAGTAAGAGAGAGGAACACATCACAGAACAGAAACATTTCCTACGACCAGCAACAACAAGGGGAAAGTGCCAAGCTAATGCTTGGGAGCACCATCCACTGGGGAAGCAGGCGCAGTCAGCCTCAGACCTTCTTGGCCATCCACTCCGGGGTCTCACAAGACCAACATCTACCCTTTCCTCAGCCACCAAGTACGGCTTGCTGTGAGAAGTGGCAGTCAGTTACCCTCTCCCTTTCTCTGGAGTTGCAGGACTTTAAGCCTTATCTCTCACTGAGAAATGGGCACATGCTCCCCATTGAAGGAATTTCAAGCACCGGTCAGCAGAGAAGGAGCCACACTTCTGCACAGGTGGCCTTTGCATAGGCAGCACCCATGCTGCGAAGATACAAAGGCCCCTCCATCAGACTGTCCTGGTCTTCTGATCATTTCCTCAATTCAACTTGAGTAAGAAGATGCATCAATATCAATGCAAAGTATGAACTCAGGAAATTTGGTTTCTAATCCTGTTTCCTAGCTTTGATGATCTGTCTCTGGAACAAAGCTCTTGGCATTTCTGTGCTATGAGATTTTTAGTAAAACATCTGCTATTCAGGCCACTGTATTGGCTTTTAAAAATGTAACAAACACAAGCCAGCTGCTGTCACTCTCTTGTTCCCTCTCCCGACCCTCAAACTCTCAGAGAAGCACAAACAAACCAGCACCAGAGTTTTTCCTCTCTTTGGGCTTGTCGACGATAGCAGTTCCAAGATCCTCTCCGGATCTACCAGCTACCTGGTGACCAAAGCTCCCCAGGACCTGTGACCGATGGACATCATTACAGCCCTACCTGCAGCACCAGCCATGTGTATGCCATCCAATGCCTAACACAGCTCCCATTTTGCACAGACAAGGACTCAGATAAGATTCCAAACCCCAACCTGGTGACCTGAGCAAAGATGCCGTCAGTCTAAAATTATAACAAACAAAGTAGCTGGCATCATCTGTTAGAAAGACAGTCTTTACAGAAGTACTCTGGCTTTATTATGTTTTCAAGATCTAAATTAAGAGTTTTAAAGGCACACACACACACACACACACACACACACACACGCAGTCAGGTGACGCGCTGACCACAACAGTAAAAAACCATATACAGAAAGCTCTAGAAAGTCACATCTCTGATAACCTTATTCCCAGCCTCCTCACCAATTCTTCTCCATCCAAATCTCAAACTCTGAATAAGGAAAAATAACTTAGGGTAGTTGTTTCCAAGTTACTTTACTGCCCCTGGATCTTGAGAATGATTCATAATGTTCATCGGCAGACTTCTTCCCTTTTCACTTTAACTCAGACTTGCAGTGTGGTGGAGGGCACCATGAATCAGATTTGTAAAATCACTCTTTTCCAGGTCATTCTCACACACCCTGAAGTGGGGGTCTACCAGTGTGGTAGAAGAAGGTTACAGGTGCTAAGAGATGGAACATGAATCGGCTCCCAGTGAACTAGAACTATCACCCGATCCGGATTCACATCCCTCTACCTACCCAATGTGTGTTATGTATATTTGGAAGTAAACAGTCATTTGTCAAACATATTGTTTACGGAGGGCCTATATTTTTCCCCATAGTTTTTTCTCCATACAATGACATAAGTCCTTAATAGAATATTCTCAAAGCGACAAGCCATTGTTTACGAGTTTACTTTTTCTTCCCACTAACGGGAAAATGATGTAGCAGTCTTGATGAGCGAGATTTGCAGCACGGCTTTGGAAAATTGGAGAAGGGGGGCTTCTAAGGGAAGCTATGGGGCTGTGCTCCCTTTATGGCCACCAGCACACTGAAGGACACTTCCTGGCCCTATTTTCAGTTTAATTCTGGGTAGGAGGCAGATAGGCTATCTAATGTGAGCAGAGGGTTGGCTAAGTAACTCTAAAATAAAAAGAGCATTACAAAAAATGAAGAAGAAAAGCAGATTTCTGAAGCCCATTCATATTTTCACCCCTTTAAACGATTCTGAACCAAATCACAGGATTGTTTTTACAAGATCTTGGCATTCTAGATGAAATCACCCACCTTTGGACATTGCACAAAGACTACTGTCCCAGCTCTAATTTAATCTAGTAAATTAGATGTTCAAATTACTGAACAGATTGTTTTATTTCAAGATATACCAAATTAATGTAGGTAGACATAAGCCAACATACAGCTAGCTGAATAAACAGCCGAATCAAAAATACAAACTAAGATATAGAAGTCAATATTCTTTCCTCTAAGCTTGTAGGCTTTGGCATAATTTAGCACTTAAGTTATTTCATTTTCGTGGGTTAAAACTAGCGGACTTATCCCAAGGCAGAAGCATATCTTTTTTTTTTTTTTTAATTTTTTTTTCAACGTTTTTTTTAAATTTATTTGGGGACAGAGAGAGACAGAGCATGAACGGGGGAGGGGCAGAGAGAGAGGGAGACACAGAATCGGAAACAGGCTCCAGGCTCCGAGCCATCAGCCCAGAGCCTGACGCGGGGCTCGAACTCACGGACCGCGAGATCGTGACCTGGCTGAAGTCGGACGCTTAACCGACTGCGCCACCCAGGCGCCCCCAGAAGCATATCTTAATAATTTGTGGTCTTCCCATGCTTAAGCCCTAGAAAATTGTTCTGCTCAATGAATATTTAAATTGACCATTAAAATAGTTACATTTTAATGATAGCAGCTAAGATAATTAACATGAGGGCAATGTTTATTATTTTTAAAAAGTTCTTCTTCTTCTCCTTCTTCTCCTCCTTCTCCTTCTTCTTCTTCTTCCATGTTCTACCTTATTCCATCCTTGCAGCAAGTTTATATTATGTCCACTCTTATTATCCCAAATGTATAGCTATAGAAGCAGAGGCTCAGAAGCAGTAAAATACATTTGTCTGATTTGAAAACCCTTGTATTTCCTTGCCATGCCATGTGCCTGATTTTCTTTTATGTTCAGAAAACACGTGTGGGTGCAAATTTTCTTTTCTCAAAATTAGAAAATCAATACTCATGAACAATTTGCTCTCTTGCAGAGAACAATTGTAAGTAAAAAATGGCTGTGAAAATTCAGTAAAGTACCAGGGAGCATCTAAATACCATGCCGAAAACAGAATAAAAAGTAGGTATTTTGCAGTGGACCTATGTTTCTAATGTCAGTAAAATAAAAATACAAAGAGAAGATGACAGACTCCCAAATCCTGACGATAAAAAAGTTAGAAAGCTGGAGAAATAAAGTGTTAGGAAAATGAATGTGGAGAAATGCATGGCTGGGGAAGTACAATCTGCTTCAACATTTGTGGAGAACAATGTGGCAGTATGTAAAGCCTAAAAACTGCACACTGTTAAGAATGTTCCTAGTGGCACTGTCTGTAATGTAAACTGAAACCCAAGAAGCATTAGAATATCGTACAATCATGCTCTTATTGACAAAGAAAGAATGCCGTCTCATTTTATTAAGTGGAAATATTGATTAAAACATTACAAACTCCTTTTGTATTTTGCTTCAAAAAATGTGTGTATCAGTGCCGAAGCTCTTAAACAATTTTTGCTTGCAGATGCCGTATTAGTTATCTATTGCTGTACGACAGATTATCTCCAAATTTAGCATCTTAAAACAAAGAAACTTTTGTTATCTGACATGGCTCCTGAGGCTTAGGAATCTGGGCATGTCTTGAGTGGGTGCTCTTGGTTCAGGCCCTCAGGAGGCTCCAGTCAAGTTGTTGACTGCCCTGGTCCCTGTCGTCTCTGAATATCTGAATATGGCTGGAAGAGGAACCTCCACGCTCATTCACATAGCTTTTGTCAAGACGGTTCAGTTCTTTGCCAAAGTTCTTGCTCATGACATGGTTTCCCTCAGAGTGAGGGAGAGACAGAGAGAAAGAAACTAAGACAGAAGCCATGGTGTCTTTTTAACACGATCTCAGAAGGGACATCCCATTACTTCTACTGTATTCTATTGGTTGCACAGACCAGCTCTGGCACAATGTATAAGGATGTGAGTAGCAGGAGGGAGGGATCCTTGAAGGCCATCTTGGATTCTATCACAGCCCATCCTCATCCCTTCCCAAGGGCCACAAAAATCTCATCCCATTACAGCAGTGATTCAAATCCCAGAATCCCATCATCTAAGTCTAGCTTGGGTACAGATTAGGTTTCCAAGATGTCACTCCTTAAGTACAGTTCCTTTTGATTTGAAGGCTTTTTTTTAAATATAAAATTTATTGTCAAATTGGTTTTCATACAGCACCCAGTGCTCATCCCAACAGGTGCCTTCCTCAATACCCGTCACCCACCCTCCCCTCCCTCCCACCCCCCATCAACCCCCAGATTGTTCTCAGTTTTTAAGAGTCTCTTAAAAACTGATTTGAAGGCTTTAAAGAGACAAGTTATCTGTATCTGGCTGTACATGGCCAATATACAATAGTGGGAGAGGACTGGATAACCACTATACATATTCATGCTCAAAAGGGAAGAAAATGAGAGGAATAAAGGGGTCAGTGATCCATAGAAATTCTGAAATCCAGCTGATCAAATGTCAGAAGTTTTTTTTTTTTTAATTAAGATTCAGTCCTACCCATGTCCAGCTGTTTTTATTCTCCACAGCCCTTGGTTTTTTTCCTCTGAGGCATCCTTTCCATTATCATGAAAGGTCCACATCTTTGTGACTGAATAGTTTTCTCAGCCTGCTCTCAGCTTGTAGAAGTTTCATGGCCCAAAGGCTATATTCATTTTGTGCTATCTCTGTACCTTTCAGCACAAACTGAAAACTGTGACTGATATAATTCTCTTAGAAACCTTATACATCTTCTGTGAATCTTTTTGGGGGTTCAGTCCATTAGACAAAAAAAATCCATACCCACAAATCTCTTTGAGATAGGCCTTTGGGGTGTGGAGAAGGCTAAAGAAGGATGCCTTTAAAAGCACCCTAGAAGCCTACAGTTGGACTGAAAAGATCTGTGAGGCGTACCCTTAATCTCTTCAGAGGGCCTTTTGCCCTACTGAAGACCCATCTTTGATCTTTCCCAGTTCTTAAAAGGATTTCACTTACATCTTGGGCTTTATCTTTCGACCGTGCATTCTTGAGAGTGCTCTGGATTATATCTTTGCTCTGAAGCCATCTTCTATGTTTCTTTTGGGTAGGATTAGGTCTTCCAAAAATATATATTGAAGCACTAATCCCCAGTATCTGTGAATGACACCTTATTTGGAAATAGGGTCTTTGCAAGTTAAGATGAGGTCATCCTTGGAGTAGGGTCGGCCTCAGTCCATATGACTCGGTGTCCCCATAAGAAGAAAAGAAGACATAGACACACAGACTGAAGAAGGCCACACGGTGACAGAAGCAGAGATTGGAGTGATGCGGACACAAGCCAAGGAATACCAGTTGCCAGGAACCACCCCTGTGGTACTTTGTCATGGCAGCCACAAGAAACGAATTACAACATGGTGAGCCTGGGAATCTTCAAAACCACGGCAAGTCTTAGTTCCTTCCTGTTAAACACTGTTTCGTTCAGCTTCTCTCTGTCTTTTGGCATTGTGCTCTAAGCAGCCAGAAGAAAGCAGGCCCTGTGGACACTTTCAGGCGCTGAGGTATGTTTTCTACTTTCTGTATCACTACAGACACAACAGTGTTGCTTAAGTTCTGCCGCTCCATAGCAAGAATCCCCTTTCCTCCAGTTTCCAATAATATTTACTCACTTTCCTGTAAGTCCCCACCCACAGCTTTATCAAAGCCCAGACGGCTTCTATGAACAATTTCTTCAAGGTATTTTAGGCTTCTATTGAGCTCTTCTTCTCTAAGACTCTTCTCTAAGCTCACTCCTGGTTCCAAGACCACACCCACATTTTGAGTTTTGGTTACATCATCACATAGCTTGAGGTGCCCAAATCTGTGTGAGGTATCTATTACTCTGTAACACATTGCCCCCCAATTTAACAGATTAAAACAAACGCTCATTATTCACAGAGTTTCTGGAAGTCAGGAATGCAGAAGCTGCTTAGCAGGGCGGTTCTGGCGTCATGTATCTCCAGGTTAAAACTTAAGTCAGTTAAAACTTAAGACAAGGTTTCCCACAGACTGGGTAATCCAAGAAAGAGAGAAAGAATGAGCAACACAGTGACCAACATGGAAGTCACCATGTTTGTTTGTTTTTTTAGTAATCTCATCTCAGAGGGGACATGTTATCACTTCTGCTGTATGTCACACAGACCAATTCTGGTACAATATGGGAAAGGACTACGCAAGGGGGTAAATACCAAGAGGGAAAGATTCTTGGGGGTACGTTGGAAGCTGGCTACCACAGATATATGTTATTGGCACATAAAGTCACAGTTATAGCATCATCAATTTGGCTGTGTACCCGTTTCACACTTTTGCGTTTTTTGTAAGATCAACATCACTAACGGTTATGAGGTGAATTATGTTTCCTCCAAAATCCATACTTGAAACTCTCAATCTGCAGCACCTCAGAATGTGATGCTCTTTGGAGATAAAGTCTTTAAAGAGGTGATTAAGTTAAAATGAGGCCATTAGGATGGGGCCCCAGTCTAGTCTGACTGATATACTTAGAAGAGGAACAGACACCAGGAAGGGCATGCACAGAGGGAGAATCGTGTGAAAAGACATCAAGAGGGCAGCCATTTGGAAGCCATGGGGAAGACCTCAGAGGAAACCAACCCTGCTGACACCTTGGCCTTGAACTTCTAGCCTCCACAACTGTGAGAAAATAAATTCCTATTGTTTAGCCAACCAATCTGTGGTGTTTTGTTATGACAGCCCAAGTAGACTAAAACACCAACCTTCTGAAAGACATCTGAAAATATCTTGCTGTTGCCCAATCTGTATTTTTTTTAAAAAATCATTTATGTTTTGATGTATATAAGTATACATCTACATATATAATTAGATTTTTCTATATAAAATGTATATAATTAGATTTATTTCTAAACTAAGCATCTATGCTTTCATTAGGAGAACTAAAACTCATTCATTTTATAGGCCATTTTAAATCTAATGCTCTACATTTTAGAGGCGGATGCTGGAGGGATTTAAGTCTCTTTATAATGGAAATGTATGAGAAGATGCCTCTCCCATGATTTTTTGTGGATTGAATTTAGGGATCATATTGTAATGGAAAAGGTGTTGTCAAGGAATTACCAGATCAGTGCAGTTGAAGACCAAATTGTTAATCTTTTGGGGCCAGAGACAGAGGACTTGCACTTAGCCAAATCAGCCAAGAGTCAAGGGGATGTCACAATGATCAGGAAGCAGATTTCGAGAAGCAATCCTGGAGAAATTCTCAAACCAAGGAGCCCTCTTAAAACAGCCCTCTCGCCATGATGCAGGCAGAGCAAAAAAAAAAAAAAAAAAAAAAAAAAAAAAGCAGCGCTGGGGAATCTTTAAGGCCCCTAAGAACATGCTTTCTAATTTGTTCCTTGCTCTGCCTCTGATTACACAAGCTTCTGGTCGTTTATTTATCTTTGCTGTGTCTTCTGTAGCGATTTGGATAACGGGCATCCTGTGTTTGGTACTCATATTAACTTTCAATGTAATGAGACGTATCTTAACCTAGGTTCCTTTAATGATCAAAGTCAGAACAAAACAGTGTCTTTTGCCTACCCTGCAATTAAAGTAAGAGATTGAGCATGTTTTTACTCTAGCTTCTATCTCACCTTGAAATATATTATAAACCCAATCTATTTAGAGTAGAACCAGTGAGTCAAATTTTTTTAATTCACGTTTTTCCCCAAAACACATTTTTAGATTCTGAACTTCGCAACTCTTTTTTTTAATTTTTTTGAAATGTTTCTTGTATTTTGAGAGAGACCAGAGTACAAGAAGGGGGAGGGGCAGAGAGTGAGGGGTACAGAGGATCTGAAGCGGGCTCTGTGCTGTCAGTACAGAGCCCATCGTGGGGCTTTAACTTGGGAACGGCGAGATCATGACCTGAGCCGAAGTCAGGCACTTAACCGACTGAACCACCCAGGCACCCCTGAACTTTGTAACTAGTTTTAAAAAAACACCTACTTATTGGTTGGATTTAGGGGGACCACAAATCCTTTTATATCTTGGCCTCCTTATGTTGGAGCTATTAATTTTGATTTTTTTAAATGTCCTATAGAGCATGTCTTTGAATAATTTTAAGAAAGGCCAAATGAGTAAAATTGTTCCCTTTTTAAAATTTTTTAATGTTTGTTTTTGAGAGAGAGAGAGAGAGAGCGAGCATGAGCAGGAGAGGGGTGGAGAGAGAGGGAGACACAAAACTCAAAGTGGGCTCCAGACTCTGTGCTGTCAGCACAGAGCGTGAACTCACGAACTATGAGCTCGTGACCTGAGCTGAAGTCGGACGCTCAACTGACTGAGCCACTCAGGTGCTTCCAGTGGTTATTTTTTAAATATATCCGATGTACATTTTTCCCCCAGAGAACAATGTGTCCATTTAACACAGAGACCATGATTTTTCAATTCCAATAAGGGCTAAAAATTATTCCAGTCATCAAGTTCGATAGCAGCCAAATGATGGCTTGCGGGCGGAATTCGAAAAGTCAACACAAAAGGGTTAAACAGCAGCATCAGGGCCTCAGAGCAAGCGGGGCTTTCAGGGCAGACAAATGCCCTGTAGGAACTCCAGCCATTTCCAGAAGCTTCTAATTATCCTGACTCATCCTCTACTACATTTAGCAGATAGTTCACCAGCAAGAATATGCCTTAAACACATGTCAGAAGGAAAAAAAGAAACACACACACACACACACACACACACACACAACGTATCTTTACCTTGTAATGAATTCTGGCCACCAAACTCCGGCGAAGAGCCCTTTCGCGAAACTTCACTGCTTTCAACAGAAAGGCGAGGTTACCGACTGTGTTCACATCAAATGCCAAGAAACTGACGAAAAAACACAGTGACCATTATTATTATTTTGTCCTCACCAAAGAATTCAATTTGAGAAAAACAGACAGGGTTTGTTCTGTCAAAAATAATTTTTTTTTTCCAATAGAAAAGTAGTGTAAGTACAGTTGAGCCCCCTTCACCTCTCTCACTCGCTGTATTCATGCTTCTTTCGATATTCTGATGGGTACCTGCCTCTAGTTTATCGTATGTGGTTGTCCTTATGGTGTAAGGATAATTTGGCTTCCTGCTTCTTTTCACTTACTATTGTATTAGAGATAGTTAGTCAATATTTGATATAGTCTTTCTTCATTAAGAACTATATAATTGGGGGCGCCTGGGTGGCACAGTCGGTTAAGCGTCCGACTTCAGCCAGGTCACGATCTCGCGGTCCGTGAGTTCGAGCCCCGCGTCAGGCTCTGGGGCTGATGGCTCAGAGCCTGGAGCCTGTTTCCGATTCTGTGTCTCCCTCTCTCTCTGCCCCTCCCCTGTTCATGCTCTGTCTCTCTCTGTCCCAAAAATAAATAAACGTTGAAAAAAAAAAAAAAAAGAACTATATAATTTGCATCCATTGGGTTTATGATAATTTTCTCAACCATTGTTGGGCATTTGTTCTCATGATTACAAGTGACTATTGCTCATCAAATACATCTGTCACAAAGTATTTGTCAAAGGCTAACATTTCTTAAATACATAATGTATCAGGACCTGTGCTAATTACCGCTGTGAATTATTCAACAATCTCAAAATTTCTACGATGCAGATACTATAATTATTCAATGTATAGTTTGGGAAACTGAGGCTCAGCAAGTTTCAGCAAACCTGCTCAAGGTCACATGGGCAGAACATGCTCAGGCTCGCGTTTTGTCTTAGGGAACACTTGTATTTGAGGAAAGAGGAGGCCAAGAGGTCAGTGAGCGGGCTGTGGGCAAGTGCAGGGTAGAGTGTCCTGCAGAGATAATGACTCTCTTCAGCAGGTAGTCATTTCTATCTTCCCTATCTGGCAATGAGGAAACTGAGGCACAGGGGAGGTAAGAGACTTTGGCACAAAGAGACTCAAAACACCTGTCTCCCTTAAAGCCCTGCAGGCTTTTCATGTGGCTCTGCCTTTTGTGCTAATTTTGCACTCTCCCATCCTCTGCCCCATGAAACTTCTGTCTTTGGAACTTGGACAGACAGTGAAGGGCTTAATTCACACTTACGGCTTCCCATAACTTAGCCACACCTTTGTGGCCCCCTCGCCCCATATTCTTGGAAAATAAGTTGTCATAAGACCCAAATAATTTAGAGTTTCATTAATTAAAATTAAACCCACAAGTAGCTGTTGTTGCTTAATCAGAAGCCATAAGAGAAACATTAAGAAGCAATTGATACGGTGCTTTTGAGAATGCCAAGCACTGAATTAATAATTTCCCTCCGTGTAGACAGGAAAGATGGGAGGTCATTTTCATGCCAATTATCAGGAAATTTAACTTGTATCAATACTTATTCTGAATCTGGTCATTAGAAAGTTGAGCTTCTGTCCTAGTTTACTTAACAAAAAGTGAAAGAACTCTCACATTGTGTTGAAAAGTATGTTTCAGTCATTCTAAAGACTTACTATGAAGCCTAGAGACTGTGAATTTTGTTATTAGAACCTATCTTTTTTGTAATGTTTACTGTGGAATACTATCCACTTGAGGTTGTGAACTACATGTGCTACAGGATGAGGATCTCATCCACCTGCCCTATCATGAGTCACACGCCAAGCACAACTACACCACATAGCTTTAGGAACTCACCCAGCATAAAAAACTGTGAAGACTCTTAAAATTAGGGTTATCGCTAAAGGCAACCTCCTTGTATTTTATAAGAAGGTCAAAATGACTCTAAATTTAAGTTAAATTTGAATGCACATCATCAGTCATCAAGGAAATGCAAATGAATACCACAGCGAGGTAGCATTATATGTCCACCAGAATGACTATAATTAAAATACTGACATCATCAAATGTTGACAAGGATATGGAGCAACCAGAACTCTCATACTTGTTGATGAGGTGTAGAATGGCAAACCACTTTGGAAAAAGTTCTCATAGTTTCTGATAAAACTAAAGAAACACATACCCTATGACCCAGCAATTCCACTCCTACTATTTACCTAAGAGAAATAAAAACATATCTTCACAAAAAGGCTTGCATATGAATATTCACAGCAGAGCTACTCAGAAGAATGAAAAATTCAAAACATCCCATGTGTCTCTCCATCAATAAGAAAATGGAAAGCAAATCCTAGTATATCCGTAAAATAGAATACTACTCAGCAATAAAAAGGAACAAGCTAGAACACATGACAACATGAATGAATCTCAGAAAGCATTATGTCATGTTAGTAAGCCAGCCACAAAAAATACATACCGTATGGTTCCACTTATACGAAATTCTAAAACAGGATAAACTAATCTGTGGTAGAAAAATATCAGATTGGTGGCTGCATCTGGGGAGGTGGTCACAGGAAATGACTGAAAAGGGACATAAGAGAACTTTCTGGAGTGGTGCTAGTGACCTATTACTTAACAAGAGTTATACAGGTATATATATGCACTTGTCAAACTTTAGTTAATGCACAGTTAAGATTTGTGCATTTCATTGTATGTAAGTTCTACATAGGAAGAAAAAAACTGTAACCAAATTTTGAACTCTAGTGAATAATGTTCATGCTGAATCATTTAGAAGTACGCTGATGTCAGCTGTTTAGTTTGACATGCATCAGGGAAAAAAAGATGAATTGATAAGTGCACTGAGGAATTGATACATGGATATACATGTGATATAACAAGCACAGTAACATGTTAATAGTAGAATCTGTATGGTGGGTTTATAAATGTTCACTACACGTCTTTCAATTTGGTCAATACTTGAAAATGTTCATAATACAACATGGTAAAACTTTTCAGCATAATGCAGAACTTCAACTTCCTCAGCTCCCACACCTCCTAAGGATCCATGGGGGTGATAAGGGCAGCCAGAGCTCCGCTGGCAGCCCCAGGGAGAGAGGGAGAGACAGTCCCAGGGGGAGGGGAGAGGCAGCATTCATCAGGACAAGGGGACAGGACTCAGCTGTTTGCATAACCAGCTATAGCCACTCTCAGAGCCACGCCCTGCCTCCCTCACCTAGTCTCTGGAGACTAGTTCCTCCCACAGTCCAGATGAATGGGTAGCTTCTGAGTGTCCACACAAATGACTGCCTACTTGGAGGCATTTCAGGGCACCAGGAAGTCCTCAGCCCATCCTTCTTCATGCCCCCGCCTGCTCGTGGGTACGTCTCTCATGAGTTGTCAATATGACCGCCATCTGATTGTAGGTTCCATGAAGGCTGAGAACCCACAGTCACTGCTGCATCACCGACGCTGACAGAAGTGCCCAGGGCACTGAAAACATGTTGGGCGATAAAGGCTTTTCTCAAGATACATAAAAACCAGAGCAAGGTTTGAATCAGTAAAACCTGGATGTGTGCGACAGAGATGTATACTGTTTTAGAGGTTAATAAATGAGACAAAAATAAATGGACTGGAACTTTCCAAATATTTACAAGTGGAATACTGCCTTTGGCACATCTCAAGTCTATCCCAGAAAATTTGCCACGAATATAAATTTGCATATGGGTGAGGGTCTTCTGTGCCTTCAAAATGATGGAAACGAGCCCTGCTCTGCTATGTGGAAAAGAAATGAAAGGGCAGATGATGTGCTGTCAGTTTGGGAACAAGTTTCCTGAATGAATGGAGCTGATTCCGATGGGAGTTGTACTGTTCTTTCAACTCCTTATATGTTGGATAATTTTCAAACTGAAGAATTGGGGGTGGGGGGGAAGCTAACAGTACTATCCATTGCCCACTCAGGGCTAGAAATATTAAAAAGACGCAGTGGCTTTACAGAATGTGCAAGGACAAATTGAGACATTGCAACTAATAACGAGTTAAGTGAAACAGTCCTAGAATATGGGACCTGATGTTTTCAAGCTTTAAGATAGATTAGAGTTTGAAAAAACAGGAACCTGACCAGTATGAAGGAAGGAAGGAAGGAAAGAGAGGGAGAAAGAAAAGAAGAGAGAAAGAAAGGGAGAGAGAAAAAAGAAAAAAAAGGACAGATTACATATTTCTTAATTTCACTTTATGCTAATAGACATGAAAAGTGCCACACACTATTATTTATTGTGTTTCCCATGTTTTATTTATTTTTATTATTTTTATTTTTTTGAGAGAGAGAGAGAGAGAGACAGAGTGTGAGCAGGAGAGGGGCAGACAGGGAAGGAGTCACAGAATCTGAAGCAGGCTCCAGGCTCCAAGCTGTCAGCACAGAGCCCGACGCAGGGCTCGAACTCATGAACTGTGAGATCATGACCTGAGCTGAAGTTGGACACTTAATCAACTGAGCCACCCAGGCACCCGTTTCCCATGTTTTAAATCAGGATGATAAAATGACATTTTCTTTTCTTTTTAAGTTTATTTATTTTGAGAGAAAGAGAGAGAGAACATGTGCGAGTGAGTGCAGGGCAGGGGTTGGGGGGGGCATAGAGAGAGGGAGAGAGAGTCCCAAGCAGGATCTATGCTATCAGTACAGAGCCCGATATGTGGCTCAATCCCATGAATCATGAGATCATGACATACCCGAAATCAAGAGTTCAATGCTTAACCTACTGAGCCACCCAGACACCCCTAAATGACATTTTAAAATAAATAGTTTCCTTGGAAATTAGTTCAACACATTTTAGTTATGGAGACCAATAATCTTCCTCCAAACAAAAATAACAATTTAAAAAACGCACAAAAGTTGAAAAGCACAATAAACTCCTCAAAAGTAGGAAACAAAACATTTATGAGCATAGATCAATGAAATAAAAAACAAAGTTACTGCAGAGAGGATCAACAAAGAGGAAAGTTGGTTGTTTAAAATAACAACAACAACAACAACAACAACAACAAACAACCATCTGGTAAGATTAAGCAACAAAAAAGGAGAGAGAAAGCACATGAAATTAATTCTAGGAGTGACAAATGGGACATAACTACAGATCTAGCAGAAGTTAAAAGGATAATCAGTGAACAGTATGAAAAACCTTATACAAATAAATTCAAATCTAAGTGGATAAATTCTTAGAAAATATTATTTATGAAAACTGACACAAGAAGAGGAAGCCTAAATGGTCTTAAAACAATTAAACTACACTTGATGCTGGAACAACATGAGGGTTGGGACCCTGACCCCTGTGCACTTGAAAATCTGCATATAACTTCTGACTCACCCAAAACTTAACTCCTCATAGCCTACTGTTGTCTGCAAGCTTCACCAATAACAAAAACGATCAATTAACACATATTTTGTATGCTATATGTATTATATACTATATTCTTATAGTACAGTAAACTAGAGAAAAGAAAATGTTATTAAGAAAATCATAAGGGAGGGGCGCCTGGGTGGCTCAGTTGGTTGAGCGTCCGACTTCGGCTCAGGTCATGATCTCACACTCCGTGAGTTCCAGCCCCGCGTTGGCTCTCGGTTGACAGCTCAGAGCCTGGAGCCTGCTTCAGAGTCTGTCTTCCTCTCTCTGCCACTCTTGTACTTGCAATCTGTCATTCTCTCTCTCAGAAATAAAGAAACATTTTTAAAAAAGGGAAAAAAAAGGAAATCATAAGGGAGAGAAAATACATTTACAGTACTGTATTATGTTTATCAAAGAAAGTCTGCATGTAAGTGGCCCTTTGTAGTTCAAACCCGTTTTGTTCAAGGGTCAACTATAATTGAATTAGTAGTTTAAATATTCCCCCAGGCCCAGATAGTTTTCAAATAGCTTATCAAATTCTCCCACAAAATAAGAAACTACTCCCAAAATAGCTTTATGAAACCAGTAAAACTTGACATGAATTCAAATCAGGGAACTACAAGAAAGGAAAACAGTAGGCCGATAAGTAAACAAAAACCCTAAAACAACACTAGCAAGCCAAACTCAGGAAAATATTAAAACAACGATGCAGCATAACAAAAGTGAATGTTTCTCAAGCATCCAAGAGTAGTTTAACATTAAAAGATTTATGAGGCTTATTTATCACATTAACAAGTTAAGGAAGAAATAGATCATTTCAATAGATGCAAAAAAAATCATTTGCAGTAAAATCAATAAAATTTGTCACCTACTAATGACAAAAAATGTATTAGAAATAACAGTAAGTGGAGCTTCTTAGGAAGCAAAGTGTATCTATCAAAAACTTCAGCAAATATCCTTCTTAATAGTGAAACGTTAAGCTAAGTCTTTTTAAAACCAGGAATAAGACAAAAGAACACCTTCTACATGAAAAAGAATAAAAGGAATAAAAAGTGGAAAGAAAGGCATAAAAAGTCATCATTTGCAAATGGTGTGCTTGTCTGTGTTAAAAAACACTCAAAGAATCTATAGACCCAGAAGAAATATTTTTTATGATCAGGTTTATAGACAAAAGTCAACTGCATTTATAATAAATGGGCAACAAAAAAACATAACTTCAAAACTATTCTTTTTACAATAACAAAATCATAAAGTACCTAGTAATCTATCAAAGAATGTACTATGTATGGAAAAAATTATAAATTTCTGGAAAACACTTAGAAAACGAAAATCTTTGAGACGAGGGTCAGTTTTATAAATATGTCAATTTTTTTGCAAAGCTATAAGACAAAACACTTTCAAAGAAAATTATAGCAGATTTTTAAAAATTGTGGTAAGATATACATCACATAAAATCAATCATTTTAACCCTATACAAGAGTACAGTTCAGTGGCATTAAGTACATTCACAATGGTGCACAACCCTTACCACCATCCCTCTCCAGAACTTTTTCATCATCACAAATTGAAATTCTGTACCCACTCAATAATAACACCCATTCTCTCCTCCTCCCAGCCCTTGTAACCATGTTCTACTTCCTGTATCTATGAATCTGACTACCCTAGATGCCTCATAAAACCACAGTCATAGAATATTTTCCTTTTGTGTCTGCAGGTTTTTGTTTTTTGTTTTTTTTTTTCTTTCTCTCTCTCTCTCTCTTTTTTTTTTTTTTTGAGAAATGTAACAAACTGATTCCAAAACTTGTATGAAAGGGCAAAAGTCAACACAACTCTGAATTATATTAAAACAAATTTTTTTAATGTTTATTTATTTTTGAGAGAGAGAGAGAGATAGACAGTGTGAGCAGGAGAGGGGCAGAGAGAGAGGAAGACAGAATCCAAAGCAGGGTCCAGGCTCTGAGCTGTCAGCACAGAGGCTGACATGGGGCTTGAACCCATGAACCGGAGGTCATGTCCTGAGCCGAAGTCAGATGCTTAACTGACTGAACCACCCAGGCGCCCCTCTGAATTATATTTTAGATACAATAATATAAGGTTATAATTACAAATCTAGTATAATTGCAACAATGTATTGTATTGTTGGATTAGGATACACAAACAGACTAGGAACAAAGCACCACCAGAATGGCCTCCCACATGTGTAGAAATCTATATGAATGCCACAGCAGGCACTGAAGATCACTAGTAAAAGACAGTCAATTTGGTAAGTGGTGCTGGAACAACAGACAATCCCTACAGGAGGCAAAAAAATGAAGTTAGATCCCTTCCTCACACTACAGGCATAAACCTCTAATGGACTCGAGAATTAAATGTGGAAGGTGAAACGCTCAAACCGGTATTTCATGATCTCAAAGTAGACAAGATGCACAGAGTGTGGAATATAAAAGATTGATAAATTCAATAGTAAGTTAAGAATTTATGTTAAAAGGCACCATAAAGAAAATATAAGACAAGGCACAAACTTGGAGGAGGTAGTTGTAACATCTGTTAACAACAAAGGATAAAAAACAAAAACAAAAACGACAACAACAACAAAACTCAGTAAGAATTAAAAAAAAGAAAGAAAAAGAAAGATTGGCAAAACACATGGACAGGCATTTCACATGAGAGGAAATAAAAGTGGCAAATACACTTGTGAAAGCATGCTCAACTTTAATTAACAGTAATAAGGAAAATGCAATTTAAAGTCACAGTGAGAGATCTTTGCGTGTGTGTGTGTGTGTGTGTGTGTGTGTGTGTGTGTATTAAGGCTGATTAAGACTGATAATTCCACATGTTGGTGAGGATGTTTCCACAGGACACATGCTTCCGGTGAAGGTATACATCTGCAAAATGACTCTGAAAAATAATTTGTTCTGATCTAGTGAACTTGAACACTGGTATACCCCCCACAACACAGCACTTTCACTCCTATGTACTACTGAGGAGTGTTTTTCAAACAACGGATTGCACATCTCTAATTGGTTGTGAAATCAGTTTAAAGGATTAAGGTCAGTATTTTTAAAAAAATAAAATTGAAAACTATCAGAGACCATTACGAGTAACAGGAGAAGCAAGGTTTCATGAGATGTTTGCTTTGGTGCTGTCTGACTCGGGGTGTGTGTGGAGTGGGGAGCTCTATGGATGTGTGGGCGTCAGTGGTTGATGTAAAATTTATTTCTTATTCTGAGTCACAGCAACTAAATTTGAAGGCCCTGTAGAAACCCTTATACATATTACCCAGAAAACGTGCAAGATTTTTCACGGGAGCTTTGTGCAAAATATCAAAAGCACAACCCTCATGTCCACTGATGTTGGTTATTAGAATGGCTACGTAGATGGGGACATATACACATGATTAAATATTATAAACAAAGAGAACAGTTCTTCATCCACACACATAACAGCTGAGATGAATCTTAGACACAAAATAGAGTGAAAACAGGAAGCTACAGAATACCACATACGCTACCCCTTACTTATCAAGCTTAAAGACAACACTAAAAAAATCAATAAAAACAAGCAAAAGCATGGATCCTGAAGCCAAACCACCTGCATTCAAATCCTAGCTCTGTCACTCCCTAGCAAGTAACCATGGGCAAAATAACCTCTATGCCTCAGTTTCCTCATCTGTGAAATGGAAACAGTAACTTACCTCATGGGGGTACTTAGGATTAAAATCTCTGAAGTGCTGGGAACAGTGGACACACAACGAAGGAGGCACAGGAGGAGAAAGAACAGAATTAATGGTGTTCTGGTTCTCAAGTTGGGGAGTGGGTGAATGAGCACTGATGCTATAACAATCGTGCATTGCTCGTCCATATGGAATATTAAAAATTTCAACAAGAGTGGTTGTGCCACGACGAGGCTCCATGCACTCAGGCTCGATAGTAAGACACTGGGGGCCAAGGACGGTCACAGCCTGAGCAGTCACGTACCTGGTTCTCAGCTTGTCACTCCCAGACTCAGCCCTGTCTCGGAACACGGGGGAGAGTGGCTTCTCTTGATGCTGTTTGGTATATCGAGCCAGCAGTTCCCGCACCACAACCTATGCAGACAGTTTATCACTTGTCAGTCATTTGTCAAGAATGTAAAGAGGTGCTAGGGTGTCTTTAAATGCTGGAGCCAGAGAAGGGCTAGTTGCTTCTAGAAAACTCCTTGAAAGGAATCAAATGCAAACCCTATCCTTCCGGAGGTCTCTGCCTCCCATGGCCAATGTGTGGTGCTTACGCTCCCACTGTCCATCCCTCCCCTATGGCCAACTTGCCTAACTGGCTAACTACCTACTGCTCTCTCGCCCACCTGAGACATCAGCCTTTAATGCCAGTCCTGGGACCAAGCAGTTGAGTCGACACTTCAAATAAAACCTACTTGCCTTCCCTGAACCAGACAGATGGATGGTCTATTTTCTTTTTTGCCTCTAATATTCTATGGCTGATGAGGCCTTTGGGGAATAGTATTAAAATGTACCCATAAAACAAGCTCCATCAATCCTCCCCCTCGGCAGCTTGAAAGTTATAAGTTGGCCCTAACATACCGCATGCTTTTCCAGTTTTGTTAAAAAAAAAAAAATGATGTCCGTGTCTAGCCTGCTACAGATAGAGGTGCACCCAACAGTTGGCAGCAACTGCTAAATGTGTTGGTGAGACCACCTTGGACCAACCTGCCTGCCAAGCCTCTAGCTGACTGCCATAGCGTGAGTGGGGCTAGGCAAGGCCAGCAGAAGAACGACACCATATGAGCCCAACCCAGCCCAAATTGCTGACCCACAGAACCAGGAGCTAACAATTGTGTGCTGTTTTAAGTTACTCAATTTGGGGGGCACCTGGGTGGCTCAGTGGGTGAAGTGTCCGACTTTGGTTCAGGTCATGATCTCACGGCTTGGGGTTTGAGCCCCACATCTGGCTCTGTGTTGACAGCTCAGAGCCTGGAGCCTGGTTCTGAGTCTGTGTCTCCCTCCCTCCCTCCCTCTCTCTCTCTCTCTCTGTACCCTCACAGGTTGTGCTCTGTCTCTGTCAAAAATAAATAAGTAAATAAACATCAAAAAAAAAAATAAGTTACTCAATTTTGGGATGATTCGTTAGGTAGCAATTTATAGGTGATTCAATCACATACAGAACTAACTTTAGAATATTTCCTTCTTTCAGCCGTAGCAATCTCTTACTCGACACATCCCCAAAGGCAAGGGAATTAAAAGCAAAAATGAATTACTGGGACCTTATGAAGATAAAAGGCTTCTGCACAGCAAAGGAAACAACCAACAAAACTAAAATCACAGTACTGTAGGGGCACCTAGGTGGCTCAGTCGGTTGAGCGTCCGACTTCGGCTCAGGTCACGATCTCGCGGTCCGTGAGTTTGAGCCCCGCGTTGGGCTCTGGGGTGACGGCTCAGAGCCTGGAGCCTGCTTCCGATTCTGTGTCTCCCTCTCTCTCTGCCCCTCCCCCATTCATGCTCTGTCTCTCTCTGTCTCAAAAATAAATAAACGTTAAAAAAATTAAAAAAAAAAAAAGAATCACAGTACTGTATTATGGGTCAAAGGACATGAACATTTTTATGTCCGCTGCTATACAAAACAAGTGTAAACATCCAAACACTCCCAGCAATGGGAAAAATGGGAGGGGAGAAATTAACTAACTTTAACTAGAATTCAAATTATACAGTGATCAAGTTTGCTTTCACTGACACATTGCTAGGATTAAGTGTACATTCTTTGTTTTTGCTAATCTATTAAATTTATGATGGCTATAATTCCACATCCCTTGTGTTACAAGAGCAACATCATTCCAAGCATTAAAAATTCCTTTCTCTGATTTCCACCCTTCTGTATCTTTACCTTCCTCTATTTTCCTTCATAGCAGTAATTGCTGCCTGATGATAAAGAGCAAAGCAACTTGTTTCTTGGCTTCTTATCTTTTTACTGCCTGTAAGGTAAATTCCAGGTCACAGTTGGTCCATTCTTATGTCGTCAGACAACGGGCAACACGGAATGGAAAGCGGAAGGATCTTTCTTGAATGAATGAATGAATAAATCAATCCCCTTCCTGTTTTCAATATCTCATCCAACCTGCTCCATTCCTTAATCATTTCCTTTCCTTTTTGTCACTACTTCCACCTTTCAGATTTAAGCAACTTAAATTGGAAAAAAATAACTCACCTTAGCTAGAATTAAAATTAGAATGATACAATAATCCAGCTCAGGGGCTAAACTTAAGAGAAAAAAAAACAGACAAGTTGGGCGCTGGCAGATCGGTCATTTTGGATCTTTGCTCCCTTTTCTTTCCCTTTTGTTCCTGGCTCTTGGCTTCTTTCCTCCTTTTTTAGGTCACGAGACAAGAAAATATGATGTAAAAACAAGTTTATTTCCTGCTGTTGATACCCCTTGGTGAAAGATTAAGTGACTAAAGCTATCAGCTACCATGCTGTTTGGGCATTACAGTCTCTAACTCCAACACTTTATTTGATAAATGACCAGAGAGGCAAAGAGATCAGTCACCATCTTGACTGGGCGTGCCATGAAGATGTGCTCGTTTTCACTCATAGATGTGCTCCTAAATACATTATAATACGCTATGGTGTGTGTGTGTGTGTGTGTGTGTGTGTGTATGTACACATACATATACAAATATTTTAACTTCCTATTTTAAAATAATTATAGACCCACAAAAAGTTGAAAACCTAACATAGTACAGAGAGGTTTTATGTGGTCATCACTCAGATTCCTCCCAAAGTGACATCTTTCACAGTAATAATGACTACCCCAAATCAGGAAATTCAATATAATTTTTACACATTGACTATCTTAGTTATAGTAGAGATTTCATTATTTAAAAATGAACCCAGGGAACCTCAGTCAGTTAAGCATCTGACTCTTGATTTCAACTCAGGTCATGATCTCATGGTTCAGTTCACGAGTTCAAGTCCCACGCTGGGCTCTGCACTATCAGTGCTTGGGATTCTCCCTCTCTCCCTCTCTGTGGCCCTTCCCCATTTACACTCCCCTCCCCCTCCCCCGTCTCAAAATAAATAAACTTAAAAAAAGAAAAAGAAAAATGAACCCAGTAGTAGATCATTTTGGGAAGTGAAATATTATCTTGTAATACAAGCTATTACACCCTTATCTGAGTCTGGTGTTTTGAATACTTACACAAGATTTTCTTAAGACAACTTGTGATGTTATTTCTTTCTAGGTGACTGTTTTCGTGGTCATGTTGTTTCTGTGGTTATCTGCACAGTTAGTTCTCTGGTTCTAAATATGAATACTCTTTTTCTTCCATATACTTGATTAATTCCCAGCGCACCTGCTCAGGAACCCCTTTCTTAAGGGAACTCTAGGGGCCTGAGTAGTCAGAACAGCCATGTTCTTGCCTTTTAAAAAAGATCCCATCTGCAGGAGGAATCACGCTAATCTACAGCCAACATTTGGAAACTATGAGTCTAAGCAATTGTGCAGAATAATGACATCATAAACATGCATTTATAATGAATATCATATGTATCAGGCAACACTGATTATATAGCATCAATAAAACTTTTTTTTTTTTTAGGTCAAATGGCTTTTCAAGGTACCTATGAAGCAACTAGCATTTCTATATACTAAGTACCTCACTGATTTATGCCAGGTACAGTGAAACTTGGATGAAAAAGTCTTAACAAGTGGTATCGGCTGCCAAGACAGAAATCCTGAGAACCAATTAGAATAGAAAACATGGTGTCTTAGGAAAACCCCCCAGATATCATCCATTATGTAACAAGGATGAGCCAGGAAGTGGGGCTGCACTCAGGCTTGAGCCATATAGGGGGATGGAGCCACTCAAAGGGGCAATACTTATGGCATTGGGGTCCCAAATCATGCCCTAGGCAGGACTGGCTATGTAATTTGGAGCCCAGTGCAAAATGAGAATGCGGGGTTCCTTGCTCAAAAATTATTAAGAATTTCAAGATGGTCCGGGGCGCCTGGGTGGCGCAGTTGGTTAAGCGTCCGACTTCAGCCAGGTCACGATCTCGCGATCCGTGAGTTCGAGCCCCGCGTCGGGCTCTGTACAGACAGCTCAGAGCCTGGAGCCTGTTTCCGATTCTGTGTCTCCCTCTCTCTCTGCCCCTCCCCCGTTCATGCTCTGTCTCTCTCTGTCCCAAAAAAAATAAACGTTGGAAAAAAAAAATTAAAAAAAAAAAGAATTTCAAGATGGTGAGAGCAGAGTATTAAACCAAGCATAGGCCCTTCCTAGAATGAGGTCTCATACAACTATACAGGTTTCACCCCACAAAGCTGGACTTGGCCCTCAGGACCTCAGTAGGATTGCCAGACGCAAATGTAACTGCGTGTCCTGTATCTTTATTACAACTACATCTGGCAACTCTAGGTTCCTGAGGACAGCTTAGGTGCCACTCAGGGTGTGAGGTTGTGAGAAAAAGCTAAGTGGACACGATTCTCTAAGCCCTTAACTTTTTTCCTCTTTAAGGTGCTAGACATCCCATCAAAGTGAGATTTCTTTGAGGAGAATCTTTAAAAATTCCCTGCCCAGAAGAAAAGGAAGGAAGAAAGGGAGGGAGGAAGGAAGGAAGGAAGGAAGGAAGGGAGGGAAAGGAGAGAGGGAGAGAGGGAGCCAGGGAGGGAGGGAGGGAGGAAGGAAGGAAGGAAGAGGGAAGAGGGAAGAAGAGGGAAAAGGAAGGCAGGGATAGGAGAGCGAGGAGAAAAGAGGAAGAGCTATTTTAACAGATAAACCCACATGTACAATGCCATGAGTAATTGCTGGGCCTTCAACATGGATTTGAACTTAATACTTTAGGAGGATGGATGAATCCAAAGCAGTGATATAAGCTCAGCAAAAATTCATGCACTGCTCAGTAGAACTTAGGAGTGATCAGTTTTCGGGAGGTTTTGTTGTTGTTGTAGTTGTTGTCGTTAAACCTGGATCAAATTTAACTTATTTTCCCAATGTCTCCTCCCAGTAGGAAATAAAGTACATCTTTGTGTTTTTCTTCCTTCATCCCACCCACATTTATGGAGCACACACTGTGTACAAGGCACCTACTGTCTATATTGAGTATAGTGGGGATCACAAAGGTGAATAAGAAACATCTGTCCTTCAAGGGGCATGGATAAGCTTTATTTATTTCTTCATTCATTTGTTCAGTACCTAATGGTAACAGCTTCCTTTTTTTGGGGGGGGGTCATCTAGTAAGGCTAAGAGCTGTTCCAAACTCTATAAGTGGAATGATTAATTTAATCCTCCTGACAACTTTGGGTAGAATCATCCCATCACCTCGAAAGGCAACTGAGGCCTAGAGAGGTCAGCCTGCCAGGGTCACACAGCTAGAAAGTGGTGGCACTAGGACTTAAACCCAGGGTCCACCTGTTTAATAATCCCACACCTACACCGCACCTCCTGGGTGGCAGGTTCTGTGCTGGGCTTTGGGGATACCAAGAGAATGCTAGAACCCCAGAATGCTGGGGAGACAGGCAGGAACGGTCAGTAGGACAGAATAATGGGATGAGGGTGACAGAGGAAATTCAAAGGCCACTGGGAACATGGTTTGTCTCCCTCTTTCTCTGTTTGAAACATTTTTCCCCTTCCCTTCCCCCATGGTCTTCTGTTAAGTTTCTCAGGTTCTACATATGAGTGAAAACATATGATATCTGTCTTTCTCTGGCTGACTTACTTCACTCAACATAATACCTTCCAGTACCATCCACGTTGCTACAAATGGCATGATTTCATTCTTTCTCATTGCCAAGTAGTATTCCATTGTATATATAAACCACACCTTCTTTTTTTTTTTATTTATTTATTTATTTTTTTTTAATTTTTTTTTTCAACGTTTATTTATTTTTGGGACAGAGAGAGACAGAGCATGAATGGGGGAGGGGCAGAGAGAGAGGGAGACACAGAATCGGAAACCAGGCTCCAGGCTCTGAGCCATCAGCCCAGAGCCCGACGCGGGGCTCGAACTCACGGACCGCGAGATCGTGACCTGGCTGAAGTCGGACGCTTAACCGACTGCGCCACCCAGGCGCCCCAACCACACCTTCTTTATCCATTCATCAGTTGACAGAAATTTAGGCTCTTTCCATAATTCGGCTATTGTTGAAAGCACTGCTATAAACATTGGGGTACACGTGTCCCTATGAATCAGCACTCCTGTATCCTTTGGATAAATTCATAGTAGTGCTATTTCTAGGTTGGAGGGTAGTTCTCTTTTTAATTTTTTGAGGAACCCCCATGCTGTTTTCCAGAGCGGCTGCACCAGTTTGCATTCCCACCAACAGTGCAAGAGGGTTCCTGTTTCTCCACATCCTCTCCAGCATCCATAGTCTCCTGATTTGTTCATTTTAGCCACTCTGACTGGCATGAGGTGGTATCTCAGTGTGGTTTTGATTTGTATTTCCCTGATGATGAATGACATTGAGCATCTTTTTCATGTGTCCTTTGGCCATCTGGATGTCTTCTTTAGAAAAGTGTCTATTCATGTCTTCTGCCCATTTCTTCACTGGATTGTATGTTGTTTGGGTGTTGAGTTTGGTAAGTTCTTTATAGATTTTGGATACTAATCCTTTATCTGATATTTCATTTACAAATATCTTCTCCCATTCCATCAGTTGCCTTTTAGTTTTGTTGATTGTTTCCATCACTGTGCAGAAGCTTTTTAACTTGATGAGGTCCCAATAGTTCATTTTTTGCAGGAAGGGAACTCTTAAGAAGCTTACCCCCTTGTCGGCACTCCCCCCTCCAGGGATAGGCACAACCTCATCTATCAGCTTCTGGGGCCATGTTTGCGAGAACAGCAGCTTTCAAAGGAGGTGAGCAGGCTAAGGCTAGGAGGTCTGCAACCTACCGAGTGCCAGGCCCTGTGGCTCAGTGCACCCCACAGACATGTTTTCTTTGACGTCCTCCTCCCCCACCATTTCACATTAAAAACCAATGATGTGTTTCCTCTTCTCTTGAAAAATTGGAATTTATGGGAAGCCTGAACCCATGTTCCCTTAAGGCAGCAGTCCGTGGGAAGTAAGCAGCAGCAGCCCCCTGGAGAGGGGCAGGGGCCCACATCTGCCCCAGTTCCCCACTGCACTCTGAGATTTCAGGGGCCTACTGCAGTTACATAGATCTCTGCCTGGCTCTGAAGACCCTTGATCTGGTGACCCCTGGTGTGAGCCTCATCCAAGGATCCCAAGGATCCCTATGTAGCCAGTTGTAGGGAGCCTGGAGATGGGCCCCGACTCCCACTGCCTAGCCTCATAAATCAGCCATCTGTGGCCAGCCTATTTCTCCCTGAATGGTGGAGCCCAGCTCAGGAGCATACCTACCTCGCAGGACAGTACTGGCCAGCTATCTGCGACTAGCTGCCATTGACCCCCACATAGTCTTTTCTTTCTGGCCCACACCTTCTCTCACTAAAGAGGTGGAAAATGCCCAGTGCTCACCCCCCCAGTTCCCCTGCAGCTAAGGCATTGGCAAGCTGCACAGTCCTAGCCAGTGGGACCTGAGAGGAATTTAGCGGAGGGCTCCCACACAAGGTTTCTGGAATGTCTTCTAAGATGCAGATGAGACCACCCAGGAACCACTCCTGTCACTGGAGTTGAATGCTAGAAAGAGGCTTGGGCCTTAAGGACAAACAGGCCACTGAGTCAGCTCTCGGGTTACCATGGAGGATGATACACGTTCTTATGGTGTAGAGCATGTTGGTGTGTATTCTATTACACCAGTGGGACTGGTGTATTCTATTACCAGTGGGACTGGTAGTCCCACCGGCAGCTGGGTCCAAGTTGAACTCCCTGACTAGTTTGTCCATGTTCCCCTGTACAGGGCTGCTGCTGCTGTCCCAGGCCTTCTCAGCCCCATCCTCCAACCCTTGCCTCCCCTCCGGCTCCACGCGCTCATATCTGCCCCTTGAGGCCAAGTTTCCCTGTAGTGCACCACACATGTGTCCAGCTTCTCCTGAAGTCCACCCCCTAACAACAACAAAATGTCCAGGGTAGTTGGAAGAGATATTACCGGTACACTTATTTTCTTCTATTTAAAAGGTAAAGCAACTGAAGTTTTAAATCTGCAGCAAAAGAAATAAATGGGAATACGGAGAATGTTAAAACGAAACAAAAAAGAAATCCGATGAAGTTTTCTACATCTTGGGTAAGGCACAAACCCCTTCTGAAGGAAAACAAGAATTCTCCTTAACCCCCAATGTTGACTTAAGTTGTTTCAAATTATAATGTTCCTTAAACATGTTCAAACATTTAACCAGATATAAACACCTTATGTTTGTGGCTCTTGTTCAATTATAAACTATGAAATTAAATACAAGCAAAACTATAAAACTAATGAGATTCACATCAACAGACCTAATAACATGTGGCAGACTGTTTTGCAGCATGAACTTAGCCCTCCCTGGCCGTGGGAGTTCCTATGGATGGGCTATGCCCCATGCCGCTGGGGGCTGCGGGGAAAGGCTCTTCTCCTTCCAGTCTCTGACTACGAAACCTTCCGCTAACAGCACATCATACCAACCCGTTGGCCTTCACCTGGCACAAAGACCTTGTTTTAGTCATAGAAAACCTATATCAGTTCCTTCCTCGTTGGTTCCTGGTGACCAAGGTGAATGTTATTTGGGGCCAAAGGGCTTGCAAATATGAAGACGAAGGCCAGCATCCCCTGGCAGTCTCTGGTTTTGTGGTTGTTATCCAGACAACTGACATAACTCACTTAGATTATTTCTGTTTAGATTATCATCAGAATTAAAACAAATAATTAACACATTCTTATAAAGAACTCATAGATCCCAACTTGAAAAACAATGCCAAGACCAATCTCACTGTATAGAAAATGAAGTCACTTTGGGGAGCAGAGAAGGAAAGATAAACAAGTAGGCCAGATTCAGAAGGCTCCCTTTCTTCAAAATCTCACACGTGGGGTCCTCGAGGACAGGGTTCAATATTTAGCTGCTAAAACATCTGGTTTTGAAAAAACAATGATGCCAGCTTTGTGTATTGGTCATTGGATTTTAAAAAATAGAAAAACAGAATGCCTGTTCAAATTACTTTGGTTAGCTTTTCTAAGAGGGCATCGTCCCCAAGTCCCTCCAAGTTCCCCCTAATGATCACATTTTGTAAATACTTCATATCAGTTCTATCCCCTAAGCAGATCTTCAAGCTGTCCTCCTCACTCCATTTCAATGCCACCACCCTGGCCTGGGCACCACCACCTTCCTGGAGGGTGAGACTTGGTCCCAACCCTACTCTTGGCTGCCCCACCCATAACCTTCACATCCTTCACTAGGCAGCCTCTGCCTACCTCTCTGGTCTCATTTCATGCACTTCCCCTTAATTTTTACTGCCATCATCAGAGGTGATTCTGGGCATAACCCTATCTGCAGGTCTTGGGGAAGATCTCTTGAACCATTTGCCCCTGATTCTGCTGGGTCCAGCAGGCCCTCAGCCTACCCCTTTCTTCTTTCTCCCCAAGAGCACTCAGAATAAGAAGGCAGCTGATCCTTCAGGTAAGCAGACGTGTTATCCACAGCCCCATCAACCCCTGTACCAGCCGCTCCTTAGACCCCTGCTTTTGCCATCCAGATCTCAAGCCCTTTAGAACTGGTGCTCCATGACCCTGCAATTGGGTTTGACGCAAATTTCACCTTTGATTGTAGGGGTATCTGCACTTTTCTCCTTCTGTCATCTCAACCTCACCACCTGCTGCTCAGCTACAACCAGAAGGTTGGGACCCCAGAGAGAATGTTCTTTCCAGTTTACTGCATGGGTCCTTCCAGGAACAGGGGGAGTCCAGGTTCAGCCAATGCTCTATCCTCATCTAACATCATACTGGTCTCAAGGCCCCATCCTAACCCCCGAGGTCCCAGCTGTCTAGGAGAATGTGGAATTCTCTCCAGTGGTGGAGGGGGGAGAACACTAGGGCTGGAGGGTAAGGGGTGTGCATGCATGTGCGTGCATGTGTGTATGTGTGTGTGTGTGTGTGTGTGTGTGTGACAGAGAAACACACCAGCCTTTGTTCTCTCTCTCAGAGAGGTCTTCCTTTTTTGTTACTCTTCATTCCTTCTCTTTCCTCACTTCTTATACTTAAAGGAGGGATTTTTTTTAATGGTTTTAAATATACCCAATTTTTAAACTTCAAGCCATACTAAGTGGTCTTAAGTAAAAAGTAAAAGTCTCTTGCCCAATCCCTTTTCTCTAGGGCCTCACTCCAAAAACAACCATTTTTAAGTGGGTTTTGTTCTGCTAGAAGGAGAAGCTTTCAAGTGTCAAGGTGAAACAGATTCTCATGTCATGTTTTAGTTTGCTTCGTATCTGGAGCATGCTTCTTTTGAGTGGTTTTATTTTTCCTGGAATCTTAATGGATTCCCCCCCACCCCATCACCTTGTTTCAAGAAGAAACATATGACTTTTCCATCATATCACTAAGATCTTCCTATTTCTTAATCATTCTATTTGTTGAACCGAAATAATTTCCCTCTTGAAGCCATTCTTTTGATCCCTCCGACTTCCTGTTCTAATTTGGACTAATCGTGTTCCAGACTTGCCACACAACTACTACCCAGGTATTTCTTTATACATACTCCCCTGGGATTAGCTCCAGAAGGCACACATTTCTTTATAATTCTTAATTCCTTTTATGCTTTTCTGCAGTTCGTCGACAAGTAATACTTTTCAGGAAGTACGTGGCAGGTAAACTCACTGAGCAACTGAATATCTATACGTCTGTATTTTGCTTCATATTTGATTAATAATGTGGCTACCTATGAAATTTTACATTCAGGATAACTTCATTCCAAATTCCTTTTTTTTTTTTTTTTTTTTAAGAAATCTCTACACCCAACATGGAGCTCAAACATCCCCAAGACTGAGTCACATGCTCTACTGCCTGAACCAGCCAGGAGCTCCACTTTCTTCCAAATTCTAAAAGCATTGTTTCATTTTATTTTAGACTCTTGCCACTCAAAATGTGGTCTGCAAGCCAGCAGTCTCAGCAAGGAGCTTGCTGGAAATACAGAACCCCAGACCCACCCCAGAATCTGAATGTAAACTGGATCTCTAGGGATGTGTGGGTGTGTTAGACTTGAGAAGTACTGTTTCAGCCTTCAGCACTGCTGCTAAGAGGACTGAGTCAATCTGCTCTCTTTTCTTGGTAAGTAACCTGAAGTTTTTTTCAGTCTAGGATTTAGGGACTTTCTCTTTGTCCTTACCTGGTGATCTGAAATTCTCCAGGCTACTTTTAGGCTGTGACCTTTTCCATTAGGTCCTGCCAATTTCAAGACTTGTGGCAGTGACCTTTTCCATTAGGTCCTGCCAATTTCAAGACTTGTGCCTTTCTTCAGATCTGGGGGATTTTCTTCTTTTATTTCTCTAATTTTGTCTGCCTCTCTGTCTTCTCTGTTTTCTCTTTCAGGAATGTCATTGATTTCCCTGTTTGATCATCCGTATCTTTTAGACTTTCCCTTTTATTTCCCTTCACTGGTTTTTCCGATCTTCATTCTGAAAAAAAATGTTTTTTCAATTGATCCTTAAGCCCTTCTATTGGATTTTTTAAAATTTGCAAATGTCTAACTTTAATCTACTGTATTTCTCTGCACTGTGGTTACTATGGTTTAACGTAATGCTCATTTTTCATAGCAGGCTGTTCTTCTTTCATGGATGCAGTGTTGTCACACGTCTTTAAGGATACTAATTCATTTTCATTTTTCTGTTTTGTTTGTTCCAGTGCCAGCAGTTCTGTTTGTTCATCTTGCTCCTTCTTTATGATATTGTTGATTTTCCTTAAATGTCTGATCATCCTCATTAGATAATATCACAGAATTATTGTTCATTTGCTTAGGTATGATGATGGCATTGTGCTCATGTAAGAAACTGTATTTTAGAAAATGAATTTTGAGGTTTTTAGAGATGTCTGCAATTTACTTTCACAGGTTACACATGCACGCGCACACGCACACACGCACACACACACACACACACACACACACACACACACACAAGAGAGAAAGAGAGAACACTTAAATATAGCAAAGTATTAACACTTGGAAGTGGAGACTATACCCAAGTGGAGAATATAGTCCAAGAGTTACTGTACTAGTCTTTCAATTTTTCTCTTGAAATTTCTACTTGGAATTTTTCTAAGTAAAATTTGGAAATAATAAGAAAAACAAAAGAAAAATATCTGAATATGTTTTGGAGAATACCTCTGGGGGGGGGGGGGCCTAAAATCTCTAAGGAATCTGTTTTCCTATAACCAGAAGCTTACATGGTCTTTAAGCAAGTTAGACTACAAGTCATTTGCATTTTTGCATATTTGCTCTGCTTGCAGAGTAATGAACGATGTATGCAAAGCCTCTGAATGATAATCTTTAGGAAATCTGCCAGAGCGGATTAGAAAGGCACCTGTCCTGCTGTATCTCTAATGAAGCAAAGGAAGTTATAATGGGATTTCATGGGTGTGGGTAGTAATTGGATTTGGTGGAGGATGTAATTAAATTTCACCAAGGGCCTACAACCTCTGCCCCAGGAAAATGATGAAAGGGTCAGAGGACATTCCATCTTGCTTAAAGGGAAATATGTAAAGCCTGTAGAAACTCTATAGTGCATGCCTACTCTGTCCCCATCTCCTCAATCATGGGAGGGCAGCCCCACCATTTTCAAGATCACTAGAGTCTCACCTTCAGGCAGAGGGCTGAAAGCACTGTAGATAAGCCTGGTATACTGTAAAAGTCCCTGACCACTTTCTGCTGTCCCCTAGTCTCCTGAATTTTCTATTTCTACTTCAGGAAGTAGAATCAGAGCAAAATCCAGCCCAGAGGAAGGTAGCTTCCCCAATATGGGCAGATTCCAACACTCAAGTGGAAGGCGGTCAGGTTGACCACTGCAGGCAGCTAGAGCCATCTTCGCCATCATTGTGTGGTGCCAGGTGGCCTGAAAGCTCTGGGAACAAAACAGGACATGTCGATTGATAGGTTTTCTATAGGGTGTGTCAAGTGGTGGCAAGCAGGCAGGCTGACCCTCTCCCCAGCACAGAGCTAATGTGCTTAGGGGTCTCAGTCTCTCACCCCAGGAGACCAAACCTTCCCTGGGAAGGCTATCAAGTGTCGTTTCCAGAGCAGGTTTCCAGAGTTGTGGCAGATGTTACTGGTGCAGTCAGGTGCTCTGTTGTGGGAGCCTGGCCACCTTGCTGTGAGGCAGGCCTTTACAGAAATGCCTGGCTCTCTGCACCAACCCCTCTTCTGCTCTCAATCCCTGTGACTCAGTGTCTCTCCAAAGACACCCCAAAGTAACAGCTCTCACCTCAGGCCCTCTCCACTTCAGTTGACCTATCAATTCCATCCCATCTGCTTTCCATTTTGCAGAACTATGTCAAGTTCCTTAAAACGACCTGGTTTGAAGGTCACTGGCTATCTCCTTTCTAGCAGACTGAACCATTCCTGGCTTCCTTCCTCGGCCTGGACCTTGAAGTCTTTCTGTGGGTTCTTACTGCAAGGATACTCTGCCTCTTTGTGCTGGCACACAGCCTCCCTCTAGCGCAGCATCCCTGCGTTACTGCCCACTGTTGTCATCAGACCATCCCTCTCATTGCTCATGCACCCATTTATATGACAAATGGCAAGCAGTCCCTATTTCTACCTATGCTTCCACTTTCATTCATAGTGAGAAACTGTGACCATCCCATAAGTAAACTAAAACAACCTGTCCATGGTGCCCACAAGCTAAAGTTTGCAGTTAAAGCACTGAATCATAACTTCAGACTCAGGTGATGCTGAACCACACGCTAAGGTTTAATACATACTCCCCAAAGAGAAGGTTGTTGAAAAACCTCACACATGGGGCGCCTGGGTGGCGCAGTCGGTTAAGCGTCCGACTTCAGCCAGGTCACGATCTTGCGGTCCGTGAGTTCGAGCCCCGCGTCAGGCTCTGGGCTGATGGCTCGGAGCCTGGAGCCTGTTTCCGATTCTGTGTCTTCCTCTCTCTCTGCCCCTCCCCTGTTCATGCTCTGTCTCTCTCTGTCCCAAAAATAAAATAAAAAATAAACGTTGAAAAAAAAAATTTAAAAAAGAAAAACCTCACACACTTGGATCACCAGCTGAGATGGAGAATGTGGATTAGTGCAATGTCTGATTAGTGAATATTCTTAAGGAGAGGTTTGTTTTGCTTTGTTTTGTTTTGTTTTTAAGCAACGTTTAGGTAGGAGGGAGAAAAAAAGAGCAGGGAACTGTTAGTCCATCCCAAATTAAATGGCAATTCTTAAATAATTCCCCCTAAATTATTTGCTTAACTATAGATATCTCTGAAAGCTAAAATAAGGGGGCAGGGGAGAGCTGCCAGTACGTATCCTGTAACATTTTAGTTTTCAACAGACTAAACATAACTGAATAGCATTCCAAAAACTTCTGCATTACTCTTTAAGTTAGCCATTTCTTCATTGTAAATCTTATTATAAAAATTCATTTCAATATAAACAATTTTTCAATCATCCAGTGCCTTTACAACATAAGATAATGATCTCCAATATTTTTATTTCTTTTTAAACTTATTCATGCAGAGTTTTCTATTTGTTTTCTTCTTTCATTTTTTGTTTTTTTTTTTTTTACTTTCTATTGTTATGTAATTGTAAGAATGCAGTTGTAAGAAAGGATTCAGACAGACCCCATGTACCCTTTATCATAACATCTTACAGAACACTGTATTGTTCACAGTTCAGTGTCACCAGGAAAAACGATGCTGGTACAATCCACAGAGGTCACTCAGTTTTTGCTACTTTTACATGCAGTTGTATGTGTGTGTATGTGTGTACGCATGCATGTGTGTGTGTGTGTTTAGTTCTATGCAGTTTTATCATGTATGTTGATCTATGTAACCACCACCACAAGCAAGATACAGAAAATTTCCATCCCAAGGATCCCTCATGCTACCTTTTTATAATTACAGCCACTTCCCTGTCTTTTCCCTCCCTCACCCCTGGCAACACTGACCTGATCTCCATCACTGTAACTTTGTCATTCCAAGAATGTTCTAGAAATGGGATCGGGGTGCCTGGGTGGCTAGGTCGGTTGAGCATATGACTTCGGTTCAGGTCATGATCTCATGGCTTGTGTGTTCAAGCCCCGCATCACGCTCTATGCTGATAGCTTGGAGCCTGGAACCTGCTTAGGATTCTCTCTCTCCCTCTCTCTCAGCACCCCCCCCCACCAAATAAATAAATGTTAAAAATTAAAAAAAAAAAGAAATTTTAAGAAATGGGATTATACAGTATGGGACCTTTTCGGATTGGTTTCTCTTGCTCAGCATCCAAGTTGTTGAGAGTATTACAATTCCTTGTTTTTTTCTTGCTGAGTAGTACTCCATGAACATACCACTGTCAGTCTGACTGGTCACCCACTGAAGGACATTTAGGTTGTTTCCAGTTTGGCATCACTACGAATACACTGTCTATGAGCACTCATGTGCAATGCAGGTTTTTGTGCAAACAGAAGTTTTCACTTCTCTGAGAGTAAACGCCCAAGAGTGTCACTGCTGGGTTTTATGGTAAGTACATGTTTAGTTTCTTAAGAAACTGCATACTTTTTTCTAAAGTGGCTGTAACATTTCACGTACCCACTAGTAAATGGGTATATATGAGTGACCCAGTTTCTCTGCTTCTTTTGGCATTATAAAAATATTATTAATATTTTTAAAATATTAGCATTTTGATAGGTTTACCGTGGTATCTCATGGTGGTTTAAATGTGCAATTCCCTGATGGCTAAGGATGTTACCTATCTTTTCATGGTCTCATCTGTCATTGGCATTCCTCTTCAGTGAGATGTCTGTTCATGTCTTTTGTCTGTTTCATAATTGGATTGGTTTTTGTTGTTGAGTTTTGAGGGCTCTTTCTATATTCCGGACCCAAGTCCTTTGTCAGATATATGGCTTGCAAATATTTTCTCCTAGACTTTAGCTTGTCTTTTCATCCCTATTCCTAGTCTTTCACAAAGAAAAAGGTTTTAAGTTTGATAAAGTCTAGGGGTTTTTTTTCTTCCATTTATGAATTGTGCTTTTGATGTCAAATCTAAGAATTTTTTCTGGTCTGAGCTCTCAGAGATTTTCTCTCACGTTTTTTTGGAGAAGTTTTTATAATTTTATGTTCTATATTTAAGTAGTTTATTTTGAGTCAAAACTTTTATAAGGGAGGAAACTTAGGCTGAGGTTCATCTTACTGCCTATGTATGCTCTATTTCTCTAGCACTAGTGTTTGAGAAGGCTATCATTCCTGCATTGATCTGTTTTTGCAACTTTGTTAAAAATCAGTAGGGCATATTTGCATGGATTGATCCATTGATGGGCACTTAGTTTCCATAACTGAGCTATTATGAATGATGCTACAATGAACATGGGTGTGCAGATGATCCCTTTGAGATACTGGTTTCAATTCCTTTGGACATATACACACGAATGGGGTTGCTGGATCATAGAGTGGTTCTATTTTTAATATTTTGAAGATCCTCCATACTGTTTTCTATATTGGCTGTACCAACTTACATTCCTACCAACAGTGCACAAGTGTACAAGGGTTCTCTTTTCTTTGCATTCTTGCCAATATTTTTTATCTTTTTTTTTTTTTAATAAAAGTCATCCTAACATGTGTAACCTGTTATCTCATTGTGGTTTTGATTTGCATTTCCCTGGTGATTAGTGATGTTAAGCACCTTTTTATATATCTCCTGGCCACTTTTATGTCTTCTTTAGAAAAATATCTATTCAGTACTTTGTCCATTTTTAAATTGGGTTATTTTCTTTTTTGCCATTGAGTTGTACAGTTTCCTTGTGTATTTTGTATATTAACCCCTTATCCAATATATGGTTTGCAAATATTCCCTCCCATTCTATAGGCTGCCTTTTCATTTTGTTGATTGTTTCTTTCTGAGCACAAGCTTTTTAGAATGATGTAGTTCCATTTGTTTACTTTCACTTTTGTTGTGTGTTGGGTTATCATACCCAAAAAATTGTTGCCAAGACCAATGTCTAGGAGACACTGGTTTTCTTCTGGAAGTTTTACAGTTTCAGGTCTTATGCTTAAGTATCTAACCCATTTCAAGCTAATTTTTGTGAGTGGTGTAAGACAGGGGTCCAATTTCATTCTTTTGTATGTCAATGTCCAGTTTTCCCAGCACCAGGTACTGAAGTGATTTTCCTTTCTCCACTGTGTGTTCTTAGCTCCCTTGTCAGATATTAGTTGACTGCACATGCACGGATTTACTTCTGGGCTCTTGATTCTGTTCCATTGGTCCACATGCCCTTCTTTATGCCAGTACCACCACCGTGTGACTATATTTGAAATAGAGTTGGAAATCAGGAAGTATGAGGCCTCCAGCTTTGTTCTTTCTCAGGATTGCTTTGCCTATTCAGGGTCCTTTGTTGTTCCCTACAAATCTTAGGATTGTTTTTTCTATCTGTGAAAAATAACATTGGAATTTTGATAGGAATTATGTAGAATGTATGGATGGCTTTGGGTAGTATGAACATTTTAATAATATTAATTCTTCCAATCCACAAAATGGAATGTTTTTCTATCTATTGTGCCTTCTTAAATTTCTTTCTTCCAAGCCTTATAGTTTTCAGTGTTCAGATCTTTCACCTCCTTGGTTATATTTAGTTCTAACTATTTTATTGTCTTTGATGCTGTTATAAATGGGATCGCTTTTCTTTATTTCTTTTTCAGATATTTTGTTGTTAATGTACAGAAATGCAACTGAATTTTGTACGTTGATTTTGCATTCTGTAACTTTACTAAATTCATTTATTGGTTCTAGAAATTTTTGGTGGATTCTTTAGGATTTCTATATACAAGATCATGTCATCTGCAAACAGAACAATGGTAATTCTTCCTTTCCAATTTAGATGCCCTTTCTTTTTCTTGCCTAATTTCTCTGGCAAGGACTTCCAGCACTATGTACAGTAGGAGTAGTGACAGTTTGCACCCTGTCTTGTTCCTGACATTAGAGGAAAAGCTCTCAACATTGCACTGTTGAGTATGTTATTGATTTTTAGTTTCATACAATTGTGGTTGGAAAAGATACATGGTAGGATCTCAATTTTCTGAAATTTGCTAAGATTTGTTTGTGACCTAACATGATCTATCCTGGAGAATGTTTCACGTGCATTTGAAAAAAAAAATGTGCATTCTGCTGTTGTTGGCTGGAATGTTCTGTATATATCTGTTATATCCATTTGATCTAAAGTATACTTCAGGTCTAAAGTTTCCCTATTGCTTTTCTATCTGAATGACCTATCCATTATTAAAAGTGAGATGTTGAAGTCCCCTACAATTACTGCACTATTTCTCCCTTCAGATCTATTAGCATTTGCTTAATATACTTAGGTACTCCAATGTTGGGTCCATTATATTTACAATTGTGATAACCTCTTAATGACTTGACCCACTCATCATTATATAATGACCTTCTTGCCACCCATTAGATTTTGACTTAAATTCTATTTTGTCTGATATAAGTGTAGCTACCCCTGCTCCCTTTTGGTTTCTATTTGCATGGAATATCTTTTCCATCCTTTCATTTTGAGCCTTTATATGTCCTTAAAGTTGAAGTAAATCTCTTATATGCAGCATATACTCGGGTCTTGTGGGATTTATTTTAATCCATTCAGCCATTTTATGCCTTTTGACTAGAGAATGTAATCTGTTTACATTTAAATGATTATTTATATGTAAGGATTTACACCATCTTATTGTTTTCTGGATGTTTTGTAGTCTCCTTGCTCCTTTTTTCTTCTTGCCATCTTCCTTTGTGATTTGATGATTTTCCATAGAGAAAATCACTTTGCTTCTCTTTCTTACCTTTCGTGTCTACTGTAGGTTTTTGCTTTGTAATTACCATGAGACTTACGTAAAATATTTTGAGCTAACAGCAACTTCAATCACACACAAAAATTCTACCTTTTTGCTTTACATTTTTTTAGAGAGAGAGAGAGAGAGAGAGAGAGAGAGAGAGAGAGAGGATCCCAAGCAGGCTCCACACCCAGCGCTGAGCCTAACAAAGGGCTTGATCCCACAACCGCGAGATCATGACCTGAGCCTATATCAAGAGTTAGACGCTCATCTGACTGAACCACCCAGATGCCTCTACATCTTTTTATGTTGTGTATCTCTTAACAAATTATTGTAGTTACACTAGTTTTTAATACTTTGTCCTTTAATCTTTATACTAGGGTTGAATGATTAACATGCCACCATATTACAGTATCAGAATATTCTGAATCTGGCTATATGCTTACTTTTACTATTTTTATGTTTTATGTTTTCTGACTAATCATGTCCTTTCATTTCAGCTCAAAGAATTCCTTTCATCATCTCTTTTAAGGCAGGCCTAGTGGTGAAGAACTCTCTCGGCTTTGGTTGCTTGAGAAAGTCTATAGTTCTCCTTCATTTTTGAAGGACAACTTTGCTAGGTTAAATATTTCTGTTTAGTAGGGTTTTTTTCTTTCAGCATTTCAATATATCATCTCACTCTCTCCTGGCCTGCAAAGTTTCTGCTGAGAAATCCACTGACAGCCTTATGGGGGTCCCCCTGTATTTGAAGATTTTTTTTCTCTTGTTGCTTTTAAAATTATCTGTCTTTTAATTTAGACCATTTGATTATAATATACATTGAAGAAGATCTCTTTGAGTTGAACGTCTTGGAGGGCTTATGAGCTTCTTGAACTTGGATATCCAAATCTCTCTGCAGATTTGGGACATTCTCAACCATGATTTCTTTAATAAACTTTCTACCCTTATCTCCCTCTCTTCTCCTTTTGAGATTCCAATATGCATAGACTGTTCCTCTTGATGGTGGCCCATAGTTCATGTAGGCTTTCTTCACTTTTTTCCTTCTTTTTTCCTTTGTTCTCCTCTGACTGGATAATTTCAAATGATCTGTAGTCTCCTTCACAAAATCTTTTTCTGCTCAATCAGGTCTGCTGTTGATGTTCTCTACTGCATCTTTCACTTTATTCATTGTATTTCCCAACTTTGTAATTCCTATTTGGTTCTTTTTAATGATTCATATATTTTTGTTAAATTTCTAATTTTTTTCATGTATTGCTTTACTTATTTCATTGAATTATCTTTCTGTGTTTTCTTGTAGCTCATTGAACTTCCTTAAAACAGCTATTTTGCATTGCTTATCAGGAAAATTGCAGATCTCCATTTCTTTGGGGTCAGTCACCAGAAAATCCGTATGTCCCTTTGGTGGTGTCATGTTTCCTTCATTTCTCGTGTTCCTTGAAGTCTTCCACTGCTGTCTTCACATTTGAAGAAGTTATCACCTCCTCTAGTCTTTACTGACTGGCTTTGGGAGAGAAATACCTTCCACCGGTCCTCTTATGAATTGAAGCTTTCTCAGACCTTCTATAGAATCACATGTTCCACACCTCTTATTCCCTCTTAGGGAATAGTTCTTAAGACTGTATTACTTTTTTTGATCCTGCAAAACCAGGATTCGTGCTTATAGCTTCTCGTTTGCTCCCCCCTTGGGTGGTACTGAGGGCTCAAGTTTGTATGCTTTCTTCTAACCCCACAGGGTCAGACTGGCTTTCTTCAGGCGCTCACTAGCTGTCTGCAGAGGCTGGCTCTTGCTGCCCTTGGGAATGTACACTGATAACTGGCCATGGAGTAGCAAATGAGTGTGACTAGGCATGTAGAGTGTTGTGGGTGTCCGTGGACCAAGCTGGAAGATCTGTAAGTGAAGTGTCCCCAGTGGTTCATAAGTGGGTTTCCTGAAGGAGTCTGCAAAGCAGTTAGTAGGATCCATATCCGACTGATGTCAGCCCTGGCTGCTATTCTCCCAGCTACTCCTTGCAGTCCATGTCATGCAACACACCTCAGAAATCTGGGTAAGAGGAGAAAGAAATGGGTCTCTTGGGCAATGTCCCACACATCTGGGGAAGCTGGTGTTCACTTACACACTCTCACTTTCCCCTGTGAGGAAAATCACAGGCCGAAAGATCTCTTTTGTCACTGAGCTGTGTTGCCTCAAGGGAGAGGTAACATGGGTAAAGTGAAACTGTTCCTCTTACTCTCTTCAATGCATCCAATCTCAGATTATTTTTTGCTCCAACAATGTGCTGGAACTTGGTGGACTCATGGACTTATACAAAGGTACTGTTACCCTTGGATGATTATCAAAATTGGTGTTCTCTGGGGGTAAGATGGCAGAAAACTCCTATTCCACTGTTTTGATGTTGTCACTAAACTTGTCTATGTCTACAAAAAACCTTTGTTGTGATTTTGATGGGGATTTTATTAAATCTATAGATCAATTTGGGCAGAACTGACATCTTCCTACACAGAGTCCTCCAACTGATGAATATAGTATGTCTCTCCATTTATTTAGGATTTCTTTGATTTCTTTCAAGCATTTTGTGATTTTCAGCATATAGATCCTATGCATGTCAATTGAATTTAAACCTAAGTATTTCATTTTCTTTGGGATAACTGTAAATGATATTGTGTGTTTAATTTCAGTTTTCATGCTTGTTATTAGTATACAGAAATGAGACTGATTTTTGTGTATTGATCTTATATGTTGCAGTCTTGCTGAACTCAGTTATAGGAGTTTGGGGATAGCTGCTCTGAATTTCCTATGTAGATCATCATATAATGTGGAAACAGGGACAGTTTTTATTTCTTCCTTTATAATATCTAGGTCTTTTATTTCTTTTTCTTGCCTTATTGCGTTGGTATAACTTCCAGCCCTATGTTGAATAACAGTGGTGTCAGTGGACATCCATGACTTGTTCCTGACCTTAGGGGAAAAGCATCCAGTGATTCACCGGTAAGCATGATGTTGCTTATATTTTTTGTATACACTTCTTATCAAGTGAAAGAAGTTCCTTCCTAATCCTGGTTTGATAAGATTTTACACTGTGATTTCGTCAAAAACTTTAACTGTGGAAACCAATATGTCCATGTGATTTTTTTCTCCTATAGTCTAATGATACGATGGACTACAACAATTGATTTTTGAATGCTAAAGCAGTCTTGCATATAAAGAATAAATTCCATTTCGTGATGGTGTATAATTCATTTTATACACTGTTAGATGCAATCTGTTAATATTTTGTTGAAGATTCTTATATGTAAATTTATGAGACTTATTGATGTGTATTTTTCCCTTTTTTGTAATGTCTGCTTTTGGTTTCAGAGTAATACAAGCTATATAAAATGAGTTGGGAAGTGTTCCCTTCTTTCCTATTTTCTGGAAGAGATTGTGCAAAATTCTTCTTTAAATGTTTGACAGAATTCTTCAATGAAACCTAAGCCTGGAGACTTTTTGAGGAAGTATTTTATTATTAATAAAAATTCAATTTGTGAGATTATAGGACTATTCAGGTTGTCCACTTCAAGTTGGTGTTTGTGGTTTTTGAGGAATTGGTCAATTTGACTAAGTCATCAAATGTATTAATGTAAAGTTGTTTTCTAGTATTCCTTCATTATTCTTTTAATTCCTGCAAGATACCTAGTGACATATCCATGTTCATTCCTAATATTGGTTATTTGAATCTTCTTGGTTTTTTTTTTATCACACCTCCTGGGTTAGTCTAGTTGATGACCTCCATTCTAGTTGTGGAAGGAGGGGCTCAACTCTCCACTGGATCCTGCTAACACTGGGGTACAGGGTTAAATCACACTGGTGATTTGCTCCATTTTACATCACCTCAAAGGGTCTTGCTGCTGCTGAGTAGAGGTGGAGGCTTAGCTCACCAATGGGCCCTGCTGACATTACCCTGATGTAAAAATCTGACTTCCAGTTGCTTCCACTAGGCAGGGGATAGAATATTAGATCTCTGCCCAGCCCCACCAATAGCACCAGGTTGGGTAATGGCAGTGCTACCTGCTACCTGCTTCTGCCTACTTCCTTGGATCAGAGGTCAGGTGAAAGATCAGTTCCTGCCAGGCCCTGCTGAAATAGGTGTGTGTGTGTGTGTGTGCGTGTGTGTGTGTGTGTGTGTGTGTGTGTGTTCAGTTTTTCTCTTTTGTTTAACTGATGTAGGGAGGGTCTTTCTAGAAAGATGTTTTTTATTTTTTTGGAGGGGGTTGGGGTTTTTTTGTTTGTTTGTTTGTTTTGGTTTTGGTTTTGGTTTGTTTGATTGTTATGACTGTTAGGCCACCATCTTCCCTATCCTTTGGCTGGGGAGAACAGGCTCTTCCTGGAGTTTGTGCCTATTAGAGATTCAGGGCATACATATATGCGCTATCCAGGATTTAGGGGAGACAATAACGAAACCCAGAAAACTTACAGCCGTTGCCTTCCCCCAGTTCCAAGATCTCTAGGCAGCCTGCTTTCTTTCTTCTCCCTTTCAGAATTTTCTTACATTTGTTTGCTGTATTATGTATTAATTCTGTATTTATGTATTAATTATGTGTTATGTATATGTATATGTATGTATATGTATGTGTGTATATGTATATTTATATTATGTAATATGTATAATTATGTTTTAATTATTAAGAGGGAGAACCTGGGAGGGATAGGGCCATTCCATCTTAGCAGAACTAGAAGTCCCTATTTTTCTTTTTTAAAAACACCAAATTACGATCACATTGTATATATAATTTTATATCATTTTTACTTACCATATCATAAGTTTTTAATTTCTGTAATAAACTCTTTGTAAGTACAATTTTAAAAGCTATATAATTCCCAACTGAGTGGCCAGAAGATGATTTACATAATCATTTTCCTATTGTTGAAAATTTAGATTCCAACATTATTACTGTAATAAATAATGTACTAATGAAAACGTTTGTGCCTTAACGTTTTTCTGTATTTTAGGATTATTACCTTAGATAGTCCCAGAAGTAGAATCACACACAGCCTAACAGGAACATGGAAGAGTGCCTCTTTTGTTCTCAACAACACTGGGACTTCAATATACTCTTAAACATGAATCAGTCTGATAGAGAAAACAGTATTATAGTATGCCCTAATGTGCATTTCTCTGATCGCCAGTGAGGTTGATCAATTGCCCTCCTTTTGTAAATTGCCTTTTCATGTCTTTGTGCCTGTTCATCTTCTGGGTCTTCATACACTCTTTTGGAATAGCCTTCCCAGTACAAGAACTGACTAATTGTGTCTAAGAAGCTGTTTTCTTAAAGCAAAAAAGATATAGTTCAATGTCAAAGATCAGCTAGGAGAGAAATAATTTCATCCCGTGTTCAACTACTGCAAAGATCAAGCGCTTAACAGGAAAACACCTACCAATTAAATGAAGACATTAGATGAAAATAAAACGTACGAAACACTTCAGATTTCTGGGTAACTCTTAATCTTGAAAGTTACACTGTTTAAGAAGAATAAACATTTCCAAGAGGCACCTAGGTGGCTCAGTCAGTTAAGCATCTGACTCTTTTTCTTTTCTTTTCTTTTTTTTAGCTGTTTGTGCACAGGGACTTTATTAGCATTTTGAGTAATAATCAGAGGAGTCTTCCAGCCAACAAGTCCTTTCTTGTATGTCTATTCGCTTATTTTGTTTTTATTTTTTATTTTATTATTTTTTAATATGAAATTTATTGTCAAATTGGTTTCCATACAACACCCAATGCAATAAGTCATACAGAGAAAGACAGATACCATATGTTTTCACTCTTATGTGGATCCTGAGAAACTTAACAGAAGACCATAGGGGAGGGGAAGAGGAAAAAACAAAGAGAAGGAGGGAAGCAAACCATAAGAGACTCTTAAAAACTGAGAATAAACTGAGGGTTGATGGGGGGTAGGAGGGATGGGTAAGTGGGTGATGGGCATTGAGGAGGGCACCTGCTGGGAGGAGCACTGACTCTTGATTTTAGCACAGGTTATGATCTCAAGGTTCATGAGATCAAGCCCCACGTCGGGCTCTGTGCTGACAGTGTGGAGCCTGCTTGGGATTCTCTCTCTCCCTCCAAATCTGCCCCTCCCCCACTAGCACTAACACACTCATGTGCGCTCACTCTCTCTCTCTCAAAGTAAATAAATAAACTTTTTTTTTTAAAAGAAGAATAAACATTTCCTGAATCTTACCTGCAGCATAACAACATTGTCACCTTCAAAAGTTACAAACACATCTGTGTCACATTGTAGGCCTGAGATTCGGTTTTCCATCATGTAACCCTATTGCAGAAAAAAGAAAAGAAATATATTTTAAATGTGCAATCCCATCATCATAAAAGACTAACCTTTTCTTTGAAATCATACAAAAATACAGAAAATGGAAAAGAATACAGTAACTATAGTTCTCCTGCCCAGAGTAACCTTTCTAAGAGTTTTAAGCCATCACACTTGCTTTTAATCTATAAATATTATTTCAGATTTGCCTTCATTATTAGTAAAAACATTTGGACATAGTCATGTCACATTTTTTTCCCCAAAATATTTCAACAAGTTGTGCTGATTTTTTTCTACCTCTCTTCCAAATCTTATGAATTCTAATAAATGTCAAGAAATTAGTGATTATGCCCTAAATATATGCAGGAGAATGATACCTCCTCCACCCCAACCTTTTCAAAATTAGCAAATGTACCTGATTCTCGGGACACCACACAAAAATCCTAAATTGCCACTCTGCGTGTTAATATCATTAACTACTCTGAGTCATAAATTCACACCCCAGTTTCCAGCTAGTGTTTTTTTCTTTTTTTATTTCCTGAAATCCTTATTTAAATGGCAGTAGCCTGCTGCTCATTTTCAAAGTGTTGACAGTAGTTCTGCACACAAACTGGGAGAAACAGCTGCTCAGGAGAAAGTCGATCGGCCCCAGGCAAAACATAGAGCAGCAAAGTTTGCCTGTGTTTGGCCTCGGGCCCTTCCCCTTCTGAAGGCCCCTGCACGGTATTTCTTCCAGTTCCTTGCTCTCCCCATTAAATCTCTAGAATCTTTCTCACTCTCAAAATCGGCTTCCACAAATCAATCCTGCCTAAGTAAGTTATATCAGAGGTGACTGCCAGGCTACTTCTCCCAGGACTATTTGCATTTAGCACTTCAGCTCTGGCGAGGGAATGACAAGATTCAGCCTCTGCTGAAATTTGCAAGCCGCACGGAGCAGCGCAGAAGGGCGCTCCCGTGGGCAGCCATACACTCCCATCTCAGGGTACCTTGCTTTCTTTCTGAAAATGGCCACTTGAGTCACAGAAGCCGGCACTTCCGGGGGCTTGCTGCCTGCAGAAGTCTGGAGCATCACTCAGTGCTTCCTGACCCGGGAGCCGTCTTCGGATGCCCCTACTTTCCCACACCCCCACCCAGGCCAGCATCACAGCGGTCTACGCAGGCCGAAGTGCACAGTGTAAGCATCTGGAGGACTGCTTAACACTTACATAAACGTAAACAGGCTGTATTTATGGAGAAATAAATCAGTAACATTGCCAACCTCCCCGGCCCCTGCCCCATAACCACAGGGATAAACCCGCCCCACAGGCAGACCACGTAAACTTAGGTGCCCACTGAATGTGACCAGGCTCCGGAATGTTTCCCTGCCACAAGGCCACAGCTGACTCACGTTCATCATTGTGACACCGCCATTCATCGAGTGCCCGCTACAACTAGGTTCTGGACTGGGTGCTCTACCCGAATTTCACTTGCTGTTTCACATAATCCTCTTTTTTTTCTCACAACAGCCACGTGAGACATCACCCCATCTCACAGACGAAGAAAGTGAAGCTTGAGAGCCATGTTGGAATGTTCTTGAATAATCTCCTAAGTTCTGGTGTAGAAAAGATGAACACTACATCTATCACCTCGGTATTGGGAAGAAGCCTTTACACTTAAGAAGCATAGCTGCTAAGTGCTCAAAAGAATGATTCTGAAGAAACAACATACTTTTTCTTTGAGAATTGTGCTCTGGTCTATCCCAGTAGGGGTGCGAGTGTCAAATTCTTTGCCGTTCTCTGACACTTCTGAATCTGTTCGCACTCTGCTCCAGGAAGCCAGGCCACAAGGCTGTAAAATGACCTGAGAGATAATCTACTCAAGACGCAGCAGAATCAGCAAATGAATACTGACAGCCTCTCAGAGAAGGGGCAATAGAGTCCTGAGAACATGAAGATGCTCTATCTTATATACAAGTTCTTCCAATGCAGTATCATTTATTTCTCTTCCGGATGGCGAAACTCAACATTGAAATCCTCCTCATGTTTGAAACCCGAGTAAAACCGCATCGCTGCTTCTCAATGATTCCAGACTCTCCAAGGCCTGGACAGAGCTGAGGTACAAGGCTCACAGCCCTCACAGAGCTTGCAGGCAGCTGAAGAAGAAACAGCACAGAGAAAACCCAAAGACAACTGCGTGCAAGACACGGTTGTGGCCAGCACATCGCTTCCAATCTCCTGAAACTACCAAGGGCATAGTTCTGATCTAATTTCCTTAGACTAGGCCAGAGAGACCTACCCTCATAAAAATCTAAATCTTTGAAATATCCGAGGTGACCCGTTGAAAAACTAACAAGGTTCAACAAATTCTAGGCAGCTGCGTTCCGTGTGAACA